>NC_090447.1:1238242027-1238854839 GCF_031143425.1 Pleurodeles waltl | reverse complement strand
AAAGTGCTCTCCACTCATAAGGTGTTCTGAGGCAAGAGCATATGATGCACACGGAAACCTTCCCCACTTCTTCCAATCTAGGATGTTAAAAGACTACAATGAGGAGTTTATCACTGCTGTGTATGTGGAGATATTGGAGCACGTAGTGGTGCTGGTGATATGTGGAAAGTGTCATCGATGAAGGGGGAAGAAATGAGAGCACACTCATTTCTGCGTGTACCACTGCAGTAATGCACAGACCCATGAGCCATGCAACCATAGTTATACAGATGTTTATGCTAAAGCCTTTGTGTGCTCATTCTCTTACTGGAGCATAACTCAGAAGGATTTTATGTACAGAGGTGAGTGTTAAGTGATAAATCATGGGTGCTGTTTGAGATTTACGTTCTCGACCAGATCTCCCCATCTCATTTGCCTTAAAAGGTATTTATGCACTGACTAGTTTTCAGACTTTCATTAGCACCAAGTAATACGTAATACTCACCTTTACACCATATGCATATTACATTTCCAGCCTTGAAAAAGCACATTGTTAAAAACGTGTTGGCTGTGGCACAAAAAATGAGGCTAGTACATTTTTAGAATAAACTTCGAATTTCATAGAAACGACTATAACTGTGATGGTCTGATTATGTATTAGAACACTTTTGTGCTCCATTATCTCCAGATATACATATTGACTAGTGGAAGCCTGAGATTGTAGACGCTGAGCTTCCACTTTTAGGTAGCAGGTTAGTTGATCTTGTTGATGCACCTTGTCACTAATACTCATTCTCGTTTTCTATAACATAAACCCCCTCACTATTTGGGAAGTGCAACTGAATTTGAAACACTGCTACCACTTTTTATAGCCTATTATTGTTTTTAACATCAGTTCAGGAAGTCAAATTATCCACCTTTTCTAAGAAGTCGTTAGACCCTCAAAATGTTATCACATGGTATGCAACGATGACTTACTTGAAATAACTCAACCTGCTCAATCATAACAGCAACATTGCTAAGTGTTACAGGCAAAAGAAAATGAACCAAGATCTTATATTGTTATTCTTAAAGCACGTGAAGAAAACATGTATTTCATGTGTTTTAAATAAAGAAGTGTAAACGTGCATTACTAAAATTGTTTTTGAATATCTAGTTCACATTTCGCACACAGTATTTCCATTTAGATGTGTGTAAGTACTTCAACCACTTAAAATACCAATCCTTGTTCATAGAACAATGACTGCCAGGATTTTACATTTCGAAGCATCACGTATAAATACTGACATGCCCCGCTCATGGAGGAATTACTGCATTTTCAGTCTTAGGGTTAGGGATGGGACTGTAGGTGTTTCTGACCAGGCAGCCTGTAAACGTTGGTGACATTGACAAAACTAAGCATTTGTTGGGATTTATATACCGCATACATGTTGTAGTGCTTAATTTGTAAATAAAAAGGAGCTGGTGCTCAAAGCCCTCCTCTTCAACACGCGGCTGCTGCAATTAAATGTGCGAACACGGAATACTGAGGCTGTGCAATCCTGAAGCCTTCTCGGTCCTCTTCAATCCATTTAAAGCCACTCCCTACCCCTTTAGCTCACTTTTGCAGCTTTCTCACATTGTGACGCTGTTTTGTTTTTCTCTTCCTCCGTCTTTCCCATGTGTGCCTTTTGCTCCCAGTAAATGCTTGAGGCAGAAAAATAAGTGCCGGCCCTCCACACCAGAAACAGCAAGCACAAATTAAGCACTGGAGGTTGGTCAGACTCTAGAAATGCATGAAGATTTCTCAAGGGGAGTAGTGTGTGTATTTCCAAGTTGAGAGCCGGGAGAACAACCCTGTGTAGGAATTAATTGTTTCCCAGAGGCAAACTTTGTCCTAGTTAAAAAGCTCAGTTGGGCACGACGAATTTTTCACGCATTAGTACATTTGTCATGTGGACTATGCACGTGATCCTTTATGTATCCCAGAAAAGTTAGAAATTGTCTCAAAGTGTTTAAGAATCCAAAGGGAATAATTTCCACCTTCACTCTCGACCTGGTGAATCAAACCCAATATCTGATCATATATCTCATTTAATTCAGTTTCTATGCCAGAGTCTGCCCATGCGTGATTGTGCAGTGAATCGGTTGTGCAATTATCAATAACTCTTATGATACAGAACAGTATGGCCGGTACATGTAATATATTATATACAAGCTCTCACTTGCCTTCAAAGCAAGCTAACCCCTGTATTGTTTTTGACTTTGTTGAAGGAAAATTAACACAGATCGTATTTGGCCACTGGGATGTTGTCACTTGCTTGGCTCGATCGGAGTCCTACATTGGCGGGGATTGCTACATTGTTTCTGGATCGCGGGATGCAACACTTCTTCTGTGGTACTGGAGTGGGCGACATCACATTATTGGTGATAACCCAAATAACAGTAAGTATTTTTAAATGTGTTGTTATCATGACACAAATAAAGGTTCTGAATCTTCAAAAATGATTATTGGATTTATGGCAGTTGTTGTCACAGTTCTTTTTTGTTCCTAGATCTTAAGGTGCAACCTATTTCTGACAATTGACAAAAGGGTGCTTATCATTTGATTTATATTAGGAAGCGTTTGTGATTCCGTGAAGGTGACCATAACTATACAAACATGGCCTGTTAATTGACAGCATTTCAATAGAGGACATTATGGGGCTCATTACGACTTTGGCGGGCAGCTTCACACATTGGGATGACCGCCTATGCGCCGTCCCTCCGCGGGCCCTATTACGGGTTTCCCGCTGGGCCGGCGGGAAACTCACCACAACATTGACATCGGCTCATAATTGGTGCGTCCGGTGCGAGAGCACCCGTTGCATTCTTTACTGCCCGTTATTTTGGGCAGTGAAAAGCACGACGGGCTGTCTATGGTAGCCCTGACACCCCCTTTCTGCCAGCCTTTCGGCTGGCAGAAAGGGGACTCATAATCCGAAGGGCAGCGCTGCTTGACGGCCGCCGAGACCAACAGGCTGTCAACTGGCGGCAATCTGGCGGTGCCAGCGGTCAGACTGTGGCGGTGGTAATGTGGCTGTCAGACCGCCACTATGAGTGTAGCAGTCTTAAGACCGCCACACTCTTAATGAGGGCCTATGTTTTCATATTAAATGAAAGGTCCCAAGAATGCAGTGCAAGAAGGCACCATTCATAAAATTGTGATTATAAGCATGTACGTCCATTCTACTGAAGGAACCTATACTTCAGTTATTTTAAAGAGGATGTTTCAGTCTCTTTGTTGGATAACTGTGCATTCTTCCACGCCGAAATAACAGGCAGGAACTTGTGTTCATTTTCTGTTTTTTTGATGTTGTGAACATTAATTTGGATCGGCGAGACTAACTGGTCTATGGTGCTTAATCTGTTTCAAATCAAAACAGTTGCTTAGACCTGCGTCTGGTTTTCCTTTTACCTGAAATCTCACACTAATCTTCAAGTTATTGAAGTATCTTAGGGTTTTGAAATGATTCTACACAAAACCTCAAAACAGAGATGTTTTGATGGTCTTTAATTAACAACTCTCTGCTTAGGTCTGAACTGTAGTATAGTCTTCAACTACATATTTTCCATTAAAAAGCATCTAAGGTTAGCAGGTTCCGAAAGCCAACCTTCTCATTATATCAAGAAACATTTCAACCAGCAAATTAGGGCTCGTTAGCTGGAAAAAATGGCAGCGAAATGTGCGGGGTCCAGCAAATCCAATTAGTTAACATCTTTCGGGAGGAACCTATAAAAAGACGCCGGAAAGATGGTTTCCACGAGGCTGTCATGGAGAGGCAGTGATGATCTTTTTTATATGGGAGGGTACAAGAATGTGAACGATTTCGAAACACATGATAGGTTATAATAATTAGCTAGGTTAGGTGCTTGGCTCAGTAATGGTCTTTTAAGATGAAAGACAGTTAATTATCAATTCATGCTTCATCGCATCCAATTAACAATAGGCAATTTACTTGCATTCAAGAAGGAGAAAGGGAGCTGTTGTCTGTTTTTATCTAGCTAGTGTTCTCATGCTGAAAACATGGTTCCAAAATGTAGCTTCCATTGCTTTAGTGCTTTGTTTTGCTCGCCATTTTGAAGAATGAAATTGTTTCTAAAACATCACACAAAAGCCTTCACTTAACGTGTCGCCAATGAAATTGCACAGGTTGAATAACATATTTTCTACAAAAAGTCTATGTCCTAAGAAGATTTCCACATGTATAAGTATACAAAGAGAAAAATATAAAACGTGACCACCACATCTTTACAACAGTTGAATGAGTCAGCACAGAGTTCAATGTAGTGTGTGCCTCAATAACATTCACAGTGTGCCTAAACCTCTCCACCTCTGTTTACACGATCTCCCCCATTGTCCGGCGGACTTTTTAAGAAATTGGTCACCTGCTATTATTTTCCTTGAAGGATTTGCAACAAGAGGGCTATCCTATACAAAAGTCTATTTTTCCTTTCTAGTTAGAACATTTGCATAATTTCTTGCTCATGAAGATGATTTGTGGCTCACTGTGTGAGGTGCCCTTGATTGCGACTCACCGCGAGAGGCGCCCTGGGCTTTCAAATAAAGCTTTAATAGGGCATCTACTGACTCCAGAATAATGAAGGTTAGCAGAGGCAGAAATCATGTGATTCAGAAGGATGCTGGAGGCTTGTGGTGGCTTGAAAGGGAATGGGGTTGTGCCTGGAGGTCTCCCTGTTTTGCTACAGAAACCCCTGGTATTCAGTGGTCTTTGTAGTAAAGTCAAGATTATAGATCTTGGAGTACTGGATGTAGAATGCTTTGTTTAAGCTGACCAGAGGCACTTCCTTTTCAGTCGCTGCCCTTTTTCTTAATTTATATTCTCACCTAATACTTCTTGAATAACACCATAGCTCTGGGCTACACGCTCTTTCCCAAGAGCCACGATTCTCCTATGGTTTGCTGGATACCATTTTTCAATGAAGCAATATCACTGGGTATTGCATTTCCATTGTACATTTCTTGTGGGATTTGCTAAGGGCTTTGAGACATATCTCTTGCAACCAACTGCACATACAGTAAAATGAAAAATTGCCTTATTGATCCACAGACACAATTACTGTGTCACATAATGGGATCAGGGCACGTTGAGTATTTTTAAAGAGCCCGTGGTTATGGAATGAACCGTTGCAAGTCTCTTGATGAAATAGTCCATAAACTTATGGAATCCAGAAGGTCCTTGTGGGATTTTAGGATACAGAGGGAACATAACGACAGCTTTCTAGATGCAATGGCTCACTCTCAAACAAGTCAACTTTGGGAGAACTCCTACAGAAGGAAGAGAGCCGTTCTCTTTCCTTATAGGTAAAGGCTCATCACAGATTTGTGGCTACTTGAACGGTGGCTGTGTCACTAGATGGTTTCTAAAACACTCTGTGTCCTCATTTTTCAGAAAATGTCAGTGAAACACCCAAGTTATTTCTCGAAACATATTTCTCCTTCATCAAACATGGCGAAATATCTACTAATTGTTTTAGCCTAAATTTGAATCGATCTAAAGGTAATAGAGTCAACTCTATTGACCTGAATAAAGCTGCCACAGAAAAATACTTAACCTTGTAGTATGCTCTAAGAAATATTTTGTTGTTTTCAGTATCTGTATCTATTTTAACAAAAAGGTCAGGGCCTAGCAAATATCTCATATTCCCTTTAAAATTGTCTATGGAGTCTATTATGTCTTAATCATTTAGTAAATGTAATATTTCCCAGCTGGTATAGCAAAATGTGTTTTAGCCCAAACACATATTTAAAAAAACCCATAAAGAGCATTATTGAGTTAAACCAACATGTCCTTTTATTGGAGCCTGCTTCTGTTTAAAGGAAAGGGGTTACTCCTCTACTCCATTCCTATTCCTAAGCCACTTACTGGTTGGAAGTGCTGCTGTAAAAGGACGGCAGCTGCCACCAACCTTGCCAGGAGATGCTTGAAGTAGCGCACAACACACCCCTGCCACCACCAGACTGTGAATGTGAGTCCTTTTCCCACCACAGGGTGTATTTATGAAAACCCATCCCTAAACTTTACCTCAGTAACACTTTAAAAACGTCTGCTAGTCTTTCCATGTAACATTTATGTTTTCATTCATAGGGTTACGGCCAACCCAAAGTACAAAACAATATGCTACAGTGCCATTTTCAGATGGCTAGAAACGTTATCTTCAGTCTGTGTTTGTTGTTTCGTAATTATACATTTTATTTACCACCCCAGCTATAACACATAGATGCCATAAAAACAAAAAAGCATGAGCTACTCTTGCACCCACTTTCACACTTTGAATATTCGAATAACATATCAAGTGCTTTACTGGTAGTTGAAGCAATGTTTTAGTACTGACTCTGCAGCTAAGCACCCTAAACATCAGTGCCTTCTCCCAGCTTCCGTAACACTTGTTGACCATCCTGCAGACATTTCTAATAGTCTTCTGTGCTCTGTTTTGAAAGTGCTTCCTATGTTCAGTACCAATAGAACAGCTACAAGCAAAACTAACTGTTAGTATTTAGACAGTCACACGAGCAGCATCATTTAAATTGGGCTTCTGTAGGGGAATGGGAGGGACTTTAGAAACAAAATAAAATAAGCACTCGCAATGAGCTTTGACCAGTACGGACAAAAATGATAAAATTACAAAGGAGGCGGTGGCCAGCAGGCTCCTATGAAAATTTGACATTTTCACAAATAAAAAACCTAATTTGGAAGTGCCAGAAATTAATTTGCACGCTTTAATTGGAACTCGTCTCCTGCATGAGGGAGGCGAGCGTGGCGCGGGCAGCCGGCGGTGGGAGTGTGATTGAATTTCTCATTGGGTTGGTGTAGTGGAGTTGGTCTCTTATCCTCTGGAGCCTCTCCACCATATATTGCATTCACCTTCTGCCTGGTGTTCTTAATAAGGATCAATGCTATTCATGCGCTATCCCCAGGGGCTGACATTTCATTGATCCCAGGACTTTATCTGACATTTCTCATTACACAGCTTCCAACAGGATAGTCACAAGAGGTGCAAGTTCACTAGTGCTGTTTTGTTCGTAGGTCTGCTGGAAACTTCGATTAACATGCTGAAGGTAGTGCTTAATGTGTGCCGGTGCTTGCTGGTGGACACTGGCTCTCATTATTGGGGACCCTGCCTTATTTTTGTTAACCAGGCTCTGATGCAGAGCAAGAGAGAGGAAGAAGGAAGCGAACGCTAAGAAGGAATTAACAAAAGTAGAAAGCAGTGATGAATAAGAACCCGCAAGAGTGAGATAAGAAGAAGGAAATATAAGGAGGTGAAAGGAGGAGGCATGAATTAAAGCCGAACTAGATAACCTTAGCGTCCTGCAAGACAGTAAGCAGGCATCGCAGAAAACGCTTGGATGCCTGCTCTTTTTTTTTCAAACTAAACCCTGCCTGGAGTGTTACACTAGTAGTCATTTTAAATATAGGGTCACATTAGATTGGGTTTTGTCAAACTTAAAAATCCCTCTTCATATATTTTAATAGCTATGTGTGCTACTATTCTTCGGCATCTCATAACCGTAGTGGTATTGGCAATGATGACAGTGGTAAGTGGTATTCATCCCACTGTCCCACTGGTCATATGGTTACACCCAGCTGTAAATTCATGACTGCCGTTAACCTCCATTCTAGAACAGAACACTACTAAAAAGTGGTCGAAATTATTCCTAGAAATAAGATCAGCTCTGAGATGGTCTTAAAATATCTTACTCCCGCACACCCAGATGCCTCAACGTGAAGCCCTGGTATGTATGTCAACGATTCACCAAAATGATAGGGGTCGCGGAAGTGACATCGTGCACCCTTGGACTACTCATGACATCACAGGGATGAGACCCTGTCACTTCTAGATCCCTTTAAGAGCCTCCTTTCTACTGTGGAACAGTTAGTGAAAGGGCTAAGAGTGGAGCCCACAGAAAGCAAGCAAGGTTCTTCGAGCCCACTTACTTCCTGCTTCTGACTTTATGAACCCTGAGACAAAAGGGGGCATAGACTGTGCTATTAGCACCAGTGGTCAAGTCAGATGAAGCAAGTTCTATTCTTGGCTAACTGTCACTGATGGCCGTGATTATGTGGGGTTTCTACAAACTAAGAAAATTATGGAGTAGTGGTTTGTGCTTCCAAGTTCATATTGCTGCCTAGTATTTTAAATGTTATGGCTGGTGGCTTTGCTTGCCATTGTCAGTGCCGACTTACAAAGGATTTCTGTTTTTGTTTGCTAGAAATGCAGAAAAATATGTCTGCAGCTGATTAAATAGTTCTATGGAGAGTAATTCAATGCTATTATTTTGTGTTGTCCTATTGGCATTATCTGGGTGGTTACACGTAGCTCCAGTGCAGAAGACTTCATTGCAGAATGCTGCAGTAGTTTCCGGGATGCTGAAATGTCCTGTCTAGTATTTATATATTCACCAGATTGTTAAATGGATGACTTTTGTTTTGCACGAGCATGATTTAAGACAGGTCCCTCCCACAAGTAACGGAGCCGTCGCCACTCATACTTGGGTGAAGCATTCGAACATGTTCAAAAGTCCATGTGTGCATGCTGGGGCCACCGTTATTGGCCTTGGTCAGGAGATGTGTTCTGACCTCTACTTGAGCACTTTGTGTCCCTCTCCCCTGTCAGGATGCTGACTTTTGGCTCATCCAGTTAGGAGTGTGCTGATCCTTGTGGTGCAAGAATTGGATGAATATAGTTTTTCGGGCAGTTTAGTTAGATGTTTTGCTTTAGCTATCTGTCGCATTGAGTGCACATATTAATTTGCTGTCAGTAAAGTCATAATTGACGTAAACAGTGTTGTATGGGGCCTTCTACAGATTGGAGTTAAAAGAGAGGGGTATAGAAATGCAGGTATTGCATTCCACTGTACATGAATGTCGAGTGTCCACTAACTCGATTATTGGAAGATGGTGATACCATATCCGGAATTTCCAATACTGGAGAGTGTGGTAAATACTGGGTTCATTATTCCTGATCTAATATAGGGTTTTTGAACCCGGAATAATAATAACGACCAACATTTTACTCACCTATTTCGAACAATCCCTCCCCCCGCCGCCTCTCTGCAAGGACTATTTATCTTGCTTTTCACAAACAAATGGCGGCTGCGGGAACTCCCACAGAATAACCGCAACACGCAAACTCCAACTCAGCCGGAACCCGTTTGGGCCTCCATAGGGATTTTAGTGAAATTTATAATGACCCAGGCTTAAAAGAAAGCAAGCGGGCGGTGTACCAACTCCAGGAATCCCCAGGTTGAATGTTTGGAGTATTGTGATATTCTTATACATTTTCAGCCGCTGCATTTGTGCAAGATTACAATATCAGTCCACTCAAGCAATTATCTCAAGTAAATTTGACTCTTGGTTGACAATTGCGAATTTCAAGACGAGTACACATGAAACTATGTTCAGCAACCGCACACAGAAAGCATGTGCGCACCGCTTGAATCAAATATTGCAGCGTGTTCATTTTTTCCTCTCTTCCGTCTGCTACTGTAACCCGTCACAGGTCAGTCCGTTTTTAGCCCATTATTCATATATGAAAGCCATCCCAGTCCGATCTTTGTTTCCATCCTTTGTCCTTTCACCTAGAGCGGCCCGCGTGCCGTGGCCTTTAACCCGCTGCTGCATCTATCACTCTTGTTGGGGCTGTGACAGAAGAGGTGGCTTGATGTTGACGGATTGCCGAGGTGCTTGACATCTGTCCCTTGCAGCGCAGTATATTGCGAGCTGGTGTCACCCACCACCCCCCAAGCCGCTACCCCCATGCATGACGTTACTGTTATCCCTCTGGAATATCTAAAAGCCAGAAAACGCGTGTTTTGTTTTTGTGGTTCAGGGATGGAACATGTATTTTATTTGATTTTATCTACCTTGGCTAAAATTGCCTTTCAGCACACCAGATAAAACCCTAAAATAACTTTAGACCTAAGAGCAATGTATGTGCGTTCTTTGTCAAGAAACAAAGAATAAATCCGCACACATAATTTTAACATATAATGTAGGTCTTACTTTGAAATGTTACATTTCAAGTTAGGCAAGTCTAGCGTGTTTGCAGTCATTTATTTAGTCAAGGCAATTGAGGCTTTTGAAAAAGTGCGCTCTAAAAGTACATAAAATAAATAATTAAATAATAGCTTATTTCGGCTATGCTAAATAAACATACACCATCTAATCCTTGATTCACAAGCGTATGAGTAATGCATTTATTACAGTAGAGGCCGTTCTTAATAAGCCAATTTCATAAAACTAAACATCCCAATCAGCATTCTCATCAATATGTTTCAGAACAGTATCTCCTCATTTTTTAAATAAAATCGTACTAATGTCTAGTAAACATGCCTACGTACAAACATTTACGATCCTGGCATATGTGATTTCAGTTGCCATGGAAATAACATCCTGTGCAGTACATATAGGATTCTGTTTGAAACGGTGATCCATCAGAGAATTGATTCTAGAGTACACTAGTTGTAAAATTGCGTATACATTTCACTGGTAATATCGTTGTGCGTAAGTGTCTCAGCATATTTGATGCCTGGTAATTTTCACTAACCCTGTCCCAGGGTAGCTGTCTTTGGGGTTGCTGTATTATATAATGTGTCCAGTTGGCACAAAGGGTGCATGCACCCCATTTTTCTATTTTTGCTCACTTTGAGGCACATTGTATTACAAAAGGAGCCCGAGTTGCAGATTTTTTTTTGTAAAGTGCGGCTAGTCACCTGCTAGTGTCTCAAGGCGCTGGGGGGGCAGTAAGTGAGTGGTCGTCGAAGAACAGAGGTGATCAGGTGGAGAGTCAGGTTTGAGGTATTTTCTGAATTTCGATAGAGTGGGAAATCTTCTGAGGTGGATGGGAAGGGAGTTCCAGGTCTTGGCGGCGGGGTGGGAGAAGGACATTCCTCCAGCTGTGGCCTTCCGGATACGTGGGACGGCAGCGAGGTCAGCAGGGCGGAGCTGCCTGGTGGGCGTATAGAAGTGGAGTCACTGGTTGAGGTATTCTGGTCCGGCTTTGTATGCGTGCGTGAGAAGTTTGAATGTAATTTTCTTGTCTATTGGGAGCCAGTTCAGGACTCTCAGTAGAGCGGAGGTGTGGCTGTGTTTGGGGGCATTCTTGATGAGACGGGCAGAGGCGTTCTGGATGCGTTGCAGTCTTGTGGAGCATGCACATGGTGTTGAAACGAGCGGAGGAGACTGCGCTGACTTGACTGTTCATCGAGAGTGCTGAGTCCAGGATGAATCTGAGGTTGTGGGCGTGGTCGGTGGGGGTCGGAGTGCTTCAGACAGTGGACCACCAGGAGATGTCCCAGGCTGAGGGGTTGTTGCTGATGACGAGGACTTCTGTTTCTTCAGTATTTTTCTTGAGTCAGCTCTCCTTCATCTCATTCCGTTGTGGAAGTTGGCTTTGGCTGTGTGTGGTTCGTTGGTAAGGGAGATGATTAACTGAGTGTCGTCGGCGTATGAGACGTGGTGTCTGGAGATGGTGGCTAGGGGGCCATGTAGAGGTTGAAGAGTGTGGGACTCAAAGAGGGGCCTTGCAGGTCTCACCCCTGTCTAGGAGAATGCAAATGTTCTTTGGGCGGCAAGGAGGGCGGTCTCGGTGCTGTGGTTGCTCCAGAAGCCGGACTGTGAGGGGTCCAGAATGTTGTTGAGCTGTTTGTTGACAGCCTTTTCGATGACTTTAGCTGGGAAGGGAATAGAGAGATGGGCCGGAAGTTCTTGAGGTTGTCTGGGTCTGCGCTGGGTTTCTTCAGTAAGGGCTTGATTTTGGCATATTTCCAGATTTCTGGGAAGGTGGCAGTTTCAACGGAGAGGTTGATGATGTGTCGGAGTTTGGGAGTGATGGTGCTGCTTGCTTTGTTGAAGGTGTGGTGGGGGTAGGGATCGGAGGGAGAGCCGGAGTGGATGGAGTTCATGATGTTGAGGGTTTCTTCGTCTGAGATGTTGGGCCAGCAGAGTAGGTGGTAGGGGTTTGGAGGGGCTTCGTTGGTGGCGTGGGATCGTCCTGAGTCGGGAAGCTGTTGTAGATATCTGCTATCTTGTGGTGGAAGTAGGTGGAGATGTTGTTGCAGAGTTCTTGTGAGGGGAGGATGTCCGTGGAGTTCGCTCTGGGGTTGGTCAGTTCGCTGATGATCATGAAGAGTTCTTTGCTGTTGTGTGCATTGTTGTTGATGCATTCCTGGAAGGCGTTTCTCTTGGTGGTCCTGATGAGTTGGTGGTGTGTGTATATGGCTTTTTTGAAGGCTTCGTGGTTGGTGGGGGTCTTGTTGGTGCGCCATTTTCTTTTGAGGCGTCTGCAGTTTTGTTTGGACTCCTTGAGGGGGGTGGGTTTAACCAATTGGCTTTCATTGATATGTGTCTGTTGGAGGGTTTGTTGATGGGGCCAAGGTGGTGGCGCAGTCTAAGATCCAGTTGGTGAGGTCCCGGGCAGCTGTGTTAATGTTGAGGTCGTCTGGGGAGGGGGGGGGGGGGGTGAGTTGTTGAGGCTGGTGAGTAGCTGGTCCTTGGTGATCTGGTTCCAGCTCCTGCAGGGTGGTAGGTGAGCAAGGTGTTGGTCAGGGGTTTTGCCGACAGTTAAGTGGATGCAGTGGTGGTCGGTCCATTGGAGTTCAGTGATGTGGCTAATGGAGATATGGTTGCTGGCGATGAAGATGGGGTTGAGTGTGTGTCCGGCGGATGCTTCTGCTGTCCCTTCTGTAATAGTGATTGGGTGGGAGCACATTTTACGCCTCTGCACTTAAATGGAGCATGATCTCATTTTCACAGGGGAGTGGCCCCATGCAATTTTGGGAACACCTTAGCTGCTACATATCACTAATGCGGGCCCAAGGACAAAGAGGCTCTCTGGATGTGTCCTAGCTGTGTGCCTCACAGTGTGTCCTCTTAAGGACACATATTGGAAGGGGAAACATGGTTCTTACAACGCCACAGGCATCCTCCCACAGAATGATGTAGTCACATATTTGACCTGCCTACATGGTACTACCCACCTCACCTTCTAATGCAGACTGTCCAGTGTCTCTGAGAGATAGAGTTTGAAACCAGTGCTCCGCCTCTCACTCCTACGATGTCCACAGTGCAGACGAAAGTTCATCCTTAGCTGCTTAGTAACCACACAGAACTAACCAGTGAGGTCCATTGCTTTGTGATCCCTGGGTCTTGGGAATTCCCTGGGGATTCTTCACCTCTGTGGTACAGGCACCATGTGGTTAGCAGTATTTTGCACCTCTGCGCCTATATTGAAATTGTCCACTGGAAGGTGGTATTCTTAAAGTTGGCTTTGAGGGTCTCCTTCTGGATTTTTTATAATAGAGACCTCAAGGGATTTGTTTCCTTGAAAGGATCTAGGTGCCTAAAACCGGTTATGGTGTTGAGTGACAACGAAGAAGTAAAGAGAGAGGAAAACCTGACTATGAGAACAGCCAATCACACTGCTATAGTTGGCTACCTATAGCGCATAAATGTTCTATCAAGCAAGATGGAAGCATTTTGGACAAGTCCTACTATTTACAAGCCGCCTCCTTTCTTTGTTTTCTCTCCTCTTTTATCTCCTTGTCCCTCTTTCCTATCCCAGTGACCTCCTTTGGTTTTTAAGGCCACTTTATGATGGCTTCTGGTTCTGTTTAAACAACCAACATATCTTGTGTTTATTATGGGAAAGACTTAACGTGATGGATTTTTAAGACCTGGCAGCTACTATATATCTGGTAATAAATATGTGCTGGAGTGCGGTATTCATTATAAAGAAAAGTTTACATACTCTTAATAAAACATAAGACAAAATTACAATAGCATTGGGGATTTTTTTTATAGTTACCTGTGAATGTCTTTTGCAGGTGATTATCCAGCTCCTCGAGCCGTCCTTACTGGCCATGACCATGAGGTGGTCTGTGTATCTGTGTGTGCAGAGCTCGGACTTGTGATCAGTGGAGCTAAAGGTGGGCAATTGTTTTATAATTTATCAAAAAGCCTTGTTGTCTGATGAATGCATTCACTTGCCGCATAATTCAATATATAAACAATGTGCAATCTCTCTTCGTAACTAGACAGCTGTGTTAAGATCAGTTCTAAAAATCTGTGATACAATATAAGTGAGCCATTGTTGTATCTTGGATGCATCCCATGTGTTATTAAAATATTCACACCTCAACCTTTCGAAGGCCTTGATTCCAACTTTACCGAAAATCCTGATTGGTCTGGAAACTGGTGTTTTGGGGCGAATTGAAATTACAAGTTTTGCAAAAAAAATTGACACCTTCTAGTTTTTGTTTT
Source organism: Pleurodeles waltl (assembly GCF_031143425.1). Classification (NCBI taxonomy): domain Eukaryota; kingdom Metazoa; phylum Chordata; class Amphibia; order Caudata; family Salamandridae; genus Pleurodeles; species Pleurodeles waltl. The sequence continues at coordinate 1,238,840,557 of NC_090447.1, read as the reverse complement.
TTTAAATATGTTTTTATTGGCAGCCATTAAAAGGATACAGTGTACATCATATTAGAGGAAGGATTAAAAATTGGTGAATTGTAAAACATAAGACAAATTTCAGGGCTTGCCGTTTCTCTTTTTCTTTCTCTTCCCCCCTTACAATAATAAGGAACATCGCCCCTCCCACAACACCAATCTAACTTAACCCACCCCCATCCCTAACCCGTTTCTTTCCACAGTTAGTTCTGTATATGTAGTGTAGAGTTAAGCTTGAATGTCGGTATCGTGGACTTACCTAAGCTAGTTTAATGTAGCCTGCAGTGCCATATATGCAGGCAGTAACATTCACAACTTGTAGTTTAACAGTAGACACTTTTCGCCAGTCAAAAGGAGGAGGTGTAACTCGGTGAAGGGCCTTGCAGTGGCTGACAAATGTGTGAAAGTCAGTCTGAAGTTAACAACGTTTTTGTTTATTTCCTCACTCCAAGAGTCAAAACGTGTAAAGCTGAGGTAATAATGCACCAGGTCTTTGCTGCTTCCTTGGCTTAGTTAATCTCGGGTGACATACTATCCTAAAATCGTACCTGGTAAATCTTATTAAGAGGGCTCTAATTGATTTGATATCAACGCACTGCTCCAGGTTAGATTTTGGTGGCCATGTTAGGCAACCATTTTGTTTTTTTGGTAGCACAGTCTTTTACCCGTCACTTACTATAATATTTTAATTGTAACTAGTAGACTGCTGTTGTTTACAATAAAATGGTTTCAAAGTAGTCTTTTAGTCTCAAACAGCATAACGAAGTTCAAAATGTCCCTAAAGCTGTGAACCAAAATATCTGTTTAATGATTCTGCTCGTCTCGCGCAACTCTAAATGATACTCAAAGCAACATACCTGACCTTGTCTTTATACACACTGTAGTACCAGATGAGGGTTTGTGATGCCTCGTGAAAGAGGCAAGATAATTTGTGCTTTATATGGGCTGAAGAACTTTTGATGGCCTCTGCAACAAGCATGAGAGTAAGTATAACAGATAGAACGTGCTATGGGCGAGTGGTAGCCTTTTTTGAAACACTGGCATGCGCCAACAAAAACATAGCATCCAGTAGGAGCAAAAAAGAGAGAGTGATTTGCTAGAGAAAAGTATATTCCTTCGAATGTAATACAGCTAAATTCGCAAGAGCCCCAACATAGCCATTAAAGTGACATTTTTGATTATTGTATTTTCTATTTGATTTTAATAAAATATTTCATAATTTGTGTATGTATGCGATGTATGCCTGTTTCCGCATTTTTATGTATTGTTTTGAGGTGCATCTCGTAGGTATTGTTTGGGCTGGGTCCTGGCTTCCAGTAGTGATTCAACTGAACTAAAAACAGCTGAATTAGACAAATTGGTCGGTTTCAGTTAGGGTGTCTTCAGGAAATTTGTGATCTCAGCTTCATCACAAATTGGCACGTCTTTAAAAGCCTAATACACCTATCTTGTCTGGTTGCAATTTAGACATTCAACAGTCATTGCTCAGTCTCAGTCTCTGCCACTCTAGGAGTCTCCTGCATCCGCCTAGGTTTAAGTAACCCTTTAAAAAAAATACCCATTGAGAACATCTGGGAATTGAGTTTGTTTGTTCTTTAATGTAGAGTCTTTGGAACACATGAGCTTGTAAAAGTTGTTAAAAGCCTCCCCTGCAATGGAGCGCTCCATATGCCTCTGAAACAGAGAATGTGGGGCATGACAAGTGGGTGCACTTGTCAGTTTCACTTGAAAAATGCAATAATTGTGCATGTTTCCATTACCGAGATGTGTAATCACACCTACCTCTCCTGATCTAACACCTCTAAAATATATAATCTTCCACATTCTCATCTTAACTTGAAAATAAATAATACAGAAAGTAGTATATAACAGATGTACATAGAATATACATACATAAATATACACACACACATATATACTGTATATATATATACACACACACACAAACATATATACAGAAAGTAGTATATAACAGATGTACATAGAATATACATACATAAATATACACACACACATATATATAGTGTATATATACACACACACACAAACATATATGTATATAATGTATATGGTGCAGGTATAGTGATGACTACATTGATTAATGTTGGTAATTTATAAATCAACCACAGCCATAATTGTGCATATATACAAAAAAAAACGAAACTAGGTTAGCTGATTAAAGAAAGATTGTGGTGGAGAGGACATTTTATGGAAGAACCTGATGGTTTTAGCACAAAAAAATAATTGAGTTTTGAAGGTGTTTAAAATGGTAATTGGGTTGAAAATGTGTTAATTGAATGAGGCTTTCCATAAATGTAATTTGGTAACTGATAAAGCCCTTTTAGGTTGCCATAAAGAGGCAAGTCTGCGGTGGCATATCCTATGTTAGTTTGTGTTGGGATACAGAACCAGACTTCTTTGTTGCACTTCATCACAGAGAGTTAAAAGTAGTATTTTGTCAGTCAGTGCTCTGGGACTTAGCTCTGCTGAGAAGAAATTGCAAACGGACATTTGGATATCTGTATTTGTCCTTCAGGCATTAAGGGCATCGAAATAAGTTTCTGCATCCTGAGGTCGGCTAATGCTCCAAGTTATGTTGTTTGGTAGCCATGGCTGCAGGAGCTAGTATGGAATGTGTGCAAAGAAGGTGTTGTATCCTCTGATCACATACGTAGATTTTTTTGTTTATTTTTTCTGACATTGTAGAACCTTTTCACTGAGAATTCTGAACCAAAGTTATGTTCATCACAAAAATGACATTCTTAGGTTGGCTCTGTTAGGTTGCCTTAGTCAGTATTTTTTGCAATATACATTTTTAGCAAGAATTACAATAACATCTTGTGAGAAATTGGGTTGTTGGTAGACTGAGGTTGTGAGCCCTGGTCAAGCAACAGCCACCATCCCTTGCAGAGTGAACCACAAAAAGTCACTAAATTAACCTGTGCCTAAACCTGGGCAGCTTGGCACAAAAAGCAGCCAGGCTTAATGTAAAGGCAATTTGTAATGTATTTATGTAGCACACACATAATATTAAAGTGAAAACACAGCACTAGAAAAATCCCATACCAATTTAGAAAAATAGAATACATTTTAATAAAGTATTGGACACCAAGACGATAAAAATCCAATCAGTAGTACTGGGGTTATGATTTTTTAAAGTTTTTAGTGAAAACTAGATCATGAAAGACCAAAGCGGTAACTTTGGACATCTAGTCATGTAAGACTGGGTTGAAGTACAAGAAATATGGCCGACTGTAATGGATTGCGGTTCGGATACAAGAAGTGGATTTGTCCCAGTCAGGGCTTACCTTAGACTTAAAAAAAAATTCGGAGAAAAATATTCTGAGAAGGTAAAGTTAATTGGGGCAGGCTGCAGGAGGGGTCCGAGGAGGGAGGGCTGTCTTCAGCTTTAGATCTAAGCCGCATTGCAGATTTCTAGGTTTGGACTTAGGCCCAGATTTAGAGTTTGGCAGAGAAGGTTACTCCATCACAAATGTGACGGGTATCCCATCTGCTGTATTATGATCCCATTTTAGCTAATGGAGATCGTAATATGGTGGACGGAATATCTGTTACATTTGTGACAGAGTAACCCATCTGCCAAACTCTAAATCAGGCCCTTAGTCTCTGAATTAGAAGTTGAAAATCTCCAGGGGGATGGAGACAGTTCCGTGAGGCCGGATACCCCTTTGGCGAAGGATTGCTCAAAAGGATTTGCTGCTGCAGAGAAGAACATAGCAGGAGAAGTTGCAAAGTCAGTCCTACCGGGATGTTATGTTATACTACATTATATTTATTTGTATAACGCACTCTTCACCGTACAGGTTATCCAGGCCCTTGGGCAGGTGTGTAGGTTTGTGGTCCCCATGGTGCTTATACGAAGAGGCAAGGCCTCAGCTTCTTGCAAAACTCAAGAAGCGAGGAGGAGACTCTGATGTGTAGAGGGTGGTCTGTCCATGTCTTGAGTGTGTTGTAAAAGAATGAGCGACCTCCAGTTTTGCTTTTGTGATTGCGTGCAAGTGAGAGTGAGGAAGACCATAGGTGTCTGATGGATTGGTTAAAGTATTTGGCATTTCTGAATTAGTGATTTTTAAAAAAAAACCTAGATATGGTATATAGCGGCATAGATTTTTTTAGTTTAAAATAGTTTTAAATGTCAATTCCGAGAGCAGAAGAGCACATGTAAAGGGGTCATTTCTATAATTTATATTCATCCAAGCTAACGGCTTTTTTCAGTTTATTCCTCTTTCATGAAATGTTCCCAGATCAAATCAATAATGAACATGTGATGCATTTTTATCTGAAAGGTCGATCCAGGATTCATCATTAGCAATTCAAGTCCATGCAACTGAAATGTATGAAATATCTTACAATGTCCTCTAATTCCACAGTCTACGAAACGTCTTCCTACTTTCTTTAATATGGGCTCCTTAAGCCAGACTCTACAGGCGTTTTCAGTCTGGACACTAATTTTATTCTTTTACAGCGCCTTTATCTTAGTGGTTCTTTTTGCTCAGAAATGCATTGCTTACTAGTCAGTGTTTGTCTTCATCTTTTTTTCTTTTCTCATAATAATAAACAATGAGGGGGCACTTTCCAAACAGCAGATGACAAAAAGAGCATTTTTTCTTTACTTGGTACATTTTGGTACAGTTCAACGGCAACCTGCCTTTAATTACTTTTATTGTGTCTTAAAATCGATATTTCAATCAATAGCCATGAGATGCCCATCTATATTGTGTTCGATCCAACATTGTCTTATCAGATATGAGAGGGCCACGCACGCAGCAGTTTATGGCACTTCATTGGTGTCTCACAATGATTTTGTATCTCTCTCCTAAATTGTCTGTTACTTAAATGATTTGCTGACAATGATTCTGAGGTTTACGAGGTCTGAGCCTAGCTTGTTGGAAACAGTTGTTGTATACTGGACACTATAGGTGCTAGTGGAGGGACTTGAGGAGTCTCTAGTTTAGAGTTCAGAGAAACATCAGTTCAAGTTCAAGTTTCCAAGGTCCACCACCTAGACTCTGTTGCCTTTGAAGGAGCTAAAGCTTTGAGACTTTTACTGAGGTGGTGAAGCTGAAGGCATAGTTGATCATATTAAGGAATACAGAGAAATCCAGAAGGAACAGCACCCTGTCTCTTTGGTTATTTGATCATTCTGTGTCGTATATCTTCTCCTAGACCCTGGGAATCATCCTCGAACCCCTATTTAGTGTGAGAACTGTGATTACTCCCAAGTGAATTCAGTAGCTATAATATACATTAATGTAGCAGCCGTTGCTGCCTACTTTACTGACATTATTCTCAACTAAATAATATTAAATGTCAAATTTGGTATTAAAAATTAGTCTTTTGTGCACAGTGCCTTTCCCAGGTTCAGAGTACTTGGATACACCTGTAAAGCACGTAAAGTATAACCACAAGTGTACATTAATTATTGTAGGTGATTGGCTGTTCACATCCTTCGCTGTCAAATATGGCAGCATAAGCTAAGTGAGATCCTTTAATCCGCATGACGCAGTGAAGATTTAAAAGAAGCAATGTAAAGCTTTGCTATGTTTTACATCTACGTAATGTTAAGTTGTAATGAGAGACACATAAAAGTAACCATGACAAAAAGCATTACAGTATAGACCTCCAAATCCCTGACTGTAATATGACACAGATCCAGTGGCATTACCATGAGCTGCATCACATCCCATTGCTTCTCAAGTAATAAATATCCAGGTTACTCGGTCTGCATTTCAACTACCCCAAAAATGAAGATTTGTAATTCCTGTCACCAGAAATGAGAATGGCCCGGAGAATTTGTTCCAACACTTAAAAGCAGCCCTATCTCTGAAAAACATTCTCTCTTGCGATATATATATATATGTATATATATATATATATCATTGTCACCTCCTGCTCCGTAAGGGGCCACAGACCCTGCAGGGCTGCCTGGGTTAGCATCGGGCAAAGCATCCCACAGAAAATATCGCCCAAACACGAAAAGCCCAGGAACCAGTCCATGTTAAAATCCAAGCATTTAATAGCATTTCTGAGCAGCAAGACAAAAAATCATGACGTTTTTCGGCAACAGCATGCCTTGTTCACAGGTAAGTAAGAGCAGGTGTGAGTGAGCCAGTGCTTTTTAAATACACAGTCATGTTACTTCAATAACCAAACTCCAACTCCCATAATGCACAGTTCCATATAACCCAGGCCACCCTGCAGGGTCTGTGGCCCCTTACGGAGCAGGAGGTGACAATGATAATTGTATGGAAGGGGCCCGATCCGCTCAGCTTCAGGCAAACAAGGCATTTATCCGAGAAATATATTGTGATGGAGGTGAGCAAGGGATTGGAGGGAGGCAGTGTGCCTCTCCTCTTACTTTTCATGTATTCCCTGTATTGCTGTTATCATGCTGGGCAGCAACTGTAAAAGCAAGTGGACTATCAAGTAATGGATACCTAATGCACATAAGATTATTTGTATGGTGAACTGAAGTGCCTGTGACGCTATTGCAGCTATATGGAAATTAAGCGCTCCAACTCAGGAAGTTATTTATATGGAACTGTGCATTATGGGAGTTGGAGTTTGGTTATTGAAGTCACATGACTGTGTATTTAAAAAGCACTGGCTGACTCACACCTGCTCTTACTTACCCGTGAACAAGGCATGCTGTTGCCTAAACGCGTCAGGATTTTTTGTCTTGCTGCTCAGAAATGCTATTAAATGCTTGGATTTTAACATGGACTGGTGCCTGGGCTTTTCGTGTTTGGGATATATATATATATATATATATATATATATATATATATATATATATATATATATATATATATGTATGTATGTATATATATATATATACGTATATATATATATGTATATATATATATACATGTGTATATATATATATATATATATATATATATATGTATATATATATATACATGTGTATATATATATATATATATATATATATATATATATATGTATATATATATATGTGTGTATATATGTATGTATATATATATGTGTGTATATATGTATGTATATATGTATATATATATATATGTGTGTATATATGTATATATATATATGTGTGTGTATATATGTATATATATATATGTGTGTGTATATATGTATATATATATATGTGTGTGTATATATGTATATATATATGTGTGTGTATATATGTATATATATATATGTGTGTGTATATATGTATATATATATGTGTGTGTATATATATATATATGTATATATGTATATATATACATATATATGTATATATGTATATATATATATGTATATCACATTTACATGTACAAAATAGTGACCGAGCTTTCCCTCTCCATAGAAGCACAGATACACGTGCCAGCTTTCCATCCCAAGAGTTCTTTTACCAAACCAACCAGACTCAAAACAGTAGTTTCATGCTTCCTGTAGAGGCATTGGGACACAAAAAGTGATAGATTGAAAAACTTACAACATAGTGACATGATCATGGTAGAGATCACAGACCACACCAGTCATCTCTGTAGTGTTGAAATTGTGATGGGGCTGATGTCAGAGGACAATTGGATATTTACAGATGTCTTCCATCTAAACATCTCCTTAAAGTACAATAAAATGGGTTGGTACCGAGTGTTATGAAGTAGTATTGAGGAAGTGCTGTTGTGATTGACAAATATAATTCATTTTATGGCACAAGACGTGACCACTTAAAGCACAGAGAGGCGTTCAAGATAATTTATGTGTCGCTGATGTTTCTATAATGAATATCTACCCTGTAGAACCTTGGGCTGTCTGGATTGAGCATTGCTTCATGGCTCTGAACCGAGAAGATTGTGCTCTCTAACGTTGTTCTTGGCTGTTTGAATTGTGTGGGTCATCTGGGAAGCTTTGGGTCTAAAGCTGAGAAAGGGTGATGCTATGGGTATATTTCTGTGAGGTGTGTTGTGTTTTTATAAGTGTAGTGCAAGACTGAGTATACCCAGATAATCTGTTGTATATAGCAGCTCATTGATACTCTGTTTTGGGTTCGAGCGTAGTTGGTGGGATGAGTGATTGTTCGAGGTGAGTGCGTGCTCAACATGTGCTTGCTCAACATGATTTGATTCTGTGTAGTGGCTGCATCAGGCAGTGTTCTGCAGGTGGTGATGTTGGAAAGGAGATTGTGCATGGGACAGGAACATGCAAACGTGGGTTAAGGCAGTCCGAAAGTAAATTATAAAGTTGTAATCAGGCATTATATATGACAGGCTGACAAAACCAGTGTGTTAGCCTCACATACTCTGGTGGATGTGATTTCCATAACTCTAGTACCGCACCATCCCTGGCAAGAAAGCGGAATCCAGGAAATGCACGCAAGAGGAAACTAAATACCAGACTTACCCCTGCTGTGCTTTGAGAAAGTGAATTCCATTCCCCTTCCATTTCAGGAAAAAAGCTTAGGGCCCCTCTTTTAAAGCAGCACCTTGTCTATTTGTATCCCCATTATATCAGACCTACCCGAAAAGAGTTTCTTTCTCTTCGGCTGCTCATACTCTCACCCTGTACACCAGACCTCCCTGAATGTGGAAGCATTCACCATATTTTATTACTGCTTATGTCCCTTAGTGCTCTGTAGACTGTATCATCTCCGCTTCCTCCCCTGCAAATCTGTATCCTCCTAGTGTCCCCTGTAGTGCTTTGCTTTGTCATCCCTCTCACCGTCTGTTTCCTCCTATGTCCTACTTATTCTTTTATATCCTTTTTAATATCCTTCATTTGTATAACATTCCTTTGCTTGTATTTAGGTTCACACTGTAGAGCTCACTCACATAGGAGCAGAGAAGACTTTGTGCATCCAGGCTAGTGGTCGAGTGCAGGGTTGGGGTGTTAATGTAAATGTTATATTTAGGAAGAAAATGTTGCTTATAGGATGGCCATTGGCCCTTTGGTGGTTGCAAAGTATATAGGCTCTTTAAACTCCAGTAGGTTTGCATGTTATTTTCCTGTTGACCTAAGTAAAATTAATTTTATGAGCAGGAGAGAGTATTGGAGATGTGGCATATGCTCCATGAAGAGCAAGCTCTACATTTAGTTTGTGATTGTCGTCGTTCCATGGTCAGGCTTCACTTCCTTTATTCCCCCAGCTTAGTACCCTTTGACCTATGGGAGTTAAAAGGGCTAACTTTACTCCATGCAGATTCTGGAGGTTAGTGCCATACACTTGTAGATTGATGTAGGGGTGGTTTTGTAGTCTGAACAGGGAAGGATATAGCTTTTGCTGGAAGTTCACTAGAATTGTGTTAGTTTGCCTGGTCTTAGGATGGGATTTATATACTGTGGCAGCCATAGTCTTCAATACTGATCTATCATGGTGAGTAATTCCTATACAGTAGCCCACCTGCTGTTGTTTCAGACACTTATATTCTTGCTTGGATCCTTTCACTGCCATACCATTGTCCTTTGTGGCTTTTGTGTCCCGGTTTATATTGACATAGTTCTGAGTTGATGCTACAAGTGACTTAGTATGAGTTTATTTTTTTGAGTTTTAATGTAGACTAGGTGCCAACAATGGCATGCTTATGTCTGAGAAGTGTGTCCAAGTTTGATGACTTGAACCTAGAATGAGCTGGGATTTGTATAAGAGTGGTACAGTGAGAAGGTTTGCTAAGATGAACTGGACATAGAGGACAGGGAGCAACCAAACTGATGGAATTTCAGCCAACCCTGTACTTTGTGTTGAGTGTGATTCATAGCACCTTGAAGCAGTTGTGCTATTCAAAGAGTAGGCAGTGCAGAGGATGAGGGTATTATTGTGAAAAAATGGAGTAAGACTGTGGCAGTACGCAGCAGCTTTTCCTGTTCTGGATTCCTGCGGCAGCAGTTGCACCATCCTGCCACGTCTTTATTTCACTGCAAGCATAGGCAATGGCAGGCCATTGTGCTATCTTGGCCCCTCAGCTCCCCAGACGCCCGTGAGGCTCTCTCTAGGTGGCCAGTTACCATTCTTGACACAGCTACCTGCCCTGTGGCACTATTCGGGCCTGGCTGAGCAGGAGACACTCCCATGAGGAGCTGCCATCTGTCATGCTCTGCTGTATGTTTGGAGAATCCAGCTATCCACCATCGGAAGGTGAAAGCGTGAGGAGTTGGGGAAGAGTGAGAGGTGGAGGGTGGTGCGAGTGACCCTAGGTGAACTTTGTGGCTTAGTAGTGGCTTGCACATCTACCCTGCCCACCACCCCATGAGGAATCAATTGCCTGCTTGCAAGTACAATCTGGAATCACAAGCTTTTCTACTAGGATCCCTCCATTAATCTAGCTAAGGGAGGAAGATAGAGTGCTTGTGCACCCCCCCCCTTGGCCCTAGCAGTCAATGTCAGTCTCAGGGAGGTAAGGTGGTTCCCTCACAAGTAGGCAGTTGTCTGGGAGAACCACGACATCCTAAGGCTAACATTGTATCAAAGTAAACTAAGATATTTAAGATACAGCTTTTAAGACAACAGAGTTGGTCGCTTAATCATCTCTAGAACAGTGGTTCCTAACCTTTTGACTTCTGTGGACCCCCACTTTATCATTACTGGAACATGGGGACCCCCACTGAATCATTATTGGAATCCGGAACCCCCCTTCCACTCCGTCATTACTGTAAGCCAGGAACCCATGCCATAACATTGTTGATGATTTGAACCACAAAAAAATACACACAAAATACGGAAACAGGCATTCCTCAACACATACAGAAATGATGACACATTTTATTTAATGTGCACCAAATATAAATAAAAAATGTAAAAATTATAATTCTAATAGGAAGGTTGGAGCTTTTTAAAATTTATTTGAAGTCACACATAGTCCATACTATATTCTGTTTGATGCTCCTGCACTGCTCCCATGAATCAATCTGAGGATGCTAATTTAATTTACGTTTTACATTTTCAATTGTTCATTTACCCACTTTATTTATATACTCTTCATTAATCTGTTAATATTATTGAATTTTCCAAGCAGTCGCGGAACCCCCAGAGGTGGATTCAAGGACCATAGATTGGGAACTACTGATTTAGCACCCTCCCTGAAGCCAGCTAAGGGAGGAAGCTAGCGTGCTCATGTACCTACCCCTGGGTTGAGAGAACTGGCCCTCAAAGGGAGGTGAGATGGTGCTACCACCAGCTGACCTTTGCCCCGAGGGCCATGCGGTCAGGCAGAGCAAGGAGAGAGCTATTAATTGCTCAAAGGCGCAAGAAGAGTAGACTGGGAGGTCCCCCTTGTGGAACCACGGTTTATTCTCTGCCAGGACCGGGGGACAGCCAGCATTCTCCAGCAACAAGCCTCACAACATTCTTGGCATCTCTGACATCTCCATCAGAAGCATCATCTGTAATGCCTAAAAGTTCAGATTTTCTCACGGCCTCAGGCCATGCTGTGCCTACCAATCAGGAAATTAGTAAGGTGACCGGCTCCCCTGCTGCTCTCAAGGCAACCCTTCTGGCCTATTTTTAAAAAGTCTTCGCTGAAGACAGGGTAGCCAACAGTGGTGTTTTGCATGCAGGTAATGAGAGTGTCATCTCCACAAACAGCACCCTGGAGCACCCAATGAGAAAGCCCCGAACCTTCAAGTTTGAAGTTGTGGTACACTCACCCCCGTGGGCTTTATGTCCCCTGGGTCAAAATTGTCCTGCCATCAGTCAAGAAAGTTGTGGGTGTGGCTACTGACTTGTTAGAGTTAAAAAGTGAAGCTTCCACTTTGGCCACGTTAACCTCCAACCAGCTGCCGGGCTCGCCTGAATTTAATGCCTCGCCAATTGTTATATCAAGTGAAAATTCACTCGAACCCCTAGAAGTTGCATCTCCTGTGAAATAACCTTTTTACGAAATATGCAAGGCCTCCGCCACAGCGGCTATCAACAGTCCAAGTTTCAGCAAGTTGCACATGCAAGTTGCAGCACTAGTCCACCTGCTGTGCCATGGACCCAAGCTCGCCAGTTAACTCACCTAACCAGGTTGGTTCAGGCAATCTCCTGCATGACTTCAACAGAGCGGAGCCTAATGATCACTCTCTCCTGGACTTGCCATTCTTTCATACTGAATCTACAGAGAGCCCAGGTGCTTATTCCAAAACTATTCCTATCATCACAGCAGACCCCACACCAGCTTAGTCTGACCCCAATTTTTACAAACATTACAATCAAAGGTTTCTGCTCTAAACTACCACTCTGATAAATTGGATCTACAAGTGGACCTATGGAACACATTAGCTACATTTGTGGCTGGTACTGGCTGTAAACTTGATAATCTAAATAAAGTGATCATCGGAGCGCAAGCTAATACTAATCTGGTTCAGTCAATCTGTGTTAGAAATGGGGTTTTTGGTTGGCAGTCAGGTTACTTCCTGTCCAAGCAAAAGCCCTCACTCTAGTCAGGGTAAGTCACACACTATCCAAGATTATCCTGTGCCCACCCTCTGGTAGCTTGGCACGAGCAGTCAGGCTTAACTTAGAAGGCAATGTGTAAAGTATTTGTGCAATAAATCATACAATACCACCATATAGCACCACAAAAATACACCACACAGTGTTTAGAAAAATATATAATATTTATCAGGATAATTGTAGGTCAAAAAGAATAAAGTTGCAATGGAAAATTGTAGAAATATCACAGGGAAGTGATATAGAGTGTCTTAAGTCTTTAGAATGCAATACAGTGTCTTTCAAGCACAAAGTACCTGGTTTCTGGTGGAAAATCTCCTCAGAGGGCCACAGGAGAAGAGATGCGTGGAAAAAGGGGTGTGTGCGTCGATTTCTCCTCAGCACACACAGACTTGCGTCGGTCTTTTCCACGCGGGGAAGTCGGGCGTCGTTTTCCGGCGCGCAGACAGTCTCTTTTTGTGGATCGCGGGGATTACCAGATGTCCCGGGTCTGTGCGTGGATTCTCCTGCTTGTTTTCCGGCTGCGCGTCGTTCTGCGGGGCTGCGCGTCGAAGTTTCGATCTCACGGTAGGCGTCGCGTCGATTTCTCCTTGGAAGTCGGGCGGCGTTGTCCTTGCGAGGCCGTGCGTCGAAAGTTTGGTCTCACGGCAGGCGTCGCGTCGATTTCTCCTTGGAAGTCGGGCGGCGTTGTCCTTGCGAGGCCGTGCGTCAAAGTTTCGCACTCACGGTGGGCGTCGCGTCGATTTCTCCTGGAAAGTCGAGCGGCTTTGTCCTTGCGAGGTTGTGCGTCGAAGTCTCGATCGCCCCGAGGGCGTCGCGTCGATCAGCGTCGGTGTGCGGCGTTTTTCTCGCCGCGAAACAAGCTGTGCGTCGAAAGTTTCGACGCACGGAGCGTCCAAGTGAAAGGAAGAAGTCTTTTTGGTCCTGAGACTTCAAGGAACAGGAGGCAAGCTCTATCCAAGCCCTTGGAGAGCACTTTCACAGCCAGACAAGAGTTCAGCAAGGCAGCAGGGCAACAGCAAGACAGCAGTCCTTTGTAGAAAGCAGACAGGTGAGTCCTTTGAGCAGCCAGGCAGTTCTTCTTGGCAGGATGTAGTTTCTGGTTCCGGTTTCTTCTCCAGCAAGTGTCTGATGAGGTAGGGCAGAGGCCCTGTTTTATACCCAAATGTGCCTTTGAAGTGGGGGAGACTTCAAAGAGTGGCTAAGAAGTGCACCAGGTCCCCTTTCAGTTCAATCCTGTCTGCCAGGGTCCCAGTAGGGGGTGTGGCAGTCCTTTGTGTGAGGGCAGGCCCTCCACCCTCCCAGCCCAGGAAGACCCATTCAAAATGCAGATGTATGCAAGTGAGGCTGAGTACCCTGTGTTTGGGGTGTGTCTGAGTGAATGCACAAGGAGCTGTCAACTAAACCTAGCCAGACGTGGATTGTAAGGCACAGAAGGATTTAAGTGCAAAGAAATGCTCACTTTCTAAAAGTGGCATTTCTAGAATAGTAATATTAAATCCGACTTCACCAGTCAGTAGGATTTTGTATTACCATTCTGGCCATACTAAATATGACCTCCCTGCTCCTTTCAGATCAGCAGCTGCCACTTCAACAGTGTATGAGGGCAGCCCCAATGTTAGCCTATGAAGGGAGCAGGTCTCCCAGTAGTGCAAAAACGAATTTAGGAGTTTTACACTACCAGGACATATAACTACACAGGTACATGTCCTGTCTTTTACCTACACAGCACCCTGCTCTAGGGGATACCCAGGGCACACATTAAGGGTGACTTATATGCAGAAAAAGGGGAGTTCTAGGCTTGGCAAGTACTTTTAAATGCCAAGTCGAGGTGGCAGTGAAACTGCACACACAGGCCTAGCAATGGTAGGCCTGGGACAAGGAAAAGGGGCTACTTAAGTGGGTGGCACAATCCGTGCTGCGGGTCCACTAGTAGCATTTAATCTATATGCCCTAGGCACCTGGAGTGCACATGACTGGGGACTTATAAGTAGATTAAATAGTTCAATCAGGTATGATCCAAAGTTACCATGTTTACAGAGAGAGAGCATATACACTTTATCACTGGTTAGCAGTGGTAAAGTGCGCAGAGTCTAAAAACCAGCAAAAACAGTATCCAAAAACGAGGAGGGAGGCAGGCAAAAAGTTAGGGGTGACTACCCTAAGGCTGTCAGGTCTAACATGTGTCCCCCCCAGCTGAAAGTGGGGAGAGCTACCCGACCTCCTGGGAGCTCTCATCGCTAAGGCGGAAGTACCTGGAGAGACCATCAGCATTGGCGTGGTCAACCCCTGGGCGATGTTCCACCGTAAAGTCCATCCCCTGTAGGGAAATGGACCACCTCAGAAGTTTTGGATTCTCACCCCTCATCTGCATGAGCCATCTGAGGGGCCTGTGGTCTGTCTGAACTAGGAAGTGAGTCCCAAACAGGTAGGGCCTCAGCTTCTTCAGTGCCCAGACCACAGCAAAAGCTTCTCTTTCAATAGCACTCCACCTCTGTTCCCGTGGTAATAGCCTTCTGCTAATAAAGACTACCGGTTGATCTTGGCCCTCCTCATTTAGCTGTGCTAGGACTGCCCCTATGCCATGCTCTGAAGCGTCTGTCTGCACGATAAATTCCTGGGAGTAGTCAGGGGCCTTGAGCACGGGGGCCGTGCACATGGCTTCCTTTAGGGCGTCAAAGGCTTTCTGACAAGCCTCTGTCCAATTCACCAACCTAGGTTGCTTCTTGGACGTGAGTTGTGTCAAGGGGGATACAATGGTACCATAGCCCTTGACAAACCTGCGGTAGTAGCCGGTGAGGCCTAAAAAGGCCCTCACCTCAGTCTGGGTTCGAGGTGGTTGCCAGGCCTTGATAGTTTCGATCTTGGCCTGGAGTGGCTGCACCTTGCCACCACCTACTAGGTGTCCCAAGTACACCACGGAACCCTGCCCAATCTGGCACTTACTAGCCTTGATGGTCAGGCCTGCCTGTTGCAGGGCCTGAAGCACCTCCTTGAGGTGGAGCAGGTGTTCCTCCCAGCTGGAACTGTAGAGAGCTATGTCATCCAGGTAGGCTGCACAGAAGGCATCCTTGCCAGCCAGGACCCCGTTAACCAACCGTTGGAAGGTAGCGGGGGCATTTTTCAATCCAAACGGCATCACCCGGAACTGGTAATGGCCGTCAGGGGTGGAAAAGGCGGACCTTTCCTTAGCCCCCTCAGTCAGGGCGATCTGCCAGTACCCTGAAGTAAGATCAAACGTACTCAGGAACTTGGCAGCGCCTAGCCTGTCCACGAGCTCATCAGCTCGGGGGATGGGGTGAGCATCAGTCCGTGTGACTGAGTTGAGACCCCGGTAGTCCACGCAGAACCGGAGTTCTGGCTTCGCGCCTGGGGCAGTAGCCTTGGGGACCAACACCACTGGGCTGGCCCAGGGACTACTGGACTTCTCAATAACCCCTAGCGTCAACATCTTGGAGACCTCCTCCTTGATGCTGGCCTTCACCTTATCTGACAACCTGTAAATTTTGTTTTTCACAGGGAGACTGTCACCGGTGTCAATATCATGAACACAGAGGTGGGTCAGTCCCGGAGTAAGGGAGAAGAGGGGGGAGAACTGCTCCAACAGCTCATAGCAGTCTCCTTTCTGGTTTAGAGTCAGGGAGTCAGACAGAATGACCCCGCTTACGGACCCATCACCTTCTTGGGCAGAGAGGAGGTCAGGGAGAGGTTCACTCTCCTCTTCCATTCCTTCATCTGTGACCAGAAGCATGTTGATCTCCGACCTCTCAAAATGAGCTTTTAGTCGGTTCACGTGGAGCACCCTTAGGGGGTTACTAGGGGTTTGGAGGTCCACTAGGTAAGTGGCCTCCCCTTTCCGCTCCTTTATTTCAAATGGGCCAGACCAGCGGTCCTGGAGAGCTCTGGGCTCTACTGGCTCCATTACCCACACTTTGTCTCCAGGTTGAAACTCTACCAGAGTGGCCTTCTGGTCATACCATTGTTTCATCACCTCTTGACTGGCCTCCAGGTTACTTTGGGCCTCTTTCCAGAAGCGGGTCATCTGATTGCGGAGGGCCAACATGTAGCTGACCACGTCCTGAGGGGGTGTCTTTGGAGCGTTCTCCAATCCCTCCTTGACAATGCTTAAGGGTCCCCTGACGGGGTCCCCATAGAGAAGCTCAAAGGGACTGAACCCTACCCCCCTCTGGGGGACCTCTCTGTAAGCAAAGAGAAGGCATGGTAAGAGGACGTCCCATTTACGCCTCATGGCCTCAGGGAGGCCACCAATCATGCCTTTCAGGGTCTTGTTGAATCTCTCCACAAGCCCATTAGACTGGGGGTGATAGGGTGTGGTGAACTTGTAGGTTACACCACACGCATCCCACAGATGCTTCATGTACGCGGACATGAAGTTAGTGCCTCTGTCAGACACTATCTCCTTGGGGAATCCCACACGGGTAAATATCCCCATCAGGGTTCTGGCTACCACCGATGCAGTTACGGTCCTCAGAGGGATTGCCTCTGGGTACCGGGTGGCATGGTCCACCAAAACCAGGATAAACCTGTTGCCTAAGGCAGTTTTGGGGTCCAAGGGGCCAACAATGTCGACGCCCACCCTTTCAAAGGGGGTGCCAACGACAGGAAGTGGAATCAGGGGGATTTTAACCCTCTTTCCTGCTTTACCACTAGCCTGGCAGGTAGGACAAGCCCTGCAGAATTTGTCTGAGTGTGTCCTCATTTTGGGCCAGTGAAAGTGGTTGACAAGCCTGTTGAAGGTCTTGTCTTGTCCCAAATGTCCTGCCAGGGGAATGTCGTGAGCCAGACCCAGTAGGAAGGCTCGGTAACATTGGGGGACCACCAGCACACGTGCTGCCCCAAAGACCGGAACCCTAGGCTCACTGTAGAGGAGATCATTCTCCCAATATAGGTGGTGATTGCCAGAGGCGTCACCGGCTGCCTGGTTTAAGGCTTGTTTCCTCAACCCTTCTAGAGTGGGACACTCTTTCTGCGCCTGGCAGAATTCCTCCCTGGTGGGTCCACCCTCAACTTGCCAGCCAGCAAGCTCCGGTAAGTCACCTAGGGTGGCAATGTCTTCCCCAGTTGGCTCGGGAGTCTCCTCCTCAGGAGCCCCGTCAGCCACTGTGGGAACTTCTGGGGCCGGTTTCCCGCGCCCCTCGTCCCTCCTCTTGGCAGCTCCCTGGGCCATCGTTCCAGGCTCCAGATGCCCTTGACTTCCCTCTCGGTCAGCCATGGACCGGGTGGTCATGCAGACCCACTCAGGTAACCCTAACATCTCCAGGTGAGATCTGAGCTCTACTTCTTTCCAAGCAGTATGCTCTAGATCATTGCCTAACAGACAATCTACAGGCATGGCAGGACTCACAGCTACTTTCAGAGTACCAGAGACCCCCCCCCACTCAAAGGGAACCCGAGCCACCGGTAGGTGACTCTCGCGGTTGTCAGCGACTATGACCTGGTGGAATGTATTCGGGATTATCTGCTCTGTGGACACCAGCTGACTCTTGATAGTAGTCATACTGGCTCCTGTGTCACGCAGAGCCTCCACCTTCTGCCCATCAATGAGGACCCACTGCCGGTACTTGGAAGTATTTTTAGGCATGTGGACCTTGGACATCATTTCTCCTTCTCCCAGGGACACTAGGGAAATCTCTACCTGCTCCCCAAAGCTAGTGGGGTCCATCTCCCCCCCGAGTGCTACACTAGTCAACCCAGGCGCCTGTCCGGTAGTGGACGGTGCCCTCTTGGGGCACTGTGGATCGCCTTTGTAGTGACCATATTGGTAACACTCCATGCATTTGGGGCTAGATTTTCCTGACCTGTCAAATGTCCCTGGTTTCTTCCCAAATTTGGAAAAGGAAGGGTTGCCACCCCCTCCCTGGGAATTCTTTTGGGGGCCTTTAGAGAGTTCCTTATCTGTAAGTTTATCTCCCCCCTCTTTCTTCTGTTGGGAACCCTGACCACCTTTGTGGGAGTCCCCCCCAGGTACCTTTTTGGACACTCTGGTGCTAACCCAGAGGTCCGCCTCCTCAGCAAGCTTCCTGGGATCAGTCAGCTTACTATCCACTAGGTGCTGGCGCAAATCGGTATAAGTAACATTAAGCATATGCTCTCTCAGGATCAAGTCATATAAACCTTTATAATCTGCTACTTTGTTGCCCCGCACCCATCCATTCAGTGCCTTACTAGAGAAATCAAAGAAATCCACCCATGTTTGTGTGGTTTGTTTGGTGCTGTCCCTGAACCTCTGACGGTATCCCTCAGGGGTCAGCCCAAACTTGGCAAGTAAAGTGGCTTTCTGGAGTGGGTATGTGTTTTGATCCGGTGGATCCAATGTGAGAAGTGTGTCCCTCCCCAATGGCGGCACATAACCCCACATAGCTACCCCCCATTGCCCTTCAGGAACCTCATGAGCCCTTAGTGCAACTTCATAAGCAGCTAACCATTTATCTATGTCATCTCCCACCACAAAACTGGGCACCACATTTTTGGGTATACAAACCTTCTTTTCTCCAGCAGGTCCTGTCTGTATGCTGCCACCATTATTGCTGGATTCAGACTGTCTTGCCTTGATCTCCAGCTCCTTGAGACTCAGTTCATGAGCCAACAATAGTTTCTTTTCAGCCAACGCTCTTTCAGCTTCCACTTGTTTGGCTGTTCTTTCAGCTTCAATCTGTTTGGCTGCTCTTTCAGCCTCAGCTTGTTTGGCTTCTCTTTCTGCCCTCTTCTCCTCCTGTTGTGCCTCAATTTTCAGTTTTGCCAGGGAACTCCCTTTCTTCTCTCCTTTCCTCTGCGGTCAGGCTTTGCATGGAGACACTGCTCCCTGGTCTGGAAGGGTGCACAATTGCAGTGGTAACACCATCCATAGATAGTGGAAATCCTTCTGAGGGGCCATTTTCTGGCTCCTCTTCCTCATCATCCTCTAAATGGGCTTCTGCCCAGGCCCTCAGCGCCACTTGAAAGTCCTCCTTTCTGGAGGCCCCTTGGGTGGGTACCCTTAATGCCCTGCAGAATCCTCTTAGTTGTTTGACCGTGTATGTATCCAACTGGACTAGGTCAAAGTCCCCTGTCTGAGACCCAGTCAGAGACATGTTGAGTGAGGATTTAGTTTTTGAAAATTGTCAGGAAAAAACGGATTTTCAAAAAGAGATAAAAACCAAGTTGACCTTCAACTGTGGGTATGTAGTGAAATACTTAGCTACTGTATGTCACTGCACAAATACAAGTCCTATCCTCACCGCTGATCACCAATGTTAGAAATGGGGTTTTTGGTTGGCAGTCAGGTTACTTCCTGTCCAAGCAAAAGCCCTCACTCTAGTCAGGGTAAGTCACACACTATCCAAGATTATCCTGTGCCCACCCTCTGGTAGCTTGGCACGAGCAGTCAGGCTTAACTTAGAAGGCAATGTGTAAAGTATTTGTGCAATAAATCATACAATACCACCATATAGCACCACAAAAATACACCACACAGTGTTTAGAAAAATATATAATATTTATCAGGATAATTGTAGGTCAAAAAGAATAAAGTTGCAATGGAAAATTGTAGAAATATCACAGGGAAGTGATATAGAGTGTCTTAAGTCTTTAAATGCAATACAGTGTCTTTCAAGCACAAAGTACCTGGTTTCTGGTGGAAAATCTCCTCAGAGGGCCACAGGAGAAGAGATGCGTGGAAAAAGGGGTGTGTGCGTCGATTTCTCCTCAGCACACACAGACTTGCGTCGGTCTTTTCCACGCGGGGAAGTCGGGCGTCGTTTTCCGGCGCGCAGACAGTCTCTTTTTGTGGATCGCGGGGATTACCAGATGTCCCGGGTCTGTGCGTGGATTCTCCTGCTTGTTTTCCGGCTGCGCGTCGTTCTGTGGGGCTGCGCGTCGAAGTTTCGATCTCACGGTAGGCGTCGCGTCGATTTCTCCTTGGAAGTCGGGCGGCGTTGTCCTTGCGAGGCCGTGCGTCGAAAGTTTGGTCTCACGGCAGGCGTCGCGTCGATTTCTCCTTGGAAGTCGGGCGGCGTTGTCCTTGCGAGGCCGTGCGTCAAAGTTTCGCACTCACGGTGGGCGTCGCGTCGATTTCTCCTGGAAAGTCGAGCGGCTTTGTCCTTGCGAGGTTGTGCGTCGAAGTCTCGATCGCCCCGAGGGCGTCGCGTCGATCAGCGTCGGTGTGCGGCGTTTTTCTCGCCGCGAAACAAGCTGTGCGTCGAAAGTTTCGACGCACGGAGCGTCCAAGTGAAAGGAAGAAGTCTTTTTGGTCCTGAGACTTCAAGGAACAGGAGGCAAGCTCTATCCAAGCCCTTGGAGAGCACTTTCACAGCCAGACAAGAGTTCAGCAAGGCAGCAGGGCAACAGCAAGACAGCAGTCCTTTGTAGAAAGCAGACAGGTGAGTCCTTTGAGCAGCCAGGCAGTTCTTCTTGGCAGGATGTAGTTTCTGGTTCCGGTTTCTTCTCCAGCAAGTGTCTGATGAGGTAGGGCAGAGGCCCTGTTTTATACCCAAATGTGCCTTTGAAGTGGGGGAGACTTCAAAGAGTGGCTAAGAAGTGCACCAGGTCCCCTTTCAGTTCAATCCTGTCTGCCAGGGTCCCAGTAGGGGGTGTGGCAGTCCTTTGTGTGAGGGCAGGCCCTCCACCCTCCCAGCCCAGGAAGACCCATTCAAAATGCAGATGTATGCAAGTGAGGCTGAGTACCCTGTGTTTGGGGTGTGTCTGAGTGAATGCACAAGGAGCTGTCAACTAAACCTAGCCAGACGTGGATTGTAAGGCACAGAAGGATTTAAGTGCAAAGAAATGCTCACTTTCTAAAAGTGGCATTTCTAGAATAGTAATATTAAATCCGACTTCACCAGTCAGTAGGATTTTGTATTACCATTCTGGCCATACTAAATATGACCTCCCTGCTCCTTTCAGATCAGCAGCTGCCACTTCAACAGTGTATGAGGGCAGCCCCAATGTTAGCCTATGAAGGGAGCAGGTCTCCCAGTAGTGCAAAAACGAATTTAGGAGTTTTACACTACCAGGACATATAACTACACAGGTACATGTCCTGTCTTTTACCTACACAGCACCCTGCTCTAGGGGATACCCAGGGCACACATTAAGGGTGACTTATATGCAGAAAAAGGGGAGTTCTAGGCTTGGCAAGTACTTTTAAATGCCAAGTCGAGGTGGCAGTGAAACTGCACACACAGGCCTAGCAATGGTAGGCCTGGGACAAGGAAAAGGGGCTACTTAAGTGGGTGGCACAATCCGTGCTGCGGGTCCACTAGTAGCATTTAATCTATATGCCCTAGGCACCTGGAGTGCACATGACTGGGGACTTATAAGTAGATTAAATAGTTCAATCAGGTATGATCCAAAGTTACCATGTTTACAGAGAGAGAGCATATACACTTTATCACTGGTTAGCAGTGGTAAAGTGCGCAGAGTCTAAAAACCAGCAAAAACAGTATCCAAAAACGAGGAGGGAGGCAGGCAAAAAGTTAGGGGTGACTACCCTAAGGCTGTCAGGTCTAACAATCTGCTACTGTTCTCTGATTTTAGAAAGTTTGTCTTCAATCCCAGTGTTTCTCAGCACAGTTCTAGCAGAGATTTAGAGGTATCCGGGTGATTTGGGTTATCCTGAACAAATGGTAGAAGTACCTCTTAAATGGGCAGCAGTACCAACAAAAGGTAAAACTCTGAATGACTATTTTTCATCATCCAAGGATTCAAAAGGTGCTAAGTTGAATCTTAGCTCCCATGACCCCTGTAGGACAGTCAAACAGGCAGTTCCAGCTGGTCAATCCTGTCCCTGGGCCAGCATTCAAGAGGCTGTCTCTTTAGAAAATGGACAGTCCCTTCACAACCCTAGTAACATAACTGCTGGCCTTTTAAATTCAAAGCATACTCGGGGACATCTCTCACCACCACCGATATCTCTGTGCTCCTGGAACATTAACAGTTTGGCTCAGAAATTACTGCCTCCAGACTTAATCACACTTCTAAATTTTTACTGATCATAGCACTCCAGGAAAATTGGGTTGAGTCGATCCGTGTGATAACAGACTACATTGAATTCTGGAAAACGGCCTCCAGAGAACATAAAAAATGGCAGACCAAGAGAAGGCATTGCGGTCAAACTAAAATGATGTATCAATGTAATTACACTAGCAGAGGACTGGTTGCAAGGAGTCTTGATCAGCAACTGGAAATCAAAGCAAGCTCTTTTGCTGATAAATATTTACATTGATCTAGGCGCAAATGAAAAGAGGGGAAAGCTTAATCGCTTAGTACAAATTATGGGTGACTTAGCTTGTGACTACCCTCAAGCTGATTGTTTAATCACAGGGGACTTCAATACCAAACTCTTTCAAGACCTCGTGGAGTACTTCGAGGGGCCCACCCTCTGTTGCACCTTGCCTGTCCCAGATCAGTCTAAGCAGAGAGGTGGCCCCCACAGCCAGCTGGGTGAATACATGGTTTTGCAACTAAACAGCATGGGCTACAAAATAGTGACTGGCCATCTTCCACAACATAACCCTCCAATTTGGATGAGAACTGATGGGTAAACTTGCTCTTTCCTTGATTACACCATTTGCAATGTTAAAATGTTCCCTTTAATCGAAAAATATTACATTGCCGCATGGACAGAGAGCGATCACTGTCCACAGATTATTGTTATAAGGTCCAATTTGCCATATCACACTACGGCAAGAGACACTGGTGTAGGAACATGCACAGAGGCCCTTAAGCATCTCCAATGGAGTGGCTGTTCCTGTGATGTAGCAATGGTAGAATGTGTGAAATATTTAGACACTGCTGGAGTCGGAAATGAGCCCCAGTCATGATATGGGCTCTCCTTGTTACCTGATTGCTGATGTAACTTCAACAACCATCCAGACAGCACTGCTCGCCTAAACAAACATTTACCTCAGCCGTGATAAAAGGTTTAAGGAAAGCACGCAATAAGGCTTTGAGGGAGACTCGGAAGAACCTAGGCTCAAAGGATCTCCTCAATGCCATCAAGCGGGCTCGGAAAGCTTACAGGCAGGCTAATTTGGAGGAAAAACACAAGTACTCAGATTATTTCTGGACAAAAAGTCTCTGCACTAGTAAAAATTCCAATTCTAAGAACTTTTGGGCCTTAGCCAACAAACAAGGGAATGGGCTGGGCTGTGCAAACATAACATAAGGAGAATGCGCTTTTTTCTCATAGAACATTTCTCTGCCAGTGAGTTGGATGATAATCTTCAATATAAGGGCATGCAAAGCTCTACTGCACCTCCATTCAATTCTCTATCATCAGACTCTGGTCATCTGTACTTCCTTGTCACGGCCACGTCGCCCCCCTCATGCCGCTTACATTGTACTATATACAAAGCAAAACCAGATGGGGCCCCGGAGCTTAATGGTCTGTCCTAGATGCTGTTTGAACAGGATGTGACCTTCTGGGTGATCCGGATTACCAATCTCTTTGACTACTGCCTTGAGTGATCAAGAATTCCAGAACCCTGGTGTGGCACTATAGTCCATCCGGACTACAAAGGAGGTTTAAAGTCCGGCCCCAGTAATTACAGGTTAATAGCACTCCTCGACTGCAAAGCTAAATATTATGCCAGCTTGCTTCTAGAGGATTTGAGGCAGAGGGGTTGAGCAAAAGGGGCTAATTCCAAAGCATCAGACCGGGTTTGTGGGCAAGTTTTGAATGCTGACTAATTTAATGGCACTGTCAATTCTGATTGATAAGGCAATAATAGCACGCTCCATGTTGCACTGCTGTTTTGTGGACTTCAAAGCTGCATTGGACCTGGTTCCAAGGGGGATTTTGTGGGCCAAACTACAAAGATGAGGAATCCCTCCCCCCCCCAAAAGCTTTTGGAAGCTACAATTCAGCTGCTCACCAATACCTAGGTCTGCATCAAGCTGGGAGATGGTACCTCCCTTTCCAGGAAAATCCCAACATCTCGAGGTGTGAAGCAGGAGTGTGTGTTAGTGCCCTTGCTTTTGAACCTGTTATTGCGGAGCTCTCATTGCAACTTGATGCCACCAACTGTCATCTCCCAAAGATAGGCAGTTCATGGGTTAGTAACCTATTGTACGCCGCTGACCTGGCAATGTTTAGCCACACACTGGTAAGTCTTCACCGGCTACTCAATCAGCTATCCAACTATACAGTTTTGAATAACCTAGAGGTGAATTTGACAAAAACAAAAGTGGTTACCTTTGGCAGGAAAAAGCATTTGGGAAGCAGCTGGTTCTATAATAACAACAAAATCACACAAGATCCGTCGTATAAGTACTTAGGGGTGTTCATTGACACCAGGGACTGTTTCACGAACTTGTGGAAAGAGGTTGAAGCAAAAGCCTTGGTCCTCCTTGTAACCCTGTTGAAATTACATAAATCACTGTGGGGACCTAGCCTTTCTCCCCTGCTGGGAGTTATGAGAGCCAAGATTGCTCCCTCGTTGACCTACAGCCGGAGGTTCCGGGTAGGGATAGCTACATGGTGAATAATTTAGTCACCGAGATTTATAAAAAAAAATAGGTTTCCCAGTTGCAGAAACTTTCATCTCATGCTCAGATTAGACTGGAGTTCGGCCTCCCCGACCAGCAGGCAGCTGGTGCTGATGCTTACCTTAAGCTGTGCCACAAGCTGGCTGCCCGGAGGCATTACTATAGACTGAAGTTAGTTCGAGCGGGGCCAGGTGATCACACTATCAGTTTCTGTCAGTAGTTACTGAATGTGCAGTGCTTTTGGCCAGTAAATTGAGTCACTCGGCATTCAAAGTAGGCATCAGAAAAAGTGTTTGGTTATGATCGTATCACTCAGATAAAGCCCTTCTCGCTAAGCATAAGCACGCTTGGGCTGTTCTCAATTTGTATCAGTCAGCCTTTCCAAGTTACCTCGCGCGCACTTACGTCATTCACCTGAAAGCAAAATGTATGGCCCTCAGGCTAGGAGACTGAATTTTTTTGAAACACCAACCCTGTTTGTGACAACCCACGGCTGGATCAATCTGGAGGGGCTGAGGGTGTTGGGAACAATCCCTCGAACATATGGTGTGTGTGTCTGCCCAGCGCTACTGAAGGAATGCAGATCCAGGCTTCGGGGAGAGTGAAATAAGATGAGAATTCGTACATGCCAATAAGCCATCATTGCATCTTTAAATCCCAACAATACAACCTTGACTGTTCTATTGACAAAGTTTGTTATTCCTGCATTAAATATGTTTAGCAGCCTGGAGGCTCACAGTGGGGCCCTGGACACAAGCTCTGCGGTTTAAAAGGTTGATTTTTGTATAATCTGGAAACACAGCCGTGCCTTCCCTTACCCCAGTTCTGTCTGACTGCGTGTCTAGGAGCACTGCGAGCAATTTTTGGCAGACTGTCTAGGCTTCTTTTGCTCTTGCTCCATGGTTTGCTTATCCAAGCTTGTTGATTGCTCGCCTAGGAGCATTGGGTGCAACTGTTGACTAGCCTATTAGCCCTTTTTTGCTCTTGCGCTATGGTGTTGTCTTTTATGCATGTTGAATCTCGTGAGACAAAATGGTTTCCTGAATGTTTGGCTGCAATGTTAAGGCTACAGTTATATTCTAATATTTTTAATGGTCTGCACCTTTTTAATTGATGTATCAAACACGCTAGCACTTTAGGAAACCATGCTGCCGCTTTAAATAATTAACTCGTCCAGCAAAGTTCATTTGGCCGTACTAAAAGATGGGCTGTACTGTTAAGGTATAGACACACTTTATAATATCAATGCCATGCTTCTTCAATCGTCGCCATGGTTACATTTTCCACGCTAGCACTTTTTGGAAATAATGCTGCTATTAGTCATCTGTGCAATAACTCGGGCACGTTTTAATTGGTGAATACACTGTTGATAACTGTGCCCTGTTTTTTTTTTTTTAGGTGCAATAATAGGTTCTATGCTGTGTGCTTGACCATAGATTGTGTGTCATGAGAATTATTGTCAAAACCACATTGCTGATTTTTCTTTTTGCTTTTAATTGTAATGGATTTTAATATCTGTACAATAAATAATAATGAATAAAACTATAGCCTTGCAATATGAAGGAAGGACTATTCTATGATGATTAATGGGAGAACATTTTGGTTGAGACCAGAAATGGGTGTCTGGTGTCTTGAGATTGTGAAAGAAGGCTTTTGCTACAGACTTAGGCTGTAAACTGAAAGGAAGTTATGATATGATCTTTGCCCTCAGATGTTTTAGAGCCACTGCTGGGGGTAAGTAAGGACCAGTGCTTAATTTGAGACAATGGTTGCCGGTTGGATGCCACTGGCACTCATTTTTGGAGATCAGCACATATTTTTACTCATCAGATATTGACCGCCAGCAAGGGAAAAACGTCTGAAGGGGAAAAGGAGGAGGAATAAAAAGATGGAAAAACTGTCACAAAGGAAGAAAACAGAACTTGAAGGAGGAACATAAATGGGCAAGGAGTGTCTGCTAGTCGAAGGGAATGAGGTGGATTCCACACTACGCAACCTTGGTATTCAGCAGACTGATATTTAATAGCAGCAGCTGCTGGCAGAGCTTTGAACTGTAGCAAAGCTGTATATCTGCATTGTCTATCTAGATCATAAATTGCTTGTTGGACATCCATTTCTCATTTGTTTCATAATGCAGACAGCTGTAGATTCAGGTTGTGTCATCTGCAATGTATGATTTCAAGGGTATTTGTCATTGGTGTCATTGGCATACTTGTAGCAGTCAAGTTCAAATTGGGAACAATACTGTAGGTGGAAGTAGGTAGTCAAGGCGAGTTGGAGATGTAAAGCCCTCTGAGATTCCCCAAGGGAACAGTGATTTCTGAAGCAGTATGCTATTAAGAAAACAGTTTAAGTGTGTAAAAAAAAGGAGTATATATGTAAGCAAGATCCAGGTTCTGGAGTTGTATGTGGTTGTTAAAAATTGGGCGATTTATAGTGTCAAATGCTACCAAGAGATCCATGACAATGAAGGTCACTGCTCCATCCATATCTGGCTGTTTCGTGAAGTCACCCCAGTTACAGATAAGGCATTTTTTATAAGGAGTGTTTAAATGCTGATGTAATGATCTGAAAACTAAGGCATCTAAGCATCCTGTGCACAGAGAATTAAGCAGTAAGTAAATGCTAAAATGAGGCCTGTAAACTGTCACCAGTGCAGGTTTGTATTACAAACACAAACTTCATATCAATGGTTACAACT
The DNA here is from genome assembly GCF_031143425.1 of Pleurodeles waltl. Classification (NCBI taxonomy): domain Eukaryota; kingdom Metazoa; phylum Chordata; class Amphibia; order Caudata; family Salamandridae; genus Pleurodeles; species Pleurodeles waltl. The sequence goes on along the minus strand of NC_090447.1, from coordinate 1,238,812,940 downwards.
TGTATGTTGTAAGTATGTTTGTTAGAAATGGGGTCTCTAGTCGGCAGTCGTTTTCACTCTGTCCCAGTAAGGGACCCTTATTCTAGTCAGGGTAAGGGAGCCACACAGCTAAGATAACCCCTACTCATCCCTTTGGTAGCTTGGCACAAGCAATAAGGCTTATCTCAAAGGCAATGTGTAAAGTATTTGTACACACACACACACACACACACACACACACACACACACATACAGTAAAACAGTGAAAACACCACAAAAGTACTCCATACCAGTTTAGAAATATAGCCAATATTTATCTGAATAAAACAAGACCAAAATGACAAAAATCTAACATACACAAGGGAACATATCACTTTTTAAATGTTAAAATGAGTCTTAATCCATAGAAATAAATGGTTGTATCTTTTTAAAACACAGTACCAGGGATGCATCAAAAACAAGGACGATGCGGGGCGCAGAGGAGGTGAGGCACTGGAAAACAAAGTGATGCATTGCTTCCTTACTGCGGGGGAGAGGTGATGCATCTGTTCCTTACTGGCAGGGGAGGTGATGCATCGGTTCTCTCCCTGCAGGAGAGATGATGCATCAGTTGCCAGTCACGCAGCCTCAGTTCCTTGCTGCAGTATGGGGTTGATGGATTACTTCCAGGGATGGTGCGTGGAAAATCCAGACGCACAGTGATGATAGAGCCGTGGTGGAACAGGCGCTGCGTAAATCCTACAGGTGCTACGTCGATTCTTCCAATGCAAGGCAGGCGCTGTTTTGATTGTTCTGCTGCAAGCCAGGTGATGCATCGATTTTCAGCCTCAGCGTTCCGGTGCGTGGATTTTCTTCCTCAGGACACCAGCTTCCTCTTCCAAGGGCCCGAGGACTGGATTTGGTACCACTTGGCAAGTCAGGACTTTCAGTGGAAGAGTCCAGGCACTGGTAGATGAAGTCTTTGATGCCCCAGAGACTTCTCCAATGGAGGGAAGCTCAGTTCAAGCCCTTGGAGAACCTTGGAAAGCAGGATATAGAAAGCAGAGTCTAGTCCTTTCATTCCCAGGACAGAAGCAGCAGGCCAGCACAGCAAAGCAACAGGCAGAGGGGCACTTCATCCTACAACATCCAGCTTTTCTTCCTGGCAAAATGTCCTCAGTCCAGAAGTGTTCTAAAGTCGTGGTCTCAGAAGTCCAGTACTGATACTAATTTCTGCCTTTGAAGTGAGCAAACTTCAAAGGAAAGTCCTCTGTAGTACACAAGACCCTGCCTTTTCTTACCCTGGCTCCAGACACACTCTAGGGGGTTGAAGTCTGCTTTGTCTAAGGACGGGCACAGCCCTATCAGGTGCAAGTGTCAGATCTTCCCACCACTCTAGCCTTGGAAGACCCATCAGGATATGCAGGGCACACCTCAGCTCACTTTGTGTGACTGTCTAAAGTGAATTCACAAACAGCCCAGCTGTCATCCTGACCTAGATATGTTTTCCGGCAGACTGGCAGAGGCACAAAATGGTTAAGCAGGAAAATACCTACTTTCTAAAAGTGCTATTTTCAAACTTACAATCTAAAAACCAACTTCACCAAAAGATGTAGTTTTAAATTGTGAGTTCAGAGACCCCAAACGCCACATCTCTAGCTGCTCTCATGGGAAAGTACACTTAAAAGATATTTCAAGGCAAATCCCATGTTAACCTATGGGAGGGATAGGGCCTACATTAGTGAAAGCTAAACTTGGCGGTATTTCACTATCAGGACATGTAAAACACCCCAATACATGTCCTACCTTTTAAATACACTACACCCTGTCCACGGGGCTACCTTTGTCCTACTTTAAGGGTGACTTACATGTACTAAAAGGGAAGGTTTGGACCTGGCAAGTGGGTGTGCGTGCCAGGTCGAACTGGAAGTTAAAACTGCTCACACAAACACTGCAGTGGCAGTTCTGAGACATGTTTACAGGGCTACTCATGAGGGTGGCACAATCAGTGCTGCAGGCCCAGTAGTAGCATTTGATTTACAGGCCTTGGGCAAATGTGGTGCATTATACTAGGGACTTACTAGTAAATCAAAATATGCCAATCATGGAGTAACCAGTCACCAACACAATTTACACAGGGAGCACTTGCAATTTAGCACTGATCAGCAGTGTTATAGTGTCCAGAGTCCTAAAACCAGCAAAAACGAAGTTCAGTACAGGATCAAAATAGGAGGTCAGAAGCCATAAAGGCTGGGGAAACCACGCCATGGGCTGAAAGGCGTGACAATATTATTGTAGTGGGCTAATTAAACAAAGAGGTTAGAATAAATCAGTAGGGTGTGCCTAGACAGTAATCTGCTTATTCACAAATTTGTGAGTGCAGAACTATTGTTCTTGTAGTACTATTTCCCTTATTCAGAAATACTATTCATGAATTTCCATCCATAAATCTCAAACTCTGCTGGTCTTATTTCTTATGTGCGGGGATTTCCATGCACAGAGGTATACATTTTAGTAGTAAATGTGGTACATACAAGGGGAAGTGTCTGGAAAATGGGGGCTATTAACTACTAAATGGATAGAATTTAGGGAAATTTAAGGAGAGACTTGAGTATGAATATGCAACCGATAAAACCCACCCCCAAAAGAGTGAGACAATTGTTATTCACAAAAATGAAACATATGTTTATTATAGTAGTATTACTGACAAAATAGGTACAAATCTACTCCAGTCAAGCTGAGGAGTAAGTTGAGAACCACATGTGGCCAATCACTCTTACTGCAATACGCGCTCATAGAATTTATTAGAGGTGAGAAATAACGCTGAGTATTCCTTGAAACAAGTAGCCACCTACATACCTAGATATAAGATGTTTGGGGGGAATCCCTTCATCTCCAATTACCCACCCTCTAGCCAGCCTGTGTTCTTCGCATCAAACTTAACAGTGAATTCTTACAAGCCTGAAGAAGACCCACTTGTTTATCGCTTCTGTTGCAATCCATAGGATTCAAATGACGACTATACCAACAATTGACACCGTGGCTCATTTTCCTATAAATACTGACATGGGTGCTGTAGAAATACATTAAATAAATATGAAGTATGAAAACTTGGTGAAAACATATTTTATTCAGGATTATGCGAGTATACTCAATTTAGTGAATTTTGGTTCAGTTAAGCCTCAAACGTTCAGTGGTCAAAATTAATTTAATATGTGTCTGTTGTTTTCAGTTGTGCACAGTAAGAGCTGGGTCCCTGCACTGTGCACACCTCTATAGGAGTTAAAACATTATAAAACTAATGATGTAGCATGGAGAAGTTACGAGGGTGGCAGTTTTGTCCAAATGCAAAATTAAGGTGACTTTAAAGTAGGAAAGGCACATATTATTAGTTGGTATGTTGTGAACCTGTCCATTGTCTTTCCCTTGTGCTGTTTATCTGAAAAGGCTTAATCATCAGAAAATTGGTCATGTAAATGGACCCACAGAATGAAATGATGCTTGCAGTTGTCATGCTTCATACTATCAATTCCTCTCACTGTATGTTTAGCTGCATCCCATTTCCATGTGCTGACCGAACTAAAATCTTAGCTGTCTTTATGTAAGAGCAGCTCTATTGAATATAGGGAGATAAAGCATTTTCTAAGAGGGTGGCTTGGTTACTGTTCCATCTGAGTGTCTCAGACTTCCCTGTGTGTGATTCTTGCATGGGCAGTGGCATTCTAATGGTTGCTCATAACTTGTTATCCCTGCGACAGACAACTAATTGTACAATCTGTTTTTATGTCTTGACTTTCTATATGCCTAAAAGCAGGCATGACTGCACCAGTGTGCAGTTACTCCATTTCAAATGGCGAGCTTATGATGACAGTTTCTTCTTTAGGTGGACACTTGCATGCTGTAACAGAGTCATGGGTTTACGTGCCCAAAATGCCTCTGTATTAATTTTAGTAGCTGCTTTGCTACCTTCTAGTGCAATTGGTTAAATGCTACTGTGCTCCATTGTGTATTTAAAGTATCAGACTTTGTATTCACTGCTGTTCTTATTTTGGTATTTTTTTATGAAGGGGGCAGACGGTAGTAATTTGTAGGTCACAGCCTAACAGACAGCACAACTGTCTGGTTTGGTACAGGCATCTTGGTGCCTTTCAGAAAGTTGACTGAGGAATGCATTCTGCTTGTTTATTACCATTGGCTTTGTAGTTTATCACTCACATGTTCTGGCTTTCCATTTGCTGGCTTTATTTGCTTTAGGCTCTACAGGTTCAGTTTGTCTCTCCCTTTGCGTAAACTTTGTTTTCTGTATTATTCCATGAAATCACTTTTTGTCACAGGCATTTAAATCTTGTTCTTATTTTGTGACCTCTGCTGTGCATTCAAATGTCAGTTGCTGTCTAAATGGGCACTTGTTTACTTTTCCTCTCTGGCTTCAAAGTGAGAGGATGTATGTGACAATCTTGATGGATACTGGGGGTAGGAAAGAGTTTTTTTTTTTAGCACACATCAACATTTAAATTAACTGTGTAAGTATTTCAGAATATATCAGAATTATGAATGCACAAATGAATCACATTTTTTGTTTTTTTTCTGAAGTATGTTGGATACCAATACTTTCATATGATTAAAATAAATCATTAAACTAGGTGATGCAATCGCCAACCACTTTCATCTGTGCACTGTATATTTTTATTAGTAAAGCTGTATGTCTGTGCCAATGTAATGGTCATTACAATTGAAAATGTCTTGCTGTAATGGCAGTGAGCTACCACACCATGAATGTTCCACTCTATGTCAATTCATTCTACTCTGCACCACTCCACACCACTGCACTCTGCACCAATAAACTCTACACCTCTTCATGCTACACCTCTCTAATCTACCCTTTAACACTCTACTTTATGCCAATGCACTCTTCGCCACTCTACTCCACACCTCTACAGACTAGGTCACACGAATCTACACCACACAACTTCACTCTTCGCTACTGTACTCTATGCCACTCTGCAACAATGCACTCTGTGCCACTGCACTTTGTGCCAATACACCCTACGCAATGCACTTTACTTTAACACTCAAATCTGTCCCCGCACACTCTGCTAGTCCACTGTACGACACTCTAATCTACTCTGCTTCACTGCACACTATGCCACTGCACTCTGAAGAACTTTGCTCTATGCCTCTCTACGCAACTGCACTCTACACTGCACCATACCACTCTACGACACTTCACTCTACTCTGAAACAATCTACTGTATGCCACTCTATTCCACTCTGCGCCACTACACTCTATGCCGCTGCACCCTGCAGCACTCTACTCTTAACTGCACTCTACGCCAATGCACTCTACACAACTGTACTCGGCATCACTGTACTCTACGCCACTGCTCTGTACACCACTTTACACCACTGCAGTCTGACACTCTACTCTGCAAAACTGCACTCTATGCCACTACTCTGCACTACTCCACTTTATTCCACAGCAATCTGTGGCACTATACTCTACTCTGCACCACTATATGCTTTTCTACTCTGCACCACTGTGCTCTATGCCACTGACTCTACTCTGCACTCTATGCCACTGCACTCTGTGCACTGCCCCCTGCATCATTCAAATATACACCACTTCAATCTGCACCACCCTACTCTGCTGCCCTCTACACCAATCCACTCTGTGTCACTCTGCTCTGCACCACTCCATGCCACTTCACTCTCCACCACTCCACTCTGCACCACTTAGCTCTGCTGTGCACCTTTCTAAACTATGCCACTGCATTCTAAGATACATTGTATGCTGCTGAATTCAATGCCACTGCAGTCAATGCCACTGCACTCTATTCGACTCTACTCTGCAACACTCTACACCATTGCATTCTACTCTATGCCACTCCAGTGCCTGCCACTCTGCGTGACTCCATACTATGTCACTCTGATACAGGCCACTATTTTCCACTCCACTCTACATCACTGTACTCTATGCTTTTCCATTACACTCTATTCCACACCACACCACTCTCCTCTATGCCACTAACCTTTAGCCATGCTGAACAGCGACCACGCTGGTAAACAACATGGCTAAAAAAAATTGGCAAAGCCAATAGATCTTTCATGGGCAAGACCTATTGGCTTTGCCAATGCATGTTTTTCTAAAGTAGCAAAGTTATTGATGCTCTGTTATGAACAGTTTAGTGAAGTGATGTCGCACACATTCAGAACTTTTTTGCAAACATCAGTGCTTGGTTTTCAAACACCGATCACAAAAGTGTCTCTAACTCATTGTATTTTTGTAATTTGCAGAAGGCCCTTGTTTAGTGCACACCATCACTGGAGATCTGCTGCGAGCTTTAGAGGGTCCTGAAAACTGCTTTTACCCTCGCTTGATATCTGTATCCAGTGAAGGACACTGTATCATATATTATGAACGAGGAAGATTCTGCAACTTTAGCATCAATGGCAAACTATTGGGCCAAATGGAGATCAGTGACTCGACCAGGGTAAATCTATGTGGATCACATGCTTTCATATGACTGTGGTATCTTAATTTGATGTATTTATTAGAATTTTATATACTCCTTCTAAGCAACCATTAATATTGCCTTGTGGCGAGTCTTATTTATACTTTGTGTTACAAAATATGTTATTCTTAATTACATCTGAATGTGTATATTCCACAGTTAGAACTGGAAAACCTTTATGTGTCCAAAACACAAAGAAATAACAGCAAAGAATAGTTAAAGAGATTGACGTCTTCTCGCTATATAAAGAAATATTATTTTGTTATACTCACTTGTGAGTAGGTAGAATGCCCCAAATTTGGCTTTCTATGGCACTTCCGGCCCTTTAAATTAAATTTTAGATTTTTAGCATATACGTAGTTATGCTACTGACCAGTAAAAGGGTTTATAGTTAGGCATTCAGCTGCAGAAATAAAACAAGAAGAAGATATATTGTTATTGAGTCCAGGAACATGACATGGGGCCTTAATGAAGATGCATCATTTCACCCGGTGTCAATGAAAAAGACCTACTGGTGACTGAGACCTAGTTCTCTTGGGAAGACTTGAAGTAAGAAGGAAGGCTACTGAGGTTTTGTTTTCGTGCGGATAGACCATGATACATTTATACAAGAGAAATGACCACAGTATCAATGTTGATGGCTTCGTAGTACATGGCAGGTTTCTTTGAATATAATAGCTGATCTTGGCTGGTCAATATTTACGAATGACAACGAAGAATGTCTCTCTTAGACAGTCTTCATAGTCTATGACTTGTGGAATAGGATTCCTTTAAATCTCTGAACAACCACCTTGAATTTAGGAAAATGCTGAGCACTTGGCTGTTCCCCCTAATGATGGATTAACGCCCCACATATCCAGTCTGTGTACCTGATGGTCACATCCTACTCCACGGTTATTAGCATCTACCAGGGCCATGAATCCTCTGGGTGTATGAGTGCTTTTGAAATATGTAAGGGCCCTATTTAAATTTTGGCGGATGGGATAATGTCAAAACGTGACGAATATCCTGTCCACTGTATTACAGGTGCAATTGACTATAATGTACATGTAAAATGGTGGATAAGGCATCTGTCATGTATGTGACAGAGTATCCTGTCAAAGAACTCGAAATAAAACTCTACTGTTTTGATCAGCATAAGAGCAATACATGAACTCATTAGGTTTGTAAAATTGAGTCGTAAGAGAAACTAGAAAACTACTAAAATCCAACTTCGTTTCCATTTGTGTCCTGAGTTTAAATGGATACCAAGGGGCACACTGGAATGTTAGTACAACAAGAATTTGCATCACTTGACTGCCAGTTCATGTGAAACAATGGAAGTAGTAATACATGGAAAGTTATATAAGGAGCTTAAATTATCATTAGGATACAGTTTGTTTCTTTTCTTACATTTAATGAAACAAAATATTTACATATGTAACCTGTGTTGGAAATAAAATTGATTGCAAAATATATTCTTTCAAAATGTAGCTTTCTTATGGCTGAGTCCATTAAAAATGAAGTGGCCATTGATGCTCTTAAGTTGTTGTACTTTAAAAATAATTAAATAAATAAAAGTCCTCATCTTCCTGGTAAGGCACTCCTTTTATTACTGATTAAATACAACCATTTTTGAGTGATGTGAAGTTGAATCAAAATGACAAAAACAGCAGTGGCCTCAATGTAATTAAATAAGGAGATAGTTTTGCCAAACGAAAAATGCAGAATTCGGTCTTAAAATGTTGAAGGTCATAAGGGAAGGATAATTATCTGAAATTCAAGATTTGATTTGTGGTGCTCTCTCATCAACTGTGAGCATTGGAATTAAATACAAATTCAGAGTAACCCAGGAAATTCCAAGTTTGATTTTATTATTAAGAAAGAATGTCGGATCCAACAATAAAAATCATCAAAATGTAAGGTTATTAGAGGAAGTGAGACGTATAATTTTTGATATATGCTTTAAAATAGACTTTCTGGACTGCTGTCATGCCTTGTTCAAGAAATCTCAAGCGGAAGTAGTAAAACAATTCAGCTATTTTCTTGTCTATTAAACATTTAAGTCCTGCACACCTCTTTTGGTGCTGATTCATTTAATATCCGTTGGAATCAAGCAATACCCAAGTGTTGATAGCGTTACGGACCTCAGATATAAATGCTGAATGCATCTTTTTTAGTGAGGACATACTTGTGTACTCGTGTCAGAGTTACTCTTGTTGTATGACCCCAGTATCTATGTGAAATCGGAGCACATTCCATTTCTGTCAGCTGAGAAAAAAGCTAGGAAGGATACCCAAATGTTTTCTAATTTTTTTCCTTTTGTAGTGAATTTGAAAATGCCCTTTTAGACCGATAGATTTACATTCCTGATAAATAAATGGCAAGCGTGTGTGAAGGTACAAATAAAGCAGAGTGCTTGAAAAAAAAGAAGTTTTCCTACCGTTCTCAGTTTTACATGTATGCTATTACAGTAAAAGTAGCTTTGTCATTTTGACTTTGGTTTAGAAACGGCTTAACGTTCGGAGACATTTTTGAGATGTGTGGTGGGTGTGGGAGTCGTTTTATATGGATTTATTTTCTTAAATAATAATTGATTTGATTTGTATTTCCAACAGGCCATCCTTCTCAGCAGTGATGGTCAGAACCTGGTTACAGGCGGAGACAATGGAGTGGTGGAAGTTTGGCAGGCTTGTGATTTTAAACAGTTGTACATTTATCCTGGCTGTGATGCAGGAATTCGAGCAATGGATTTATCTCATGACCAGAGGTAAGTCAACAGAATGACGAGTGTCAAAGAACATAAATGTGCAAAATAAGAATTGCGGTTGCAATGAGTTGAGGATGCTTTCATTTTCATTGTACAAGAGTCACCCTGAAAATTTCAGTAATTACCACTGAAACAAGCAAGGATTTCAGCTACTGTGGGGGTAATGAGCGTTGCCAGTAAGGTTTGCCTTCAGTAGTGGAAGATAGATCTATGATACATACGTCTCTGTGGGTTTTATCCAGTGACTATATACAACCTTTAAGTTTGGGCAAACTAAAAGTCCAGGGATTTTGTGAAACTAAAGAAACCATAATAAACGGCTACCTGTTGACAAATTCAAAATAAAGAAGTATTAAAATTAAGAATTCTTTATTAGGTAATGCCAATTTAAGCATATCAAAACTAAGTAATTTGTAACATTTCTAAATAATTTCACAATTAAATTAATAAAAAATGGGCATAAGGCTGACATTAAGTTTATTTTTGGAATTTGGTCTCAGACTTGTGATGCTTTAGTTGCAGTGTTAGGGTATCGATTTGTGGTTATTGTTTGGTTAACATACTCTTTTATTTATTTTATTATTACAGAATTGCAGTTGTCTCTTTATAGTTATAGTTGACATTTCACAATCTATTCTTGTTACTTAAGAACTTTGCACCCCCTGACCAGTTTGCACCAAAATTAGGAAAAAATGCTTAGTAGCATTTAAGAGTGTGCCACAATTTTGTTCAGTTCCTCTTAATAACTATCGCTTCCTGACCAGTTTGACAGGCTTCGAAAAGGTAAAAAAGAATACGGCCTTTAGGCGTAATTACCCTGGTCTAGTAGGACCAGAGTGGTTAATTACACATGCCGCCCTACCCCTGGTTGGGTGCAGTTAATGAATTCCCTCCCTTGTCTTGCCATAGTGCCAGTGAGAAGAGAATGCTGCCTTCACATTCGTAAATTGCAGATGTGGGGGATTATGTACATCACCCCCTCATCATGCCAAAGTGCATGGGGACTGTACACTAAACTCACCTTGCTTTTCCCCAAAGGAGGGAGATTGCCTTCTCTCCATTTACTCAGATGTGAGGACGGTGTGTAGGGAGAACACCTCCTTGCCTTGCCAAAGCTGGAGGAGGGACAGATGCCTTCTTTATCCCCTATTTCCTTTCCCAAGTGCTAGGATGGGTGTTAACAAACCCCATCACTTTGTTTAATTGCAAACAGGTAAAATAACTCTTACCCCGACCCTCACACCCTTCTCCCTCCCACCATTGCCCTGCCTCATGGCAAGGGAGGCTTAAAAAATAAATAGGAGTGAGTGAGCCACCGTCCAACTGAAAACGAGGTATAGGGTGGTTGACAGAGTACTCGCTTATCGTTGCCTGTGAAATGTTGCACAGTGTTGTGGGCCACAGAGGAGTTGGTAAGCTGACACAGTTGCTGCACGATCATCCCAGTTTAAAACAGGGTCCAAGGAAGGAGGTCCACTCCTCCGCTGCCTGTACAGTGTCAAGTGAGGAGGATATGTACAGACAAAGCTTTCACTTGTAAGTAAATCTGCTTGGTGTAATCTTTTATTATGGGTTTTTGACCTGTCAACTAATTTGGAAATTTCCATGCGTTGACTATGTGCTGGCTGTTTATGTGTATGCATTTTTGTTATTTGCAGCCTCTTTGCGCAATTTTACTCTTTGTCACTCTAGTGATATGGCACCTTAGTTGTAAAGTTCTCTTATACTGTTGGCCACATTGGTGTGACATAAAACCGCAAAATAAAAATAAATATAATGGAACAATCAGTTATGCTTTTTTTTGCCACGTATATAAGGTGAAAGGCCAGGATTCATATCAGTGAGATAGCTGTGTCACTCATTGAGCTTTCTTACCAGATTTTCATGGCTTAGAGTGTACGTTTTTAAAAGTCAAACCAGTTGGGTTCCCTTAAGGACAACATGGTTAACCCTTTGATTTTAAGAACACTTTGCGCTGAAAGATGTTAGGATGAGACACTGCATGTTGTCAGCTCTGTGTGACTCAAAAAAAAAAATACTTATTAGGTGCTAGTTATCCAGCAGATCGTCTGAGTTAAGGTGTGAGAGATATGCTGTGAGGACAGCCAGCCTCTCCAAATACCGTCATGTTATTATTCAATACCATTAGCTCATTTTTTTAAAAGTATTGTTAAATCCATTTTGAATAGTCTTCCTCTAGCCCTTCAAAATACTTTGCCATTCTTTTTGTGTTGTAACCCACGTCAAACAGTTTTGTTTTGAACAGTTGTTCTATTGTTCAGTTGTTTTTGTTTTGAACTGCATACAGTGCTGTAAGATCTTTTTATTTATTTGTATTTCAGGTACTGTTTTTTTAGATCTGTAATTGTATTGGTACTAGCTACTCATAGAACGTATGCCTAGTTTACACTTAATAAATACCAATCATTGCTTTGTATTCATATCTATTTAGTATGTTCCCTACTCCTTGCAAAGCCTTCTGGGAGGTGCAATTTCATGTTATAGTACTTCATATCCCAGTCATGTTTGTGAAACATCCAATTTACTTTGTGTTCCTGGGCACCTTTCGAATTGAATGCAAGTAAAAACACCATAACTATTAATGCTTCACAAAATATTACATTGAACTAATATATGTTTATTAATTATTTCATCAAGTGTAATATTGGCTTATTTATCATATCAAGTACAATCCCACCATAAGCCAAATAAATTTAACATTTGATGCATGAAGAACAAAAACTATAATCCCTCCTGGTGCCATTTGGTTGAGGGTGAGCAAAATTAGCATAATTTGATTTTGAGCACTCAGAATAAATTTCATCAGAATTACTTAGAAATATACATAATTACACAAAATGCAAATCCATAATTTTGTTCTGTATTTTAATATGAAATGAGTCCTCATATCAGTTTTTGATGCAAGAGGTGCATTTCACACTAGCGGAATAGTGCAAAAAATCACCATGAATAGCCGCTTTCGTTCCATTGTTCACATGTGTAAATTTTTACCACAAATGGCACATAATTACGCAAAGTGGTGTTATGGTGTGATTAGGGGAAAAAGCAAAATGCAAAATTCCGGAAATTGTGCTTGTGCAATTAAATTTTGCTCAGGCTTTATTTTGGTGCACATCAGTGTAGAAAATTGGTCCTGTGGGTGTTTGTAATTTTGCTGTTTCACAATACAATGGCCAGACAATAGACTCCAAGATGGTCAAAAATTATTGCAAAATGACTAAATTACTACAAGTGAGAGGATATAGTGTTATCTACTACTACTCTAGAGCTTTGATTATATTGTGTAAAGAAAGAAGAAAAAGAGTTGGGTGGATGGAAGAAACCCAGTCATATCATTTAAGTTGCCTTTTATTTGAAGGTGAATGGAGAGAGCTCTGTGTATTGAACACTAACTGTATAGAATTAGTATGTGCTCCAGCAACAGTAGGCCATGAAAGGCATACCATTTAAAATGCGGACAAAGGCAAACTCTCACCAAAAGTTACCACTTTATATAACTTTTCATTTAAATTCTATAGCTTGGCTAAACCAGAGAATAGATCTTTAATTGCCCAAGAAAAAGTATAATCAGAGGTGAAAGTAAAGTCCTGTTGTACCGAAGGCAATTTGCATGGTTATGCTATTTACCCAAAGACCTCTTAGATAAAGATCAAAATGTGGAAGGATTTCACAATAGAATGTAAGACATTGGTTTCATGATCTATGTTTTTAGCTGATCCAGGAATAGCGAAAAGAACCATATCATTTCTAAATAATAACCATTGGTTATTTCTTTTCTCAGGACTCTGATTACTGGCATGGCTTCGGGGAGCATTGTAGCGTTTAATATAGATTTTAACCGGTGGCACTACGAGCATCAGAACAGATACTAAAGTGGGATGAAGAGTTCAAGGCCAAGTCAAAGCTGAGAGCACAAATGCTGCAATGAAAGGCGTTATCTCTGGTGGAAAAACACGTCTGCATTGACCTCCGTTGTACATTCCATTACACCTAGCAATAGCTGTACATTGTAGTCAGCGGCCATTTTACTTTTGTGTGTTTTTTCACAACCGAACACCAGCTGCTAAACAGCAAGCTTGCATCATGTAAATTATTTGAATTAGCAGACATTTTGGTAATAGTTTCCAATATCCTTATTTATGAGCGAAATAAGGCGGGGGACGCATTAAAAGAGACTTTTGAAACTTCTAAGGAACTTAGTATCCAATAGTTACTGTGTTTAGGTTCTCACTCTAACCTGCATCCCATGTCCAGCCTCTTTTCAAGCTGTGAAAAAATGTTTGATACTTTGTACATCAGAAGCGCATCTTAACTTTAAAGGGATACTTTTGTAAAAGTAAAACCTTGTATAAAGAACAAAAAAGTTTCTTAATTTTATTGTGGAGTTACAACTTGCATGTACTTTGGACCTGATGTCTTGGTGGAACTGGTGCAGTCACACAAAAAAATGAAAAAAAACCACAGATTTCTCAGAACGGTTAGAGCTTCTTTTTACAAGGTTGAGTCTGGGTTCGTCCTGTTACTTTGAAGATTTAACTGAAATATTTTTTTGCACTTTTTTCTGGATTCTCCCCTCCTAAATGGATTTCTGCTCACTTTCTGAAGCTTATGGATATTAAGCCATTTTGCCATGTCTGCTTTTTGTGATAAAACGAAAAGGTTGATTTTACTTCTATTTCATCCACGCAGAGAGGCAGGAGATGGTCATAACTGACTGTAAGCCCCGATGTTCATTGTTTCCAGGAGTCTCGTTGTGCCCTCTGTTGCTTCATGACTGCCGGACATGCCACAAGTGATGTAATATTTCATGTAAATGTATTGAGGGAGGGTGGGCGGAGATCTTGATTCAATTTAATTTTTTTCATGTTTTAATTAAAGTGTTGGTTTCATGACACTTTTAACTTCAGTACAAAGATGACCGATGTTCGTCTTCGGTGCCACGAGAAGTACTTACTGAAGGCCACGTTCTCAGCCTAAGACACAATGTTTTAGAAAACTTTGATGAAAGCCATCAGAAAATTCGATGTACTGGTCAAATTGGACACCAAGAGGGATTATACACTTTACTTCATGTTTCTTCTTTGTATATTTGGTGACTGTATTGTCATAGATGTACATATTGTGTCGGTAGGGCTATGAGGCATGTAACAGGAATGTATTTTTTTCCAAATGTACACTCACTTGCAGTCATTATTTAAAATACGATAAAACAAGAAAATTGATTCTGTATTGGCACTTTGCACCAAAAACATATCATTATTTATTGATGTGAATAATTATTTGTTCCTCACGCTGTATTAGTAAGTTATAGCACTGAATTCCTTCTACATCATTTTGTATTTAAGAAAGAAAATGAAGATTCTGAAATCAGGGGGGTAATCACTGTCACAAATACATTAATCATCACCAGTCTGTAAGCAATATCTTGAGTTGTAGTTTAGAATTGGGAGACAATTGAACATCTGGAAGACAGTTCATTTCATCTTGAAATCATGGTGAACTATTTTGGATATATAAATTCCTTAAGCTATTGTAACCATGTTTTATTGCAAAGATGTAAAATATGCCAGATGTGTGTGAGTCGGAAATCAAAAAAAAAAGAAAAATAAAATATGCAAAGAGCTCGCTGATGATTTTTGTTTGATTTAACAAATTTCAAAAATAAGAATCTTTTAGAAATAATTGTTAGCAGGAGCAAATAAACAACATTTAACTACTAAAAATAAACATGACTACTGAGTTCCTAAGGATGGTCTTTCAAAATCAATATGAATCATTTATGCAAGATGCGCCAACACATCAAAAAATCAAGGGACTACATTGAGAATCAACAGTGAAATGAGAAATATTGCACATTTTAGGCAAATATTTAAAAAAAAGATTAGTCAACAAGTTGTACTTGCCGTTACAAGTTTGACAGTAATGCCTTTAATTAAATGGTTCACCGATATAGTTGCCTGGCAAGTAAGTAGTCAACTGGAAACCAGGCATAATATTTTATGCTTGACTCATTTCTAATTGTTGATGTTTCCTTTGTTTGCCGTATGCATTTTTCACCACCAACCTTTACTCAGTAATTGAAAGTTTGCACATTGGTCTGTCAGAAAACAGGAGCAGGGCATTGACATTCTGATTTGGAGCAGACATGCACTGGTAAAACGGTTCATTCTTTTTGCTCATAACTTGTACCTCCTCTGTCTGGAGTTAGTCATGCACAGTTCACGTAGGTGTCAAACATTCCTTTGTGTGGTTTATCCTGTCATGTAACAAAACCTACGTGGGTATGATATTATGCATATTTTAATCCTTTGTACAGTGGGGTACTATTTCGAACTGATGGCCTAAGACCCTCTTTCATGATGTATCCATGTTGTGGATCAAAACAAGTTTTCCTTTCCCACATAGAACCTGTTTCAAGCAGTGCCTTAAAGGCAACCAGTCCGAATACAACACCTGAACATGATTCTGGCTGCTCCAGATTTATTTTGGTTACTGCAGCCTAATGCATACTATACTCCCTGCAGTGCTTAATTTGCGATGGCGGTTGCTGGTAGTGGGCACTGGCGTTCATATTTTGGGAGCAGGACCTTTTTTCATAATCAGAATTTGACCCAGGCATCAGTGGGAAATACGAAAAGGAAGAAGGAATTGGAAAGATGGAGAAAATAATGACAAAAGGGGGAAAGCAGGGATGAAACATAACCTGCAAGAGTGAGATAAAGAAACAGGAAGTGTATGTGTGGAAGAAAGAGGTATAAAGAGGAATCAAGACAGAATAGACAGCCTTGTTGATCAGCTGCGTTGGAAGTGGGTTCCAAAGAAAAACATTGGGCCTCCTCTGTCTCTCGCTCTGTTATATATATGTGTGTGTTTGTGGATGTTACACACAGAAAACCATAAAAGTTCAGCAATTATACTTACCTGTGCTAACTATAACTTACACCCCCGCAATGCACTGCATGTGACCTCACATATAACCTCACTCATGACAAGGTCAGTGACATCACTGATGACATCAATGATAACATCTCAAATGGGTGTGTGAGTGGTTTTGTTGGCCTCTAAACGGGTCTGTGAGTGGGTGTGTGGGTGGTTTTGTGAGTGGTTGTGTGGGTGTGTGAGGCTGTGTCTGTGAGTGGGTGTAAGGGGTTTGTGGGTCTGTGACTAGGCTAGTATGAGTGGGTGTGTAATAAGTGTGTGTGTGGATCCGCCGCAGAGCACACAGAGGGTCGCACTGAGCACCACAGTGGTTGCGGGGATGCATTTGCACTCCCAAAAAAATTGTCTGGCCCATTTCTTTCCCATGAGGGAATCCCTCATAGAGTCCTCCTTCAGTCCTGTGGGTACCTCTACCCTGACTCCTATCACTTTTACATTTTATTTTTCCCCCTTGGGAACTGAGCACCAAATGGAGGCTGCAGCTTTCCTCTTAGGTTGCAGCCAGCCATTCACAGCATTGCTGGTGGATCCGCATCTCTACATATACATAAATATTATTACTTTATTGGCTCCAAAACTACTTAACAGATATACACCACATTATAGAAAGCACCCTTTCTGGACCAAGATCTAGTTTTCTGCCAAATTTGGTGTAATTCTGTTCAATGGTGCAGGCTGTAGTTGTGTCTAAAATCCTTATGGGAAATTGCATGGGGAAAACATGTTTTGGGACCTCCCCTTTATTCTTGGACCCTGCTAGGCTGATCACCTTTAAAATTTCCAGTCGGCAGTTGAAGTGAATGCCACACTAATTTTGAACATTTTGTGAAGATCCATCAAACGGTGCCGAAGTTATTAGCAAAACAAGAAATGCTCTTCCTATGGAATTTAGGTCCTAACTTTAACTACCTACTGGTGGTCAGATGGGGCTCTGTGGCCAAATTGGCCCAGAGTGTAGTGTGGTCAGTTTTACGTATATTTTGCGCATTAGCTTCAGGCCTTAGGCCTCTGTGCACTTTGCCCTAAATATATTTTATTCATTTGCTAACAGCTTAGAGCCTCTGTGCACTTTACTCTAAATGCTTTCTATTAGGCTTCGTACTGTTATTTTACAGAATAGCCAGTTCTACGGTGTTGTTTTTTATTCATATCACACTGTTTTGCCTACTTCATCATAACATATTCACTCTGTGCTTTAGTCAAGGATACAGTCTGGTACATTGCCGATAGACGTGGTAGGAGTCTAGACTTGCCATTCCTGCGTAGGAACATTTTGTGATCACGATGACATGTTAGTTATAAAATCACTTCCTTGTCCCAATGCATGCAAGAGGGAGATTCCAACCAGGGAACCACAACTAGACGCTGACTGCCTCGTTGCAGATGCTGAACCAGATCACAGGCCTTTGCTCAGGTATGAGTGTGTCCGTCTCCCTAGTGATACAGAAAGGCAAGCTGAAAGCTTAAGATGCTGTGCTCCAAATAGAACAAGCAGAGGGAGAGTAGAAACGGTTAGGAATTATGATAGCTTTATTTCTATGTTTTACTCTCCTGGTTACTATATCAATCCTACTATGTTGTATTGTTCTGGTTATTGCGGCTCACGCCTTAATATCTAAAATACAGTCGTTTTATTAAAACATTATATAAAACTTATACTGTCTTTGTCATTTGTATGAGACCATATTGTGAATGATAGAGTTGGTTTGGATCTGAGTGACCACGACTTCCCTGAGAAGTTCCAAAGATGTCATGCGCTCGGCTGCCCAATCATTTCTTCCCCGTGGGAGAAATGAGGCACTGCTAGTTAGCCGGAGCAACAACCGGATTTAGGGTGACAGAGTTCCTTACACGTGGGTCAGACTCAGTCCCCCACACCGTTATCGATCCTGCTGCCTAAAAATCCAGTAGTCTCATTTAGGATAATGAGAGCCCGCGCGACAAGAGAAGGGGGCCACATGCATCCGTCCCCCTATTTTTGGTTGGCCGGGCTCCTGGGAGTGGGTACTGGGGCCGATATTGGCCCTGAGAGGGGACTGCAGGCCCACTTCCCAAATCAAAAATGTACAGAGCCCCGGGTAATGGAGCCCCAGGGCCAAATTGGCCTGGGGAGGGGGGCAACATGTCCCCCTCCCACTATTTTTGATGGCCGGGACACAGGAGATAGGGTCCCTGGGGCCGACATTTGTCACCCCGCCACATTTAATATATGGATGAGCCCCAGGGGATGGGGTTCCCGGGCCTGGGAAGGAGACTGTATGCCCCCCTCCAGGGTTGCCTGCATGTGGAGGGTTGGCCAAGTCCTACTGAGCATGGCTGATGGCCTTGCGCTGCATGGGGTTGGGTGCCTGCAGCCTGCGGCCAACCCCCGCTAAGTATGGCCAAAGGCCATGTGCGCCAGGGATTGGATTAACGTAAGATAATTAAACATTAACGTTTAAAAAAAAAACTAGAAATTCACTGAAAAAACAAAGGTTACAGGGATGTTATAGTTAGGAAATAGAATTTTAAAAATATCTTAGAAATTCACTAAAAAAACAAAGGTTACAAGAACATTAAAGTTAGGTTCAGATTTTACACACCCAAAACCATAGAATTCAGCAGTTATATTAATACTTATCTCAAAGTAATTATAACTTGTGCCCTCGCCATGCACTGCTAATTACCCCACATATTACATCACTGATGACATCTCCTATAAAATACTCAATAATATCACTGCAACTTTTGCTGTACAATTATTGATGAGAAAATGGTGCATGGTGGGGGCACAAGTTCTTTTGTGAATTTCTAAGGCTTTTTTAAAATTCTCTTTCCCAACTCTAGCATCTCTGTAATCTTTGTTTTTTTTTGTGAAGAAAACAAAGGTTACACGAATATTATTGTTAGGTTCTGAATTCACTGGTACAAAACCATAGAAATTTAGCAGTTATAGTTAGAGTTATTTCAAGTAACTATAACTTCCCCTAAGGTAACTATAACTCAGCCATTGCCATGCACAGTTTTCTTATCAATAATGTTATTGCAAACGTTGCAGTGATAGCAAAGATTTCATACAAGATCTCATCAATAGGATAATATGTGGAGTAATTGGCTGTGTATGGCAAAGGCGCAAGTTATAGTTACCTTAGGGAGAGAGTTATAGTCACTTGAAAGAACTCTAACTATAACTGCTGAATTTCTGTGGTTTCGTACAAGTAAATTCAGAACCTAACTATAACGTCCCTGTAGCCTTTGGTACTTTAAGTGAATTTCTATGGTTTTTAATGTAAAATAATTGTAATTACTATACATTATTCCAACCCCCACCACAGGGGTTGGTCACAAGGCCTGGCCTTGGAGCCAGGCCTTACAGTCAAGCCCTTATAACCACCTAACACTACGCCACGCATGGCCTTTCGCAGTGCACAGAGCAGATTGGCCTCAGGGCCTGTCTCTGTCAGTGGATGTGAGAGTGGGTGCGTGAGTAGCTGAAAGTGAGTGTGTAAGTCTGAGTGGATCTGAGTGGCTGCATGAGTGTCTGAGTGGGTGTGTGAGTGGGCACCTGAGCTTCTGAGAGCATGTATGAGTGAATGAATTAGTGTATGAATGAGTGTAGTTTTTCTTTCGAATTTTTCCATAATCGCGAAAACTGCGAAAAATCAGACTTTTCGTGAATATCACACGCTGCGACACAAAATTATATTAAACCTATAATTTGCCCCTAAAACACACCTATATCACACTCCTGGGGTCAGGGAACTTTCACCCTAACCCCTTATGCACTTTCAATTTGAATCTTCACCCTCGGGAACCGTGTCCTGTGAAATAAAATGGCTGTCACAATTTTCTAGACAAGTTGCGAGCAGCCATTTGCAATGATTCTTTTCGCATGCATATTTGTGAAAATTTGTGAATTTCGCAAAATATTTGTAGCCAGAGATATGCACATTTATTTGCCATTAAATATCTCGTAAACTACCGAACAGATTTACACCAAATAACAAAAAGCACACTCTGCTTACCATCAGCTAGCTTTCTGCCAAATTTGGTGTAATTCTTTCCAGTGGTTTGGGCTGTATGGGAATTAACATGGGAAACACAATGTTTTTGAGCCCCCTTCTTCTCAGCCTTCGCTTGACGGATCACCCCGAAACTTCCTGTGCATGACAAAAATCACTGGGCCACTTTTTTTGGAAAATTTCGTGAAGATTCGTCAAACTGTCCAAAAGATATAGGGAAGTCAAAAAAAGGCTTTTTCTATGGAAACAAGGGCCTAATTATATCTGCATACTGGCAACCGCCGGTCAGCTTTACAGTTAGGAAAACGTATTTTCCCTTTATTTTCCATAAACAAATCAAGCTGAAACTAAAAATGTTATAGTTACAACTTGTATTTACGATTTATTCACCACCTTCAAATTATTAAAAGTAGCAGACTTTGTTACTCACTCTTTTCAGCTTGCTAACCAGTAAGTGATGTAGTATGCAAGGGTATAAACAGTGCATGGAAAAGGCATGAGTTATAGTTAATGTAGTGTGGCGAGTGAGATGACAAGCCTATGTTCGGAGGTGCTCAATTTGTAGTAATATGTGAGTGATGCGTAAATTATAAATTGAATTTATAATCATAACTTTACAATGGTTAATGTTTGTGTATTTTAAGTTGGGTTAGTATAGAAAATATACATAGGGAGTTTATAACTATAAATCTGATAGAGACTTCTAGCTGCAGATTCCTTACCTTAGCATTTCCCCCAGGTGTCAGACTGGATCTGGAGATTTTTCTTCGAGCAATAGCCTTGCGCGTCGGTAGGTGGCGTCGGTTGACTCCGCAAACGTAGTTGCTGTCGTAGTCACCGTGATGATGTCAGAAGTAGCATATAGACGCCACCTTCCCGCAGTGATGTCAGTTCTTTTCTTTCCGCACCATGTGCTGATCCGGAGAAGAGCTACTCTGGTCTCTTTTTGACCGATTTCGACTGTTTTGTCGAGTTTTTGTGAGAATCTTTGGTGTTTCGAAGATGTCCCCGAAGACCGGTTTCAAGCCGTGCGAGGACTGTCACCGCACGAAGTAGGTGACGGATCCTCATCGGGTTTGTCTGTGGTGTCTTGAGCGCGACCACGACCCAAAGTCGTGCTCTGAGTGCCGGGCCATGCACCCGAAGGCTTTAAGGGAGCGGTCCCTAAAGCTAATGGCAGCCTGGCACTCAACTCCGCATAAGTCCTGTTCTCGATCGAGAGGAACGTCTCAAGACTGTTCGTGGAGCCATCACCACTCGTCTTACTCTAAATCTTCGGGTGCAAGTAAGAAGTCGTTGTCGAATAGGTCCCATCGCTCTCCGACTTCGCCCCATCGCTCAGCCGATGCAACGCGGGAAGAGCATCAATGCTCAAGGCCTCTGTCCTCGGAGCCTACGTCTGGGTCTGCACCGTACTTCCCTGAGTTTCCCAGAGCCATGGCGACCCCCGCCCAGCTTAAAGAGTTCTATGGGGCCATGTGCCTCATCTTTGGGCAGACCGACCCCGTTACGGGCTGCACCGGTGGCTTCGGCTCTGGACACCGAGGTCACCTCTGGATCCGCTTGTGGATCCCCTCTGGTGCCGGTCGCACCCTTGAGACCTTCCCCGGCTCTGGGTGATTGTCGACGCTCCCAACATCGGTAGTGCCCACTATCGACATCTACCTGATCCTTATCCCCGACGACTCGGACTTGTAGCGGCATCGGCTGCCACCGCCTTTGTCTTTGATGGGGCCTATTTGCCCCAGGCCGGATTCGGACCCTTTTTCCTATAGGCACAAATTCGGGGAGGGATTGGAGGGGTCCCTAGACCCTTATGAATACCAGGATGACCCATCTTTGGACTGGGCTCAGGAATTGGGCGACGCCAGTCATCTGGATACTTCTCCTGATGCTGGCATGCGGTCTCCTCCTACCATGGCTACAGCGGAGGGAGCAACTTATGTTATGGTGGTCAGTAGGGCAGCTGAGGACCTTGGCCTTGAGCGTTCTACTGTATAGGTCAGGTCTAATCTGAAGGAGGTGCTTCAGCCTGGGGCTTCCACTTCAGAACCCCTTTTGCCATTCAATGAAGCCCTCACCAATGTCCTTTTGGGTGCTTGGTCCAAACCCAACATAGGGGCTCCAGTGACTAGGACTATTGCACGCCACCATCCGCCCGCTCCGAACGACCCTAAACGAGTCTTGTCATCCAGGCTTCCTCGTCTTCAGGCGCATTCACTTCCGCACCCCCGGACAGGGAATCAAAAAGGCTGGAACAGTTTAGTAAGAAGTTGTTTTCTTCCTCCAGTCTTGGGCTGCGGTCTGTGAACACTGCATGCCTTTTGGGCTGCTAGACCCACTCGTGAGATATGGTTGCCCAAGTCCTGCCGCAGATACCGGAGGAGGCCTGTGCTGTTGTGTCCCAAGGTGTGAATGATGGGAGAGATGCGGCAAAGTTCACAATCCGTGTGGACTGGACATGACCGACCCTCTGGGCAGATCGGTTGCTACGACGGTGGCCTTGAGACGCCATGCCTGGTTGCGTACTTGTGGTTTTTCTGGGGATGTTCAACAGTCACTCATGGACATGCCTTTTGATGGCTCCCGTCTCTTTGGAGACAAAGCGGACTCGGCCTTGGAGAGATTCAAGGATTCCCAGGCTATGGCTCGGTCACTTGGTCTTTCTTCTGCCCCTCGCAGTCTGCTTTTTGCCCCTTTCGTGGCCACAGATGGGGCTCCCCATCGCGTCCTCCACCCAGCCACCGTGCCACCCATGCTGTCCAGCCTCTGCGTGGCTGGGGAAGTGGAATCCCACGTGGGCCTGAGACAGGGAACCAGAGGTCTGCCCAGTCCACCTCTGCCCCCACTGCAGCCTCCAAACCCTCCTAGTCCGTCCCCTCACTCCCATCCAGTTGGTGGCAGGATTCGCCATCACCAGCCCCACTGGGAATCCATCACTACGGACAGGTGGGTTTTGCAGCTCATTCAAAAGGGCTGCTTCCTCCCTTTTGAATCTGCTCCATCAGCCATGAGTCCATCCTTCAGTCACCTTCCAGAGGATCATTTGGCACTTCGCCAGGAAGTCGCAGCTCTCTTGGTCAAGGGAGCTATAGAAAAGGTCCTTGTGCCCGAAGTAGGTCGTGGTTGTTATTACCGCTATTTTCTGGTGCTGAAAAAGGACAAAGGCTTACGTCCTATCCTAGACCTTCGGGACCTGAACTACTGCCTCAAGAAGTTCAGAATGCTCCCCCTGGCTCAGGTTCTGTCTGCCTTGGACCCAGGAGGCTGGATGGTAGCGTTGGACTTGCAGGATGCTTATTTCCAAATCCCCAGCCTGCCTGTCCACAGACATTACCTACGATTTGTGGTAGGTCACGAGCACTTTCAGTTTACCATGCTCCACTTCAGCCTTACCAGCGCCCCTTGGGTGGTCACGAAAGTGATGGCGATGGTTGCAGCTCATCTGCGCAGGTTAGGGTGTCAGTTTTCCCCTACCTCGACGACTAGCTGTTGAAGGCGGACTCGCCCCAGGAAGTCATCTCCTACCTTCAGACTACGGCAATCCTCCTGCACACACTGGGGTTCACTATAAACGTGTCGAAGTCACACCTGACTCCCTCTCATGCGCTCCCCTTCATCGGAGCTGTTCTGGACACAGTGCAGTTTCGGGGTTATCCTAACGAAAAGCGAGTTCAAGACATTGAGGCTTTGATTCCGATCTTTCGACCTCTGTCTTGAGTTTCGGTGAGACTGACTCTGAGGCTGCTGGGCCTCATGGCCTCCTGCATCCTGCTAGTAAAAACATGACAGATGGCATATGCGGGCTCAGCAGTGGAACTTGAAGTTCCAGTGGGCGCAGCATCAGGGTAATCAATCCTACATGGTCCAGATCTCAGAGGGGACTGCCAAAGACCTGCCGTGGTGGCTTTCGAATCCACATTGGGTACACAGCAGATCCCTCTCCCTTCCCCAACCAGATTTATCTATAGTGACAGATGCGTCACTTGTGGTTCGGGCAGCCACATGGGAGAGGCAAAGATTAGAGGCCTCTGGTCTCTGGCGGACTCTTGACTCCACATCAGTCTTCTGGAGCTCCGGGCGATCAGGCTTGCGTTGAAAGCATTTCTTCCCTCTCTCAAAGGGAAAGTAGTGCAGGTGTTCACAGACAATACTACCACCATGTGGTACTGCAACAAACAGGAAGGAGTAGGGTCCTGGACCCTTTGTCAGGAGGCACTATGCCTCTGGACATGGCTGGAACATCAGGGTATTACTCTGGTGGTTCAACATCTGGCGGGTTCTCTCAACGCCAGAGCGGACAAACTCAGCCGATCATGCATTGTGTCACTATCCAGAGGTGGTGCGAGGTCTCTTTCAACAGTGGGGAGAGCCTTGGTTAGATCTGTTCGCCTCCGCCGAGAATGCACACTGTCAGTTGTTTTGCGCGTTGGAGTTTCCAATGCGGCACTCGCTCGCAGACGCTTTTCGTCTTGAGTGGAACTCTGGCCTCCTTTACGCCTGTCTGCTTATACCACTTCTGCCCAGAGATCTGAAGAAGATCAGGAACAACCAGGCCCAATTCATCTTGGTGGCTCCGGACTGGGCATGGAGAGTCTGGTATCAAGAGCCATTGTGCATGTCCATCGATTCTTCACTCAGACTGCCTCTTTGGGTGTATCTTCTGTCACAGCAACAGGGGACGATTCTTCACCCGAACCTGTCCAACCTCCACCTTCATGCGTGAAGATTGAGTGGCGACAGTTGACGACTTTTGATTTTTCACCCCAAGTCTATGATGTTATCTTGGCAGCCAGGCGTCCCTCAACCAAAACAGTATAAGCCTGTTGTTCCCTTGCGGCTCCTCACCTTCAAAACTGTTTTTCTTTTTTTTGTTGCCATTATTTCTGCTCGCAGGGTGAGTGAGCTTCAAGCCCTTTTGTCTAAACCTCAATACTTGTCTGTGCACCCTGACAAAGTGGTGTTGCAAGGTAAGGCTTCCTTCCTTCCAAAGGTGGTTATGCCTTTTCATGTAGGCCAGTCCATCACCCTGCCTACTTTCTACTCACCCCCACATCCTTCTCATGAGAGCGTTGGTGTTCTATCTTAATCGTAGTAAAGATTTATGGGTGGATGATCAACTCCTTATCGGGTATGTGGGTGCAAAAAAAGGGAAGGCGGTGCAAAGCGTGACATCTCTCGATTGATGCTTCTTTGCATCAAAATGTGCTACGCTTTGGCCAAGAAGCAACCCCCTAAGGGCTTGCGTGCTCATTCCACCAGAGCAACTGTTGCTTCCACTGTGTTAGCACGCGGAGTTCCTGTCCTGGATATCTGCCAGGCAGCTAAACGGGCATCCTTGCACACGTTTGCTAAACACTACTGCCTGGACAGTCAGGTTCGTCAGGATGGCTACTTTGGTTGTTCGGTCCTGCAGGACTTCCTAGTATGATCTTGGTTCGCAGCCCAGCTCTGAGGATGGCATTGCTTGGGTATCTATTCTAAGGTATGGAATCTGCAACTAGAAGTCTCTATCAGATGTACAAGTTACTTACCTTTGGTAACAAAATATCTGGTAGAGGCATATTCTAGTTGCAGATTCCTTTCTGCCCACCCATCCTCCCCACTTGTGAACTGATTTCTGGGGACAGGGATTCCCCTTTCAGGTCCTTAGCTCTAGCGCACCAATCTCAGTGTTCTTAGCGGCTCTGCTCTTTGGCATGGAAAGTCGTTAAAAGAAACTGATGTCACTGCATGAAGACGGCGTCTATATACTACTCCCGACGTCATCACGGCGACTACGATGCCAACAACTCTTGCGGCATCGACAACGCCACCTATCGACGCGCAAGGGTATTGCTTGAAGAAAAATCTCCAGATCCATTCTGACGCCTGGGGGAAATTCTAAGGTAAGGAATCTGACACTAGAATATGTCTCTACCAGATATTTTGTTACCGATGGTAAGTAACTTGTACTTTATCCTTATTTTTCATTGTATGTTAAATGGTTTTTATTTTTTAATAAAGATGTGTTTCAAATCGCAGTGTGGAGTGTCATTGATTGGAGTGGAGTAAAGTGGAGTGTAGTACAGTATACTGAAGGAGAGTTTCATAGAGTCTAGTGTCGTAGAGGGGACTATTGTAGAATGGAATAGAGTGGAGTTGAGTGGGATGACATAGCTTACAGTGGAGTAAAGTGTTGTACAAGGGGGTGGCATGATGTGTCGTATCGTGGAGCTATCATAGAGTGGATCGGCGTGCTATACAGTGTAGTGATGTGTCAAACAGTAGAGCTGAGTGTTGTACATTGGAGTGTCATTGACTGGAGTGTCATGAAATGGAGGGTGGAGTGGAGTGGAGTGTCATTGTGTAGAGTGGCATGAAATGTAGCAGAGTGGAGTTCAGTGAAGTAGAGTGTTGTATAGCTCAGTGTTGTTGAGGGTAGTGTCATGCAGTAGAGTGTAACGTTGTACAGTGAAGTATCATTATTTGTGAGTGCATGATAGAGTGATGAGTTACAGTTAGTGTTGTGTGGTTAGCAAGCTGAAAAGAGTGTGTAAAAATGTCCGCTACTTAGAATAATTTGTAGGTGGTAGATACATTGTAAATAAAAGTTATAACTCTAACTTTAGAGTTTTGAATGTTTGTGTAGTTTATGCTTGATTTGTAGAGGGAAATATGTTCTCCTAGCTATAACTAAGCTTTAACTTGTGCTTCTTTCATTGAATTTCAATGTTCTTAAAAATGTTTAATAAAAATGTGTTTCAAATCCAAGAGTCCAGTGTTGCAAGTGGAGACTTCTATGTGGAGTTGCATGCAGTACAGTGGAGGAGAGTGCTATACAGTCCATTGTCATAGACTGGAGTATTGTAGATAGGAATTGAGTGGAGTACAGTGTAGTAGCGAATCGTACAGTGTAATGAAGTATTATATAGTGTAGTGGCTTGGTGTCTCATATAGTGGAGTCCAGTATCGTAGTCTGGAGTAGCGAGTGTGGCATGCCGAGTGTCATACAATTTAGTACAGGGGCATAGAGTGGATTGGCATGGAATGGAGTAGAGTGTCATGGAGTGGTATAGAATATAGTACAGTGTTCTAGAGTGGAACTGCATAGACTGGAGTAGAGTGTCGGACAGCAAAGCGGCATAGAGCAGAGTATAGTACAGTGTAGTAGAGTGGAGTATAGTACAGTGGAGTACACTGGAGTTGGGTGGTGTATAGTGCATACGAAAGTTGTGTACAGTGTCATATAGTGCACTGGAATCAAGTGTCGGAGTTGCGTGGCATATCATAGACTATATTGCCATACAGAAGTTTGCGTACAGTGTCATATTGCACTAGAGTATTGTGGAGTAGAGTGTTGTACAGTGGCATACAGTGTAGTAAATTGTCTTACAGTGGAGTGAAGTTCTATAGACAGGAGTAAAGTGTTGGAGAGTGGCATACAGTGTTGGCGGAGTGTTATTGAGTGAAGTTCTGTAGAATACAGTAATGTGTGAAACAGTGGAGCTGCGTAGAGTGGGTTGTATAGTAGCATAGATTGAGGTAAAGTATACTGTGGAGCAGAGTCGAGTGGAGAGGTGTAATGTACTGTGGAGTAATGTACAATAGGGTGTATTGTCGAATCGTAGTTGGACAGTGGAGTATACAGGGATAGAGTGGAGCAGAATGTCGTAGAGTGCTATGAAGTGTGGTAGACTTTTATAGAGTGGAGGAAAGTGCCATACAATGGAGTGACGTAGAGTGGAGTAGCACACACTACAGTGGCGTGTAGTGGATTATTGTAAAGTGAAGCAGCATCCACTGGAACACTGTACAGTGGAGTGTAGAAGAGTTGAGTGGCACAGAGAGGAATAGCGTAGACTGTAGTGGTGTACAGTGGAGTGAGATAGAGTGAAGTACAGTGAATTAGTATAGAGTTTGGTGGCATACATTAAAGTGGTTTATCACAGAGTTGAAGAAACATAAATTGGAGTGGTATCGCATACAGTGAATGCAGTGCTGTGTCGAACAGTATTGGACACTGTCAAAAGTGGAGTAGAATGTTGTACAATAGAGTGTACAAGCATAGAGTTGAGTCCAAATTTGGAAAGTGGAGTGTACGGGATAGAGCAGAGTCGAGTCTAGTAGAGTAGCATAGGGTGTAGTAGAGTTTTGCAAAGTGGATTTAGATAGAGTGAAGGAGAGTACATGGGAGCTGCATAGAGTGGACTAGCGTACAGTGGAGTGGCATAAAATGGATTAGCATAGAGTGGAGTGGTGTAGATTGTAATAGCGTAGAGTATAATGCCGTACAATTTAGTAGCATAAAGTGTATGGTGAAGTAGTAAACACTGGAGTGGTGTACCGTGAAGTGGTTTAGACTGCAGTGGTGAATTGTGGGGTGGGGTAAAGTGTAATAACATACAGTGGAGTTGTTTACAGTGTACTAGCGTATAATGGAGTGGCATACAGTGGAAAAGAGTACAGTGAACTGGTGTAGAGTGGTGTAGACTGGAGTAGCGTACAGTGGAGTGCGGTATAGTGAAATAGCATATAGTGGAGTGGTGTCCAATGGACTAGCGTAGAATGGCATAGAGTTGAGTGGTGTACACTGGAGTGGCTTAGAGTTGACTAGTGTTTAATGGAGTGGCATAGCATACAGAGGAGTGGTGTACAGTAGAGTGGCGCAGACTGGAATAGCGTACAGTGCAGTGGCATACAGTGAAGTGTGGACTGGAGTGGCATATACTGGACTGTGTTAGAGTGTAATAGCATACAGTGGAGGGGCGTATATTGGAGTGTGGCGTCCAATGGAATAGCGAAGAATGGCGAGGGGTATAGTGGAGTAGCATACGTGGAGTGGCGTACAGTGGGATAGCCTAGAGTGGAGAGGCATAGAGTGGAATGTCCTAGAGTGGAATAGCACATACCGGAGTAGCAAAGAGCGGAATGGCATACAGTGAAGTGGCATACACAGAGGAGACCTAGAGGGGAGCTGTATACAGTATAATAGCTTAGAGTGGACTGGCATAGGGTGGAGTCATGTACAGTCTAATAGCGTAGAGTGGAGTGGCTTAGAGCGGAGTGTCAGACAGTGGAGTGGTAATAGTGTATAGTGTAGAGCGTACTGTGGAGCGGCATATAATGGAGTGGTGTAAACTGGAATGGCATGCAGTGGCTTGGGGTAGAGTGTAACAGCATACAGTGGAGTGGTGTTCATTGCAGTGGGGTCCAATGGAATAGCGCAGATTGAAGTGTGGTAGAGTGGAGTAGCGTACAGTGGACTAGTGTACAGTAGATTGTTGTAGAGTGGTGGGATACAGTGGAATAGAGTAGAGTGGAGTGGTTTGCGGCAGAATTGTGTAGAATGGAATGGCATATAGTGGAGTAGCGTCCAGTGGAGTGGTTATAGTGGAGTGGCATAGACTGGAGTGGCGCACAGTGTTATAGCATAGAGTGGAGTCTCATACAGCAGAGATGCTTAGAGTGGAGTGGCATAGAGTGGAATAGCGTACAGTGAAGTGGCTACAGTGGTGTGGCATAAGGATGTATGTGAAATTTAGCTGCAATGTAGATTATGGTGTTCAGAGTAACACAAAATGGCGAATTGTGGTGCCTTGCGTTTCTCCAGATTTATCAATCAATGCAGGGCCACTCATGGTGGCCTTGTGTTCATTTGTAAATCTGACTTAATTATTGCATTGCCCATGCTTTACCATGAGTAATGCAAAGGTACCACAATCCAATTATACCTGTATAGCTAAGTGGTAGTTATATTTTGAGCCATAGTATACTGTGATAACTTTGCAGTATACTGGGGTACATCGTGATGACAAGACAGTATTTAATTGAGCAATGACTGCTTTTTGAGCATAAGGCAGCTATATTGTTTTACTATACTTTGGCTGTGTTCAGTGTTAGACCTTTAGATATAAGTAAGTACTAGGCCCCTACCTATTACTATTTTAGTAAAGTGGGATTAAGTAGAGAAATGTATTTATATTTTCATATATATTTTTAAATACGTTTACAGCCAAGTACTGCAATAGTGTCACACAAGTTTGTGAAATTCCATGAAAGTACTGCAGTGACAGATGTCACTAAATTTAAATGCCTAATAACTTAAAAAATACTACTTAACCACAGCACCCAAAAAGCATATCTGCACCATAATGTTTGATCCTGCCAAATTTCATTCAAATCCATTTAGCTGTTTTGCGCCACGTCAAGTATAATAGTATATGGAAAATACACTGGTGGAAAAACACATTTTGGGACCCCTTTTTATCTTTGCACCCCCTTAACGATTCACCACAAAAATGTATATTGTCTTAAAATGTAGAAAAGGCTTTAAGTCTGGAAGGTTTTGTGGTGATTTGTCAAATATGTGCAGAGTGATTACGAAGGTAATATCCAAGGAATTTGTAGATTTTGGGGTGCTAACTATACCTACAGAATGGCAATCAGATTTATGTGATTTCTTTCTTCTTAACTATTGTATTTGTTATGTATTTGTTTATTGGTTTACATAATCATGTGCCCATAAATGTGTCTTTTAATCTTCATGTAGTAATTCTAAAATGTTATATATGCATTCTAGTTTTTTTGAGGGGCGTCCTTGTTTCTTTAAGTAGGATTGTGCTACTTATTAAGGCCAATGTGAATGAAAGACAATCTTTGTTGTTATAAATATTAAGATAATTGTTTTTAGCTGATTATCATGTCCTCCGTATAGTAGTTTGTGTAGCTCTCTGATAGGTCACTCTTCATTTTGTTGCATAAGAGTGCAAATAAAAGATGTTTTTTGTTTGGCTTGCTGGGCCAATTTTATTTTATGAGCCAAAGAGCTTGCAAAGAAAACTTACATAGATTAAGATTTATTTTATTTGTTGTGTATTTGTTTATAGGTTTAACATGTGACCATAAATGAGTCGTCTATTTGTTCATGTAGTAACTCTGAAACTTTACAAATGCAGTCTAATTTATTTTTTGGGCTTCCTTCATACTTGCATTAATATTATGCTACAAGATATCACTATGTTGAAAAACCTTACAATTTAACATTTACTTGCATTACTTACCTGCACTACCCCCACAGAATCCTCTGCGCCCTCTAATATGTAATACTGGCAAAAGTCATAAAAATACAGATGATGTTACTTGCGCTATGCTGTAGTGAATCCTATCGTGTTTTAATGGGAAAGAGGAGTAAGCTTAGCCTTCTGGCTTGCGGACCTTTGCCCCATCACCTAGTGACTTTTACCCTACTTAGCTTGCTCTGTTTTAGCGCAATTATTTAATTGTATGTTTCCAAGATGGCTGCATTGTTTCTAGTTAGGCCAATGTTTTAGTTTCATGTTCAGTGCCACCGCTCGAAGGCTTCAATATCAAGTGACTAAAATAAACAAACTGTAAGTATTCACATTAGGTACTTTCCCTCTTCATGCCCTCGAGGGACTTGTTTACATAAATTGCCGTCCCAAGCCTGTCTTGTTATCTATTGTTTGGGAACAGACCTACGTCAGGGGTCCGAGCAGATCTGTATAAATGCACTTAACTTAGACAGATAGAGGGATTCCGACTAGATGCCATCACTGCTATTGATGCTGCACGTCGCCTTGACGCTGACCCAGTTTTCTTGTCCCCACGGAGTCTGAGCTAGAGACCTCATTCCAAGGTAATGAGAGTCGGGGGCTCTTCTTATGGACATGGCGTTGGCAGATTAGGTTTAACAGAACTAGCTCTCTTTTAGTTTAGAGATTAGGTACATCATATTAGGGTATTAGGACATATTTCACATCTCATGTCATTCTATGTCATTGCAAAATGGTGGGGGTCTTTGTATTAATGACTCTCGTGTTCACTATTCTGTTTCTTGCATTATTCATTATCATTGCAGCCCATGCAACTTATCGCAGATTGCAGTATTATTAATAAAACCTATTGAAAACTTTACTGCATCGCCTTTATCGCTTGCATGTGATTGAGACATGTAGGTCATGTGAGAAAGGGGTAATCTCCGTTTAACCACAACACTCCCTGAGATGTCACACTCTTGAGTCCATGCGTAAAGGCTGCCATTAATCACCTTTTACTGTTTGGGTTTTTGGTGAGGTTCTGCTTGTGAGCCAGAAGGGTTGGGACGACAGTTGCTACTTGTTGTAGGACTGGCATAGTCACCTACAAACATAAGTACTGTCATCCTTAAACCAGCAGTCTTGCCTAGAGCAAGAGTCAAACTACAACGCCAAATACAGAATTCTATAGAATATGCATTATTTTTGAAGCCCGTTTGGGCCCACCCTTTTTTCTTTGCACCCCCTTGACCAAACACCACAAAACATTCAGTCCTCCCAAAATGAAGGAGAGGCAGCAGGTCTGCAAAGTTTCATATGCATTTGTTAAACAGGTGTCAATTTCTGAAAAACTAATTTCTCTGGTCTCCTCAACTATAACTACAGAGTGGCTACAGCCACTCTGAAATAATAAATGTATTTATATATATATATATACATATGTATATATAGTCGAAGGTGTCTTGCTGAAACACATCAGTCGTCATTATTGCCTTTTGACCCTTGTTTTACTTTACTTGAATTTAGCAATGAAGAATTCTCTGGCACTACACATCGATTGTCTTCTTGCTACGCTGTCTGTGCCATGTAGCCATTGAGGAGGACAGCTTGCAGCATATATATATATATATATATATATATATATATATATATATATATGTATTCTTCCAATGAAAGCGTTCTCCTTCACAGGAAGAGGGCTCATTTTGCAAAGTGCTCCATATTTTATTTCGGCAACCACTGCCACCCAATGCGTTTCGGGATACTTCCCCTTGTACGTGGGTCAAGTATCTCAAACATACAATTCTTAGTGATTATAAAGTGACGTGCAATATGTAAACATGGAAAACGAACATTCAATCACAAGTGCTGGCCAGCATGTTGTTATAGAATCGCCATCTTGGACTGGTATTCAGCATATCAAGTGGGCCAATTAGTTCATTGAGGTCAATATAACATAAAATCAATACCCGGAGTGTCTAAATTGTAATTGCTGTTAGTGGATCAATAATCATTTCTAAACAGTGACCCCAAGTGGGCTGACATTTAAGGCATTATTGCACATATTACATAATGGACCCAATCCATACTATAGAAAATCTTTGTTTAATAGTACAGTTCCTTCATGAATATAATCTGTAATTAAATACAGATGAACTTGTTTGGGAGAATGACTCAAACTGGTTTCTTCCCATGTAATGGGCCACAAAGCTTGGCTGAAACCCTCATGTTATTCCAAGTATAATTATTCATGTACCAATAACATAATAAAAAAGAGATTCAAATAATCAGTATTAT
Organism: Pleurodeles waltl; assembly: GCF_031143425.1. Lineage (NCBI taxonomy): Eukaryota > Metazoa > Chordata > Amphibia > Caudata > Salamandridae > Pleurodeles > Pleurodeles waltl. The sequence goes on along the minus strand of NC_090447.1, from coordinate 1,238,779,426 downwards.
AACAAATCAAATATGCATGATTTTGCCCCAGTGGGCTGGCATTACCAATTCAGTGTTATTCAGGGTATATTTTGTGCCTCAAATCATACATATTTCACCCCAAATCTGTTTATGTAACAAATCATGCTTGAAAACAACTTAGCTTATTCTATATCCAGACCCCTGCATTCTCAGCACCTGTGAGAAAGAGATTAAAATCACTGTTAATAAAAAGCATTCAACCAAAACCAAGCTCTATATTATTACTTTGCATGCAGCCTAGAATTATTCCAGCCGAAAGCATTATAAAATACCTAACCCAGGTGTACTGCCAGTTCCTCCTCATAATTTAAGCCAACCGGTGTCTTAGTATTACATTTAATTATATATCTCTACTCCAATGGTCTCAAGTTCAGGACCCTCTCACCTTCATATTTGGCGCTATCCTATCCACTGCCATCATTTGTAACTTGGAGACATCACTCGCATGAAACATTTAAAATGTCTAGTCACAGGGTATTGCATGTCATTATTTATGAGTGTGCTCATGTGTTATTTTCCCTGACTGAAGACGCGGACACGACCAAAAGGAACTCAGGAATGGAAGCCGTCACCACCTGGATGAGAGAAAGCTGCCTCAAACTCAACTCTGATAAGACTGAGCTCATCATCTTCGGAAACGCCACCTCAGCTTGGGATGACTCCTGGTGGCCCACATCCCTCAGTGCCCCCCTGCAGTGAATGAGCACAGCCACAACCTAGGCATCATCCTCGACCCCTCCCTATCCATGACCCGCCAGGTAAACTCAGTCGCCTCCTCCTGCTGGCATACACTTCGGAAGATCTTCATATGGATCCCAGCAGACTGTCACAGGACAGTCACCTACACCTAAGTCATAAGCAAGCTCGACTATGGCAACACTCAACGCTGGCACCTCAACTAGAAACATCAAAAACTACATCTCATTCAGAACACCGCCGCCAGACTCATCTTGGACCTCCCACACCAAGAACACATCTCCCAACATCTGAGGACCCTCCACTGGCTTCTGGTCGAGAAATGAATCACCTTCAAGCTACTCACTCACATGTACAAGGCCATACACAACACAGGACCAGCCTACCTGAACCACTGCATCTCCTTCCACACCCCCGCCAGATCCCTCCGCTCTGCCCAGATAGCCCTGGCCACCATCCCTGCCATTTGTAAAACCACTGCCGGAGGACAATCCTTCACCTACATTGCAGCAAAGAGCTGGAACAACATCACACTGCACCTCCGACAAAGCCCATCGCTCACCATCTTTAGGAAGAACCTCAAGACGTGGCTCTTCGGATAAGGCCCCTCACCTCCCCCGCGCCTTGAGACCCTCACAGGTGAGTATCTGCGTTTTACAAAAACTGATTGATTGATTGATTCTAGTAACCTCTTTTTAGACTTATGGATTGTGCTTGCTATGTAGAGCTTATTGAAATCCTTGGTTAAAGTGGAATCTCTAACATAAGTGAGATCAGGTTAAACAGTGAGTAGGGCTCCAGATAAAAGCATTACTTTTCTGAAATATTTATTAGATCATAGAGGGGCATTGTAGCTTGTTAGGCACCCTATCTGCCAGTCGTTTTGTAATTAGTCTGCCTATCTTAAATCATTCATATGATGAAATATAAGCATCAGTTGACTGGCTCATGTCCTCTTGCACGTCATACAAGTTTGGCCAGTTTTCGTATGCTAAGGATATGAACACTGGCATTGTTATGTCCTTTAGTCAAGGTGGGTTGCTAGGGTCCAATGAATGGGTTGACTCCCTATCCCACCTTTGCAAACATTATATCAGCCATGGTTTGTTATTTTTAATCTTAGATAGGATTTTATGCTACTATTTATTGCTTAATTTGCATTTTTGCACATCACACTGGTAGGCGACTCTCTTGTATATTAGATATGAAGACACCTGCACTTTAGCGCAATTAATTGCACGTTGTATAGATCTGGCGACTGTTTTGTTTTTCAGATGATTATTTTTATATGATTGTGTTTTTAGCAATGGGTATGGTTTTAATTGACTAATAAACAATACTTTATTCTATATAGAACGTATTGCAACTGCACTTAAGAGTATAGATGCAAATATCGGAGTTAAAGGAAAGATGTTTCTGTATGACGAATGACTTGTCAGTTTCAGGAAATCATATTTCCTTTATGTTACCACTGTATTTACATGGTTTGTGTCATGGCTTTAAATAAAACCTCTAGGCAAGGTAATTTTTCCCTGTTCTTTAGTTGTAATCATGTTTGCGCACAGCATATCTTTCAAAGAATTGCATTTTCTGAATGTTAATCGTGGTTGTGCAGTCAAGTGTTTGGACAGAACATATTCTGTCCGTAAAGGGTGCCAGTGCCTTTTGAACACCTGTCTTATTTTCGGGGCTCTCCTGTTTTAGGTTGTTGTGAATCTGATAATATTAGGATCATCACTCCTCTTTTTATTCTGAGTACCTTTTCTCTTTATGCCTTCCACCCCTTTCACTGCTTTCTGAATTGTACTCCGGGCATAGCTCCTCTGCAAGAACCTCTTAATCATGGTATTTTTTCCATGCTGAAATGCAGCTTCAGTGCTGCAATTGCATTTCGCATCCAATAGTTCCCCAAAGGGGATACTTTCTATCTATGATGACTGTGCATGAAGGAGGCTATTGCCTGCTGTTCATTTCTAAATAGCTTCATAGTGAGGGTGTTGCTTACTGTCTCAATTTCTATATCCAGGAAAGTTAAAGATTGGTTACTGATGTGACTGGTAAGGGCTAAGTTCAATTCAGTGTCATTGAGCGTATTCTCAAAGTCATCTGCCTCCTCCTTTGTGCCCTTGCATATGACAGTGTTTTTGTCAATGTACCTCACCCAGAGAACTGTGTGGTCATTAAACTGATGGATGTTGTGTATTACTTGTTCCTCCCACCAGCCCATATATAAACAAGTGTTGCTGGGGGCGAAACCTTATTTGGTGTGGTTTTTACGATATTAAAGGGAAAACAAGTTTGTATATCTCTGGCCGCAATGACTTTGCAAAGATTAAGAGCTTGTTCACAGCAAATGCACAGCTCTGAATGGCTTCCAACACTTCAAACCAGGAAGTGTTGGCAGCTATCTTGGGACTGGGCTTGAGCGAAGATTCCAATAGAAAAAAGTAAAAAAAAAAAAACATGGGGCCAGTCACCCTGACCCCGCCAGAGCAAAAAAGCATTTTTTTAAATATATTTCCAGCAAATTCGCAACAACGTCACAAATTAACAGAAAAACATTATAAAAAAAACAAGGAAGGTCTTGCGCACTTGTTTTTTAATAAGTCCCCGGGTGGGCCATGTCCAGGGGCATTTTATTTTTTTTAGATGGGAGGTATCCTTCAACCTCAGGGACCACCACCTCCCTGGAGCTATTGTTAAAACTATGGAGGGCCCACAGCACCCCCGCAGCCCTGGTGATCCCCACCTCTTTGGAACTATCATTTAAATCTATGCAGGTGGCAGTGCGCTCCCCCGCCGTAGCCCTGTGGACCACCATCTCCCCGGGGCAAACATAAATACTATGCTGTGGGCCACATGGCCCGCCTGCAGCACCAGGGACCACCACCTCCCCAGGGCACAGCATAAATACTATGCGGGGGCTGCGTGGCCCCCCTTCCATCCCGGGGACCACCACCTCCCCGGGGCAAACATAAATACTATGCGGGGGCTACATGACACCACCCCCCCGCAGCTCAAGGGACCACCACCTCCCTGGGGCATTTCTTTAATGATAAGCCGGGGGCCATCCCACCTCCCTGGGGCAAAGTGTAAAAAGTAGAAAGGTGGTCCGTTTTGGACCCCTTCCAGCCCCGGGGCTATGCACGTTGGAGGGAGCCACGCGGCCCTTCTCGAGGTGCCACTTATGGCCCTGGGGACCGCCACTGCCTAAGGCCGGCTCCTGCTATGTCCCAAGGTACCCACCCCTGGGACATAGCTATTTGCCGTGGCTTGGAGTGAGCCTTGACAGCTGGTGGCAAGTCACAGCAAACACTCCGATCCAATGAAGGGAGAGCTGTCAACAGTGGATGTTTCCTCTGTCTCTTTGCCTGCAAAGATGCAAGCAAGGAGAAAAAGGAAACAATTGCTCCCATAGAGAAGGAGCTGCCTTAGTAGCTCCCTCTCTGTGACTCCAATGCTGGCTCACACAGGAGGTAGGGAGCCAGCTGGGACCATGGGGGCCTTCAGGCGCCCGCCACGGTCTTCAGCATTGTGACTTTGTGCCACATGGCCAGGCCCCAGGGAATGGGGTCCCCTGGGCAGTGATCAGCCCTTGGGAGGGGGGCCTTACAGCCCCCTCCACCCAAAAAATGTATAGGCCAGGGTTTGGGGTCCCGGGGGCTGAGATCAGCTTGGGGAAGGGGCATGTGTGGCCCCCCTCACCAGAAAAAAAAAATATGAGGCAGAGATTGAGCTAGGGGGCCGTGCAGCCCAGCCTCACAAAAAAAATTGATATTTAGGTTGGGCCCTGACCAAAGGGGTCCCTGGGTCGTGATCAGTCTGGGTAGAGGGGGCATGCGGTGTTGGGTTGTTATAGGGGTTGGCTGCAGTGACTGGGCGCAGGCCAGACCCCCTGCACAACCCCTACTGCGCATGGTCGGGTGGTTATAGGGGTTGGCTGCAGGGCCTGACCACAGGCCAGGCGCCTTGGCCAGCTGCTGCCGTGTGGTAGTTGGGTTAACGTATAGTAATAAAAACTACTTTACATCAAACCGTAGAAATTCACCAAAAAAAACAGAGGTTACTTTATAGTTAGGAAATACAATTTAAAAAATCTTAGAAATTCACTGACAAAACCAAAGGTTACAGGGAATTTACTCGTACAAAACCATAGAAATTCAGCAGCTATAGTTAGAGTTCTTTCAAGTGACTATATCTCTCACCCTAAAGTAATTATAACTCGCGTCTTTGCCTTACACAGCTAATTACTCCACATATTATGTCATTGATGAGATCTTGTTTGGAATCTTTGATATCATAGTTTTCATGCACTGCTAATTACCTCCTATATTACAGAACTCATGACAACTGCTATAACGTCATTAAAAATATAAATGAAACATTATCACTCAAATTATTGATGAAAAAACTGTGCATGGCGTGGGCGCAGAAGAGAAGGTAGCATGCCTTTGGCCCTCATGCTCAGTGTGTGGTGAGGACTTTGCTCCTGCTTAACCCACTGATTGCATCAGTATGGGGAGTTGTCCTCTGGCACAAATTCTCCAGTGAGCAGTGCCTAGCACCATAGTGGGAATTGGCCGGTAGAGTGCAAGAGCATGAAAGACAGGCAGGACGTTAAATTGAAGGTTACTCTTATGCCTGCTGTGTAACAACTTCTCCTGAAGGAGGTGTGGCTAGTTTTAAATCTGTTCTCCAAAACTGTCACATTTCCATTGTTTGTTTTCTGAGTTTCCCAATCTATTATGGTGTCAGCCTTTCTTCCTGTAATGTCCTTTTACACTATTTATAGAGAAGGTTACTGTAAGGAAATGCCTCCTTGGCATGGTTGCCCCCTGACTTTTTGCCTTTGCTGATGCTATGTTTACAATTGAAAGTGTGCTGAGGCCTGCTAACCAGGCCCCAGCACCAGTGTTCTTTCCCTAACCTGTACTTTTGTATCCACAATTGGCAGACCCTGGCATCCAGATAAGTCCCTTGTAACTGGTACTTCTAGTACCAAGGGCCCTGATGCCAAGGAAGGTCTCTAAGGGCTGCAGCATGTCTTATGCCACCCTGGAGACCTCTCACTCAGCACAGACACCCTGCTTGCCAGCTTGTGTGTGCTAGTGAAGACAAAACGAGTAAGTCGACATGGCACTCCCCTCAGGGTGCCATGCCAGCCTCTCACTGCCTATGCAGTATAGGTAAGACACCCCTCTAGCAGGCCTTACAGCCCTAAGGCAGGGTGCACTATACCATAGGTGAGGGTACCAGTGCATGAGCCTGGTACCCCTACAGTGTCTAAGCAAAACCTTAGACATTGTAAGTGCAGGGTAGCCATAAGAGTATATGGTCTGGGAGTCTGTCAAACACGAACTCCACAGCACCATAATGGCTACACTGAAAACTGGGAAGTTTGGTATCAAACTTCTCAGCACAATAAATGCACACTGATGCCAGTGTACATTTTATTGTAAAATACACCACAGAGGGCACCTTAGAGGTGCCCCCTGAAACTTAACCGACTATCTGTGTAGGCTGACTAGTTTTAGCAGCCTGCCACAAACCGAGACATGTTGCTGGCCCCATGGGGAGAGTGCCTTTGTCACTCTGAGGCCAGTAACAAAGCCTGCACTGGGTGGAGATGCTAACACCTCTCCCAGGCAGGAATTGTCACACCTGGCGGTGAGCCTCAAAGGCTCACCTCCTTTGTGCCAACCCAGCAGGACACTCCAGCTAGTGGAGTTGCCCGCCCCCTCCGGCCAGGCCCCACTTTTGGCGGCAAGGCCGGAGAAAATAATGAGAATAACAAGGAGGAGTCACTGGCCAGTCAGGACAGCCCCTAAGGTGTCCTGAGCTGAGGTGACTCTAACTTTTAGAAATCCTCCATCTTGCAGATGGAGGATTCCCCCAATAGGGTTAGGATTGTGACCCCCTCCCCTTGGGAGGAGGCACAAAGAGGGTGTACCCACCCTCAGGGCTAGTAGCCATTGGCTACTAACCCCCCAGACCTAAACACGCCCTTGAATTTAGTATTTAAGGGCTACCCTGAACCCTAGAAAATTAGATTCCTGCAACTACAAGAAGAAGGACTGCCCAGCTGAAAACCCCTGCAGCGGAAGACCAGAAGACGACAACTGCCTTGGCTCCAGAAACTCACCGGCCTGTCTCCTGCCTTCCAAAGATCCTGCTCCAGCGACGCCTTCCAAAGGGACCAGCGACCTCGACATCCTCTGAGGACTGCCCCTGCTTCGAAAAGACAAGAAACTCCCGAGGACAGCGGACCTGCTCCAAGAAAAGCTGCAACTTTGTTTCCAGCAACTTTAAAGAACCCTGCAAGCTCCCCGCAAGAAGCGTGAGACTTGCAACACTGCACCCGGCGACCCCGACTCGGCTGGTGGCGATCCAACACCTCAGGAGGGACCCCAGGACTACTCTGATACTGTGAGTACCAAAACCTGTCCCCCCTGAACCCCCACAGCGCCGCCTGCAGAGGGAATCCCGAGGCTTCCCCTGACCGCGACTCTTTGAACCTAAAGTCCCGACGCCTGGGAGAGACCCTGCACCCGCAGCCCCCAGGACCTGAAGGACCGGACTTTCACTGGAGAAGTGACCCCCAGGAGTCCCTCTCCCTTGCCCAAGTGGAGGTTTCCCCGAGGAATCCCCCCCTTGCCTGCCTGCAGCGCTGAAGAGATCCCGAGATCTCTCATAGACTAACATTGAAAACCCGACGCTTGTTTCTACACTGCACCCGGCCGCCCCCGCGCTGCTGAGGGTGAAATTTCTGTGTGGACTTGTGTCCCCCCCGGTGCCCTACAAAACCCCTCTGGTCTGCCCTCCGAAGACGCGGGTACTTACCTGCACGCAGACCGGAACCGGGGCACCCCCTTCTCTCCATTCTAGCCTATGTGTTTTGGGCACCACTTTGAACTCTGCACCTGACCGGCCCTGAGCTGCTGGTGTGGTGACTTTGGGGTTGCTCTGAACCCCCAACGGTGGGCTACCTTGGACCAAGAACTAAGCCCTGTAAGTGTCTTACTTACCTGGTAAAACTAACAAAAACTTACCTCCCCCAGGAACTGTGAAAATTGCACTAAGTGTCCACTTTTAAAACAGCTATTTGCCAATAACTTGTAAAGTATACATGCAATTTTTATGATTTGAAGTTCCTAAAGTACTTACCTGCAATACCTTTCGAATGAGATATTACATGTAGAATTTGAACCTGTGGTTCTTAAAATAAACTAAGAAAAGATATTTTTCTATAACAAAACCTATTGGCTGGATTTGTCTCTGAGTGTGTGTACCTCATTTATTGTCTATGTGTATGTACAACAAATGCTTAACACTACTCCTTGGATAAGCCTACTGCTCGACCACACTACCACAAAATAGAGCATTAGTATTATCTATTTTTACCACTATTTTACCTCTAAGGGGAACCCCTGGACTCTGTGCATGCTATTCCTTACTTTGAAATAGCACATACAGAGCCAACTTCCTACAGTTACATTGCGATGTTTTCATACCTCTATTTGCATAGCATTCATTGCCCGCTTAGATACGTTTCAGTTTGGCCCCTGATTTGCGGGCCTCTCTTCTGCTGCTGTTTTCCTACCTGGATTTCTTCATTTGGAAAACCTATATGCTGAGTTCTTCCTTTCTTTAAATATATTTTATTGATTTTAAAGAAACCAAAGTGAAAGCTGACACTATACAATAAACTTGAATATAGACATGATTACAATGGGTTTTATGCCCCCTTCAAATATCCCTTTGCTGAGCTCTTTTTAACGTGCCTCAAGGTAGTTTTGGTGCCTTAACTTTTGTAAGTCATTTTTAATCTTTAATCAAGTATTGGTGAGGAGGTTGTTTCTATCCTTTTTGGCCTTTTCCTCCTTAATGGGACCCTCGTAAATAGACTCTTGAACCCTTTTATGTGTTAAAGTGCATAATTGCACTGTCTGGGAAGAGCTACCCTTTCCTTGGGTAATCAATAACTTTACTAACTAATGCCTGACTTTTAGGGCAATCTAACAGTATGCCATACCCACCCTGTTCCGTTTTCACCACCTGAGGCACATACTCGGTTGTAGTAAGTTTTGAAGACTTCACAATATAAAAGAATACACTTTGTTCAAGGTCATTGAATTAAAGTCAATCAAGTGTGGGAATTAATTTTATCTACATATATGTTTTTTGGACATAATGGCCCTCATTATGACATAGGCGGTAAATCCCGCTTACCGCCATGCTGACTGCCGCCAACATAACTCCGCGGCGGCAGATAACCACCAAGCATATTATGACACACACATACCAATCCGTCACTATACAGCCACACACACGAGTCCACAGCCCAAAGGTCAGTGATAAACTGGCGGTAGCAAAACCCACACCGTTATGCCAACAGAAATACTCCCAGAGCATTATGACCCACGAATCACCCCATTCAATGGCGGTAAACCATTAGGGGTACATACCGCCGCGCTCGAAATACACACAAACAAAACTACACTACATTGGACAATTCAAACTACACACACCTGACACCCATACACATACCACACCCACACCACAATAAAACACACACCCACATTACCCCCAACCCTTTACCATTACAAACAATTGCCAACAGAGAGAGACAGCATGAGCACTCACACAACCAGAGCCACATACCACCATTACCTATACACCACACACGCACCTTACAGCACACACCCCAACACATCACCCTACACACCCTTACCCACACCACTCACACTACACCCATGGCATCACAATGACACCCCAGATTCTCTGAGGAGGAGCTAAGCGTCATGGTGGAGGAAATCATCCGGGTAGAGCCACAGCTATTTGGATCACAGGTGCAGCAGACATCCATTGCTAGGAAGATGGAGCTATGGCGGAGAATCGTGGACAGGGTCAACACCGTGGGACAGCACCAAAGAACAAGGGATGACATCAGGAAGCAGTGAAATGACCTACGGGGGAGGTGCGTTCCACAGCAGCAAGACACCAACAAGCTGTACAGAGGACTGGTGGTGGACACCCACCTCCTCCCCCACAACTAACAACATGGGAGGAGCAAGTCTTGGCAATCATGCATCCTGAGGGCCTGGCCAGAGTAGGAGGAGGACTGGACTCTGGTAAGTCAATTCTCTATTACTATCACCCCCCCACCTGCAAGCCATCACAAACCCCCACCCGACCCTCACTCCCATCACTTCACCACCTCCCACATACCCCACCATCACAACCCACTCATCCCAATACCAAGCCCTGCATGTAACACCAATGCATGGACACCCCTCACAGACCTGCATGGACACCTATCACCACCGCATGCACACTGGAGAGAATCACCTAGCCCACCAAATAACTCATACAAAGGCAAATCTGCCAGGGCAACAACAACCATAGAGGGCAACACACCCATGCACATGATGTCACACGCAGAAATAATAACACTGCATTTACATCCCCACAGGTCCCCCAGCCAATGTCACTGGTGAAAAGGTGCCAGCAACATCCAGTCTCCCCCGAGAAGAGGCCCACAGTGATGACAGCAGCTCTGCTCACATGGATCTGGATGACCAACCTGGCCCATCAGTGATTTCCGGACAGTCGGTTACCCAGGCACACTCTCACACCACCACAGAGCCTCTCCCCTCAGGAAACACCACCACAGCACCCACCCAGCGGGCCCATACCTCTGTCCCCAGGATGTGTCAATCAGCAGTGTGTCCACCACTTCAGGGACCCCAGGCCACCCTACATACACAGGACGATCAGGGACCTGAGGTCAGTGGCAGTGGGCACACGGTTCAGGGGACAGAGGCAAAGGACAACAGGGAAGCTGGGAGGACCGCTGTGCAATAGCGGGAGGACAGGCCCAGGGAACTGACTCTCCAGGAGGCACTCACCGCGATCCTGGGAGCATACCAACATTCCCAGGATACGCTGGGTCCAGATACTGGAGAAGTTGCAGGAAAACATATGGCTTCAGGAGGGACAGTACCTGGGGATCAGCGAGGACTTAAAGGACATCAACACCAGCCTGTCCTCCATTGCAGGGGTGCTGGCAGACATGGCCAACACTATGAGGGAGGCAGTGGCACCCCACCGGGCCTCTGCCACCAACCAAACTGATGAACAGCCATCCACCTCCGCTGCCGCTAGTGGACAGGAGGCCCCGCCGTAAGACCAACAGGCCACCAGCACCCCTTCCCCTGCAGAGGGAGAACCACCCCGCAAAGGTTCCCTGCGATCCACGCAGAAGCCAGAGACTATTGCCAAGACCCCCTCAAGGGAATAAGACTCTCCTGATTGTCACCCTTGTGTCCCACTCTGTCACCCTGTCCACCTTGAAATGCCATTGCTCCCCTTCCTATGCCCCCTTGGACAATGCACCTGTGATACAAATAGACTGGACTCTAACCTGGACTTTCCTGCACCATCACCCCAGCTCATTGCACATCCCACTCTACTTCTTAGCACTTAAATAAACACCCTCTGTAAAAATTCAAGTAAGGAGTATGTCAAATGATTTAAGTATGTATTTGTTTAACAAGGTTTAAACATTAAAAATCAACTGTACAGGAATGTATTCATAGGAATGACCTGTAGTTGGTTGCAGTCAACACACCAGAGGCGATAGTGGGGCACAAATATCTGCAAATAGAGATGCCAAAGGGTACAGTGAGTGGCCATAGAAGTGGGAAACCAGCCTGCCAGTGACAATGTCAAACACAAAACTGTCAATTAAATGTTAAGTTACACTGTCTTACCTGTGTGTCATTGGAAGTATTGACGAATTATTGCACTTCTGTTGTCCTCATCCTCATCCTCTGCCTCCTCACCTTCACTGTCCAGAGGGTCCACTGCGGCCACAGGGCCATCTCCAGCCTCATCCTCTTGCAGAAAAGGCACCTGGTGACGTAAGGCAAGGCTGTGCAACATACAGCATGCCACGATGATCTGGCAGACCTTATTGGGTGAGTAGTACAGGGATCCACCTGTTAGATGGAGGCAACAAAACCTGGCCGTTAGGAGGCCAAAGTTCCTCTCTATAACTCTTCTTGTTCACCCATGTGCCTCATTGTAACATTCCTTTGCCATTGTCCTGGGATTCCTCACAGGGTCAGTAGCCATGAGAGGTTGGGGTAACCAGAGTCACCTGCAAATATCGAGGGACAACTGTTAGCCCCACACCAACCCCATACACCAACATATACTGGGTGGGAACCAGGGCTCACCTATTAGCCACACCCTGTGCCTCTGGAGTTGAGCCATCACATATGGGATGCTGCTATTCCTTAGGATAAAGGCATCATGCACAGACCCAGGATATTGTGCATTGACGTGGGAGTTGTACTGGTCCGCCAGGCACACCATCTGCACATTCATGGAGTGAAAGCTCTTTCGATTTCTGAACACCTGTTCATTTTGCCGGGGGTGGACAAATGCAATATGTCTACCATCAATTGCCCCAATGATGTTGGGGATATGTCCCATTGCATAGAAATCAGCTTTCACTGTGGCCAAATCCTTCACCTCTGGGAAAACGATGTAGCTGTGCATGTGTTTAATCAGGGCAGACAACACTCTGGTCAGAACTATTGAGAATATTGGCTGAGACGTTCCTGCTGCCAAGCCCACTGTCACTTGGAAGGAGCCAGTTGCCAGGAAATGGGGCACTGATAGCTCTTGCACAAGGGGGGGATCCCGGTGGGGTGACGGATAGCAGAGATTATGTCAGGCTCCAATTGGGCACACAGCTCTGTAATTGTGGCCCTGTCCAGTCTATGGGTGAGGATAATGTGACTGTCCTCCATTGTTGCCAAGTCCACCAGGGTTCTGTACACGGAGGGATGTCTCCATCTCCTATTCATCCGCAGTGGTTGCAATCTATGGGGCAAAATGGTGAGCAGCGGGTCAGTATCTCTTATTTCCAACCACTACACTTCAATGCATGTTGTGATTGTAACAGTATTTTGTTAGAGAGGTCCAAATGGTGCATATGTGTACTGTGACGCAGTTAGGAGCCATGGCCTGCAACCCCCGGTAATTCCGCTGACATGCGCCGTTGCGGGAGGCAGTCGAAAACCGCAGTGCAACTCCTCTTTGGTTAACATTGGGCACTATAGGGTACAGTGGCCAATGGTGATGTGTGCCGGCGGTGACGGTATGCACCACTGCGGACGTCACCGCCATTTTCTGTCTGTTAACTCACTTGCTACGTGACCTTCAACAGGAGGGGATCTACACTGCATGTGCTTCTGTGACCTGTGTCTAGAACTGACCATGGCTCGTGTCACTGGGGAAAGGGCCCCTGCCTTCACCTCAGCAGAGTTGGAGAGACTGGTGGATGGGGTCCTACCCCAGTACCGAATGCTGTATTGGCCTCCAGACCAACAGGTGAGTACACCGTGAGTACGATGCATGGGGCGTGAATGCATGCAGTGCTGTGTGTGAAGGCCTCATGTTGGGGGTGTGTGGTGGATGGGCCCTGGGCAGGGTGCAGCATGTATGGTGGGCCATGTCTGTGCTAATGGGGATGGGGAGGGGCATGGTGGGCCATGAGTGTAACAGTCAGGACAGTCGGACTAATACCTTTCCCTGTGTCCATTTCCCTGCAGGTCAGCGCCCATCAGAAAAAGGGTATATGGCGTGCCATCACCAAGGACGTGAGGACCCTGGGGGTCTACAGCAGGTGGAGCACCCACTGTTGCAAACGATGGGAGGACCTGAGACGCGGGGCACAGAAGACGGCGGAGGCCCAGCTGGGGATGGCCTCCCAACAAGGAAGGGGTGCCCGTCGAAACCTGACCTCCCCTGATGGCCCGCATACTGGGGGTGGCCTATCCGGAGCTGGATGAGTGCTTGGGGGCATCACAGTGCCCCAATAAACAACTTGTGTCTAGTGGGGTGGTATTCAGGTATGCGATGTGGGCCTGTGGGTGCCCCTAGGCCAGGCCTGACATTGCAGAGTAGGTCCAATGTTGGGCAGGGTTCTGATGTAAAATACCTCCAACCAAGCTAGTAGGCATCCATTACTTGGCAGGGGTCTGTGGGTCTCAGTTAGTCTACAATTGGCGTTAGGTGTCCCTATCCTATCCTAATAAACATATGTTATTCAGCGCCAAGAGGCCGACGGGTGAACGTGCGCTTTACAAATACACATGTTATGTTATGTTATCCATGGCCTGGTGACTAGCATTGTGACTGTTAGTGCATTGCCTAGTGCGTAGGGCTGTTCCCTATGTGTGTGTGTCATGTATACCAACAGTGGTGTTGTTGGTGCCATTGGCCAAGTGTATCCTTTGTCTCTTCCCCCCACCCCTTTTTTGTTTTGTCATCCTGCATAAGCATCATCTGGCGGAGGAGCAGAGGCACCGGCGACGGAGGGAGCTGCATCCCACAGGACCCAGGAGGCCGAATCCACCGACGGTGAGGGCACCACTGGGACGGAGGGCGAGGGGAGCACGACGGCGGAGACAGGAGGGGACAGTTCGGACACGGATTCCTCCTCTGATGGAAGCTCCCTGGTGGTGGCAGACACCTCTGTGCCGACCCCAGCTAGAGGTACAGCCGCCACCCCGTACCAGCACCACCCTCCCAGCAGCTACTCAGCTTGTTTCCCGTCCCCGCTCAACCAGGAGGGTGGGCATCTCCTTCGCCCCAGGCACTTCAGGCCCTGCCCCAGTTAGATTATATGATTACTTGCAAATGTGATCTTTACTATGTAGGCAGTACCATTAGGTCACTTAGGGTAAGGGCGGGTGAACACTTTAGGGCCTTAAGACAAGATGATGAACGATACCCTATAGTGAGTCACATGAGACAATGCTCTAAACAGGGTCACATACGTGGTTTTGAATTCTTCGGATTTGATCACATTGTTAAGGATCCCAGAGGGGGCAATAGAGAGCTAGCCCTCAGGAAAAAGGAATGCTACTGGATCCTAAAACTTAGAGCGGTTGAGGAGGGTCTCAATACTAATTTTGAAATGGAATATTATTTACGGGACTAATGTGACATTTGTGTCATTCTTTTAACATGAGACGTTATAGATGTATGGAGTCAATCAATTTGTGCTTCATAGGGTGCTTATATAAGTATCTGTTCAAATATGAGAATATGTGTTACAATATACCAATTTGGTTTTACGTATTTTGATATATGGGTTTTGCCTACAGACTTTGACCTTAGATGTATGTGTTATTATGCCTTGATGTTTCACATTTGTATAATTTTCGTTTCGCTGTATGTAAATTTTGTCTTTGTACATTACATCGAATTTGAGATTTATGCCCATGTAGGTCGGGAGATGATCATGGCATGAGTGTAGCGTGTCCTCTTTTTTTTAACTATAGTTTTAATGTAGAATTCGGTTTGTTTTTGTTTCTATGTTTATGTTTTTTCGGTTCACTATTCTATTGTCATTCTTATCTAGTTTTAAATTTCACATGATTAGGACTGGCAAGCATGACTGTTTGTAGCCCGTGAATGGGCATAGTTTATAGTTTCCTTATAGCTTGTTAATGTACAGTTTAAAGATGGCTCCCGGGTGGGTGCGTTAGTCCTTTTTCACTTTCATTTTGAGTAGCGTCCGAGAGGACGCTATAAGTAGAGTTCCCCCCGGGTTGCCGGTTTCGCTTTGACAAACTTGATACAGAAGCGCTGCGTGATGATTTGAACGCGGTCCACTGAGGATGTTATTTCTTAATTGATAGGTGAGTGTTTGTTCTTGTGTATTGGTTAATGGCATTAGCCTTTAACATAGTGAAAAGCATTCTGTTATTGAGCTGAGCATTTAGTGTGCAGCATGATACTTAATTAACATCACTTTATTTACTTTTTCAGTTGCTTTTCACGCTACGGTTTTTGAGCATTCAGCATACGTTTGATATGGCAAAATAAGGGTATGTTGGGCCGTATGGCTTTACAATTTTTCAAAGATTAGTCACTGCTTACTGACATTCACAGTCTGTTGTGTCAATAAATTAGGTTTTTAAGTGGGACATTATTATTTTTTAGATTCCCAGATTAAGTCTGATGATTTGGATTTACAAGTTCTTTGAAATTTTTGTGAAAGGTATGTAATGTGTTATTTCAGGTCAGTTTTTTAAGGCACTGTGTTTTCGATTGGCACTCACGGTTTTATTGGCATTACTATGTGTGTTTTCATTTTTCAGTTTAGATCACTTGGGACGCAATTTTCGTTTTCAAATTTGTGAGGACATGCACACTTATGTCATGACTATCTTTCGATAACGTGTCACCCTTTCTGTTAATTTGGATTACATGGTATCTTAGAGACATTTGATTCATGTTATGGATTTAAGCTTTTATAATGGTGGCCTTCTGTCATTTTCTATGTCCTTTCTATGTGTTAATTTTATGTCACATAAAGTCACAAATTGTAATAGCCATGTTTTCACAAAAATCACGGTGACAAGGGTTGAATTTTACAATGGGATGAGTGCATATTATAATTGTAGTTACTGTTTACATTTCTTACAGCCCTGATGAAGTCTTTGAGAGTAATTATCTCATAGGACGAAACACGTGTTGGCTGTTGTTGCATTATGGATATTGGTTCCAAGGACGGCTATTGTTGCTCTGATGGACTTCCTATTTCAAGATTAAATGGAGTTTTTTTGCTCACGAATCCCGGTCTGATTGATATTTTGATGCTATTTGCACGTAACAATAAGCTTGGACTAAAAACATACATGAAGGATTGAGTTTCGATTCATGAGTGCCCTGACATCTGTTTATCCCTGCCCCAGTTAGACCTGCTGCCCTGAGTGAGGAGGCTATTGACCTCCTGAGATTCATCTCCGTTGGGAAGTCAACCATTGTGAATGCCATCCAGGGGCTGGCAGCCCAAATGCAACAGACAAATGCATTCCTGGAGGGCATTCACACTGGCTTGGCGGCCCAACATAGATCAATCCAGGCTCTGGCCTCCTCTCTGATGGCAGCCATTGTCCCTGTTTCTAGCCTCCCACTGTAGGAAAGTACCATCTTGCCTGGCATGTTAACCCCATTTTTCACTGTATATATGTTGTTTTAGTTGTATGTGTCACTGGGACCCTGCTAGTCAGGGCCCCAGTGCTCATAAGTGTGCCTGAATGTGTTACCTGTGTAGTGACTAACTGTCTCACTGAGGCTCTGCTAACCAGAACCTCAGTGGTTATGCTCTCTCATTACTTTCAAATTGTCACTAACAGGCTAGTGACCAATTTTAACATTTTACATTGGCTTACTGGAACACCCTTATAATTCCCTAGTATATGGTACTGAGGTACCCAGGTTATTGGGGTTCCAGGAGATCCCTATGGGCTGCAGCATTTCTTTTGCCACCCATAGGGAGCTCTGACAATTCTTACACAGGCCTGCCACTGCAGCCTGAGTGAAATAACGTCCACGTTATTTCACAGCCATTTTACACTGCACTTAAGTAACTTATAAGTCACCTATATGTCTAACCTTTACCTGGTAAAGGTTGGGTGCTAAGTTACTTAGTGTGTGGGCACCCTGGCACTAGCCAAGGTGCCCCCACATTGTTTAGGGCCAATTCCCCGGACTTTGTGAGTGCGGGGACACCATTACACGCGTGCACTACATATAGGTCACTACCTATATGTAGCTTCACAATGGTAACTCCGAATATGGCCATGTAATATGTCTATGATCATGGGATTGCCCCCTCTATACCATCCTGGCATAGTTGGCACAATCCCATGATCCCAGTGGTCTGTAGCACAGACCCTGGTACTGCCAAACTGCCTTTCCCGGGGTTTCACTGCAGCTGCTGCTGCTGCCAACCCCTCAGACAGGCATCTGCCCTCCTGGGGTCCAGCCAGGCCTGGCCCAGGATGGCAGAACAAAGGACTTCCTCTGAGAGAGGGTGTTACACCCTCTCCCTTTGGAAAATGGTGTGAAGGCAGGGGAGGAGTAGCCTCCCCCAGCCTCTGGAAATGCTTTCATGGGCACATTTGGTGCCCATTTCTGCATAAGCCAGTCTACACCGGTTCAGGGACCCCTTAGCCCTGCTCTGGCGCGAAACTGGACAAAGGAAAGGGGAGTGACCACTCCCCTGACCTGTACCTCCCCTGGGAGGTGCCCAGAGCTCCTCCAGTGTGCTCCAGACCTCTGCCATCCTGGAAACAGAGGTGCTGCTGGCACACTGGACTGCTCTGAGTGGCCAGTGCCACCAGGTGACGTCAGAGACTCCTTCTGATAGGCTCCTTCAGGTGTTGCTAGCCTATCCTCTCTCCTAGGTAGCCAAACCCTCTTTTCTGGCTATTTAGGGTCTCTGTCTCTTGGGATTCCTTAGATAACGAATGCAAGAGCTCATCCGAGTTCCTCTGCATCTCTCTCTTCACCTTCTGCCAAGGAATCGACTGCTGACCGCGCTGGAAGCCTGCAAAACTGCAACATAGTAGCAAAGACGACTACTGCAACTCTGTAACGCTGATCCTGCCGCCTTCTCGACTGTTTTCCTGGTGGTGCATGCTGTGGGGGTAGTCTGCCTCCTCTCTGCACTAGAAGCTCTGAAGAAATCACCAGTGGGTCGACGGAATCGTCCCCCTGCAACCGCAGGCACCAAAGAACTGCATCACCAGTACCTTGGGTCTCCTCTCAGCATGACGAGCGAGGTCCCTTGAATCCAGCAACTCTGTCCAAGTGACTCCCACAGTCCAGTGACTCTTCAGTCCAAGTTTGGTGGAGGTAAGTCCTTGCCTCCCCACGCCAGACTGCATTGTTGGAAACCGCGACTTTTGCAGCTACTCCGGCCTCCGTGCACTTCCGGTGGAAATTTTTTGTGCACAGTCCAGCCTGGGTCCACGGCACTCTAACCTGCATTGCACGACCTCCTAAGTTGTTCTCCGGCGACGTGGGACTCCTTTGTACGACTTCGGGTGAGCACCGTTTCATGCATCCTTGTAGTGCCTGTTTCTGGCACTTCTCCGGGTGCTACCTGCTGCTGAGAGGGCTCCTTGTCTTGCTCGATGTCCCCTCTCTCTCCTGACGCAATTTGCGACATCCTGGTCCCTCCTGGGCCACAGCAGCATCCAAAAACGCTTACCGCATGATTTGCAGCTAGCAAGGCTTGTTGGCGGTCTTTTGACGGGAAAACACTTCTGCACGACTCTCCACGGCGTGAGGGATCCATCCTCCAAGGGGAAGTCTCTAGCCCTTGTCGTTCCTGCAGAAACCTAAGCTTCTACAGTCCAGTAGCAGCTTCTTTGCACCCGCAGCTGGCATTTCCTGGGCATCTGCCCATCTCCGACTTGCTTGTGACTTTTGGACTGGGTCCCCTTGTTCCACAGGTACCCTCGACTGGAAATCCATCGTTGTTGCATTGCTGGTTTGTGTCTTTCCTGCAGAATTCCCCTATCACGACTTCTATGTCCTTTGGGGAACTTTAGTGCACTTTGCACTCAGTTTTCAGGGTCTTGGGGTGGGCTATTTTTCTAACCCTTACTATTTTCTAATAGTCCCAGCGACCCTCTACAAGGTCACATAGGTTTGGAGTCCATTCGTGGTTCGCATTCCACTTTTGGAGTTTATGGTTTGTGTTGCCCCTATCCCTATGTGTCTCCATTGCATCCTATTGTAACTATACATTGTTTGCACTGTTTTCTAATACTATTACTGCATATTTTGGCATTGTGTATATATATCTTGTGTATATTTCCTATCCTCTCACTGAGGGTACACTCTGAGATACTTTGGCATATTGTCATAAAAATAAAGTACCTTTATTTTTAGTATAACTGTGTATTGTGTTTTCTTATGATATTGTGCATATGACACTAAGTGGTACTGTAGGAGCTTCACTCGTCTCCTAGTTCAGCCTAAACTGCTCTGCTAAGCTACCATTATCTATCAGTATATGCTGCTAGACACCCTATACACTTATAAGGGATAACTGGGCCTGGTGCAAGGTGCAAGTACCCCTGGGTACTCACTACAAGCCAGTCCAGCCTCCTACACCCACCTCCAACTTCCTCTACCCAATCCCATTCCCCTCAATCCCAACCTATCCCAATCACACAGGCAGACGAGCATGCACCCAGGATAACACACAAGAGTGGACATGGCAAACAAAAGCACCACACTTCATCCCACAGCCACTCACACAAACACCATCCAGATGCAGACATACCAACATCCACTGTCTCCGCTGTGGCCCCTTCCTCCTCGTCCTACACCTCCCTCCCAGTTGTGTCTACACTCACACCTGCATGCACTACATCCTCATCCACTACCCCTATCACCAGCACACCTAACAGCACACGCCCCTCACTGGCAGTCACCACCCCCACTTCCATGCACACGTCCCCTGTGTCCTCTTCCACTGTGTCTGTGCCCCCTCCCCCCAAAGTACACAAACGCAAGCACTCAGACACCCAACAGCCATCCACCTCACAACAGCATCCAGCCCATGCACCTGCACCCAAACACAGCAGACTGACACCTCCTACAACCACTCCCTCTTCCTCCACTCCCAAACCATCTCCCTCTTCCCTCACTCCCAAACCATCTCCCTCTTCCTGCCCCAACGTCCCTAAGAAGCTTATCCTCACCAACATTGACCTCCTCCCTAGCCCTCCCCCCGTCCCTCACTTCAGGCCAGGGTGGTCAAAACTCAGGCAAGCACCTCAGCCACCCAGTTCAGGGGCACAGTAGTGTCCCAAGCTACACCAGGTGGGAGAGGATCCTGGGCACCAGGCAGCCCCACTGATAGGGTGCCTGCACCAAGTGCTGTAGGGAAGGGCAAGGAGGCACCCCCAGCTTCAAAAAGGAAGGGCAAGGAGCAATCCCCGCTGCTGAGAGGAAGGGCAAGGAGCAGTCCCCAGCTGCTGCCAAAAGGAGCAAGGAGCCATCCCCAGATGCTGGCAGGAAGGGCAAGGGGCCTGTACCAGCAGGCAAAAAGGACAAGAGGCCTGGTGCTGGGACTCAGTCTGAGCCCCCACCGCCAACCATGGTGGTTCAGCCGTCCGAGGCTGCAGGGGAAGGGCTGGAGCCTCCCCCCACCACTGCTAGCACTGCCACCAGCACCGCCACCAGCACCACCGCCAGCAGCAGCAGCCCCAGTGGGCAGCCGTCCGAGGCTGCAGGGGAAGGGCTGGAGTCTCCCCCAACCACTGCTAGCACCGCCACCAGCACCACTGCCAGCAGCAG
The DNA here is from genome assembly GCF_031143425.1 of Pleurodeles waltl. Lineage (NCBI taxonomy): Eukaryota > Metazoa > Chordata > Amphibia > Caudata > Salamandridae > Pleurodeles > Pleurodeles waltl. The sequence continues at coordinate 1,238,758,522 of NC_090447.1, read as the reverse complement.
CCCCAGTGGGCAGCTGTCCGAAGCTGCAGGGGAAGGGCTGGAGCCTCCCACCACCAGTGCTAGCACCGCCACTGCCAGCAGCAGCCCCAGTGGGCAGCAGTCCGAGGCTGCAGGGGAAGGGCTGGAGTCTCCCCCCACCACTGCTAGCACCGCCACCAGCACCACTGCCAGCAGCAGCCCCAGTGGGCAGCTGTCCGAGGCTGCAGGGGAAGGGCTGGAGCCTCCCACCACCACTGCTAGCACCGCCACCACCGCCACTGCCAGAAGCAGCAGCAGCCCCAGTGGGCAGCAGTCCGAGGCTGCAGGGGAAGGGCTGGAGACCCCCACCACCACTGCTAGCACCGCCACCAGCACCATTGCCAGCAGCCCCAGTGGGCAGCTGCCTGAGGCTGCAGGGGTAGGTCTGGAGCCTCCCCCCACCACTGCCAGCACCGCCATGCCACCACTGAGCAGCCGTCACCGCCGGTGGACAGTGTGTAGTCCTGCGTCCATGGGCTGTAGTGCGGCCTGGCCCCAGAAAGTCCTGTGGGTCTGACACCCAGGTGAGAGACTGTGACCTTGCACTCTCCAAGATCTGCATCACAGGGCATGTTGCCCCCTCCAGAACTAGTGGAGAAGCCATCCACTCATCCCATCCTTCCCAGGATGAAGCTCACTGGGCACAATGCCCCCTCCAGAACCAGTGGAGAATCCGTCCAATCACCCCACCCTTCCCAGGATGAAGCTCACTGGGCACAATGCCCCCTCCAGAACCAGTGGAGAAGCCATCCACTCACCCCATCCTCCACAGGGTGAAGCTCACTGGGCACAATGCCCCCTACAGAACCAGTGGAGAATCCGTCCACTCACCCAATCCTTCCCAGGATGAAGCTCACTGTGCACAATGCCCCCTCCAGAACCAGTGGAGAAGCCATCCACTCACCCCATCCTCCACAGGATGAAGCTCACTGGGCACAATGCCCCCTCCAGAACCAGTGGGCAAATCACCCACTTGAGAGACTGTGGCCTGGCACTCCCCAGGACCAAGCAGTGGGCAAATCACCCACTTGAGAGACTGTGGCCTTGCACTCCCCTGGACCAAGCAGTGGGCAAATCACCCACTTGAGAGACTGTGGCCTTGCACTCCCCAGGACCAAGCACAGGGCATGTTGCCCCCTCCAGAGCCAGTGGGCAAGTCACCCACTTGAGAGACTGTGGCCTTGCACTCCCCAGGACAGAGCACAGGGCATGTTGCCCCCTCCAGGACCAGTGGCGTTGTACCATCTTCCGGCTGAGGTGCCCCCTAATTCCCCGTCCCCCTGAGGTGCCAGTCTATTTTCGACCTGATGCCCCTGCAGTGTTCGCGCCGTGTTGTTGCAGGTGTGAGGTTGTGCCGTGGACTTTGTGATATGGCCCTGTGGCCCACGGACATTGAGGACTGGGCAGTGTCCCTTGCATTGTAAATATGTATATACTTTTTGATTTGGATGCACGTATTTCACCTATATTTATCTTATTACAGCCTTTTTACACTATAGTAGTTGTCCTTGCATTATTCCTGAGGGATACGGGGTGTATATGTTATGTTACTGCATCTGGTTGTGTGTGTGGTGTTGGGGGTGGGGGTGTTGCATGTGTGTGTCACTCTCTTTTTCTTCCCACCCTCCCCTGTGTGCTAGGCAGCAGTACTCACTGTGGTCGTCTTTGCCGGCGTTGGTGTTCGTAATGGAGCAGAAGGTAGATGAGCATGGGGAACACATGCAGCTTGGGCTCCATGGTGGCGTGGTTCTTCCCTGAGTGTCCAGGTGCTGTGCACGTGGCCTCCTTCAAGCAGTCTAAATCTGTCTGGTACGCCTCTGTCCAGATCACCAAATGTGGCTGCTTCCTGGAACTCTGCACTGCCAAGGCTGCAATAATGGTGTCATACCCTTAACAAATCTCCTGTAGTAGCCCGTGAGAGCCAAGAAGGCTCTCGCCTCTACCTGGGTCTTGGGTGTCTCCCAAGCCAGAATTGTTTAAATTTTGGCCCGGAAAGGCAGCACCTTGCCTCCTTTTCTTGGTGACCCAAGTACATCACTGACCACTGAGCCTTGTCCTATCTGGCACTTACTGGCCTTGATAGTCAGAACTGAAGCACTTCCTTGAGGTGGCACAGATGGTCCTCACAGCTAGCACTGAAGAACTCAATGTTGTGCAGATAGATGCCACTGAAGTTCTCCAACCCAACCAGGACCTGGTTGACTAACCTCTGAAAGGTGGTAAGGGCATTCTTCAACCCATGACCCAGAACTTGAAGTCCCCTTCTAGTGTGGAGAATGCAGCCCTCCCTTTGGCCCCCTCAATTAAAGCAATCTGCCAGCACATCAAATGTGATGGGAAACTGGGCATCTCCTATCCCAGGTGTCTCCAACGAGTGGATCGCGAGCTAGCAGTTGCTCCCAGACACCTTCAGAGTACTTCGCAACCTTGAGTACATTTTTAAGTGAGCACAGGTTCACAGTTTTATTTCAAAGTTAAGGGAAGGTTGTGTTTACTTTACATTATAGTCATCAAACTGCAGATAGCAGAGCCTGATAATGAACAGTGCTCAGTCAGATTTGTTGGCCAGACTGGTGCACAGAAGTGAAGAACTGAAGTATTCATCTCTTAAATAGAAGTCCTTTTCCACACAATATTTGAGCAGGAGAACAAAATGATGTTTCTGAGTGCTTTTAAATGGGAGAAAAGTAAAATAAAAAGTTACCTTAAAGATTAACTCTTCATTTTGGTTTCCTCCCATTTCAGATTGTCACATTTACAAGCAGCAGACCTTTTGCTCCCAGTGGCCATTAGACACTGTGCCCTATTTATAGCTGAAAAATTGTCATTTTTCTTAAATGAGGAGAATTTAAATTGAAGAAAATATTTTCTATGAAACATTAAGTCTTATTGTCCTTCTCCAATTTCAATTAAGCCCATTATGTCCTAATGATTTATGAAGCATGTTTCTTCTCTGACAGTTCTTATTTTATAAAAATGGCACCATGTATACAGGCCAAAGGGAGCAAGATGCCTGGTGTTTGTAAATGTGACATGGAATTTTGAGAAAATTTAAATGATGAGTTTTATGGAATCCATATAAACAAAGTTAACTCTTACGTTTTAATTTCTCTACATAGTGCGATACTGTTAAGTGAAACATACAGCCATTATTTTAAGGTGGAAAAATTATAAGTGCAGAAAAGTGTTCCATATTCTCAACATTTATGCTGAATATTTTTCTGCACTTTAAATTTCTCCCTTTAAAAAAAATGGTTGTATGTTCATGTTATACATCTAACAGTTCCACATATGGCGAAAGGTAGGCCTTGTGCCACAAGTACATATGACACAGGATCTCAGTTGTGTCGTAGTGCCCCTAGTCAAAGACGTTTGTTCAAACCGTAATACCTGGCTCTATGGACATTAGGTTTAAGGACAATAAAGCTGAGCTTGGGGACTTGTGGAAACTGCACAAGTTGCTTAGCCTTCAGTAGCTTTCACTGCTCAAAAATAGCTCTCACTACAAAAAAAGGTTGGAGGCCCCAATCTGAGCCGGTCTATGAGCTTATCAGCTCAAAGGATGGAGTGCACATGAGTTTTGGTGGCTGCTTTGAACCCGCAGTTGTCCACACAGAACCAAATGTCCCTTGGAGACCAACACCACTGGGATGGACCTAACTCCAGCATTTTAAAAACCTCATCTTTTATGATGGACACCACCTTGTCAGACAACCTGTAGATTTTACTCTTCAAGGGTAGGCTGACCCAAGTATTCCCAGCAACTGGTGGCAGTCCCTCTGTTGTTCTAGGGTCAATGCAGAGGTTGACACCCTCCCACTGACCCATCCTGCTCCTTGGAAGAGGAGACTGGGGAGAGGTTCACTCTCTTCTTCCATTCCATCATCCATAACTAGGAGGAGGTTAACTCAGACCCATCAAAGTGGGGCTTGAGGTGATTGACATGCAAGACCCTTAAAGGGTTCCTAGGAGTTTTGAGGTCCACCAGGTAGGTGACCTCACTCTTGTGTTCATTTATCTCATAAGGCCCAGACCAGAAGTTTTGCATGGCCCTGGGTGAATGAGCTTTATCTGCCACACTTTTAGACCAGGCTGAAACTCAACCAGGTTGGTGTTATGGTCATACCACCATTTCATGTCCTCCTGGCTGGCTTCCAGATTCTCCTGACCTGCTTGCTTCTGTAAGCGTCTAGTTGCAGAGTGACAGCAAGTACCTGACCAAGTCCTGGGGGGTTTCTCGGAAGCTTTCTCCCATCTCTCCTTCGCCAGACTAAGAGGCCCTCTCACAGGGTGCCCTTACAGAAGTCCAAAAGGGCTGAAGCCAACCCCCTTCTGCGGTACCTCCTTGTATGCAAACAAAAGACATGGCAGGAGGTTGCACAATTTATGCCTCGTGGGTTCTGACAGACCCATTATCATGCCTTTTAGTGTAATGTTGAATCTTTCAACAAGGCTATTGGTTGGTAAGGAGTGGAGAGCTTATAGGTTACCCCATACTCCTCCCACATGGCTTTCCTGTTCCTGACAGGAGGTTGGTACCCCAGTTGGAAACCATCTCCTTGGGGAAGATCCTCATTAGTACCCTGCCTGCAGTGGGATTGCCTCCAGGTACTGGGTTTTGTGGTCCACGAAGACAGGATAAACCTGTTGCCTATGGCTATCTTAGGGTTAGTAGGCCCAATAATGTTGATGCCTAACTTCTCAAAGGGAGTGCCAATGATGGGAAAAGGTTGCATGGGAGCATTGCTCTTCTTCCCTATCTTGCCACTGGCCTGGCAGGTACAACAGGACCTGCAGAATGCATCTGAGGCCTTCCTCATTTGGGGCATCAAAGTGGGTGACCAGCCTGTCAAAGCTCTTTTTCTGTCCTAAATGACCTGCCTGAGGCACATCATGAGCCAGTTCTAGTAGAAAGGCCCTGCAGCACTGGGGAACCACCAGCACATGGGTTGCACCAGGGTCTGGCACCATAGGCTTGCTGTACAGGAGTTTATTCTCCCAGATGCCTGGGCCTCAACCTGTTGCAGTAGGCCCACAAGGGTAGAGCACTTCTTCTATGCGGCACAGTACTCTCCCCTGGTGGTACCCTCTTCCTGTTGCCATTTAGACTGCTCAGATAGGTTTTCCAGGTCATCAACCTCCTCTCCTGTAGGTTCTGGGGTGTCCACCTCAGGGCCTGCCTCCTCCCAGATCGTGGGAGTTTCAGGAGTGGTTTCCCTGCGCTCCGTGCCCTTCATCTTCTTGACAGGCACCTGGGCCATTCTTCCAGGCTCCAGGTCCTCCTGACAACCCTCTCTGGCTGCCATGGACAATTTGGTCAGGCAAATCAACCTAGGCAACCCTAATACCTCCAAGTGGGTCCTGAGCTCCACCTGCTTCCAGATGGTGTGCTCCAGTTCATTGCCAAGCAAGCTCTCCACTCCACAGACATGGACAGACTCACAGCTACCCTTAAGGAACCTGGGACCCTTCCCAATATAACTTGGTGGAATACATCAGGGACTAACTACTCTGAGGACACCAGATGACACCTGGCAGTTGTAATGCTGGCTCTAGTATCTCTCAGATCCTCCATCCTCTGCCCATTGATGGTGACCCACTTCCAAGGCATGAGGGTCCTCTTAATCATCTGTTTGTCACGCTGGGACACTAGGACATCCTCAACTCCCCAAAACTACCTGGGACAATATCCTTCCCAAGCGCTACACTAGCCACCACTGGTGACTGCCCACCAGCGGGGGTCTTTGCTTGCTTGGGATATTTAGCATCCCCATTGTAGTGCCCTTCCTTTTGGCACTCATAACAGGCTTATTGTCAGGGAACCATCTTATCTTCTTCTCAGTAGGGGGATAGGAGTCCTGATTCGTGGAACTAGTTTGGGCCCTGTGACAGGGTCCCGGTCGGGCCTCAGAAAAATGGCAGCTATGTAGGTTTCAGTAGGCCAGAACCAGACCATTCCTCAATTGCTTTGTGTTTGTCTTATTTGTTCCATACAACAAATACTAGGTGGGAGGGGTGTTGTTCCACACTGGTCTTGAATGTCCTTTCGTTTTTCCTTCCTCTTTAGTTTCTGGGCCTTCAGGACCACCTCGTCGAACATGCACATCAAGGAAAAGAGAAAAACTCAGGTAGGTGTTTTGACTTGTGCTTGTGAGGAAAAGGGATAACAGCCGGTGCACAGGTTTTTCTTTTCCAAGTGCTTCCATCACCAAGTGTACTTAAGTTATTGCTAGTCGGGTTCAGATAAGGTCTCCCAGGGTCTCGTTCTCTGTCACTAGACTATTTTTGTATCCCACCAGTCACTGATATAGCCTGCCTATTTGCACAGGCCTGAGTTCAACCCCTTTCTTTCCTTGCGCCATCCCCAGCTACCCTGTGTCTCTGATTCCTCCTCCCATCCTCCTGCATTGCCCACATATTCGAGCCCCTGCCTGAGCCAGCCACATTCCTCCAGGAACATCGCGGGGTGCCTCGCGGAGACGGTGGCCTCCTGCTGGTCTGTTTTCTCTGTTGTCCCTTCCTTGTCCTGGGTTCCTTCCGATGCCGCCTTCTTCGAATTCTCCCTCGCAGCATCCTTCTCTTTCGGCATTTCTTTCTCGGTGTTCTCCTCCTACAGATGCTCCTTGCGTGCCTCCAAGACCAGGGTTCCCGGGAAAGGTGCTTCCTGTCTCCTCCACGGATGTGTATTCACTTCCTGGTACCACCACGGACATTCAGCCACCGGCCCCTTTAGAGGACTCCTTGCTTTTATGTTTGTTCCCCACTCCCTGCCCTCCTTCTTCTGATAGGGACTCTGCCCACCCTTGTGGTGATCTCCCCCAGATACCTTGTTATGGAACCTGGTGCTAACCCAGCCGCCTGCCTCCTTAGCAAGGTCCCTGGAGTCACACAGCTTACTATTAATCAAGTGTTGGCATAGATCTGCAAAACAAAGACTGAATATATGTTCTTTTGCAATCAGATTGTACAGCTCATGATTATCACTTCACTGCCCTTCACCCAACTGTACAATGCCTTGCAAAGGGAATACACACAATCCACCCAGGTCTGTAGGGACAGTTTCCGGCTGTCCCTTAATTTCTGTCAGCAATTCTTTTGGGTCACACCATACATTTTCACAAGGGTTTCTTTAACGGGGGCATACCTCATCCTGTCTCCTGTATTTAGGGTCAGTAGGGTGGCCAGTAGGGATATTCCTCCATATTTTAGCCCCCCCAATCACCCTCACCCCCAATCATCTGTAAGGCAATCTCAAGCCTCAAACCACTTGTCTACGTAATTACCAACCACAAATTCAGGCACTAAATCTTTGGGTATATTGACCCTCTTGTACCCAGAGGGCACTGAGGGAATACTGCCACTATCACTGCTGGCCTTAATGTTCAGCACCTTCAGACTCAGTTCATGAGCCAACATTAGTTTCCTTTCCTATATAGACAATTTCTTCTCCTCCGAGGCTTGTCCTCTCCTCATCTTCCATTTTTAATTTTGCCATCTGTATTTTGAACTCCCTCTCTTCCCTCCTGTCAGGTATCTCCTCTAGAGAGAGACCACAGGAAGGGACACTGCTCTGTGCTCTGTGAGGGAACTCCAGTTCAGGGGTCACTTCTTCTCCCTCCACTACAGGTGTTTTTTAAGAAGGGACACCCTCAGGATCACCCAACTCCCCATCCTCTCCTGGTGTTACCTACAAAGTGGCAGGAGTTTCTGCCCAGGCCAGTGCCTTTTGCAGCTCCATCTTCCTGGTGATGCACTTCACAGGAAGCCCAAATCCCTTGCAGAATTCTTTGAGCTGGACCACAGTATAAACCTTGAGTTGGCCAGCTCAAATTCCATTTTTGCAAGCGCAGTTGTAGATTCTCCAGTTGGAGACATGATTTAGAAAATAATGAATATGACAATTAGGAAGAATTAAAAATAATTCAAATTGGTCTGTATGGATACTAGTGTGCAATAATTACTGTATGGCACTGCACAAACAAAAGTCCTATCCTCACTACTGTTGGAAATTGGGTTACTGGTTGACTGGGGTCTGAGCCCTGGTCAAGCAGCAACCACGATCCTAGTCAGGGTAAGTCACATACACACCCAAAATTAACCTATGCTCACCCTCTGGTAGCTTGGCACAGAGCTGTTAGGCTTTACTTAAGAGGCAATGTGTAAAGTATTAGTGCAACACTTTAAACAGTGAAAACACCACATAAAAGATACCACACCTGGGTAGAACAATAGAACATAATTTAGTAAATAAAACAAGGCCAAAATTCCAAAGGGAAGTGATCTGAATTTACATTAATTTTTAAAGAATAAACTGTAAAATAGCACATAGAAATAGGGAGCTGTAATCAGGGATATCTGGTCATGCCAGACCGGGACAAAGTCAAATATTCAGACCAACCACGATGGAGCACGGGTAGGCTACAGGGACCCTGTTGGGACCACTGAACAAAACTACCTTAATCCTGGTTGCGTCGATATTGAGGATGCGGGGAGCAGGCTGAAGCGCTAGGTCAGTGTCGATCCCTGCAGTGGAGGTGATGCAGTGATCTTTCCCAGGCAGTAATGAAGATGTGTTGATTTTCTTCACACAACAGCAGCAATGTATTGGGTCCGAGATGCTGCTGTTCTAAAGTTGAAGCAGCAAGGTTGATCCACGCTGGACAGGCGATGCATCGATTCCGATAAACACAATGGGGCTGATGCACCTGTTCTAATCCATGCAACAAGGGGTAATGCACTGGTTCTGATCCGCATAGTGACAGCATTGCATTGTTTCAGTTGTAGCAAATACCTTGAGCCACTTCCAAGGATCCAGGACTGGGGTGGCAACACTTGGCGGGCAGACTAACAGACGGCAGAGTATAGGTGTAGATATAGGTTGGTTGAAAGTCTTTAATGTCACTGACACTTCAAACAGGAGACCTTGCCCTAGGAGTCACACTGAGGTCTGAGTTGTAGAGATAAAGGTACAGTCCTTATCACTCCCAGGCAAGAGGGCAGCCAGCAGCAAGTCAGCAAGTCAGCAAAGCAAAGCAAGAATCCTGCAAAGTGGCAGTCCTTGTTGCAGCACAGGAGCTCTTATTCCTGGAGAGTATCTACAGGTCTAGAAGTGTACTGAGGTGGTGGCATCAGAGGTCCAGTACTTATACCCATTTGTGGCTTTAAAGTGCACAGAATCCCTGCCATTCCTGTCCTTAGTCCTGGGCTCACTACAGGTGCGATGCAGGCCTTTATGTGTAGACAGGACACAGCCTATTCAGGTGTAAGTGAGCCTGTGTCCAGTTCCTCCCTCCCTTCCTGCCCAGGATAGTCCACCAGGACATAGATCAAGTCACCCTAAGCTCTCATTGTGTGTGGCTATCTATGGGGAATAAACAAAGCCCAGCTGTCATCCACCCCAGACATGTGATCAGAGACATGCAGTAAGCACAAAATGGCTATGCAAGAAAATGCCATCTTTCTAAAAGTGGCATTTACAGAATTGCAATTTAAAATTCAACTTCACCACAAATTGTGATTTTAAGTTGTGATTCCAGAGACACCAAACTTGAAAAGTTTATCACTTCCAGACTGTGAATTACACTTTGTGTATATGAATGAGGATTACAAATATTACTAACATCTCAATAAGATGAAGTTTCAGTGCTTGAATGCCTCACATCATCTTGGGAACCTTGCTGTACCACTTCTTGTGCTTTTACTGCCCGTGATAGGTGACTTGTACATTGGAGTGATGTGTAGTTTTATACTCATCACACAAGGCTGTAGGCTGAGGGCAGTCAGACTTTTATTTTCTTGCTGATGTCAGGAATATTAATAACTGTTTCAAAGACAAATTATCTTTTTCAAGACACACAAGAGTAAATGATAACATGCTATTTGTTTGATAGAGTTCTTGACAAAGTACTCTTAGAACGTGAATGGCCTCGGTCATAAACTAAAAGGAGCAATAGTGCTACAGTTACTAAGCAGACCTAAACAAGATGTGGGAATGCTCCAGGAAACATATCAATAAGGCGTTAAATATGCCATTTTTGAGTAGTAGCAAATATATCCCCTTAGCCAATTCTGGGTTTACAATCAAATATAGAGGTGTTGTGATTCTTCTTAAAAGATCACTGATGTTCAAACTAAAAGAGAGTTAGCTTGTGGCGTGACCCTTTTGGTTGTATGCAGTAGCTGCAGGTGAATGGAATGGCAAGTTTAAGAAAATAATGCTACTGTTATTCTAGTTGCCACTTAGGCTGCAGCCGTTAATGCTGAAAAGTGTTGAATGACCACAAAGTCTATGTTGATATTGGAGAAAATGTTATTCTGATGATGGCTGGCCAGTTTTAATTAATGTAGTAGCATTTTCCCTTGTAGGATGTGTATTCCTTCTTCCTTCACCACTTTCACATGTCGAAAGACCTTTTCTTTCTGTATCCCATTTCCTTAACTTTTTTGTTCTTTTTACTTCAGTTTATTAAACCAATAATCTGAAAATCATTTCAATGTTTATTCATTCATCCACTATAATCTGATTAATTAAAAACATGCCCATCGAAGTTGATAAACCTCCACAACAATATTGACTTTTAACTTGCTGATTCCCAATTCCTTTTGGGCCACAGGTGAAGCCCCTCATCAGCAGCTCATTGCCTCAACTCCATAACCAATGAGAAATACAATATTTCAGCATATTTCTCATTAGTAGTATGAGGATGAATTTTCTCCATTTAAACCATTTGAGTGCAGATGTAAAAAACACACACAAAATAATCACACATTTCAATAAACAAGTAGATTCCTAAAATAACTTTTCACTAATTCCAACAGTTATGGCCCAGGATTTTTCCCTTGCTGATTACTTTACAACCACTGCTTTTTGTGTAGTCTCTTGTCAAAATATAATTGATGTTTTTCGTACCTTAGTATGCAAACAGTGGTTTTGAACAGTGGCGATCCGTAAAGTTAGGTTAAATTTGAAGTGGATCTTAACATTATAATATTTTTTCTTGATTTTCTTATTACTGGTTGGAAATTTGGGCACAAATGCCAGTTTTCTGTTGTTTTTATGTATTTTTATACGTTCATTCACATTTTGGTTTCCACTCTTTCTGAAGCTTCTTCTAAATCCTATCGATACCCTCTATCTAAGAATTTCTGATACATCACTTCTCTTTTTTTATTTCACACTTTTCAGAATTGAAAACTGCATTTTGTTCTTAGAAGCTGAGAGTAAGGTAACTTTTTTAGAGTATTTTAAAAATATATATTTTTATTGATTTTATTGGTAACAAGTACAGGTATAAACAACAACCTGTCTGATCATCCCCTCACTTGATTCCCTCCCCCCACGTCAGCTCCCTATCTACAGGTGTCCGCTCTGCTTCTGACACTGTCTATCCTGACAACAAATTAGAGCAGTGTCCAGGTCCAGTACCAGTTTGTTGGTTGTGGTCTTCGTCACTGTCTGTTTCATCAGCTGATTGGGCCTGGTACACTATTTCTTCATTCGGATCCTTAATGCAATCAAGCAAGAGGTCCCATTATCGTGCTGTTTCTACTGGTCTGCAACCCCTTGCTGCCTCCTGGTGCAACACCCTCCCCTCTACACCAAACCATTTTATTAATGCGTCCTGCCATTTCTGTAGGTGTTGCCCCCCTGGGTCTTTCCAGTGTAGTGAAATCTCCCTTTTAGCTAGTAACCATGCCAAATCTATATACTTGTTAGTAGTTGTTTTGGCGAGGAAATTCCCCTATCAATGCCACCAATGAAGATATCGGAAGCCTTCTGTCTGTGACTGCATTTATACTCTTAAACACCCCTTCCCAGTAAAGCCCAAGCCCTGTGCAGCTCCACAGCATAAGGACGAGGTCTGCGCCTGGTTCCGAGCAGCGGGGTCACTCACCACGCTCAACTTTAAACATTTTTGCTATCTTATAGGGGGTAAAGTATGCCCTGTGGAATACATAGAGATTGATTAATTTGAAACGGGCGTTCCTAGACATTGTGTGTGTATGCACTGTGATTCTTGCCCATTGCTGCTCATCTATAGGGATCCCTGTGTTCCACTGCAATGCCATTCTCAGCTTGTCCAGTGGGAGAAGTGGATCTTTTTGTAATGCTTTATAGAGGATGAACACCACCTTTCCCTCCCCTCCTATGGTACAGATAGCTTGACATCCAGTATGAGTGGGCGGTTCGTTCAATCCCAGCTTACAGTGTCGTTGTATGAGTGTTTGTAGGAAGTTGGCTCTGTATATACTATCTCAAAGTGAGAGATAGTGTGCACAGAGTCCAAGGGTTTCCCTTAGAGGTAAGATAGTGGCAAAATTAGATAATTCTAATGCTCTATTTTGTGGTAGTGTGGTCGAGCAGTAGGCTTATCAGAGGGTAGTGTTAACTATTTGTTGTACAAACACAGGCAATGAATGAGGAACATACACTAAAAGACTTACTCCAGGCCAATAGGTTTTTATATAGAAAAATATCTTTTAAGTCTCAGTTCTAGGGGATAGGCAGCCCACCACTGGGGTTCAAGGCAACCCCAAAGTTACCACACAAGCAGCTGAGGGCCGGACAGGTGCAGAGGTCAAAGAGGTGCCCAAAACACATAGGCGCTTATGGAGAACAGGGGTGCTCCGGTTCCAGTCTGCCAGCGGGTAAGTACCCGCGTCCTCGGGGGCAGATCAGAGGGGTTTTGTAGAGCACTGGGGCGGACACAAGTAGGCACACAAAACACACCCTCAGCGACACAGGGGCAGCCGGGTGCAGTGTGCAAAGCAGGCGTCGGGTTTCAGATAGGAATCAATGGAGGGACCCGGGGGTCACTCTAGCTTTGCAGGCAGGCACGGGGGCTTCTCGGGACAGCAGAGGGTCGTCTGGGGGTCACTCCTGGCTGAGGTTCGGTTCCTTCAGGTCCTGGGGGCTGCGGGTGCAGTGCTGGTTCCAGGCATCGGGTCCCTTGTTACAGGCAGTCGCCGTCAGGGGGAGCCTCTGGATTCTCTCTGCAGGCGTCGCTGTGGGGGATCAGGAGGGTCGTCTCAGGCTACTCACGGGCTCGCAGTTGCCAGAGAGTCCTCCCTGTGGTGTTTGTTCTCTGGATCTCGAGCCGGGGGCGTCGGGTGCAGAGTGTGAATTCTCACGCTTCCAAAGTCTTTGAAAGTTGCTTCTTTGTTGCAAAGAAGTTGCAGGTGTAGAGCAGAGCCGCTGCTCACAGGAGTTTCTTGGTCCTTTAGTCCAGGGTAGTCCTCTGAGGCTTCAGAGGTCGCTGGTCCATGTCGGATGCGTTGCAGGTTTTCTAATCAGGAGACAAGCCGGTAGGGCTGGGGCCAAAGCAGTTGTCATCTTCAGTCTTCTCTGCAGGCTTGTAGGTCAGCAGTCCTTCTTGTTTCTTCAGGTTGCAGGAATCTGATTTCGTGGGTTCTGGGGTGCCCCTAAATACTAGATTTAGGGGTGTGTTTAGGTCTGGGAGGGCAGTAACCAGTGGCTACTGTCCTTGAGGGTGGCTACACCCTCCTTGTGCCTCCTCCCTGAGGGGAGGGGGGCGCATCCCTATTCCTATTGGGGGAATCCTCCAAAATCAAGATGGAGGATTTCTAAAGGCAGGGGTCACCTCAGCTCAGGACACCTTGGGGGCTGTCTTGACTGGTGGGTGTCTCCTCCTTGGTTTTCTCATTATCTCCCCTGGACTTGCTGCCAAACGTGGGGGCTGTGTCAAGGGGGTGGGCATCTCCACTAGCTGGAGTGCCCTGGGGCATTGTAACATGAAGCCTGAGCCTTTGAGGCTCACTGCTAGGTGTTACAGTTCCCACAGGGGGAAGGGGTGAAGCACCTCCTGTAGGAGGCTGCCCTGGCTTATAGTGTGTACCCTGTGGTACTTACACCCTGTGCCAGGTCCAGTTATCTCTTATTAGTAGAATAGAGGTGTTTCTAGCAGCTTAGGCTGATAGAAGGTAGCTATGGCAAAGCAGCTTAGGCTGAACTAGGAGACATGCAAAGGTACTTTATTTTTATGACAATATGCCACAAGTATCTCGGTGAGTACCCTCAGTAAGAAGGTAAGTAATATACACAAGTTGTATGTACACAAACCCAAAACAGGTAAGTAAGAGTCAGAAAAGTAATGCAAACAGTGTAGAATTACAATAGGTTGAAATAGGCAGACATGGGTCTAGGGGCAACACAAACCATATACTCCAAAAGTGGAATGTGAATCACGAATGGACCCCAGACCTATGGGAGCTTGTAGAGGGTTGCTGGGACTGTAAGAAAACAGTCAGGGTGTCCAAGATACCCCACCCCAAGACCCTGAAAAGTAGGAGTAAAGTACACCTACTACCCCAAAAGAGCACAATAGTCGTGATAGGGGGATTCTGCAAGAACAACAAACACCAGCAAGGCACTGAAGGTGGATTCCTGGACCTGAGGACCTGCAGGGCAAGGAGACCAAGTCCAAGAGTCGCGATAGTGTCCAGGGGGGGCAGGAGCCCAGAAAACCCCAGATGAAGGTGTAAGGAAGCTGCCTCTGGGTGGAAGAAGCTTGGAGTTCTGCAACAACAAAGAGGACTAGGAACTTCTCCTTTGGATGGAATATGTCCCACGTCACGATGAAGGTTGCAGAAGTGTTCCCACGTAGAAATACTGCAAACAAGCCTTGCTAGTTGCAAGGGTTGCAGTAGAGGTTTTTGGGTGCTGCTGGGGACCAGGAAGGATCAGGATGTTGCCCCTTGGAAGAGGAGACAGAGGGGGCACTCAGCAATTCAGGGAGCCCCACAGAAGCAGGCAGCACCCACATAAGTACCCAAACAGGCACTTAGAAGATTTGTGAACCGGAGCTGGCTCAGAGTCACAAAGGAGGGTCCCACGACGCCGGAGGCCAACTCAGAGGGTTGAGCACTGCAGGACGGAGTGCTGGGCACCCAGGCTAGGATGTGCACAAAGGAAATCCTGGAAGAGTGCACAGGAGCCGGAGCAGCTGCAAATAATGCAGTACACAGGTTTGCAGTCTAGCGTGGGGAGGCAAGGACTTACCTCCACCAAACTTGGACTGAAGGATCACTGGACTGTGGGTGTCACTTGGATAGAGTTCCTGTGTTCCAGGGACCACGCTCGTCAGGATGAGAGGGGACCCAGAGGACTGGTGATGCAGTCTTTTGGTGCCTGCGTTAGCAGGGGGAAGATTCCGTCGACCCACGGGAGATTTCTTCTTGGCTTCCAGTGCAGGGTGAAGGCAGGTGACCCCCAGAGCATGCACCACTGGGAAGCAGTAGAGAAAGCCGGCAGGAGGAGGCGCTACAATGTTGCTGGTAGTCGTCTTGCTACTTTGTTGCGGTTTTGCAGGCGTCCTGGAACAGTCAGCGGTTGATCCTTGGTAGAAGTCGAAGAGGGAGATGCAGAGGAACTCTGGTGAGCTGTTACATTCGTTATCTGAAGAATTCCCCAGAGGAGAGACCCTAAATAGCCAGAAAAGGAGGTTTGGCTACCAAGAAAAGAGGATTGGCTACCAAGAGAGGTAAGAGCCTATCCGAGGGGGTCTCTGACGTCACCTGCTGGCGCTGGCCACTCAGAGCAGTCCAGTGTGCCCCCAACACCTCTGTTTCCAAGATGGCAGAGGTCTGGGACACACTGGAGGAGCTCTGGGGACCTCCCTTGGGAGGTACTTGTCTGGGGAGTGGTCACTCCCCTTTCCTTTGTCTAGTTTCGCGCCAGAGCAGGGCTGGGGGATCCCTGAACCAGTGTAGACTGGCTTATGCAGAGATGGGCACCATCTGTGCCCATCAGAGCATTTCCAGAGGCTGGGGGAGGCTACTCCTCCCCAGCCCTTCACACCTATTTCCAAAAGGAGAGGGTGTAACACCCTCTCTCAGAGGAAATCCTTTGTTCTGCCTTCCTGGGCCAGGGCTGCCTGGACCCCAGGAGGGCAGAATCCTGTCTGAGGGGTTGGCAGCAGCAGCAGCTGCAGTGGAAACCCCGGAAAGGCAGTTTGGCAGTACCCGGGTTCTGTGCTAGTGACCCGGATGATCATGGAATTGTCCCCCCAATACCAGAATGGTATTGGGGTGACAATTCCATGATCTTAGACATGTTACATGGTCATGTTCTGAGTTACCATTGTGACGCCACACATAGGTAATGACCTATGTATAGTGCACGTGTGTAATGGTGTCCCCGCACTCACAAAGTCCGAGGAATTTGCCCTGAACGATGTGGGGGCACCTTGGCTAGTGCCAGGGTGCCCACACACTAAGGGACAGATGTAGGAAGGATTCCTATTGCGAGTTGCAAATTGCGAGTCCCAGCGACTCGCAATTTGCAACTCACAAAAGGAAATGCAGAAAGGTGTCTCAGACACCTTCTGCAACTCGCTATGGGGTCGCAAAGACCCACCTCATAAATATTTATGAGGTGGGTCGCAGTTTGCGACCCCATAGCGAGTCTAGGCACTCACGGGGATGGTGGCCTGCTGGAGACAGCAGACCACCATGTCCGTGACTGCTTTTGAATAAAGCAGTTTTTTTTTTTCTTTTTGCAGCCCGTTTTCCTTAAAGGAAAACGAGCTGCAAATAGAAAAACTACTGAAACCTTTTTGTTTCGTTTTTTTTCAGAGTAGGCAGTGGTCCATAGGACCACTGCCTGCTCTGAAAAAATAATTTTGTTTGCATTCACAAAGGGGAAGGGGTCCCGAGTTACCATCCACTTCATGTGGATGGTAACTGCGGGTTGATTTGCGACCGCTTTCGCGGTCACAAATCAACTCTACACGCGATGCGGTCGCAAATAGGAAGGGCACACCCCTTCCTATTTGCGAGTCGGTACCGACTTGCAAAATGTGTTTCTGCATCACGTGAGGCCTTTTGCGCCTCGCAAACGGCGTTTTTCGCCGTTTGCGCGGCGCAAAAGGCTACCTACATCTGGCCCCTAGTAACTTTGGCACCCAACCTTCACCAGGTGAAGGTTAGACATATAGGTGACTTATAAGTTACTTATGTGCAGTGAAAAATGTCTGTGAAATAACGTGGATGTTATTTCACTCAGGCTGCAGTGGCAGGCCTGTGTAAGAATTGTCTGAGCTCCCTATGGGTGGCAAAAGAAATGCTATAGCCCATAGGGATCTCGTGGAACCCCAATACCCTGGGTACCTAAGTACCATATACAAGGGAATTATATGGGTGTACCAATGCGCAATGAGAATTGGTAAATTTAGTCACTAGCCTGCATTGACAAATTTAGAAAGCAGAGAGAGCATAAACACTGAGGTTCTGGTTAGCAGAGCCTCAGTGATACAGTTAGGCACCACACAGGGAACACATACAGGGCACATACTATGAGCACTGGGGTCCTGCCTGGCAGGATCCCAGTGCCACAAGAGCTAAAACAACATACATACAGTGAAGTATGAGGGTAACATGCCAGGCAAGATGGTACTTTCCTACACAACCCCCCCCCCCCCCCCAAACGAAGGACAATAAGACTAGCCATGACCTGATGAGTCTTCATTGTCTAAGTGGAAATATCTGGAGAGTCCATCTGCATTGGAGTGGGTACTCCCAGGTCTATGTTCCACTGTATAGTCCATTCCCTGTAGAGATATGGACCACCACAACAATTTAGGGTTTTCACCTTTCATTTGTTTTAGCCAAAGTAGAGGTTTTTGGTCTGTCTGAACAATAAAGTGAGTGCCAAACAGGTATGGCCTCAACTTTTTCAGTGCCCAGACCCCAGCAAAGGCCTCCCTCTCTATGGCAGACCAACGCTTTTCTCTAGGGGTCAACCTTCTGCTAATAAAAGCAACTGGTTGATCCTGGCCCTCAGAATTCAGTTGTGATATGACTGCCCCTACCCCTAATTCAGATGCATCAGTTTGAACAATGAATTCCTTGGAGTAACATGGGCTTTTTAGGACAGGTGCGGAGCACATGACCTGTTTGAGCTCCTCAAAAGCTTTCTGACAGCTAGCTGTCCATAACACCTTCTTAGGCATTTTCTTGCTTGTGAGATCATTAAGAGGGGCTGCTATGGAGCCATAATTCTTGATGAATCTCCTGTAATACCCTGTGAGGCCTAAAAAGGCTCTCACCTGGGTCTGAGTTGTAGGGGAACCCGATCCATGATTATCTTTATTTTCCCCTATAGTGGTGCAATCTGTTCTCCACCTACCAGGTGGCCCAGATAAACCACTTTCCCCTGCCCTATCTGGCACTTTGAGGCCTTGATAGTGAGGCCTGCCTTTTGCAGGGCCTCCAAAACTTTCCAAAGGTGGACCAGGTGCGCATCCCAGGTTGAGCTAAAGACAGCAATATCATCAAGATATGCTGCACTGAAAGCCACCAACCCTTGCAGGACTGTGTTCACCAACCTCTGAAAAGTGGCAGGTGCATTTTTCAAACCAAAGGGCATTACTGTGAATTGGTAGTGCCCTCCTATAGTAGAAAATGCAGTCTTTGTTTAGCATCTTCTGCCAATCTGATCTGCCAATACCCTGCAGTCAGATCAAAAGTGCTAAGATACTTGGCAGAAGCCATTGTATCAATGAGCTCATCTGCCCTGGGTATAGGGTGAGCATCCGTTTTTGTTACCTGATTGAGCCCTCTGTAATCTACACAGAACCTCATCTCTCTCTTTCCATCTTTGGTGTGAGGTTTTGGTACAAGCACCACTGGGCTAGCCCATGGGCTTTCAGAAGGTTCAATCACCCCTAAATCCAACATTTTCTGCACCTCCTGTTTAATGCAGTCTCTGACATGGTCAGGCTGCCTATAAATTTTACTTTTGACAGGCAGGCTGTCTCCAGTGTCAATTGTGTGTTCACAGCAGGATGTTGTAACTGGTACAAAGAGGTCTGAAAATTGTCTTAGGAGATTGATGCAGTTGTCTTTCTGTTCTGCAGTCAGACAATCTGCTAAAACTACTCCTTCCACTAAGGCATCTGCTTCAGTGGTGGAGAAGAGATCAGGGAGAAGGTCACTCTCTTCTTCCTGTCCCTCATCTGTTGCCATGAGCAGGGTGAGATCAGCCCTGTCATAGTAGATTTTTAGGCGGTTGACATGAATCACCCTAAGGGGACTCTTCGCAGTGCCCAGGCCTACCAAATAGGTAACCTCACCCTTTTTCTCAACAATTAGATGGGGTCCACTCCATTTGTCTTGGAGTGCTCTTGGGGCCACAGGCTCCAGTACCCACACCTTCTGTCCTGGTTGGTACTGGATCAGAACAGCCTTCTGGTCATGCCATTGCTTTTGCAGCTCCTGGCTGGCCTGAAGGTTTTTACTGGCCTTTTTCATGTACTCAGCCATTATGGATCTTAGGCCAAGTACATAATCCACTATGTCCTGTTTAGGAGCTTTTAAAGGTTGTTCCCAACCCTCCTTTACAAGAGTAAGTGGACCTCTTACAGGGTGTCCAAATAGGTGTTCAAAGGGGCTGAAGCCCACTCCTTTTTGGGGTACCTCCATGTAAGCAAAAAGGAGGCAAGGTAACAGGACATCCCATCTCCTCCTGAGTTTTTTTAGGGAGTCCCATTATCATTCCTTTGAGAGTTTTTTATTAAACCTCTCAACCAGACCATTTGTTTGTGGATGGTAAGGGGTGGTGAACTTGTAGGTAACACCACACTCCTTCCACATTGCTTTCAAGTATGCAGACATGAAGTTGCTACCTCTGTCTGATACTGCCTCTTTAGGAAAACACACCCTGGAAAAGATTCCCAGGAGGGCCTTTGCCACTGCAGGGGCTGTAGTGGTCCTTAAAGGTATGGCTTCAGGATATCTTGTGGCATGGTCCACTACCACCAAGATAAATCTATTGCCTGAAGCAGTAGGAGGGTCAAGGGGGCCAACTATGTCAACCCCTACCCTTTCAAAGGGTACCCCAACCACTGGAAGTGGAATTAGAGGGGCCTTTGGAGTGCCACCAGTCTTGCCACTGGCTTGGCAGGTCACACAAGACTTGCAAAAATCTTTGGTGTCCTCTGACATATGAGGTCAATGAAACAAGGGGACACGTCTTTCCCAAGTTTTCGTCTGGCCCAAATGCCCAGCCAAAGGAATGTCATGTGCTAGAGTGAGAAGAAACTCTCTGTACTGCAGGGGAATGACCAATATCCTGGCTGCTCCAGGTTTTGGGTCTCTTGACTCTGTGTACAAGAGGTTATCTTCCCAGTATACTCTATGGCTGTCACTGACATCCCCATTTTGCTGTTTGACAGCTTGCTGTCTGAGACCCTCTAATGTGGGACAGGTTTGCTGTGCCACACTCAGCTCTTCCGTGGCAGGCCCCCCTCCACCCAAAAGCTCAGCAGTGTCTGCATCCAGCTCCTCTGGTGTAGGTTCTGCACAAGTAGGAAATTCCTTTTCCTCAGAAGGGGAATCATCTGTAGAGGGAGGGATAGTGGGTAGGGATTTACCCTTGCTACCCCTAGCTTTAGGGAGCACTTGGTCCATTGTTCCAGGATCCAAGTTACCCTGTCCTTTTTGCTTTTTGGCCTGAGCCCTGGTTAAAGCAAAAATATGCCCAGGAATGCCCAGCATTGCTGCATGAGCCTCCATCTCCACTTCTGCCCAAGCTGATGTCTCTAAATCATTCCCTAGTAGACAGTCTACAGGTAAATCTGAGGCAACCACAACTTTCTTTGGACCAGTAAACCCCCCCCCCCCAGTTGAGATTCACAACAGCCATGGGGTGGCTAAGAGTGTTGTTATGAGCGTCTGTCACTTGGTACTGCTGACCAAGTAGGTGTTGTTCAGGGTGGACCAGTTTTTCTATCACCATAGTTACACTGGCTCCTGTGTCCCTGTAGGCCTGAACCTCAACACCATTTATTAGGGGGAGTTGCTTGTACTTATCCATATTAAGGGGACAAGTAACTAAGGTGGCTAAATCAATGCCACCATCAGAGACTAAAATAGCCTCTGTGGTCTCCCTAACAAGACCAACCCCAACTACACTGCCAACAGTGAGCCCAGCTACACCCTTGGATTGGCTATTAGTAGTAGATTTCCCACCACCACTGCTATTACTAGGGACACTAGAATGTGCAGCAGGGGTTGTGGTGGTGGGAGGTTTGGTTTTTTTCTTTGGACAACTGGAATCAGTTGCCCAATGGCCTTTGACTTTACACAAATAACACCAAGGCTTTTTAGGTTGATTATTAGAAGAGGATTTGGACCCACCGCCCCCAGAGGATTTTTGTGGGCCTGATGAAGACTCAGAATGTTTACTTTTGTCCCCACCCTTCTCAGAAGACTTACCATCCTTCTTCTTGCCATCCTTGTCACTCCCTGTATGAACTTTTCTGTTCACCCTTGTTCTGACCCACTTGTCTGCCTTCTTTCCCAATTCTTGGGGAGAGGTCAGATCCGATTCCACTAGGTATTGGTGCAACAAGTCAGACACACAGTTGTTCAGAATATGCTCTCTCAGAATAAGATTGTACAGGCTTTCATAGTCAGATACCTTACTGCCATGTAACCACCCTTCCAAGGCCTTCACTGAACAGTCCACAAAATCTGTCCAGTCTTGAGAAGACTCTTTTCTGGTGTCTCTGAACTTAATCCTGTATTGTTCAGTGGTTAAGCCAAATCCATCCAAGAGTGCATCTTTCAAAACGTTGTAGTTGTTGGCTTCACTTTCTCTAACAGTAAGGAGCCTATCCCTACCCTTTCCAGTGAAAGATAGCCACAAAATAGCAGCCCACTGCCTTTGAGGCACCAACTGTACCATACAGGCCCTCTCAAGTGCAGCAAACAACTTATTAATGTCATCCCCCTCCTTGTAAGGGGGGACTATCTTGTGCAGATTCCTGGAATCTTGCTCTCTAACAGGATTACTATCAGGAATACTGCTGCTGCCACCATGGGAAACTAACCCCAACCTCTGTCTTTCCCTCTCAATGTCTTGGGATTCCCTATCTAAGGCCAGCTGCTGCTGTTTAAGCTTCAGTCTGGTCTCTTCAACCCTCAACTTTTTGAGTTCCCTTTCTAACAAGTTATCCTCAGGGTGGGTGGGTTGGGAATGCTTTGACACAGATGAAATCTGGGAAGTTACAGAGGGGGACCTGTCCCTAACTGTCTGGACCCTGGTAACCTGGCCTCTAGGGAAAAAGGATGCAATGCTGTGATGGGAACCTTTCTCACTACCAGCATCACTAGATGCCCTGCTAGGGGGCAGACCCTTGTCAGAACCCTCCCCAGCTTCTTCAGGGGGTTCCTCTGAATCAGACTGGGAAGCTTCTCCCTTTTCTAATCTCTCATTTGATGGTCCAGACTGGTTCTGGTCATCCACAACAAGCATATTAAAGAGAAACTCTTTTGTGGGGTTCTTTCCTATACATAAACCTCTGTCCAGCCAGAGACCCCTTAAACTTTTGTAGTTCAAACTCTCATATTTTGCATTGACAGTCTTGAGAGTGGAATCTACAACAGACATGATAGTAAAGGTTTAAGGATAGTGAGAAGAGAGAAAATGTTTTAGAACTTTTGAAAGCACAGAGAAAAAAACTTTTTCTAACTTTTAGAAAACTTTTCAGAACTTTGTAAAAAGTTTTAGGATAGAAAAGCACACTTTTTGGGTTAAGTGTACATACACTGAACTGTTTGGTATATGATTCTCTTATGAAAAGTACAAAATGACAAAGTGGTAAAGCAGTTGCAAGTACTTATCCCACCGCTGCACCACCAATGTAGGAGGCTGGCCTGGCCTATAGTGGGTACCCTGTGGTACTTACACCCTGAACCAGGCCCAGCTACCCCTTATTAGTAGAATAGAGGTGTTTCTAGCAGCTTAGGCTGATAGAAGGTAGCTATGGCAAAGCAGCTTAGGCTGAACTAGGAGACATGCAAAGCTCCTACTATACCACTTATATGATATGCACAATATCATAAGAAAACACAATACTCAGAGTTACTAAAAATAACGTTTTTTGACAATATGCCACAAGTATCTCAGTGAGTACCCTCAGTAAGAAGGTAAGTAATATACACAAGTTGTATGTACACAAACCCAAAACAGGTAAGTAAGAGTCAGAAAAGTAATGCAAACAGTGTAGAATTACAATAGGTTGCAATAGGCAGACATAGGAGAAGTTGTAAGGAAGCTGCCTCTGGGTGGAAGAAGCTTAGAGTTCTGCAACAACGAAGAGGACTAGGAACTTCTCTTTTGGATGGAAGATGTCCCACGTCGTGATGAAGGTTGAAGAAGTGTTGCCATGCAGAAATACCGCAAACAAGCCTTTCTAGCTGCAAGGGTCGTGGTATAGGTTTCTGGGTGCTGCTGGGGACCAGGAAGGACCAGGATTTCGCCCCTTGGAAGAGGAGACAGAGGGGGCGCTCAGCAACTCAGAGAGCCCCCACAGAAGCAGGCAGCACCCGCAGAAGTACCCGAACAGGCACTTAGAAGATTTGTGAACCGGAGCTGGCTCAGAGTCACAAAGGAGTGTACCACTACGCCGGAGGCACACTCAGAGGGTTGAACACTACAGGACGGAGTGCTGGGGACCCAGGCTAGGCTGTGCACAAAGGAAATCCTGGAAGAGTGCACAGGAGCCGGAGCAGCTGCAAATCACACAGCACACAGGTTTGCAGTCTAGCGTGGGGAGGCAAGGACTTACCTCCACCAAACTTGGACTGAAGGATCACTGGACTGTGGGAGTCACTTGGATAGAGTTCGTGTGATCCAGGGACCACGCTCGTCAGGATGAGAGGGGACCCAGAGGACCAGTGATACAGTCTTTTGGTGCCTGCGTTAGCAGGGGGAAGATTCCGTCGACCCACGGGAGATTTCTTCTTGGCTTCCAGTGCAGGGTGAAGGCAGGTGACCCCCAGAGCATGCACCACCAGGAAACAGTTGAGAAAGCCGGTAGGATGAGGCGCTACAATGTTGCTGGTAGTCGTCTTGCTACTTGGTTGCTGTTTTGCAGGCGTCCTGGAGCAGTCAGCGGTCGATCCTTGGTAGAAGTCGAAGAGGGAGATGCAGAGGAACTCTGGTGAGCTCTTGCATTCATTATCTGAAGAATTCCCCAGAGGAGAGACCCTAAATAGCCAGAAAAGGAGGTTTGGCTACCAAGAAAGGAGGATTGGCTACCAAGACAGGTAAGAGCCTATCAGAGGGGGTCTCTGACGTCACCTGCTAGCACTGGCCACTCAGAGCAGTCCAGTGTGCCCCCAACACCTCTGTTTCCAAGATGGCAGAGGTCTGGGACACACTGGAGGAGCTCTGGGCACCTCCCCTGGGAGGTACTGGTCAGGGGAGTGGTCACTCCCCTTTCCTTTGTCCAGATTTGCGCCAGAGCAGGGGTGGGGGATCCCTGAACCGGTGTAGACTGGTTTATGCAGAGATGTGCACCATCTGTGGCCATCAAAACATTTCCAGAGGCTGGGGGAGGCTACTCCTCCCCAGCCCTTCACACCTATTTCCAAATGGAGAGGGTGTAACACCCTCTCTCAGAGGAAATCCTTTGTTCTGCCTTCCTGGGCTAGGGCTGCCTGG
Organism: Pleurodeles waltl; assembly: GCF_031143425.1. Lineage (NCBI taxonomy): Eukaryota > Metazoa > Chordata > Amphibia > Caudata > Salamandridae > Pleurodeles > Pleurodeles waltl. The sequence continues at coordinate 1,238,734,035 of NC_090447.1, read as the reverse complement.
ACCCCAGGAGGGCAGAATCCTGTCTGAGGGGTTGGCAGCAGCAGCAGCTGCAGTGGAAACCCCGGAAAGGCAGTTTGGCAGTACCCGGGTTCTGTGCTAGAGACCCGGGGGATCATGGAATTGTCCCCCCAATACCTGAATGGTATTGGGGGGACAATTCCATGATCTTAGACATGTTACATGGCCATGTTCGGAGTTACCATTGTGACGCTATACATAGGTAGTGACCTATGTATAGTGCACGTGTGTAATGGTGTCCCCGCACTCACAAAGTCCGGGGAATTTGCCCTGAACGATGTGGGGGCACCTTGGCTAGTACCAGGGTGCCCACACACTATGTAACTTGGCACCCAACCTTCACCAGGTGAAGGTTAGACATATAGGTGACTTATAAGTTACTTATGTGCAGTGAAAAATGGCTGTGAAATAACGTGGATGTTATTTCACTCAGGCTGCAGTGGCAGGCCTGTGTAAGAATTGTCTGAGCTCCCTATGGGTGGCAAAAGAAATGCTACAGCCCATAGGGATCTCATGGAACCCCAATACCCTGGGTACCTAAGTACCATATACAAGGGAATTATATGGGTGTACCAGTGCGCAATGAGAATTGGTAAATTTAGTCACTAGCCTGCAGTGAGAAATTTAGAAAGCAGAGAGAGCATAAACACTGAGGTTATGGTTAGCAGAGCCTCAGTGATACAGTTAGGCACCACACAGGGAACACATACAGGGCACATACTATGAGCACTGGGGTCCTGCCTGGCATGATCCCAGTGCCACAAGGGCTAAAACAACATACATACAGTGAAATATGGGGGTAACATGCCAGGGAAGATGGTACTTTCCTACACCTCCACCCAGAGCAGGCTTTGTTTCTGGCCTCAAGGGGCACAAAGGCCCTCACTCCATGGGGTCAGAAACTCATCTCTCAGCAGCAGGTTGGCACAGACCAGTCAGTCCTACACTGAAGAATTGGGTAAAATACAGGGGGCTTCTCTAGGTTGCCCTCTGTGTGCATTTGTTTTATAAATCCAACACTGACATCAGTGTGGGTTTATTATTCTGAGAAGTTTGATACGAAACATCCCAGTATTCAGTGTAGCCATTATAGAGCTGTGGAGTTCGTTTTTGACAAACTCCCAGACCATATACTTAATATGGCCACACTGTACTTACAATGTCTAAGAATGGACTTAGACACTGTAGCGACATATTGCTCATGCAGCTATGCCCTCATCTGTGGTATAGTGCACCCGGCCTTAGGGCTGTAAGGCCTGCTAGAGGGGTGACTTACCTATGCCACAGGCAGTATTTCGTGTGCATGGCATCCTGAGGGGGATGCCATGTCAACTTTGCCTTTTTCTCCCCACCAACCCACACAATCTGCAGTGGCAGTGTGCATGTGTTGGTGAAGGATCCCTAAGGGTGGCACAACACATGCTGCAGCCCTTAGAGACCTTCCCTGGTCACAGAGCCCTTGCTACCACTGGTACCTTTTACAAGGGACTTATCTGTGTGCCAGGGGTGTGCCAATTGTGGAAACAATGGTACATGTTTAGTGAAAGAACATTGGTGCTGGGGCCTGGTTAGCAGGGTCCCAGCACACTTTTCAGTCAAGTCAGCATCAATATCAGGCAAAAAGTGGGGGGTAACTGCAACAGGGAGCCATTTTCCTACAGTGTTATCAATGAGCTATATAGTAGAAACAACCCCAGGGGAACATCGAATTGCACCCTCAAAGCATTGAAGGTCATTAGTTCTCCTTTACTAAACAGATCCCCCAGTGTTGTAATGTAATGTGCAACTAGTCTCGAAATGCCTGTCAGGGCTTGCCCCCCCTGGTAGTTTGGTCAGGCCACTTATCGGTATGTCCGGTGCATATGGTAATTTGGTTTGAGTGCACTGTAAGCTACGATTCCAGCAGATGCACAGGGTGTGTAGTTCAGGCAGGTGTTGTGTATGTCGCCCTCTGGGATTCATTAATATTTCTAGGAGGACTGTGATTGGGTGCCCTATGTGATGTCCCGTGACCGACTCCTCTCGTTCGGTGTGCATTGCTTTCGCTAACCATTGCAACTGGCATGCCAGATAGTAGATTTCCACATCTGGTGCTGCCAGTCCTTCCTCTGTTGTGGGTCTTTGGAAGTGCTAGTCTATGTCTGCCTCTCCCCAGATGAAACCAGTCAGAGTGGAGTTAATATCATGGAATAATGAGCGAGGAACAAGTAACGGCAGTGTCGAAAAATAGTACATCAGTCTGGGCAGAGCTACCATTTTTACTAGTGCTATTCTCCCTGCCACTGATAGTGGAAGTGTTTTCCAAAACAGGATATCTGATTGCAGCCTCTGAATTGCCCGGTGCACGTTCCCCTCTAATAGGTCTTCAGGCTTGTGATAGATGTGGATAGGTGGATGAGGTCCATTCAAGCCCTCGTGTATTTCCCACCTCTTGTGTTCCTTCCCTCAATGGAAATATGTGAGACTTCCTCCAGTTGATGCATAGTCCTGACGTGTCTCCAAACCTTTCTAGTAGGGCCATTGTTCCCGGCAGTTCTGTTCCTGCATCATCTAGAAAGAGTAGCATATCATCTGCATAAAGCGCAATTTGGTGATTTTGACCCTCAATATATAGCCCTTTGTAGTAGTTGCCTGATCTTGCCGCTTGTGCGAGCGGCTCCATCGCTATTGCAAATAGCAGAGGCGACAGAGGGCAGCCCTGTCTTGTTCCCCTGCCAACTAGATATGTCTCTGATATGGTTTGGACCGTACGCACACGCGCTGTGGGTTTTGTGTATAGCAGTTTTGTCCACCGGAAAAAGCCCTGCCCCAATCCCATTCGCATCATCACCTGTTCTAGAAAATCCCACCAGAGACTATCAAAGGCTTTCTCGATGTCCACCGCTATAATTGCTGCGTTTTGCAGATTCTGGGAGTTAGTCTGTAGGATCGAAACCAGTTGTCTAATACGTTGAGGGTAAACCCAGTTTGGTCTAAGTGAATCAGTGTTGGCATGTGAGGTAGAAGCCTGGTAGCTAGAATCCGGCTAAGTATCTTATAGTCCATATTTACCATGGATAAAGGATGGTAGGAGCACACATCCGTTGTGGGTCGGCCAGGTTTTAAGAGTGGTATCACTGTGGCTTCGTTCGTGGATGGGGGCAATGCTCCGTGTTCCAATGCCTTTGAGTAGAGTGTGCCGAGTTGCAGGGCCAGTAGGTCCAGGTATGTCCTATAAAACTCCAGAGGGAGTCCATCTGCTCCCGGGACCTTTCCCCTAGCCATCGCTCCCACTGCCACAGCAATGTCCGCGTGGGACACTGGTTCTGCCAGGATCCACTGAGCCGCCTCCCCCAGCTTAGGGAGCAGAAGGTTGTCTAGACCCTGCAGTTGTGCCGGGGGTTGAGCCTCCGTCGGGGAGGCATATAACAGGGAGTAGTAGCTAGTGAATCTGTCATTAATATACCCCTACTTGAAAAGCCTCCTTCCCATGGGGTCCTCAATCTCCATCACAAAAGACTGTAGCTGCGGAGGGGCCGCGAGCCAGGCCAGCAACGCTCCTGTCCTATCCCCCTCCGCATGCTGTCTGACCATGTAGTTTTTATAGTCAAAGCATAGCAATTTCTCTACTGCCACAGCAGCTCTTTCTCTGGTTTCAGTAATGAGGGGGGACAATTCCGGGGTGTCAGGCCTCCTTCGTTCTATATCTCTAAGTTCTCCCTTGTGTTTCCCGATTACCTCCTCCAGGGCTATCCTGACCCCCACCACCTCCGCCATGTATTTGCCCCTGATAACTGTTTTAAAAGCCTCTCATTCTAGTGCGGGGATGACGCGGTTCCTGTATTATGTTCAAAATACTCACTCATTGCGATCCTAATTGACTGCCTAAAGGCGCTATCTTCAAGTGACTCCACTCTGAGTCGCCAGTCCGGTATTTGCAGTCGTTCCCTTTTCCAGTCCAAAATAAGTAATAAGGGGTTGTGGTCCGAGACTGTGTGGCATAGGTATTCATCCGCTATTGCTACACTATTTACTTTAGGGGACGCCACAAACACATCCAACCGGACATGAAGGTCATGTAGATGAGAGTAAAAGGAGTAGTCTCGCTCCGTAGGGTGGAGGTGCCTCCAACAGTCTGCGAAGCCCCAGAGTTGTTGCCAGTTGGTGAATGTTTTGGCTAGCCTGTTTGTGGGGGAACGCTGCAGGGGAGGATGGGATCTGTCCAGCTCTGGCTCAGTGATGCAATTAAAATCGCCGCCTGTGATGGTTGTCTGGGTGAGATGTGATCCCCGAGTATGAGAATCATTGTGAGGAAGGTGCCCTGTTCCTGATTTAGCACGTAAATTCCCCCGAGTGTGATATCTCTGCCCTCCGGTCTCCCAGTCACCAGGACATAATGCCCCTCTTGATCTATAATTTCATTTGTTTTTTTAAATGGCTCTCCCGGTCAGATCCACAAGAGGACCCCCCTGGCAAATGCTGAGTAGCTCGTGGTGTAGAATTTACCTTGCTATCTTTTAGTATAGCCTTAACCTCCTGTTCCATCAAGTGTGTCTCCTGAATAATTGCTATGTGGACCCCTCTTCTTTTGAGTTGACTATAGATTTTGTATCTTTTACTTATGCTGTTCAGACCCCTGACATTCCAGGTAAGAAATGTATAGGTTAGGGGGTTGTCCATAGTGAGTGTTAAGTGAGGTGTGTTTTTCTCTTTCCCCCCGCACCCAGTGCCTGTGAGCTGGTGGGAATATGCTGTTATGAATGATAGGTGTGGTGGAGCTGATATGTCTGGAAGTGACAAAACAGTAATAAACTAAACAGTTTCCCCAAAACCCAAACTCCCTCTCCCCAGGACCGGCATCTAAAACTATCCCCGTACACACTTTCAACAGCTTTGCTAACATTGTATGCTTAGGGGCGTGGTACAAAAGGTCAAGAGCAGGCTTCACCGGCGTGCCCTCTGGAACCCAGATTTCCCGGATTGTTCTCCGTTTCTTTGCCACCATGCAAATAGTACTAGTGCACTGCAGTTATAGGTCAAGTTGGGCCCCAGTGGTATGTGTGGTGCAGTCTTATCATGTTGTTCAGTTTAGGGCGGGTTCCGTCCGAAACATGATGCGGACCCACGGCCCACCGAGCGTCGCCCAGTTTGGCGAAGTAGGGTTATTCATTTCCCTTCCGTAGATGAAGTGACAGTTTGTAATCTCATAGTTCAGAGTTCATTACAGTATTTTGTCTGAGGTTCCCGGGGTCACTTTTGGTAGGATGTCAAAGGCATTGTGGGACGAAAAGGAAGCGCTGCCAAATGTAGATTTGTGGTCAGACAAGACCTCAGAGAGGTGAGATGATTTATGGCTTTCTCCGTTCAAGGATGCTGTGATGTCCACTGCGTCTTGCATTTCCTGTAGTGCTTGGTGGCACGGAGGTGCCGCAGCAGTCTGCAGTTTCCCGGGTCTCCCAAGCGGTCTGGTACTTGGGCGATTTATACCTGCTGATGGTTCTGCAGAGGCTGGGTCAAGTGATTCCAGCCATTCCCACACTAGTTGAGGCGTAGTGAAGAAAAGAACCTTGTTGTTGGTGGTTATCTTTAGTTTAGCTGGGAACAGCATGGCATACTGGATTCCCTGTTTTCTGAGATTTTGCTTTACCTGAGTAAAAGATGTACAGGGCAAGTTGTTCAAGGAATTTTTCATTTGTTACAACTCTATCCGTCAGGCGGCGATGATCGTCTCTGAGCAGGACCAGATCCACAGTTAGAGTGTCAATCTTTAATTACAGGACCTCTTGGGATGCTTCAATCGCTTGAAGTATGGTGTCAAGGGTGGTCTCTTGGGACAAATTGCGATTTATGGCCGTTTGTTCGGTGACTCCCCCCTCTGGAAGTCACCCCGCTGGTTCTCTGTCTGGACCCTCTCGTCTTTTCAGCTTGCCCATTGTTTCGCCTGCTGTTCTCACTCCCATTGTGGGAGCAGGCCGCTGGCATTAGGTTGCGGTATCTAGGAGCCACAACCACCACCCTGTCGGACAAAAGAGAGCGGATCCTTGATCACCCCAAGTGTGGGTCCCATGATCCGGCTATTCGCCACGGGGGTACACTCAGTCCAGGGGTCCATCGCCCAAGCCTGTGGCCTTCAGGACCTAGCCCGGCCCCTCACGGTGCAGTTCCTGGGCGTCCAACGAAGTTTGGTGCAATCCTTGCTTGTCCCAGTTCCCCACCGGCGAGGCGTGCCAACTTGTTCTGCCAGTCCAGTCAGCGTGTCCCTGATCTTGGCTCATGGCAGTGCTCCTTAGGGCCACACAGGATCCCAGCTGTGATCGGTGCGGTGAGTAGCGCGGGCCTCCCCGCCCTAGCGTGCAATTTCCTCAGATGGTCACCGATATGGGGGGGGCAAACGTCACCTTTCCCCCCACTCCGTCGCCCCTGCACGCTGTAGGGATGGAGGAAAGACGGGGGCATCTACGAATCCCTTGGGTGTTCGGCGCACCAGCAATGGAGCTGCGCCTGCCCCACCCGTCGTTGGCCACCAACGGCCATTACTCACCCCAGATGCTGGCCTCTTCAGGGTCGCTGTCGGGGGTGGCCCCCACTCCGCCCTCGACTCCTTCAGATTCGGATTCGCGGGGGCTCCCCTCGATAAATTCTCTGCTCCGCTCCCAGAGTTCAGGGCAGTGCCCCCGGGTCTCAGTTCCACCGCGGCAGCCCTGCTCGTCTCTGGAGCGTGGCCGCTAACTTGTTTTACGAGAGCCTATTTCGGATCACTCTCTTTTGATCACTAGAGCCTCTTGGGTCCTCTGGTGAGGTCTTTTCCTGTGCACTGGGTGCTCGTTGTTACTCGGTGCGCCCCGGTCCTACACCCTGGTCGGCCGGTAATGCAGGATAAGTTCAGGCCCACGGAGGGCCGCCGGGAGCTCCGCCTCAAGCGTGCTGCTCCATCGGCCTCAGGCCACGCCCCCTGTTTTTTTAGAGTACTTGATGGGCACTGTTATAATGGAGCATATTATCGCAATCTGATAGTTTGCTGTAAATATGTGTCCATTATGCCATTTTCCTTGTTTTCATCACATCTAAGTATGCTATTCTCTCTAAAGCCTATTCTTTTGTCAGTCTTACTGAACTGTTCTATTTAATTTTGCAGTGATGTGCTATTGCCTTCCCAAATTAAAGATGCGTTTCTCATTGATGTTCTATTTAATTGGAAGTAAAATCTACCTTTCTGTTTATAATAACTCTGATACAGCATGAAGTAGATATCTTTTTGTAACTTCTTTATTTCCTAGATTGTCATGTAGGATCTGAACCAAGAAGGTGCACAGGACAAAAAATCATCATGAAAATTCCCCACTCCACAGTCAGGTAATTTAATTTATGAATGTTAGTAATCTGACACATCCTGCTGAGATGTACAAACTAGTGAAGTTCATTTAGGAATCTTATTGTACAAAGTTAATTGAAATGTGTTAAGAACACTGATATTGTGTCATATGCTATGTCTGCACTTAAAATGTTTATTGGGGGCAGACCGACAAAGGAGTGTCACCCTGGGATTATTGCGGTAGAGGTGCTGGCCTGCTCACCCCCACGCAGCAGCACCATGAACACTGAGGTATGGGGCAGGGCCATTTGAGAGATAGATTAGCAGTCCCCAGAGCACCACGGGGAACGTGCAGGGCTGTGCGGAGGCCCCTACTTGATTTTATGCTGGGCCCGTGGAGTGGGGCTGTAACATAGGGTTACCAACATCAGGGCTCTGGGGGATTCATTAATTGACAGTGGTGGCGGCCACACGCAGGCCAGGGTTATCCCAGGGCAGGCCCAGTGGGGCAAACAGCACAAACACCAAAGGTGCAGTGGCGGCCTTGAAGGCCATGAGTGTGGCAGAAGCCACATGGCTGCTCGGAGGGGTGGGGCTAATTTTTAGTGAGACATGGGTAGTGGTTGAAAGTCCCAGAGTTGGGAGTACACCTATCACAGGATCAGGATCGAAACAGGGACATGGGAAGATGACCTCATGGGCCATGGGACCTGATGAGGCCCAGGAGGAACGAGGCCCCCTGCTCCAGCCACAGGGGGGCTTCAGGGGACAACAAACAAGGGCTTTGGAGTATAGGGCAAATATGGGGGCAAAAAGAAGGCTCCTGACCTGGGGGAGTCTGGAGTAGCCACAAGTGAGGCGGAATGGCCCATTAAATGGCCTACTGCAATGTGGGACCTCAATGGACCCCAAAGCATGCAGTGGGACATCCTCCCCATCGCTCCACCCTAGCCATTCCGCCAACAAGGTGGACGCTGGGTCACGCACCATTCCTGCTGATACTCCTCCTTGTGCTGCTCTGGGGTGCCCGTTGCGGGCAAGGGGTCTTACTCTGTGCTCTGGCCCTCAAACTCTCCTTGTTCACAAACCTACCTGCCTCAAAATAACCGAAGCCCTTGCAGAGCCCTGTTCAACCACCCATCGAGGTCCCACATTGCAGTAGGCCATTTAATGGGCCATTCCGCCTCACTTGTGGCTACTCCAGACTCCCCCAGGTCAGGAGCCTTCCTTTTGGTAAGGGTTATTTTGGGCCTACGGCACATAAAGTGATGGTCTCCACAGGTGATACCCAAATACGGGGGACTGGCCTATAAAAAGAATGTTTGTATGAAACACAGACGTAGGTATAGAGGAACAGGAGGCAGGGAGCATGGCGACAGGCACAGGTGGGTCTAGCGGTCATTTGTAGGTGTCATCTGGGGATAATGGGCCAGCAAGCAGCAAAGAGAGTGCAGAGGCAGGGCTGGCAAGGTCATAGGGGCAGACATGGTGGGAGTAAGGAGATTAAAATTAAAATGTTGCCCTATATGGGGTTCATGAAACCCCTAGGGTCACCCTTAATGATGCCAACTAAAGAAAAGATATGGAAAGCGGAGTTTTAAACTCCTGTACAGGGAGCTGAGAGTGAAGGAAGAGTCCAAGAAGGAAAAATATGAATTGCCAAAGAAGCTTGAAGTGCCGATGATAATTGAGAACTGGATGGTGGCCTTTTTGGTCTTTGCTAGTGTATACTGAAGTTCCTGGAAAAATCTGTGGCCTTACATAAATATATGGACGTGATTCAGAAGGCACAGATAATGCCAGGGGTATGCCTGCACTCAGTATGATGATGAGTTCCGGTTCTGTTTGGCCCTTGACTCTGAGGTGAAATGGTGGGAGACTGATACTGATTTGTGGTAGTACACAATGGGGCCAGCGAAATTGGGCAAGACAGTCTTTATGTTGAGTGGCCTCCCTATTGTATACCACCCCTTTCAAGGGCACCCCCTTGAGGAGGGGTGGAGACTACAACCAAATAACAGGGTGGGGCCCTTAGGGCCTGCTGGGATTTTAACAAGGGTCTCTGTACCAGGGAATATTGCAAGTTCAGGCATGAGTGCTTGAAGTGTGCCAGCCGGCATGCCTTTTTGTACTGCTATGAGACAGCAGGGAATCCCAAGGGCAACAGTCAGGCTGGTGGACATAACAGCAGAAGTATGGTGGTGCGCACCAAGTTGGCCAGAATGCAGGATTCCAGAGGGCTAGGGGGACACACATACTGATGGGGAAAGGCTCATACGACAATTAAACAGGATCGTCATGATTTCTGGTCGGAGTGGTATCCTCACAGAGAGGATGTGTGGCTTTTGAGTGAAGGCTTTTGATGGGGTTTCAGGCTGGGATATACCAGACCGAGATTGAGGAGGTGGGCTGAGAATCTAAAACCTGCCAAGATACACACCAGTGGTTCATGACAAACTCCAGAGGAAAATTCTTGAGGGTAGGATGACGGTCCCCTTTGAGGATTGGCCTATGGCAGATTTGATTGTCTCGTCTATTAGTGTTGTCCCTAAACAGGAGGATGGTGAGTTTCAGCTAATATAGCATTTTTATGGTCAGAGGAGAACTCAGTCAACGACTTCTTAGCAGAAGGCATCACATTGGTATCTTATTAATCAGTGGATGTCGCTATGTCACTGGTAGAGCAGGCAGGAAAGGGGGCACTTACGGCAAAGAGTGATATAAAGTCTGCCTTTAGGCTGCTGCCAGTACACCCCGATGATTTTCAGCTTTTGGGCATTCAATTTGATGGTTACTGATACATGGACAAGGCCATGGGTTGCTCTATCTCATGTGCTTTGTTTGAGCATTTTAGCTCTTTTTTTACAGGGGTTGTTTACTTATTTTACAGGGCACAAGACAGTACCACATTATACTGTATAGATGACTTCTTTTTCTGGACCAACCCGGTTCTACAGACTGCCAACAGCAGTTGGTAAGTATCCAAAAGCTCATAGGTGACCTAGGGGTGCCTTTGGTGCCAGAGAAAATTATGGGACCCAGCACGGTTATCTCATTCTTGGGAATTGAACTTGACTCTATGGCCATGGAGACCCACTTACCACTGGACAACAAAGTGACTATAGGTTTGCACAGTGCTGTACAAAAATAAAGTGACCACGAAGGAGGTACTAGTGTTGTTGTGGCACCTGAACTTTGCGTGCAGAGTGGTTCATATAAACAGGACTTTTTGTAGATGCCTGGGGCTATCCCTGATGGATATGTTACACCCACATCATCATAAGAGATAAACTGCAGGGGCACGTGAGAACTTGCGGATGTGGTGCATATTTCTGGAGGAATTTAACAGTATACCATTGATGGCACCGAGAGAGTATGATTAGAATGCTCAAAACATTTCTAGTACAATGGGCGATAGGATTTGGTCTGTACTGGAATGGGAGGTGGTGCATGGAGGAATGGCCTGCAAGATTGAAGAACGGGGCGGAGTAGTGCCTTCCTGGAACTTTTCCCACTGGTGATGGAATTCTCCCTGTGGGGGCCAAACTAAGCACATAAGATGGTGTTGTTCAGAGTTGACAACAAGGAGTCAGCCAGGGATGCGCAGGTATGGTGGCATTTGCAGGTGTTTATGATGTGTTGCTCGCATCATGATGTCATTTTCAGAGCACGCCGTGCCAAGAGTGGATAATGACATTATGGATGTTTTGTCTCATCAGCAGCGGAGAAGTTCCATGGGCTGATCATGGAGGTGGACAGGGTCAAGCCGGCGATGCCGATGAGCTGTGGAGTTTAGAAGACACGGGATGCTGCATCTGGTAGTGGGGTCATTGGCTGCCTCCACCAGGCACTCTTGCCTGCAGGCATGGGAGGAGTTCTTATGGGATGGGGCTCATTTAAGGCCCGTGGGTAGGTCCAGGTCAGAAGATGTGGTGCAGTTCTTATTGGCTTTTATTGAGAGAAGTTTGTTTTGAGTGACGATGACTGGAAAGTTGGCAGGGATTGCATTTATGGGGAAACGTCTATGGGTTTACGCTCTGTCAGCAGGGGAGTTGGGCAAGCAGATGCTTGAAGGTGAGGCGAGAGAGCCTGGTGACGAACTTAGGCGGAGGACGCTGCTGCCAAGGCATATGTTGGGCAAGGTCTTGAAGGCTTTGCCTGGCATATGCAATGGAGTGAGTAAAGCTACTTTGTTTTTCACACTGTGGATGTTTCTGGAGCCTTTCAGGTGTCAGAGTTGCTGGGGAGCATAGTAGGAAAGGGGTAGCCTTGGAGGATGTAATGAAGGTTGACCAGAGTTTGGAGATACATCTGAGGAATTCCAAGACGGGTCATAGGGTGCAGTGCAAAACCGTAGTGTTGCAGGCATACCGGGCACAGCGCTTGTGTCCTGTTCAGGGGGGTGAGAAGCTGCGGGTCATGAATGGGGATGCGAGTGGGGAGGTATTTTGGCATACTAATAGATTTAGAGTGACATCATTTCAGCTTTTGGCAGTGTTGCGTAAGGCTTTAGTGTTGTTGGGTGAGGAGCCGAGGGCTTATGAAGGTCACTCATTCAGGATTGAGGTGGCCACTGAGGTGGCCCGACAGGGCTGGAACAGGATCATGGGGTTGAGTAGGTGGTTGTCTGACTGCTTCAAGAGATATGTGCGGTTGAATGGGGGAATTGTTTATAAATATGTTAGTTGCTGTGTTGCTTATTCTTGTTATCTTTGCATGCACAGGAGCAGGCCCAGAGGTCACAGCGGTTTCCATCTGGATTGTGGACCACTCTTTCATAAAATGGGTTGAGATGCATGAGGTCCAGAAATGCCATTGTTCTAACTTGGGTTTCAGCAAATCTTTCTGTAAAATCTCTTGGTATGGTAAAGGAGGTTGCACTGTAGGGAATTGTTGCACTGCCATTGACACCTGTATGTGTTGGAACTGTATTTGGGGGAGAATGACTTGGTGCTTTCCAAAAGGATTGGTATAGTTGAAGGAGATGAAGCGGGATTTGAGAGGAAGAAAGCACATGTGGGCAGGGTGCCACATCATATGGACAGAATTTGTTCCGAAAAGGTAATGGAGAATGCCCGCTGCTATTGATAAAGCAAGGAGGAAGGTCAACATGAAGATGAGGGATTTTTTGCAGGGACAAAGGCATGGGCAGGCTGGAACATCTGGAATTGCGATACGAGAACGCAGAGTTCTTTTGTAGCGATTGGGTGCATTTGTCTCGCTTAAGGGTGTAATTGTACTTGTTGCCGATTAAGGGGTGCTAGCTAGAACTCTGAATTTGGATAGCGGAAGTGTTGGCCCTAGTGGGGGGAGGACAGAAAAAGTGGAAGGATAGGCACTTTTTCTGAGTGGCAGTTAGCCTATGAGTCGCATGTTTGTTTGAGATAAAGTTATTGTTGCTGCCATAGGCAAATCAGGAAAAATGAGAGGGTGTTGAGGAAGGACACCTGGACAAAGCAGGAAAGTTAAAGTGATGTTGTAGGTTGAGGTTACTAGATGTTGGTTAAAAGAAGGGGAGGTTAAAGGTCAATGTTTCTATTGGGCAGCAAGGTAGGAGTTAGATAGAGGTAGGTGGTTGTGGGGGAGGGGACATTAGGGGTGTTTTTGTAATGTGCATCTGTCTTCAATAAAGCAGCCTTTTTCACACCAAAATAGGTGCCGTTTCCCTCTCACCCAATGAGAATATTTATGAACTCTGATGACACATTGCTTTTCTCATTGGTTAGAGGTGAGACATTAACCCTCTGACAAAGGGTGTGTGATCAGCCTGAAATGCATTGGGGATTACGGAGTTAAAAGACAACATTATTATGGGGGTTTATCAACTCGTGTTAAAATGTTTCAATAATCTGATATAAATCAATAATCTGATTTATATATTGGAATAATACAAACCGTATAAAAAAAGGGAAACAGAAATACAAGTTTTTTTTTCATTTTACATTGATGCATAAAGAGGGACAACACTCATCCTATAAATGAAAGTGCTACTACAATACATGAATGGAAACAGTGACCAGTAGGACTGAATCTTAAATTCACTGCTCATGAGGGGTGTGTTGTGATGGGCATGCTGGACGTAGTGGATGAGGATGTAGAACATGCAGGTGTGAGTGGAGACGATATTGGGAGGGGGGTGGACGAGGAGGAGGAGGGGGACACAGTGGAGCTAGTGGATGTTGGTGTGTCTGCATGGGGATGGTGCTTGTGTGAGTGCCTGTGGGATGAAGTGTGGTGCTTGTGTTTGCCTGAGCCACTTCTGTTTGTTGATTTGGGTGATTGTTGGTCTGAAGGTGTGTTTGGGATAGGCTGGGGTTGAGGGGATTGGGACTGGGTAGAGGTAGTTGGAGGGGGGAGGCTAGACACAGGGACAATGGCTGCCATCAGTGCTGAGGCCAGAGCCTGAAATGCTCACTGTTGGGCCGCTACGCCAGAGTGAATGCCCTCTAGGTATGCATTTGTTTGTTGCAAATGCCTCTCGACACCCTGGATGGCATTCAGAATGGTTGACTGCCCAACAGTGAGGGATCTCAGGAGGTCAATAGCCTCCTCACTGAGGGCAGCAGGGCTGACTGGGGCAGGGCCTGAGGTGCCTGGGGCGAAGGAGATGCCCACCCTCCTGGGTGAGCGGGCACGGGAAGTGCGCTGAGGGGCTGCTGGGAAGGGGGTGGCACTTGTACCTGTTGTTGGAGTGGACACATAGGTGTCCGCCACCGCCAGGGAGCTTCTATCGGAGGAGGAGTCACTGTCACTGGTTTCCCCTCGTGTCCCCGTCGTGGTGCTCCCATCGCCATCCGTCCCACTGGTGCCTTCACCCTCTGTGGATTCGCCCTCATGGGCCATATGGGATGCAGCTCCCTCCGTCGCCGGTGCCTCTGCTCCTCCGCCAGATGATGCTAATGCACACAAGGACACAGTGACAAAACAAAAGCGGGGGAGAGACAGAGGATACACTTGGTCAATGCCAGCAACAACATTACCGTTGGCGTATACAACACACAGGGAGCTGCCCTATGCAATAGGCCATGCCCAACCAGTCACTAAGGTAGTCACAAGCCCATGGGGTACAATGGCTAATGCCAGCATCTGCACACCTGACACCCACAGGACCCTGCCCAGTAGTATATTCCCACTTACACCATTGGGTTTGGAGTGCTTCAGAGCCTGCACACAAGGGACCTACCCTGCCATGATCGCCCTGGCCTAGGGGCACCCACAGCCCACATACCCCACCCAGCTACCTTTTAAAACGTGCAAAGTCAGGATTCAGAATCTGTACTCACCCCCTTGTGGCTGCTGTGATGCCCTCAAGCGCCCATCCAACTCCGGATAGGCTACCGCCAGGATGCAGAACATCAGGGGGGTCATGGTGCGACGGGCACCCCTTCCATGTTGGGAGGCCAGGTCCAGCTGGGCCTCTGCCATTTTCTTCATCCAGCGGCGCAGGTCCTCCCATCTCTTGCGGCAGTGGGGGCTCCACCTGTGACCCCCATGGTCCGCACCTCCTTGGCGATGGCACACCAAATACCCTTTTTCTGGTGGCCGCTGACCCGTATGGAAAAGACAGGAGGAAAGGAAATTACTCACCCGTCCGGACCGGCATACTCATTGCCCCCCAGTTCCCACCCATGCCCTGACGCACATACACTGACCACCTCTCATGCAGCACTCAGGCAAGGATGCCTCAGCACCCCCAACATGTGGCTTACATCCACACCACTCCAAGCATGCATTGCCCACACATCATGCTCTCAGTGTACTCACCTGTTTGTCTGGAGGACCGTAGAGTAACGAGTAATGGGGTAGGACCCCATCCACCAGTTTCTCCAACTCCTCCGCAGTGCGGGCAGGGGCCCTTTCTCCAGACACTGTAGCCATTGTCGCTTCCAGACTCAGGTCACAGCAGCAGTGTAGGTCCTCTCCTGTTGACGGTCAGGTAGCAAGTGAGTGAGTAGTTAGAAAATGGCGGTCACGTTCGCGGTGGTGCGCACCGTCACCACCGGTGTACATCGCCATTGGCTCCTGGATCCCATAGGGCCCAATGATAACCAATGCGAAGTTGCGCGGCGGTCATCGACCGCCTACCGCGACGGCACACAACGCCAGCGCACTTACCTCATTTCCACTTGTCCCTCCCCACAGGTCAGGCAGCCGCCATTTCAGGGGGGCACATGGCATGGCACCTAACTGCATCACAGCAGACATTGGCCCATCAACTGACTCTCGATTTCACATACTGCTTCTGTGACCTAAATTCACCAAATACATATACATTGCAATGCTTTGATGATGTTGTACTAATACAATTATCGATTCATGACACTGACTCCAATATGGTATTTGTTTCAAGGGTGTTTATTTTTGTTCCAATAAGTATGGGGGTATGTGCAAGGGGCTGGGGTGATGGTGGAGGAATGTCCAGTTAGAGTCCAGTCTATTGGTATCACAGGTGCATTGTCGAAGGCAACATAGGAAGTGGAGCAATGTCAGTTCAAGGTGAAGAGGGTGACATGGTGGGACAGAAGGGTGACAATCAGGAGGGTCTTATTTCCTGGCGGGGGTCTTGGCAATGTTCTCTGTCTTCTGCCTGGATCGCAGGGACAGTTTGCGGGGTGGTTCTCCTTCTGTAGGGGGTGGGGTGTGGTGGCCTGTTGGTCCTGTGGCGGGGCCTCCTGTACACTAGCGCCAGCAGAGGTGGAAGGCTGTTCCTCGGTTTGGCTAGTGTCAGGTGCCTGTTGTTGTGCCACTGCCTCCCTCATGGTCTTGCCCATGTCAGCCAGCACCCCTGTAATGGTGACCAGGATGGTGTATATTTTTGTTAGGTCCTCCCTGATCCCCAGGTACTGTCCCTCTTGCAGCCGCTGGGTCTCCCGTAACTTGGCCAGTAGCTGGCCCATGGTCTCCTGGGAATGGTGGTACGCTCCCATGATGTTTGAGAGTGCCTCGTGGAGGGTCGGTTCCCTGGGCCTGTCCTCCCCCTGTCGCACAGCAGTCGTCCCATCTTCTCTGTTGTCCTGTGCCTCTTTCCCCTGAACCATGTGCCCACTGCCACTGACCCCAGGTCCCTGATCGTCCTGTGTTTGTGGGGTTGCCTTAGGTCCCTGTAGTGTGGACGCACTGCTGATTGACGTGTCCTGGGGACAGAGGGATGGGCCTGCTGGGTGGGTGGTGTGCTGGTGTTTCCTGAGGGGGGAGGCTCAGTGGTGGTTTGGGACTGTGGCAGGGTAACTGACTGTCCGGAGGTCCCAGATGGGCCAGGTTGGGCATCGTGATCCAGGCATGCAGAGCTGCTGTCATCACTGTGGGCCGCTTCTGGGTGGGGGCTGGATGTGGCTGGCACCTCCTCTCCGGTGACGTTGGGTAGGGGTCCTGTTGTGGGAAAATGCATTGTCAATGTACCTGTGTGTGCCATCTTGTGCATGGCTGTGTTTCCCTCTATGAATGTGATTTCCCTGTCGTCTTGGAATTGTGTGAGTGGTGATTTTGTGGGCTGGGTGAGTCTCTCTATTGGGCATGCTGGGGTGATGGGTGGCCATGCAGGTCTGTGATGGGTGTCCATGCATTGGGGGTGCCTGCAGTGCTTGGTATTGGGATGGGTGGATTGTGTTAGTGGGGTATATGTGAGTTGGTGGAGTGACGGGGTTGGGGGTAGGAGTTTGTGATGGCATGCAGGTAGGGGAGGATAACGGTGTAAAGATTTGACTTACCAGAGTCCAGTCCTCCTGCTACTCCTGCGAGGCCCTCAGGATGCATGATCGCCAAGACTTGCTCCTCCCATGTTGTTAGTTGTGGGGGAGGAGGTGGGGGCCCACGGCCAGTCCTCTGTACAGCAATCTGGTATCTTGAGAACACAGAACGCACCTTCCCCTGTAGATCGTTCCACCTCTTCCTGATGTCATCCCTTGTTCTTGGATGCTGTCCCACGGCATTGACCCTGTCCATGATTCTCCGCCATAGCTCCATCTTCCTTGCAATGGATGTCTGCTGCACCTGTGATCCGAATAGCTGTGGCTCTACCTGGATGATTTCCTTCATCATGACCCTTAGCTCCTCCTCAGAAAACCTGGGGTGTCTTTGGGGTGCCATGGATGTGGTGTGACTGATATGTGTGAGGATGTATGGGGTGAGGTGTGGAGTGCTGTGTTGTGGTGTGTGCTGTGAGTTGCGTGTATGGTGTATGGGTGCTGGTGTTCTGTGGCTCAGATTGAGTGGGTGCTCCTGACTTGTGTCTCTCTCTGGTCACAATTTTTATTTTGGTTGTAGAGGGTTGTGGGTAATGTGGGTCTGTGTTTTATAGGGTTGTGGGTGTGTGGGTGTGGTGGGTGTATGTGTGTCACATGTGTGTAGTTTGAATTGTCCAATGTGGTGTAGTTTTGTAAGTGTGTGTGTATTTTAAGCGCGGCAGTGTGTATCACCAATGGTTTACTGCAGTTGAAAGACCGCCGCGTTGATTCGTGGGTAGTGATACTGTGGGCGTATTCCTGTTGGTGTAATGGTGTGGGTTTTGCCATTGGCAGTTTATCACTTACCTTTGGTTTGGCGGACTTGTGTGGGTGTCTGTATGGTGGCGAATTTCAATGTGTGGGTCATAATACCCGTGGCGGATTACCGCCGCGGTCACGGTATGTTGGCGGCTGTCAGCACGGCGGTAAGCGTCTTTTACTGCCAGGGTTGTAATGAGGGCCATGGTGTTGATCTAATTTAGATGGATTTGCCATGGCCCTGTGTTTAAGGAATATATGAAAGGAATGACACCCTAATCAAGCCCAGCTCTTCTTCTCTGGAGTGACTAAATCATTTTTAAGACTGGATTTATTTTTCATCCTAATGGCACATTGCTGTAGATTTAGAGCTGTAGCCTAAATGGGAAGGGGCATATCAGAACATTTCCCATTGGTGGTGACTAGTAGTCAGTTTACCCTGGAAGTTACATGACTGGAGACTAAATATCTGGTTTCCACCTACTGACTGTTATTTTCTCATGGACGTAGAGTCTGTTCAATCAGTAGTGTCATGGTCATAGGCCTACAAGACAGTCCTATGGGGACAGGCTGTATCCACATTTTAATTAAGGAACAAGGCTAGAATTAGTGTGGTTCTGTGCATGAGGACCTTATAGACCGAGATGAAAAATGAGTGGAAAGTACTTCAATGAGGTTACAGCATCAGACTGTGATTAACAACTGTTGTTAGACCTGATATCCTTAGTGTTGTTTTCCACCCAAACCTTTTTGCTTCATTCCTCCTGTTTTGCTGGGTTTGGTTTTACTGGCTATAGGACTCTGTACACTTTACCAGTGCTAACGTACTTATGCTCACTCCTGCAAACATGGTAAAATTGGCTTACTCTCAAATGTCATATTTAATTTAATGGTAGGTCAGTAGTAAAGTGGTATACCATATTCCCAGGGTTGGAAAATGTAATGCTATTTATGGGCCTGCTGCACTTATTATGCCACCCACTTAAGTAGTCTGTCTCATGCCTGCCATTGTATTGCATTGCTGCCTGTGTGTTCAGTTTTAAAGTGTCATTTCAACCTCATAAATTAAACCTTTTACCAGGCCTAAACCTTCCCTTTGAATGCACATAGGTCACCCCTAGGGTAGGTCCTAAAAAGCCCATGGTGTGGCTTCTAAATTTGTAAATTTGTAAATTCTGCAAGCCCTACCTCTCCGATAGGGTAACATTGGGTTACGTTATTGCATTTATTAGTTGATTGATTGTGAACAAGTAGGAGAGTAATGTCTGGTGTCGGCAGATTTGTAATTTAAAATCATCTTTAAGGCTAAAGTCAAATTTTGAGTCACCATTCTGAAAATACCACTTCTAGAAAGTTTGCATTTTCATGTCCTATCCATTTGATGCCTGTTCCTGAGTCATGTGACTAGGTGTAGTTGGCAATTGGTCATTGTATATTCCTCCCAGACAGCTACAGAATAGAGCATCTGGATGTTGACAATATGGGACATCCTGACTAGATGAGGAGGCGGAGCTGTCACTCTTACACTTTAAAGACCCTGCCTCCCCTCAGACACAAAGGACTTCACAGTAGCCTATTGTGCCTGCAGACAGACTGGGACCAGGACAAGGAGGCAGGAAATTCCAGACTGTTCTGGAGGGAAAAGACTCCAGAGTTTTTTCCACTTCAAAGTGGGCAATAGGTAAAAAAATGGGACCCTCAAACCCTTTCTTCAGTACACTGAACTGTCCGGCTCCCAGAGGACTGCCCTGCTGTTTGCGGCCTGTCCTGCTGTCTGAGAAGGGAGACTGGTCCTGCAACCATCAACCCAGGCTTAAGTGACTCCAAGGGTCAGCTGACTTTCCTCCTGTTCTCTGGCTCCTTGTGACCGGCCAGCTGACCAGGTGCATTGGACCTGCCTGTGAGTTATTGACTTCTGCTAGAGTGAGTTCCCCAAGAGGTGTCCCTCTAGTCTTCGACCTTTAGTGTTGCATCAGGTGAGCTTGTCCTAAAACAAAAGGAGAAATCCCCAAATTTTGGGCTCCTGGTGACTGCGGACGGGCCAGTTTGCGATAAGATCTTGCTGCTCATGCTGACCACCAGCGTGAAGCTCCTGTCAGCTTAGATTTTGATAAGGAGAGTGTTAGGAAAACACTTTGTGGTCTGGAAACAGTGCCGCATAATTTGATTTAACCCTTCATAACTGCATTCTATACTCAACTAACCTGTGAAATTCTTCAAAAAATGACTTAAAATTTGGTGGCTTTTGTCCTAGTCTCTGTGAAGATGATCTCAGCCGTGTGTCAATGTGCACTTTTCATCCACTTCAGTATGTGATTTTGTGACTAAACATTTTAAAATGGGCAATGTCCAAAATGTAAGGATGGAGAATTAATCGATAAATTCTCCTTAACTCATAACTTACCTAATAATACCTTCGCAACTGATGCTATCAATTAATTGAAGGAATCTTTACCACAATTAGAAAGAAGCCCCAGCTTATCTTCATTGCCTTATGTACTTACTGCAAGACTTCAACATTTTCCATTTGAAAATATAGTGAATGGCATTGATTGCAAACCTAATTTTTGCAAGTTAGATAATCCTACCTCTGACTGTTGTCATGATTGTAATGGTGGCCTTTGACTGGAAGCTGTAACACTCAATTATGTTTGTGTAATTTATATTTTCACAGTTTATATGTTTGACATGGTTTCCTTGATGCTGCGGATGTGTTTAAGGGATGTTGGAAGTGTTACTTTCGATTAATCTGATTCAATTAGTACATACTTTTCTGCTTGATAGTATTAAAGCTAAACTGTATGTGATATGCAGTAAAATCTGTACCCCTGCTGGTGGATTGGCAAACATGTCTGAAAAAGCATTATATCAACATCAAGAGTTATTAAAATATCTTCCTGTTTGGAGCTATATGAGTCTTGCTGTCATATGTTAATAGTATGATATGGACACATAAAAGTTTGGCGATTACATAATAAGGCCCTTTATTAACGATTTAACAAAATGGGGTTAATAAAGTTACACAGGGTGTTGAAGTGCAAAAAATGGAGTCCTGGATCAGCAAAAGTGCTGTCCTCTATTTGACCTAATTTGCACTGAATTGCACATGGAGTCTCAGAACAGTATAGTGAGAGTAATAGATCTCAAGGTGTGTGGAAGATTTAAGGTGCTCTGCCTAATATGTATCAGGGTGGTAAATGAGTAATTGATTGTTCCCTAACTTTAACTAATGTGCTGGAGCAGACCTTCCAGTACATTTTCATGTCCTCAAGAAGGGTAAGGAAAGAATTAAGTCCCATATTTAGACTTTTTAGCACCACATTTGCGTAGTTTTTTATGCAAAATCGACGCTAACTTACAAAATACAATTGTATTTGGTAAGTTTGCGCTGCTTGTGTGTCAAAGAATTACGCAAATGTGGGGCTAAAAAAGTATAAATATGGGCCTAAGTTCTAAGTGTTTCAGAAATATTGGAAAATAATGCTAAATAATGTGCAAAAATAATGATGTTTAAAATGTGTGTTAAAATAGAAAAATTGTAGTAGGCAAACATACTTAAACATGCTGAGACACTGACATGTTATAGTTGTCTACACTAAAAGTATTATAGAAAAAGCACAAGGCTTGATCATTTGATAAACTTGTTTTCCACAATGAATTGTTGGGCAAAATGTTTTTCTTCTTGTTTATATAGATCATTCCACTTCTAAAAAGACTACTGTTAGCTAATGAATTGACTTGTTATTTAGAAAGCTAGATATGAAAGTTCATACATGGTAATGCAGTCTTGAATTGGAGGGGGATTCATGATACCTTAGATTAAATAGTTACATGATGTCATAGTTGTGGCCTTAGAAGTTGCTCTCTGAGGTTTATTCTGTTCCTATGTGAAGACGGGGAGTGAAAGTTCTCCCATGGGTGCATCAGAAGCTGATGATCAGTAGCAGAAAGAAGAAGCAACACAGATTTGAAACATTGATTTTGTCTGTCCACAATAGTGCATGTTCCTAAAGTAGGTTGCCATACACTCTTCCATTCCCCTTTCTATACTGTTAGTAGAAGACTTCTCAGAGACTCTATTGAGTTTCTTGAACCTCTCTTCATGAGAAGTTCTGAACATCTCTTTATGTTTTCATTGATTATTGAACTATTAAGCTTGCCTTTGATGCTGAAGCTTTATGCTTTATGATTTCTCTTGGATTTAGAACTCCTTATGGGTTTCTGATCTGACACTTTTTTCCTTCCTTTTGTTTTCCTCGTAATATGCCAGCAGAGGAATGTAGGGAAAAGAACACTAGTAACAATGAGTACGACAGGAAGACCAGGAGGGCCTTTCAACAGAATGCAAACAATTTCATAGTAACAGGCTGAGATATGTCCTGTTTATTGTGTTAATTTTCTCTTGATGGGTGGAAGCCTACCCAAAACTGAGAAATGACATTCTCACTGTAGTTAATTTACATTTTAGATGCAGGTTCAGGTTACCAGTTTTCCTGGAGTCCGATTGCAAGACCCATTTCAACAATGAAGTCCTTAGAATGCTATGTGTAGCTCTACAGGTGGTACAGAGGTCAATTGTAGCTCTCGACCAGAAGCCTCTGGAACTTTTGAACATCTAAATGGAACCATAAAATCATATTTGGCGAATGTTTGTGCCTCCACTTCACTGAAATGACCAGATGCTCTGCCTTTGGCATTAATGAGCTTCTGAAATACTCTTGACAGGAGAAAAGAATTATCGCCAAATGAGATCCTTATGGGGCGTGCAAAGAGACTGTCTGCTGTACCTGCGAATGCGCTTGTAAACATCACAGATGACATGATACTCGATTACTGCAAAGGATTAGCAGATATAGTATGTTCTGTCTCTCACCAGGTTGAAGCTGCTACCTCAAATCCTCATCAAATACAGTGCCATTACCTCAGTCCTGTTGACTGGGTGTTGATAAAGAAGAACATGCTTAAGTCTTGCTTGCTTGGAACCGGGATGGAAAGGGCCGTTCCAAGTCATCTTAGTAATGAATACTACTGTTAAGTGCATTGGGATACTGAATTGGGTGCATGTGTCACATAACCAGTGAGTGAGATAGTGGAGGATTGAAAAACCCACATTGTATTCAAATCTAAGATTCAATGAATCAAGGCCCAAAACAGAAGGTCATACAGGTTTGAGCAAAGAACCAAAAGCCAAAACGTGTTTCACCCCCTATGGTAAGTTTACCTGGGGCTTTTTCAAGGCTAGCAAGTGTCATCAGAGTAGTATCTTTCAACAGATCATGTACCGTCCTAAATCCCACAACCTTGTCGTGGGATTTAGCCCAGTACATGATCTGTTGAAAGATACTTTTGCGCTTCTAGACTGACTGTAAATATTGACCGGTTAATGCATGTTTTAAAAAAATGTATCTACTCTGATGACTCTTGCTTGCCTTGAAAAAGCCCCAGGTAAACTTACCATATGGGGCGAAACACGTGTCAGCTTTTGGTTCTTTGCTCAAACCTGTATGTCCTTCTGTTTTGAGCCTTGATTCATTGCTGAAACTTGTATGACTTCTGTTTGAATGGACATCAATAAATAACTTTGGACTCACCATCTCAACCCAACGTGTTTATTCTATACTGGAAATCATCATAAATCACAAATTTGGAATCTTATATTTGAATACAATGTGGGGTTTTCAATCCTCCACTGCTTCAAGATTTTGATTTGGGGGCAAATTGGTCCATACCTCATTTGATAACCCACAAACTGGAAAGGACATTTTTTTGGATGAGAGAGTTGGGCCATTGGAACCTTGCTTCTTGAATCACAGTGAGTGAGGTGTCCCTATGAAGGAATAGTGTACTATGAACCAGAACCAAGGGCACCTGTGGCCACACCATCCAGAGCAACACCATTACAAGGAGCAAAAAGAGGTGGAGAATCTCAGATTATCGTACAAATCCAAAATCCTGTAATATCACAGAGTGGAGTGAAAGTCCTGTAAGAAGAAATTAGATCTCAGTGAGAAATAACAGTAGAGACATCACCAGAACAAGTAGATGATCCAGGTGAAGGGACAAGTACCAGAACAAGAAGGCTCACACATGATGCTGAATGGTCACAAAGCTATGGTCAAAAGAAACTGTGATCAAATGTGTCAATTGAACACATATCACAGACTATCACTGAGGAGAAAGAGTCAAGCGGTGTAAGTGACACAAAAAAAAGAAGATAAATAGACTACAGAAAGGACAAAAAGAGTGAGAATGCATTGCCCAGGGTATTCTGCACTTGAATGGAACTACCACATGAATCAAATACTAAATGCATCGGTGAGGATTTCATTGACCTGAGATCTGAACTATTTGAGCTGCAATGACATCACACTAAAAAAGTACTGAGAAACGTTGCTGAAAAAGATTTCTGAAAGAAACAAAACAAAGTTGAGAGACCCTATTGAATTAAAAAGTACAAAAGACTGAAATAAAGACTACTAATAAAACTGAGAAAGTTGTTAAATAAAATGTATTAAGAAGATTTCCCTATGCCTAAGGCAGTAGAAAAGCAGGGATAACATATTTTGAAGAAGATTAGGAAGGGATAGGAAGGACTACATGAAGATTATTGTAAATAAAGCCGAAAGAACTAACTGTAAAAGAAAAATCCAAGAAGCTTCTTTGTTTAAAAATCTGAAAATCTGAAAGTAGACTAATGACTTCACCTGTTGCTATATTTCATTTAAAGATCTAACTGCAGACAAACATGTGTTTCCTATCAAGGCTAAATGCAAGATTATTATGGGTATTACATTTTTAGTAGTAGTCTTAGTAGTTATAGCAATGTTACT
Source organism: Pleurodeles waltl (assembly GCF_031143425.1). Classification (NCBI taxonomy): domain Eukaryota; kingdom Metazoa; phylum Chordata; class Amphibia; order Caudata; family Salamandridae; genus Pleurodeles; species Pleurodeles waltl. Next base: position 1,238,709,415 of record NC_090447.1, on the reverse strand, counting down.
AGAAATGTATTTCACACTAGAGACAGATAAACCTATTTCTATACATGCTCCTATGACATCTACGCACACAATAGATGAGGCAAAATTGAAGGTGTCATTTTTGAATTACATGAAAGAAGATTACACAACCAATATTTATTCTAGGTTAGTTCAGGAAGATACACAAGCATTAGGCACAAAGGATTGGAACGTCTGTGCACACTTGCCTTCATCAGATTCAGGGGAGGTGACATTTCATCACATACCACTGTCAAATGCAATCATATGTATTATTTCAATTTGTTTAGTATACAGGCAGGAACACGTTGAATATTATTATTCCAATTATGACATGATTTTTACAAAAGTTCTTTCACAGAGAAGTATGAATCTTCATCCATAGGTGAAAGAAATGGACACAGCTTGGTATTATTTTAGACCATTTTCACCCATAGATACAGTTAGGGCATGTGAAAAGAAAATGACTCGTTTAATGAGACTATTAGAGAAGACATTTATCATGGAATTAGAAGAAAGAAGGGCACACATTTCCCAAAGTAAAAACAGAGGGGAAAACATTTTGAAAAACATTTGGAAGAAAGAAGCAGATGAATATAGAAAAAAAATGATCTATCGAAAACTGAAATTAGACAGATGACAACAGGGAATTTCATCTGTTAACAAAAGAAGAAGCCATTTAGAAAAAGACCCATAAGTAGTAGTAGTTGTGAACACACATTCGAAATTATGAGAGGTTCATGGCAAATTTTACGAGAAGAGGCAGTCATTCCAGGAGATTATTTTGTTTGTGGACAGGGTGCATGTTTTCAATTACCAGCAGATTGGGAGGGTATTTGCTGTCTAACTTTGCTGTTTCCTAAGATGTACCATGCAAATCATATCACTGCTTTGCCAATGACACCATCGCATAGAGATATACGTAGTATAAGTGATGGAACACAATTAATTAGAGACGTTTTTGGAGCAATCTTTCCACCAGTGGGATTTTTATTAAAAGGACATGAAAATCAGAAATCTTTCAACAGTATTGGAACAATTACTAATACTTCTGGAGCTTTATTAGTTTTTAACACAGAATAAGTGGCTATTAGATCAATGGTTTTACAAACTCAATTAGCTTTAAATAGTTGCTTGCAGAAAAGGGTGGAGCCTGCAAGATACTGAAATCTCAGCATTGCTGTTCATATATACCTGTAAAGTAAACAGAATTAGAATTCACAAAGAAAAGAACATTTCTGACTTAAACCTGAGTTAGACTCATTAGGACCAACATTAGTGTTTAGGCAAAGGAGTTTCTGTAATTTCCAAAGCAGTTTGCAACCACTGGAGCTGGAATTTTCAGAGCTATATTTGTGCTAGTACTAATAGTTGGGTTATGCCTATTAACTTTTTTTGCTTTCTATAGAGGTCGTAGATGTTATTTTGATAAGAGCAAGAACAGAGAAAGAAACAACAAGGTTATAAAAGAATTAGAAGAAGCCAAAAATAAAGACTATAAAAGATTGAAAGGATCTGCGAAAAATTGTAATAGGCAACCATACTTAAATGTGTTAGGCCTGAAATGCTAAGACACTGACATGTTATTGAAACTAAAAGAATTGTTGAAAAAGCACAAGGCTTGAGCTTGACCTTTTGAAAGACTTGTTTTTCATAATGGATTATTGTTGCTCAAAATGTTTTTCTTGTTTATAAAGATATTTCTACTTCTAAGAAGACTACTATAAGCTAATCAATAGACTTGATATTTTGAAAGTTAGATATGAAAATTCACACAAGAGAATACAGTCTTGAATGGGAGGATAATTCATGAGTTCTAGTTACACAATAAGACATAGTTGTGGCCTTAGAAGTTGCTGTCTGAGGTTTATTGTGTTCTTGTGGGAAGGCATTCCCATGGATGCATCAGCAGCAGATTGGTCAGCTGAGGGCAGAAGAAGCAGCATGGACCTGAAACATTGATTTTGTCGGTCTTTAGTAGTATATCATAATTCTTCCATTCCCCATTCCATGTTCTTTTTAACACATTGTTCAGAGACTGTGCCAAGCGTTTTGAACCTGCCTTCATAAAAGGTTCTGCTTTGATCCATTATTGAATTATTAAGCTGACCTTCAATGCTGAAGATTTATGCTTTGTTTTCTCTCGAATTCAGAACTCATTATGGATTTCTGGATTGACACCTTTTTCCTTCTCATTCTTAGAATAGGGATTATTTCCTTTATGGAACCCGCTTAATGAATTTTATCGTGATTTATTGATTACTTACTCAATTATTGATTTCCAACAAAACTATAATGATTAAGGTTAATTAATTTTATTCTGTGACCTTAATAAAGATGAGCTATAAAAAGGTTTGATTAATAAAACCCTTTAACTCATACCACTCTCTCATTATTGACTGAAACAGACTAGAATGTGTTATGATAACCTAGTGTGATGTATAGCTCCTGATAAATCTCCATCAGTGCCAAAGATCCATTGACTTGGGAGGAGTAGGCAGCAGGGGTTAGTCTGATGACGGTAAACAGAGACTTTAACAGAAGAATCCCAAGCCACCACTATCAAATTAGATCACGCTGCTCCAGATATATAGCAGTATTTAGTAACTTTCTAAATTATGTTAGGTTCCTTTATTGAATTATATTAAAATAACTAAAGTTAATCTATGTTCAACAGCTAAGGAAAAGTTGCTGCATGAGGGGCCTGGAGTTGCCCTTTCCAGAAATGATTGATCTGCTTATGTGTAAATGTTGTTCTGTTTTGACTTGCCACTCTGTTATTGTGCCTGTACAATACACTTCAGTGATTTTAAAAGCTGTAAAGAACATAGATCTGTTTTAAAAAATCAGAATTGAAGGGATCTACATTTTATGAACCTATTCTGGTGGTATTTGATAGTTGCTCTATGTTAGATGAATGCTTTCCCCAAGAGAAAAATCCCTTCATTGGTACTACCCCCTGTACTTTGCCGTCTAAATTGTCCTCAGAGATGGCAACTGAATTTAACAATTTTTATAGTAAGATGTGCAATCCAGCTAGGATTAACGGTGTTGATGTTGGAGGTGACAGGTTGTGGGATAGGCCAACCGATTGATGATTTTATGAGCTTTGAACAGCTAGTAACTGATACACAGGAGGTCCACCTCCCAGGAGCCCTAGGCACAATATTTTCAAATTTGTAAGTAAAAACTGCATATATATTAAATAAAATACGATTGAAAACTGGTATGTTTATTTAATTTTCCCCTCAGATAATAAAATGTGTTTACCTGTTAATGCCTATATTCAACCAGGTGCTTACTCTGAACAAGTCAGTGTGAGAGTGCTCCAATATGACCTCATGTGATAAGAGAATCCATTTGAGGTTCCATTTTAGTAATTCTCATTTAAAGATAAATCCTACCAAATATGAAGACATTTTACCTGACCAATTGAGTAGCTTGTACACAAATAACCATCTCAAGTTAGCTCAGCAAGGGGGATCTCCTTTAGCACAACAAAATGTAATTTGCATGAATGGCCATATCTTTAAACACAGTGCAGCAGACCCCATCATTTGTTTTGGTTCAGGAAGAGTTCTCATTGACTGTTCATTTGTGTCCCTTCAGCACTTCTGGTCTTTCTTTGTTTTTAAGGTTAAAAATGTAAGAAACCATTTCGCACTAAGAAGGATGATTTTCAAACAACAGTGGTACTCCTGTACTCTAGTTATAAGCTATTGTCTAAGAGTTTGTACATGTTTACCAGAGGTGCCCTTGTGTAATTTTAGCAACTTTCTGCTAAAATTCTGTTGAGAGTTCATTGTTTTAGCATGAAAGGTTAGTGTCTATGGTTGTAAAATGTATTTATGTTTGTCTTCATTCAGCTCTGTGGGACTCAGCCAGTGACCGATGAAGACTATGGCGGTCATACCAACCTCGGCGGTAAAAGGCGCTTACCACCAGACAGAAGACCGCCATAACACCGCCGCGGTCATTCTGACCCACAACAGGCAAACCGCCAAAATACCGACATCCACAAAAGTCCGCCACACCAAAGGTCAGCAATAAACTGGCGATGACCAAACCTCCACCGTCACGCCAACAGAAATACGGCCATGCCATTACGACCCACGAATCCACGCGGCGGTCTTTCAACCGCGGTATTCTATTGGCGGTACACACCGCCGCGGTCGAAATACACATACTCGTACAAAACACTACCACATTGGCCAATTCGAAATACACACACCTGATACACATACACACACCACTCCCACACACCCAATACAATATAAAACATACACCCACATCACCCACAAACCCCTACGACCAGAAATTCTGAGAGAAGGCCAGAGAGAGACACCACAGTCAACTACCAAGCATCCACAGGCACACAATACCAATACCCACAGAACTTCCACGCACCTCACACAACACACCACTAAATAGCACCCCACCTATCACTACACACTCCACCCCACACATCATCCACACCACCCCATGGCACCTCAAAGACACCCTAGGTTCTCAGATGCTGAACTTAGGGTCATGGTGGAGGAAATCGTACGAGTAGAGCCCCAGCTGTTCGGGACACAGGTGCAGCACACCACCATTGCCAGGTAGATGGAGCTATGGAGCAGAATAGTCGACAGGGTCAACGCTGTGGGACAGCACCCAAGAAATAGGGACAACATCAGGAAGCGGTGGAACGACCTACGGGGAAGGTGCATTCCATGGTATCAAGGCACAACATCGCGGTACAGCGGACTGGCGGCGGACCCCCACCTTCTCCCCCAGAATTTACAACATGGGAGGAGCAAGTCTTGAACATCCTGCATCCTGAGGGCCTCGCAGGAGTCGGTGGAGGAATGGACTCTGGTAAGTCTCATCTTCACTACTTCATTCCCCCCACCCCACCTGCATGCCAACTCATACCCCCACCCTCACCCCCATCACAACTACCCATTGCAAATGTCTCACCGTCACAACCCACCCATCCCAAAACTTAGCCCTGCATGCGGCCCCAAAGCATGGACACCCATCACCAAAGCATGCCCAATGCACATACCCATCACCCCCCCCCCCCCAAAACACCATCACAACAGCCCCCACAAAGGAATGCCAGCACTGGGGTACACGGGCACCCACCCATTGCACGCCATTGGCACACACAGAAGCAATAACCATACTTTTATACCCCTGCAGGACCCGAACGCCAGGTCACCGCGCAGGAGGGTCCACAAATGTCCACTCCACCCCCAGAAGATGCCCACAGTGATGACAGCAGCTCTGTCTCCCTGGATCTAGAAGACTAGCCCGGTCCATCGGGGACCTCAGGACAGTCGGTTCCCCTCAGACAGCCACAGGCCACAGCAGACCTTCCCCCCTCTGGGAACACCAGCACAGCACCCACCCAGCGGGCCCATACCTCTGTCCCCAGGACACGTCAATCAGCGGTGTGTCCACCACTACAGGGAACCCAGGCTAACCCACCACCCCAACAACAACAGGGACCTGGGGGCAGTGGTAGTGGGCACACGGTCCAGGGGACGGAAGCCCAGGGAAACAGGGGAACTGGGAGGGCTGCTGTGCGACAGGGGGGGGACAGGCCAAGGGAACCCACTCTCCACGAGGCCCTCTCCTCCATCATGGGAGCATACCACCGCTCCCAGGAGACGATGGCGACGGTCCTGGCCAGGTTTCAGGAAATCCAGCTTCTGCAGGAGCAACAGTATATGGGGTTCAGGGAGGAACTAAGAAACATCAGTTCCGCCATGGGTACCATCGTAGTGGCCCTGATTGAGTTAATCACCACATTGCGGACCACTGTGGCACCTCAAAGGTCCCCTGACACTATCATGGACCAAGAACTGGCTACCACCTCCGCCGGCGCTAGTGGACAGGAGGCCCCGACACAAGAGCAACAGGCCACCAGAACCCCACCCCCTGCAGAAGGAGAACCACCCCGCAAGCGTGCCCTGATATCCAGGAAGAAGACAGAGTAACATGTCAAGACCCCCGCCAGCAAAGGATACCGCCCTGATTGTCATCCCACTGTCCCACATTGTCACCCTGTCCAACCTTAAACTGCCCCTGCTCCACTTCCCACAGGCATTTGGACAATGCACCTGTGATACTGATAGTCTGGACTCTGCCATGGACAATCCTCCACCATCACCCCTCACCGATTTGCAACCACCCATCCAAATTAGAGCACTTGAATAAACACACTTATTGCACATAAACAATCTGGAGTCTGTCTGTGATTTTAACAAATGTATTAGACATGACCGTGCCAAAATTGTTATTCACATTGTGATGCCAACTAACCGCTGTCACACAGCTGTAGTCCATGGGGAAACAAAGCAGATGTCACGCAGTGGGGCCCACAGCTCAGAAAACGGAAGGGAAAGTCACAACACAGTTACCATACACTGGGGGAAAAAGTCAGACAGTAGAGAGGTAGGAGTCTTTAAGTAAATGTAATATGCCGGTGTGTACTCTTACCTGTGTGTCACTGAAAATATTGCTCTATTACTGTGTTCCTGTTGTCTATGTCGTCCTCTTCGGCTTCCTCTTCTTCACTCTCCACAGGCTCCACAGCTGCTACAACACCACCATCTGGACCATCCTCCTGCAGAAAAGGCACCTGGCGGCGCAAAGCCAGGTGTTGAAGCATACAGCAGGCCACGATGATCTGGCACACCTTCTTTGGTGAGTACATTAGGGATCCACCTGTCATATGGAGGCACCTGAACCTGGCCTTCAGGAGGCCAAAGGTGCGTTCGATCACCCTCCTAGTCCGCCCATGGGCCTCATTGTAGCGTTCCTCTGCCCTGGTCCTGGGATTCCTCACTGTGGTCAGTAGCCAGGACAGGTTGGGGTAACCAGAGTCCCCTAATAGCCACACCCGGTGCCTCTGGAGTTGACCCATCACGTAAGGGATGCTGCTATTCCGCATGATGTACGCGTCATGCACTGACCCAGGGAACTTGGCATTAACATGGGAGATGTACTGGTCTGCCAAACAGACCATCTGTACATTAATCGAAAGATAACTTTTCCTGTTCCTGTACACCTGTTCACTCCTGCTGGGGGGGACCAAAGCAACATGTGTCCCATCAATGGCACCAATGATGTTGGGGATATGTCCAAGGGCATAGAAATCACCCTTCACTGTAGGCAAATCCCCCACCTCAGGGAAAACGATGTAGCTCTGCATGTGTTTCAGCAGGGCAGACAACACTCTGGACAACACCTTGCAAAACATAGGTTGAGACATCCCTGATGATATTGCCACTGTTGTTTGAAATGACCCACTTGCTAAGAAATGGAGTACTGACAGCACCTGCACTAGAGGGGGGATCCCTGTGGGTTGGCGGATGGGTGACATCAGGTCTGCCTCCAGCTGGGCACACAGTTCATGTATAGTGGCTCGGTCAAGCCTGTATGTCAGAATGACATGTCGTTCCTCCATTGTCGACAGGTCCACCAGCGGTCTGTACACGGGAAGATTTCTCCATCTCCTCGCATTGCCCAGCGGACGGTGCCTAGGAAGGACAACAGCGAGCACAGAGTCAATCAACCCACAGGTACGTTCCCACAGCTTGCACACAACATGATTCACTATGCATTGAATGGTTTGTATGAGTGTTGAGGAAAGGCCTAGGTATGTGTGACGCAGTAGAAATTAAGCCATGTGGGCCCTTGAAATGGCGGCTGCCTGACCTGTGAAGTGTGACAATGGGATGTGAGGTCAATGCGCTGGCGTGGCACACCGTGGCGGTAGGCGGTCGAAGACCGCGGCGCAAAGCCGCATTGGTTAACATAGAACCCTATGTGTTTCACAAGCCAATGACGATGTGCGCCGGCGGTCGCGGTACGCACCGCCGCGGGCGTGACCGCCATTTTCTATCTACTTAATCACTCGATACCTGATCTTCCACAGGAGAGGACCTACACTGCAAGTGCTGTAGTGACCTCGGTCTGGAAGAGACAATGGCTGCTGCGACTGGAGAAAGGGCCCCTGCCTTCACTTCTGAAGAATTGGAGAAACTCGTGGATGGGGTCCTCCCCCAGTATGCGCTACTCTACGGTCCTCCAGACCAACAGGTAAGTACACTGGGACCATACTTTGTGGGCAATGCCTGGGTTGAGTCGGGTGGATGAAAGATGGTGGGGAGGGGAGCGATTGAGGCATGCATCAGACGACAGATGAGAGCATTGGCCACATGGCAAGGGTGGGGATATGGGACCACTCACATCAAGCATGCAGAAGGTGATGATTTTTTTTCTCCCCCTGTACATGTCACATAGGTCAGCGCCCACCAGAAAATCGCTATTTGGCGTGCCATCGCCAAGGACGTCCGGACCCTGGGGGTCCACAACAGACGGGGCACCCACTGCCGGAAGAGGTGGGAGGACATCCGACGCGGGAGCAGGAAGACGGCGGAGGCTCTGCTGGGGATGGCCTCCCAACGTAGGAGGGGTGCCAGTCGTCAATTGACCCCCCTGATGTCCCGGATCCTGGCGGTGGCCTACCCCGAGTTGGATGGGCGCGTGAGGACATCACAGCAGACACAAGGGGGTGAGTACACTCTCATTCTGGTGACTTTGCGCGCAGTGGAGGTGTCTGGGTGGGGGAGGTGGGCTGTGGGTATCTCTAGGCCAGGGCGATTTCTGTAGGCTAGGCCCCTCCGTAAGGCATGGCCCTGTGCCCCCACCCCCCACCTCTGTAGGGTGCCAAGTACAGCTATTCATGGCCCTGTGTCATCTATGTGTGCAGTTGTCGTCCATAGGCTTGATTGAGTAGTGGACCCCAAGTGCGCAGCATAGTGCAGGGGGCTTCTGTGTCTGTCCTCTCCGCCAAAGGTAGCGGTAATCCATGCACTCAACATGTCTTTCTTTCTCCCCCCCCTTTTTTGTGGTCTTCCTGTTCATGTGTGCATTAGCATCATCAGGCGGAGGAGAAGTGGCATCGGAGCACGAGGGAGCTGCATCCCACATGGCCCTGGAGGGCCATGCAACGGACTCTGAGTACACCAGTGGGACGGAGGGCGAGGGGAGCTCCACAGCAGGGACTCGTGCTGATGTCAGTGGCAGCGACTCGTCCTCTGAAGGGAGCTCCCTTGTGGTGGCGGCAACATCCGTGCCCCCCGCAACAACAGGTACAGCCGCCACCCAGCGCACCAGCACCGCCCTCCCAGCAGCCCCTCAGCTTTTTCCCCGTGCCCGCTCACCCAGGAAGGGAGGCATCTCCTTCGCCCCAGGCACCTCAGGTCCTGCCCCTGTCACCCCTGCTGCCCTCAGTGAGGAGGTCATTGACCTCCTGAGGACCATCATTGTTGGGCAGTCTACCCTTTTGAATGCCATCCAGGGTGTAGAAAGGGAGGTGCACTGGAGTAATGCATACCTGGATGGCATTCATTTGGGTCAGGCTGCCCATCAGCGATCGTTCAACGCTCTGGCCTCAGCACTGACGGCAGCAATTGTCCCTGTCTCTAGCCTCCCCCCTCCAACTTCCTCCACCCAGACCCAATCCCCTGTACCTCTGCCTATCCCAGACACACCTACAGACCAGCCTGCACACACCTCAACACCCAAGGGAAGCTCATCCAGACATAAGCACCACACATCACACAAGCATTCACACAAGCAACATCCACATGCAGACACACCAACACCCACTGCCTCCACTGTGTCCCCCTCCTCCTCGTCTCCCTCCTCCCTCCCTGTGACGTCTCCACTCACACTTGCATGCACAACATCTTCAGCCACTACGTCCATCACCAGCACACCCACCAGAACACTCCGCACACGTGCAGTCACCACCCCCACTACCATTTACACGTCCCCTGTGTCCTCTCCCAGTGTGTCTGTCACCCCCTCTTCCAAACCACACAAACGCAGGCAGCCACCCACCCAACAGCCATCCACCTCACGACAGCCTCCAGCCCAAGCACCTGCACCCAAAGACACCAGACTTCACACTCCTACAATCACATCCTCTTCCTCCACTCCCATACCCACTACACCTAGCCGTCCCTCTCTTTCCAAATTGATTTTCCTTTCCAAACTTGACCTCTTTCCAACAACTCCCCCACCCCGTCCATCTCATAAGACTGCAATCAGCACCTCAGCCACCACCAAACCAGGACCTATCAAGACTGTTGTCCAAGGACTGTAAAGTCCCCCACCCTCAAGGGCAGCTAGTTCTGCTAGGAGCCAAGGCACGGCCAGCCCACCCCCGGAAAAACACCCAAAGATTACCAGTGCCCGGCGCGAGAGGCCAAGGACACCAGGGACCAAAATCCCTACCCTGGCTCCGGCTGGAAGTGGGGTGCCACCTGGCACACCGCCAAAGGTGGGAAAGGGCCACAGACGACCAGGGAAGGGCAGCACGCCCGACAATTCCGGTAGCAGGCCAGCTGCCCAGGAGGGCCCCACCAGCCCCATCCCAGGTGTGCAGGAGGACACCCAGAGGCCCAGTACGGCAGCCCAGGAGGGCCCCGCCAGCCACAGCCCAGCTGCCCAGGAGGGCCCCGCCAGCCACAGCCCAGCTGCCCAGGAGGGCCCCACCAGCCACAGCCCAGCTGCCCAGGAGGGCCCCGCCAGCCACAGCCCAGCTGGGCAATGAAGGAGCGCCAGCCACAGCCCAGCTGGGCAATGAAGGAGCGCCAACTCAAGCACCGCTGAACATGGCAAGGACTGCCAAGGCAAGCACCGCTGAACAGGGCAAGCACCGCTGAACAGGGCAAGGACCGCTGAACAGGGCAAGGACCGCCAAGGCAAGCACCGCTGAACAGGGCAAGCACCGCTGAACATGGCAAGGACCGCCAAGGCAAGCACCGCTGAACAGGGCAAGGACCGCCAAGGCAAGCACCGCTGAACATGGCAAGGACCGCCATGGCAAGCACCGCTGAACAGGGCAAGGACCGCCAAGGCAAGCACCGCTGAACAGGGCAAGCACCGCTGAACAAGGCAAGCACCGCTGAACATGGCAAGGACCACCAAGGCAAGCACCGCTGAACAGGGCAAGCACCGCTGAACAGGGCAAGCACCGCTGAACAGGGCAAGCACCGCTGAACATGGCAAGGACCGCTGAACAGGGCAAGGACCGCCAAGGCAAGCATCGCTGAACAGGGCAAGCACCGCTGAACAGGGCAAGCACCGCTGAACATGGCAAGGACCGCCAAGGCAAGCCCCGCTGAACAGGGCAAGGACCGCCAAGGCAAGCACCGCTGAACAGGGCAAGCACCACTGAACATGGCAAGGACCGCCAAGGCAAGCACTGCTGAACAGGGCAAGGACCGCCAAGGCAAGCACCGCTGAACAGGGCAAGCACCGCTGAACATGGCAAGGACCGCTAAGGCAAGCACCGCTGAACAGGGCAAGGACCGCCAAGGCAAGCACCGCTGAACAGGGCAAGCACCGCTGAACATGGCAAGCACCGCTGAACATGGCAAGCACCGCTGAACATGGCAAGGACCGCCAAGGCAAGCACCGCTGAACAGGGCAAGGACCGCTGAACAGGGCAAGGACCGCTGAACAGGGCAAGGACCGCTGAACAGGGCAAGGACCGCCAAGGCAAGCACCGCTGAACAGGGCAAGGACCGCCAAGGCAAGCACCGCTGAACAGGGCAAGCACCGCTGAACATGGCAAGGACCGCCAAGGCAAGCACCGCTGAACAGGGCAAGGACCGCCAAGGCAAGCACCGCTGAACAGGGCAAGCACCGCTGAACATGGCAAGGACCGCCAAGGCAAGCACCGCTGAACAGGGCAAGGACCGCCAAGGCACGCACCGCTGAACAGGGCAAGCACCGCTGAACAGGGCAAGCACCGCTGAACAGGGCAAGGACCGCTGAACAGGGCAAGCACCGCTGAACAGGGCAAGGACCGCTGAACAGGGCAAGGACCGCCAAGGCAAGCACCGCTGAACAGGGCAAGCACCGCTGAACAGGGCAAGCACCGCTGAACATGGCAAGGACCGCCAAGGCAAGCCCCGCTGAACAGGGCAAGGACCGCCAAGGCAAGCACCGCTGAACAGGGCAAGCACCGCTGAACATGGCAAGGACCGCCAAGGCAAGCACCGCTGAACAGGGCAAGGACCGCCAAGGCAAGCACCGCTGAACAGGGCAAGCACCGCTGAACATGGCAAGGACCGCCAAGGCAAGCACCGCTGAACAGGGCAAGCACCGCTGAACTGGGCCCTTCATCTCAAGCACCGCTCTGCTGGGCACCGCCGTCTCATGCACCGCTGAACAGGGCCCTTCATCTCAAGCACCGCTGCACTGGGCCCTTCATCTCAAGCACCGCTGCACTGGGCCCTTCATCTCAAGCACCGCTCCGCTGGGCACCGCCATCTCATGCACCGCTGAACAGGGCACCGCCGTCTCAAGCACCGCTCCGCTGGGCACCGCCGTCTCAAGCACCGCTGCACTGGGCCCTTCATCTCAAGCACCGCTCCGCTGGGCACCGCCGTCTCAAGCACCGCTGAACAGGGCACCGCCGTCTCAAGCACCGCTCCGCTGGGCACCACCGTCTCAAGCACTGCTGAACTGGGCCCTTCATCTCAAGCACCGCTGCACTGGGCCCTTCATCTCAATCACCGCTGCACTGGGCCCTTCATCTCAAGCACCGCTCCGCTGGGCCCTTCATCTCAAGCACCGCTCCGCTGGGCACCGCCATCTCATGCACCGCTGAACTGGGCCCTTCATCTCAAGCACCGCTCCGCTGGGCACCGCCGTCTCAAGCACCGCTGCACTGGGCCCTTCATCTCAAGCACCGCTCTGCTGGGCACCGCCGTCTCATGCACCGCTAAACAGGGCACCGCCGTTTCAAGCACAGCTGCACTGGGCCCTTCATCTCAAGCACCGCTCCGCTGGGCACTGCCGTCTCAAGCACCGCTGAACTGGGCCCTTCATCTCAAGCACCGCTGGCCCATTGGCGGAAGGGGCAGTGCCGCATCTGTGTCGGGCAGGGCTGCACGAAGCACTCTGGGCACCAGTCCCCCTCCAGAACCAGTGGACACTGTCATCCACTTGAGAGACTGTGGCTTTGCACTCCCCAGGATGTAACAGTGGGAAAACCACCCACTGTAGAGACTTGAGAGACTGTGGCTTTGCACTCCCCAGGATGGTACAGTGGGCAAGCCACCCACTGTATGGACTTGAGAGACTGTGGCTTCGGACTCCCCAGGATGGTACAGTGGGCAAGCCACCCACTGTATGGACTTGAGAGACTGTGGCTTTGCACTCCCCAGGATACAGCAGTGGGCAAGCCCCCCACTGTATGGACTTGAGAGACTGTGGCTTTGCACTCCCCAGGATGGTACAGTGGGCAAGCCACCCACTGTATGGACTTGAGAGACTGTGGCTTTGCACTCCCCAGGATACAGCAGTGGGCAAGCCACCCACTGTATGGACTTGAGAGACTGTGGCTTTGCACTCCCCAGGATGGGACAGTGGCCATGGAGGCCCCTCGTGGATCTGGCGACGTGTACTCATGTGGCTGAGGTGCCCCCCCTTCCCTTCCCCCTGAGGTGCCTGTAGTTTTTCTATCTGATGCCCCTGCAGTGTTCTCTCCATTGGTGTCAGGTATCCTGTGTGGGCCTTGCCCATGTGATTTGGGCCCAGTGGTCCACGGACAATGACTGCTAAAATTATCGGACTTTTAATATTTATGTATATATTAGTTTTAAATGTGTGATATTTTTATATGCCGATAATACAATATATTCGACTGTTTATGATCATTTCATTTTGTCTTTGCATTCTTCTGGGTGGTTTGGGGGTTGTAACAGTGATGTATTGCTATGCATTGATGTGTGTGTTGTAGTGGGTGAGGGTAGTGGTGGGTGTGTAGCGTATGTGTGCCCGTAATATTTTCTCCTCCCCCCTCCCCTGTGTCGTAGGTGCAGTACTCACCGTAGTCTTCTGCGCCGGCGTTCGTGCTCCTGGTAGAGGAGCAGGAATACAATAGCTGGTAGGATGTGCAGTTCGGGTTCCATGCTGTCCAGATTCCTCGTGGGGTGTATGGAGGTGAGCGTTTTCCATTTGAAATGTCTGTTTCCGCTGTGTTTTTATCGGCGAGGCTACCGCCCCGGAAAAGGTGGCGGATTGGTGGGTTGTGATAGGGTGGGTGGTACATTGACTCCCGCCTGTCTGTTGGCGGTGACCGCAGCGCTGTTTGTTTGTCCCGCCGTGGCGGTCGGAGTGTTAATGTGGCGGTCTCTATTGACGGTTTCCGACAGGGTCAGAATTCCATTTTTTAAACCGCCAGCCTGTTGGCGGGTTAGCCGCCGCTTTAACACTGACCGCCAGGGTTGGAATGACCCCCTATGTGTCATGGTTTAGCAGTAAATGCTTCCTTATGAAAAAAAGCACTGGGAACTGCTTAATAAAGAAGAATTATTAGCTGACAAAATGTCAATTTTCGAGGTACTTATTTACTTTATTTAATGGGACCCTTTAAACCCTTCATAAAAGCCTGACTCCAAGTTCCTTATCACCAGTGAGTGAGTTGTTGTAGCTCCTGATTGTGGGTGCATTTTTCTGTTAGGCTGACTTGGGAAGACAGCTGTATCGGCAGGTTCCCGTGGGACAAGAGATCACCGTAGGCATTCAGGGAAAGACCTTGCTGGGTATGCCAACTCACCCGCAATCTTTGGAGTTTTGGCCTACTGTTTCCTGGGTTCAGGATAGAAGCTATTACCGGAAGACTTCCTTTGCAGCTCGGCCTCTCTGAGTGGTGCAGGGTGGTGAGGCCAGTACTCATTAACTTCTTCATGGCCTCCCTAAGAGGAGGGCTATCACTTGTCTAAGGGCCTTTGGGAGTCTAATAAGGAAGAGAAGATCTGTACTGATCTTCTCTTTACTTCCTTCTAGTTTCAAAATGGAGATGCTCTTTTTTTGCTATTTATTTTTCCCAGTCTCTAATGGATCATGTCATGTGGTTTTTATGTCATTTTCTTTCCATGTCTGTACGCTATTAAATTAAGCCCTTCATTCATTTTCACTGTGTCACAATGCAGCTGGTGTATTGTTTGACAAATTCTATGACCCTTTATCCTATTATATGTCCCAAATATCTTCTTGGAGAATTGGACTATCTTTAGCCTGTTTTTTGTCCTGCAGCCAACTCTTTCATTTTCTTCAGGGATGGCATTCTCCAGCCCTCCTACTTTCTGGAGGTTATTGTTGTTCTGGCTTTTCCTCCTGTTTGTGATCCTTCTTCTGGAAATGTGCCTTTTGCACATTACTCATCATATGGAACAGCACTGTGACTTAAAAAAAGAATCACTTTTGGTTCGGTCAGACCAAGGCCCAGAACTGCAACCTATGCCAGTGTCCAGACCTTGACAGTTGCAATATTTCTAGTCACCTGTTTCAAAGAAATTATGTAGCTGCTTAAAGCAAATACTGCTGAACTCTTAACTAAGAAAACAGGAAATAGCTTTTCCCTTCTTCTGATCTGGTTCTCTAAAAAGAAAAAGTTATCAGCATATAGGAGATATGCATGGCAACATGTTTGTTTTTTCTTTGCTGTAGGTTATTGCAGGAAAAATATTTCCATGTTTCTACACAATATGAAACACAGCATTTTCTTCACCTGACTTACATATAACTGATTTTAATAACATTTTGCAGAACTACTAACTGCTTTAAGGTGTGTTTATTTTCTTAGTACAGATTCTGTTTTTCTTTTTTGTCTGCAACGAACATGAAAGAGCAAGGAACCAAGGATTTTAGGGCAAGACATGCATATGTTTAGATTAGCGATTTCCAAATAGCGATTATTTCTGAATCACTATTTGTGAAACACTATTGTTAATGTATGAAAGTGAACTTTTGTCAATCTGCAAATTGGTATGCTTTGGAATCTCTACTTTGCAATTTCCTCACACAGCATCAGAAAATTGCTAAATCCGTATTAGGATATCACATATTGTGAAAGTCGCATTTCGGTGCAGCTTGAGGAAGTGCTTAAATTCATGTTTTTGTCAGTATTCTGTAACACAGAGGAAGTGAGGGATTGCTTGGAGAGCACAATTGGAGGCTGTGTTTCATATTTAAATTTAAAAAGAGTAATGATGTCCAGAGAAGCTGCAGAGAAGTATGTGGGTGCAAGAAGACATAACACTACATATAGTGAAAAGGATCAGGAGGTTCTGACCAAAGAGTGTGTTGCTCACAATAAAGAGGTATTTGGGAAGAGCTTTTTCAGTGTTCCAGAATCTCAGAAAACAAAATCTGGATCGATATTTTGGAAAAAATAAATTCCATTGAAATTCCACAGTGCACCACCCCAGAAATGTGCAAAATATGATACAATTTGCACTTTGGACAAGTTTTCTTTACATAGTTTGTTTTTTACTTACCTTAAAAAATATGTGATGTAATACCTGCACAATGTGATCTGCCCTCAGCAGCACTAGAAGCATCCTGTGGGATTTGTGGCTGCGAGCTTTCATCCTTTGGATTGGATTCAGATTCTAATTCCACATGGGGAGACCACTCTTTATAGCTATGTTATGTTGCATCACACATGTAGCAGTGAAGTTACAGCAGATGTTAGGCAAGTGCAAGAGAGCTCCATAACTCTTCTGCAGACACCAGATTCATCCTTTGAAGAAGCCGTAGGTTCTCTCTGGTACTGACCGTGTGGCCTTGTGAGCTCAGTTGTAATGTGCTCACTTCTGATACTCGGGTTAAATAGGATGTCAGGATCCAAGGATGTAATTCATAAGTGCGGTCACCTACAAAGTAACACAAACTTACATTACCATAATTAAGTTGGTTGTTCAGGATATATGTGTGTTTCGAATATAAAAAATGCTTAATCATCTCCAAACTCACCTTGAGACCGCTGATTATATATCCCACTGTGATGCAACATATAAGAGTCAAGTATGCTGCCTACAAAATGGGAAAGAAGGACAGTTATGACACAGGAGGATATTGAGAGAATAAATATTTATGTTTGCAAAAACAAATTCATTGGTGGAGGATGGTTATATTGCATTATGAATTCCATCCACACATCATACAACATTAGGAAATCGTGCAATTAGATCAAAAATATGTTTGGTATATTTTAAGTCCTTTTGAGATGCTGGAAGAATAATATTGTCAGTAAGTCTGTGTTAGAAATTGAGTTTTTGGTTGGCAATCAGGTTACCCTCTGTCCAAGCAAGAACATAGAAGGTAATGTGTAAAGCATTTGTGCAATAAATCATACAATAACATAAAATAGCACCACAAAAATACACCACACAGTGTTTAGAAAAATATATAATATTTATCTGGGTATTTGCAGGTCAAAACGATCAAAGATGCAATATGAATTTGTAAAGATATCACTAAAAAGTGATATGAAGTGTCTTAAGTCTTTAAAAAGTAAACAAAGTCTCTTTCAAGCACAAAGTACCTGGTTTGGAGTGGAAAATCTCCACAGAGGGCTGCAGAAGAGGAGATGCGTGGAAAAATGGTGTGTGCGTCGGTTACGCCCCTTCACACACGGACTTGCGTAGTTATTTTTCACGCGGGGAGACGTGCGTCATTCTACGGGAGGAAAAATGGTGTGTGCGTCGGTTGCGCCCCTTCACACATGGACGTGCGTCATTTTCCGGCACGTGGACTGCCTCCTTCAATGGATCGCGGGATTACCAGATGTCCCAGGGTCTGTGCGTGGATTCTTCGGCTTGTTTTCCGGCTGCGTGTCGTTCCGGGAGGCTGTGCGTGGAATTTTCTTTCTCACGGCAGGCGTCGCGTCGATTTCCCCTCTGGAAGTCGGGCGGCGCTGTCCATGTGAGGCCGTGTGTCGAAGTTCCGGTCGCCCCGTAGGCGTTGCATCGAGCAGCGTCGGCATGCAGCGATTTTCTCACCGCGGAGCAAGCTCTGCGTCGAAATTTTCGGCGCACAAAGAGTCCAAATGAAAAAGAGAAGTCTTTTTGGTCCTGAGACTTCAGGGAACAGGAGGCAAGCTCTATCCAAGCCCTTGGAGGGCACTTTTACAGCCAGACAAGAGTTCAGCAAGGGAGCAGGCCAACATCAAGGCAACAGTCCTTTGTAGAAAGCAGACAGGTGAGTCCTTTGAGCAGACAGGCAGTTCTTCTTGGCAGGATGTAGTTTCTGGTTCAGGTTTCTTCTCCAGCAAGTGTCTGATGAGGTAGGGCAGAGGCCCTGTTTTATACTAAAGTGTGCCTTTGAAGTGGGGGTGACTTCAAAGAGTGGCTAAGAAATGCACCAGGTCCCCTTTCAGTTCAATCCTGTCTGCCAGGGTCCCAGCAGGGGGTGTGGCAGTCCTTTGTGTGAGGGCAGGCCCTCCACCCTCCCAGCCCAGGAAGACCCACTCAAAATGCAGATGTATGCAAGTGAGGCTGAGTACCCTGTGTTTGGGGTGTGTCTGAGTGAATGCACAAGGAGCTGTCAACTAAACCTAGCCAGACGTGGATTGTAAGGCACAGAAAGATTTAAGTGCAAAGAAATGCTCACTTTCTAAAAGTGCCATTTCTAGAATAGTCATATTAAATCCGACTTAACCAGTCAGCAGGACTTTGTATTACCATTCTGGCCATACTAAATATGACCTTCCTGCTCCTTTCAGATCAGCAGCTGCCACTTCAACAATGTATGAGGGCAGCCCCAATGTTAGCCTATGAAGGGAGCAGGCCTCACAGTAGTGTAAAAACGAATTTAGGAGTTTTACACTACCAGGACATATAAACTACACAGGTACATGTCCTGCCTTTTACCCACACAGCACCCGGCTCTAGGGGTGACTTATATGTAGAAAAAGGGGAGTTTTAGGCTTGGCAAGTACTTTTAAATGCCAAGTCGAAGTGGCAGTGAAACTGCACACACAGGCCTTGCAATGGCAGGCCTGAGACAAGGTTAAGGGGCTACTGAAGTGGGTGGTACAACCAGTGCTGCAGGCCCACTAGTAGCATTTAATCTACAGGCCCTAGGCACATATAGTGCACTCTACTAGGGACTTACAAGTAAATTAAATAGCCAATCATGGATAAACCAATCAATAGTACAATTTACACAGAGAGCATATGCACTTTAGCACTGGTTAGCAGTGGTAAAGTGCGCAGAGTTCAAAAGCCAACAACAACAGGTCAGAAGAAAATAGGAGGAAGGAAGCAAAAAGTTTGGGGATGACCCTGTCAAAAAGCCAGGTCCAACAGTCTGGAAACATAACATTAAGAAATCTTCTAAAATATATTAAAAAACACTTTGTGACACCTCACCTTCTACTGTAATTACTCTTATAACTTCCTGAGGCTACAAGGTGTAGGGAACAGAGTACTTATACATGCAGTGGAATAGCATTGCAACTGGTTGTTGATGTTTGTAGCAGTGCATGTAAAGCTGCAATTAAATCAAACATAACCTGACTACTGAGTCTATACTTGTCATAGCTCTCCTCCTGTCTCTAAGGGTATCTTCATCTGCATACCAGACAAAATTATTATCCTCCTTACGAAGCGACTATTGTGAAAGAACTTATGCATTTTGGGGAAATCTGTCTAGGTTCCAACTGATTACCACCTGATTTGAGATGGTGATGAATTGCACATGCACAAATTCCATTTTGTGACTAGTCGCAAGTTGTGAACGGTTCATACATACTAATACCAATTAACTATTAGCAAATTCCTAAATATTGAATCAATATTTGGAGTGGCAAAAATAGCAGTTCCCTAATCATTTGGATGGCAAAATGATCCATTCCGTTATGAATGCCTTTTGTACATAAATGGACTTTTTGCATTCGCAAACAGCTCAAAACGGTGATTCTGACAATTAGTGAATGCATCATAAGATCGATGGTGTGACCATGTGTTTTAAAGAATAAAATCCCCTTGTCCATAGATATTGTGTGTCACTTTGAAGCTCCATGACCTTATAAAGAACTTGGCCTTTGGCCTCATTCCTCTATAAGAGTGATACTCAAAGTAATGCCAAGGGCGCTTGCAGCCCTCTTGACCTTTACCTGCGGGCCGGTGAACAGCAGCATCGTCTGCTATTTACTTGCTGAGCACTGATATTCAGAAAAAAATATTAAATAAACAGGCAAGCATTTATTTGCAGCTCAACTGAAGTTATGAAGTGACTAAGGTGGTGTCCTGCACCACTTAACTATAGGAACACCTTTATTTCCAAAGACATCTTGGATCAAACGTGTAAAAACAGGATTACTCTTCCTCAAAATTCAAACAAGTGTATTTCATTAACATGTGTTACTAAATCACTGACTTTAAAGGTATTTTTAAGTGATAATTCACAAACATGAATATATAAACATTCATTCTTCCACATCCCACCCTGACAAAAATCACAATAGTGATTTAAAAGCAAAATCAGTTGTGATGCACCCTCTGGGCGGCCAGGTTTGCTAATATATGTGGACAAAATTATAATAAAAAACAGGAGAAGGTTTTGTACTTACGTATATCGAGGTCCGCTTATATGCCATAATAAAGAAAAAGGAGGCACAGTGAAAAAAACTGCCTAGGATCACACAGTTTGGTCAAAGGGAAAGCTGGGATTGATCCCAGGTTTTCTGGTTTCACATTGTGCAATTTAACCACTAGATGTACATGCTTTGCTTACCCTACAACCACCTTATACAACCACTGACCCTCCAAGACCCTCTACTCCCACCCTGCTGGCATCAGTGCGGACCTTGGTCACACCACAGACCATACATTGTGGTCCCTGGGCAAATGTTTGCGAGTACCTATGCCCTATAATATAATGAAAAGCCTCAGTGACTCTCAATATCCCTATAATGTATGGCAGGGAGTGCTCAGTCCTATATATATATATATATATATATATATATATATATATATATATATATATATATATATAAATAGGGATGTGTATTTCTTCCTTTAATTTTATTAATAATTGAATAATGGTGGAACTGAGACGCACAGTTCTAGGTAAGAGTTTGACAAGTCAAGTGGCCTGAACTAACCACACACAGTTCGCCTCGAGTGTCACATAGTACAAGTTCTTACTTTATCATACAATGGCATCATCTCAAGCAACTGATGATAAACAACTATAAGTGCCTCAGTGAAATATTTTTTTTAGAGTAAATATGCTGTCCAACACACAGCTTTCACAACTCTCTTGCGTTTCCACAAGGCAGTCACCTATTGAATTCACAGTGGAGGACTCATTTTATTTACTTTAACTCTTTCACACATGGTAGATGACAAAGACTTGAATTAGTGATGGAGCCAATCTACACCACCTCAGACTACCCACACTCACGCAACCACCAGGTGCAAAAAAACTGGAAGTAAAGGAAGATGTGACCTTTTAAAATATCATGCAATGTTTCCATAGACAGAAAAATACACATTAAAGTAATAATGAAAACTAAAACACAGAAACTCGAGAAAAGGCTTCATTTGCTACATCAGTGATGCAGGTATAGACCGCAATGCTCAAGGCACCAGAGTGCACCTCAAACAACATTCGAGTACACAGCAAAACAAATGCTGCTGACCTGCAGTTTTGGTAACATAGGGATGGTGAGTAAATAAATGCAAGACCTGGGAGTGCGAGAGCAGCTACAAGGGAAAAAGTGTTCACAAGTTGATGAAAACGTCTTTGCCTGTAATTGCTTACCATTTCCACTTGACTTCAAGGAGGGACTGGTCTCTCATTTCTGTCACTGAAATGGCTTACCTTTTAGACACATGTGGAGAAGCAAAAGGCTGTCGCTCACAGTGAAGAGAGCCAATGCCTAAAGTGGGCTGAGATATTGACCAATGCTGAATGCTGCACTTGGTAGAAGAAAAATGTGAAGAAAAATGCAACAGTCATTGGGTAGAGAGTGCTGACTAAAGCCCCCATATTAATGTGTGTATTTACTTGCCTTTGGTGAGATTGTTTGTGGGAAAAAACAAAAGGTCTTGGCTAATGCTAGACCTAAAAACATTAATGGCAACTTAACTTACCATAGCAGAGGAAGTGAGAGGGCAGCATACAATTTTATTACAAGAGAGGAAATGTAAATATTATCATGCAAGTTGAGAGACAAATATTAATGCAGTTCCCAAAAGAGATCTTTTATTAGAAAAGTACCACAGATACACATAAAAATGTACAGGACTCAGAATAATGCATCCTAATTAAATAAAAATGGGAAATCATTATAGCCTATGCTTCATACTTTAAACAATAAAACTGAAAAATAAATTGAAATCAATAGACTAAAACAGATAATTGTCTGTTCATAGGGTATAACCAGGAGCAATTAAGACCAAACAAACCATCATTGAATTACAAATTCTTCAGCACTCCCACTGTGGAAGTCCAGTTTGAATGACAAATTTCCAGATCTCAAAGGCATATTCCTGCCACCAACACCAACCGTTATTATTTGGTGGGTCCTATTGAAGCCAGGCGCGTGTGATTTTAAGTCTAACAATGGTGGTAGCAAAAAAGCAAATATGTAGTTTAGAGGAAACAATCTCAGCTGAGTGACGAACTATTAGCATTTTATAATCCCAGAGCCTATGTATCTTTTGTAATTGGTTAAGAAAGATAAAATCCCTATGACCAGTAAAATGTAAAACTAGGGCATGAAGCAAACATATGGATTGTGTCTGCCTTGATGGAATTACAGCAAAAACAGCTAAAGGTGTCTTGGAGTCCCCATTCATGTAATAAATATGAAGTGAACTAAGTATTTTAAAATGGTGAACTTTAAAACAGAAACATTAAGAATTGCTTGTGTTAACTTGTTATAAACTTTGAGGTCTTCAGGTACAATGAAGACATTTATTTTTGTGTTCATTGACTTCCTTATGATCAACATTGTGGGGCAAATGTATTACTTTTTGGTGCAGGGCAGTGCAGCAAGCTACTTTGATGCGCTGCCCTGTGTCAAAGCGAAAGGGCAGGAATATGCCATAGTTATCCAATGTGGTGCATTCCTTTTCTTTCCGGACAGCGCTGGTGCTGTTTTGGCTGCCTAGTGCCAACACAGGCACCCTTGCACTATGAAAAATTAGAATTCCTGAAATCATGTTCCATGGAATCAGCCACAGAGGTAATAATGGTGGCAAGTCGATTAGACAAAATCATTTTGGAATCAGAATTAACAAGCCAATTTAGCCCATATGAACCACTATATAAACATTCTTGTTCTTTTAAAAAAAAGACCACTATAAACGTTTTACCCAATGAATTAACTACCACCTCCTGAAAAGCTATAGATTAAAAAAGGTCAAGCAGCGTCCATGTCTAGATTATAGAAAAAGCCTTGTAAAATTCTATAGTGATTAAAATGAGACTAGTCACTTTACTAAAGGTGAGCTGCGAGATGGCCTTCTCACCCTGCATGATCTGGGAAGCCAAGACCCTGAGTTGTCGCTCAGTCAGCTTTTGTAGTTGAACAGTGTCCAAATAACTAACAATTTCCTCTTCGGAAGCTCTTCAATGCTCTGTACAGACGTTAGGGTAATACTGATGTAAAGCTGCTAATGTGTCCAGTTTGTACATCACCAACAGCATCCCTAATGTTCAAAATCACATTCCTAATCTTTCTGTCCTTGACTTGAAATGCCAACAGAAAAGAGATTCTAAAGAAATTACGTTTGTTAAACCAATGGAAATGTTAGGGTTTCTCCACTTTTGAATATGTTATTCTAGATTTGTCTTGATCCATCTATATTAACATTTTTATTAAGGTAATGGCTAGGACTATCTTGTAAGGAGAAAACTTGTTATACACCTGACTCTTAATTTATAGGTTGAATAAAGAAAGAAGTAGTAGTTGCTATTATTGTTTCTTTAAATCCTTCAAGAGCCAGTGGGCAAGATTATTATACCTTTGGTTGGTCATTGTAATGCTTTATGGTTCACTGATGTCCTTTTGTCAAATGGATTACCTAAATGGGTTTAATTCCTGCTTCTTGGAAAGGAAGGAGTGTTAATCAAGCTTATTTATAAGAAAGGCAATAGAAATGAATTATTGTCTCATCTCCTTGCTTGACTCAATAGTGAAAATGGTTCCAGATTAGTACTTAATCCCGGACTGTATGGCTTCTAATACTTTCTGTTCAAAATTGTGGAGTTGTAATTCGAGCTGTAATATCCCAGCTGAATTATTTTGTTTCAAACATTTATTTTTGCATTTTTAAAGAACAAAACGTGATCAAAACGTGCATGGACATGGCATATTCATATGGTATACATTTTTGCATGCAATCATCAGTATGCCAGATACCATAGACAATACAGAGACCTAGACAGGAACTGCACATTAATTGACATTTATTCAGTGGATTCTCGCTCAGTAATAGTATCTCCCTCTGGCCTAAGGGGGTGTTATGCTCCCAGTTCCTGAGCCCCCTGTATCTGTCTGTGTCTGTATCCTCATGCATGTTAAAACTGTCCAACATTCTGCCCCATGCCATGAGGTCTCCCTCAACCTTATTGTCTGTGCGAGAGAGTTGTATGTGTTGTTCCTCGTGACCGTCTATTCCGGGACATCCTTTATCCATAGGGCCTTGCTAGGCGTCTGTGCTCCCATCCATCCCATCACTATTGTATGTTTCACAAGAAGCAATGCCATTTGTAGAAATCTATATGCAATCTTGTGTCTCCTGGGTCTTTGGATTCCACCCAGTAAGCATGCACAGGCGTCTGTGGGATACCGATCCTCAATGTTTCAGCAATGCAGCTTATAATTGTTGCCCAGAATTCAAAAACCCCCTCACATGACCTCGCCAGATTGATGAAAGTGACTCCCTCCACACAGCAATGGGCACACCTTGCCTTCCTCTTGGAGTTAATCTGGTTAATTTTAACTGGTGTTATACATGTGCAATGTAGGAAGTTAACGTGGAGTAATTTGAATCTGTTGTTGCAGTAGACTGATTTCACTAATCCACAGGCAGGCATCCAGTCTGAGTCTGCAAAGGGTTTGCCAATGTCCAGCTCCCAAGCCGCCCTCGCTCAGTATACCTGCTTTGTCTGATTCTCTCAGAGAGCCCCATACAACAAGGAAATCAGGTGTCTACCCTCCACCAATGTAACAATCCCCCCAGTGTCTGTGAAGTTTTGGGGGGGGGGGGGGTCTTGCTGTGTGCACTAGAGTTCTTTCACAATGTTTTCCGATTTGACGTAGTGTAAAAAATTACCATAGCCCACCACAAATATGTCTTGTGCTTCTTGGAATGTAATGAAGGTTTCTCCTGGATATAGGCCCCGCAAGAAGGCAGCCACCCTCTCTCCAGTGCTCCATGGACATGGTCCGCTCAATGGAGTGGAACGCCTCCAGCTCCCAGAGTGGCAGTTCTCTGTCAAATGGGGCTTTACGTGCTACGGTCTTAACCACTACTTCCCATAACTGCGGAAAGTGTGTAATCAAATATGAAATTGACGTGGCTGCTCGACCGCCCCTCATTAGTAGATGTGGTAATGGGTCTCCTCCTGTGGACCCTTGTAGAAGTCTTTTCTCCCAATTATCCCTATTGTAAGTAACCTGGCTGCATGTTGTAGATGTGCTGCATAATAATACAATATCTAGAAGAACTATGCATCTTTCCTATATGTCCCATTTCAGAACTTTTAAGGAGACCGTACTGTGCTTTCCTGCCGATATTAAGGCTGTAAGTAAACTGTCCATTGCCTTAAATTACTGCTCTCGTAGTGGAAACAGTGTTTTTTGAATGGGGTAAAGGCACCTGGGCAGAAACACCATCTTGGCCACCGCTGCCTGACCAATGATCAATAGGGGGAGAGTATTCCAGATGGTGATCGAGTAAGTGCCCGTATTAATTGCTCAACATTTACCTGTTGATGTTCCTCCTACGTCCTAGTGACCATAATGCCTTGATATCGGAAGTTCTCCCACTCCCACCCAATCCCAAATGGAAGTAAGTGTTCGCGGGGCACTCCTGCTAATCTACCCATGGGAAATAATATCTTTCGTAAATTAATCTGTAACCCTGATACCCGGCCAAAGGTCTCAAGGTGCTGTATCAATATAGGCACTACCTCTGTAGGGGATTGAACGTATACCAAGGCATTATCAAAGCGTATAGTGAGATGATGTGAGTAGTCCCATGTATCTTGTATGCCCCAATCCTCTAGTTCCCTGTGCAACATGATGGCCATAGGTTCCACCGCTAATGAGAACAGCAGAGGTGATAGAGGACACCCAGACGATTGTACCGGTCCACCGACCAAGCCGCGTACACATCACCTCCCACCTTAGGTTCTGTATATAAGAGGCAGACCCAATTTTGAAAAACTGGGCCAACCCGCATCTTCTTAAGGACCCTCATGAGATAAGCCCACCTCACTGTATTGAACGTTTTTTTTTATATCTAAGGACGACAGGGCCAGATCTTGTTCTGAGTTTTCTGTCTCAAGCAAAATATGAATTAGGTGCCTCAGATTAAATGCTATGCTACGGGAGGGCATGAACCCACACTGATCCTTATGGACCAAGCTAAGGATTACTCCTCGCAACTGTACCACCAGCAGTTTGCAAAGGATTTTTACATCGGTGTTAATCATGGCTTTAGGACTATAAGAGGAGGGATCTTCCGGGTCTCCCCTGGGTTTCAGCAGAAGGTTAATAATGCCTTCATGCATAGTCGGTGATAGGACACCAAGGGTTCCCACCTCTGTGAAGACCTGTACCAGTTTTTCTCCCAGAACCCCGTGTACCTTTGATAGAATTAGGCGGTAAACCCGTCACCTCTGAGTGCCTTTACCCTATTGAGGCCTGGGATTGCTGTTTGCAACTCATCCGGTGTAAGAGCTATGTCAAGGGCCCAGACTTCGTCTGGTGTGAGACATAGCAAAGTCATTCTTATAATGTACTTTCCAACTCATTAGGGTCCGTCTCCCCACTCTCTCTATCCAGAAAGAGACGAAAGTGGGTCTCCAGGGCTTTCAATATGTCAGCCTTGCTGGATTATTGAGTATTCTTCAGAGGCTACACTCATGCAGATGGGGTCAGGTGAATGTGATGCTGACTGTTATTTTAACTCTCATATCACCCGAAATAACGGCCTAAAATGATTGTTTCCTGGCCCCTTCACTTTTCAGATTACTCTCACCCGATCTCTCCAAAACATTGGCAGAAATTCACTCTTTTTGCCCCCTGTAGGAAAGTACCATCTTTTTTGGCATGTTACCCCCAATTTTACATGTATGTCAGGATGCTTTTGCCTGTCTCACTGGGATCCTGCTAGCCAGGACCCCGGTGCTCATAGTTTGTGGCCTAAATGTGTCTGCCTGTGTAGTGCATAACTGTGTCACAGAGGCTCTGACAACCAGAACCTCAGCTCTCATGCTCTCTCTGGCTTTAAATTTGTCACTATAGGCTAGTGACTACATTTACCAATTTCAATTGGCATACTGGACCCCCCTTATAAGTCCCCAGTATATGGTACCTAGGTACCCAGGGCACTGGGCACTGGGGTTCCAGGAGATCCATATGGGCTGTAGCATTTCTTTTGTCACCCATAGGGAGATCAGACAAACCCTTACACAGGACTGCCATTGCAACCTGCGTGAAATAACGCACATGTTATTTCACAGCCATTTTTACTGCACTTAAGTAACTTATAAGTCACCTATATGTCTAACCTTCACTTGCTGAAGGTTGGGTGCAAAATTACTAAGTGTGAGGGTACGCTTGCACTAGCAAAGGTGCCCCCACATAGTTCAGGGCCATTTCCCCAGACTTTGTGAGTGTGGGGACACCATTACACGTGTACACTACATATAGGTCAATACCTATATGTAGCTTCACAATGGTAACTCCGAATATGGCCATGTAACATGTCTAAGATCATTGAATTGTTCCCCATTCTAGATCTGGTATTGGGGAGCCAATACCATGCATCCTGGGGGCTCCACTATGGACCCCCAGTACTGCCAAACCAGCTCTCTGGGGTTTTCTCTGCAGCTACAGTTGCTGCCACCCCACAGACAAGGTTCTGCCCTCCTAGGGTCTGAGCAGCTCAGTCCCAGGAAGTGAGAACAATGGATTTCCTTTGGGAACAGGGTGTTACACCCTCTGGAAATGCTTTGAAGGGCACAGATGGTGCCCTCCTTGCATAAGCCAGTCTACACCGGTTTAGGGAACCCCAGCCCTGCTCTGACGTGAAACTGGACAAAGGAAGGGAGTGACCACTCCCCTGTCCATCACCACCCCACGAGTGGTTCCCAGAGCTCCTCCAGTGTGTTTCAGACCTCTGCCATCTTGTTTTGAGAGGTGTGGGGACACTCTGGAGGCCTCTGAGTGGCCAGTGCCAACAGGTGACGTCAGAGACCCCTCCTGATAGGTGCATACCTGCCTAGGTAGCCAGTCCGCCTCTGAGGGCTATTTAGGGTCTCTCCGCTGGGCTTGTCATCAGATTATGACTTGGAAGAATCTAGCAGGACTCCTCTGCACTTCTCTCTTCGACTTCTGCCAAGGATCGACCGCTGACTGCTCCACGATGCCTGCAAAACTGCAACAAAGTAGCCGGAAGACTACCAGCAACATTGTAGCGCCTAAACCTGCTGGCTTTCTCAACTGTTTCCTGGTGGTGCATGCTCTGGGGCTGCCTGCCTTCACCCTGCACTGGAAGCCATGAAGAAATCTCCTGTGGGCTGACGGAATCTTCCCCCTGCTCCAGCAGGCACCAAACTTCAGCTTCACCGGTACTCTGGGTCCCCTCTCATCCTGATGAGCATGGTCCCTGGAACACAGGTGATGGACCCAAATGACCCAGACTGTCCAGAGGTCCAACTGTCTGAATTTGGAGGAGGTAAGTCCTTGCCTCCCCTCCCCAGAAAGAAATCTTGTGCACCATGTAATCTGCAGTTACAAGGGCTTCTGTGCATATTTCCAAGAAATCCTGCATGCATAGCCAAGCCTAGGTCCCCAGGACTCCGTCCTGCGATGCTCAGCTCCCTGAGTTGACCTCCGGTGTCGTGAGACCTCTCTTTGCAGTGTTGAGACGACCGCTGTGTTCAATCTTCTTGAACCCATGTTCAAGGACTCCTGCGGGTGTTTCCCTCCTTCCAGTGGGCTCTCTACGTTGCTGTGGCGCCCCTCTATCTCCTCTCCTGAGTGGCGACATCCTGGTCCTTCCTGGGCCTGGGCAGCACCCTTTTTCTCCAACCGCAACAAAGCAGAACCTCCTACCTCCTTTTGCTGGTGCAAAACCAGCATCTTCTTCCAACCGGTGGTAGCCATTTTGCACCTTCATCCGGAGTTTAGTGGGCCCCTTGCCCCCCCCCCCGGACACTTTAGCGACTCTTGGACTTGGTCCCCTTCGTTTACAGGTTTTCAGGTCCAGGAATCCGTCTTCATTGCTTTGCAGTCAGTTGTGGTCCTTGCGAAATCCTTTATCAAGACTTAAATGTGTTTTGGGGGAAATAGTAGTACTTTACTCCTACTTTCCTGGGTCCTGGGGTGGGGTCTCCTTTACACCCTTAGTGTTTTCTCACACTCCCAGCGACCCTCTACACACTACACTTGCCTAGGGGTGCATTCGTGGTTCGCATTCCACTTACTTAGTATATGGTTTGTGTTGCCCCTTGGCCTATTGCATCCTATTGTGTTTTACAGTGTTTGCATTACTTTCTGACTGTTTTACTTACCTGATTTCGTTATTTGTGTATATTTTGTGTATGTTACTTACCTTCTGAGGAAGTATATCCACTGAGATATTTTTGGCACATTGTCACTAAAATAAAGTACCTTTATTTTTAGTAACTATGAATATTGTCTTTCTTATGATATAGTACCTATATGATATAAGTGGTATTGCATGAGCTTTGCATGTCTCCTAGTTCAGCCTTGGCTGCTCTGCGATAGCTACCTCTATCAGCCTAAGCTGCTAGAACACTACTACACTCTACTAATAATGGATAACTGGACTCGGTATAAGGTGTAAGTACCATTGGTACCCACTACAAGCCAGGCCAGCCTCCTACACCCCCAAAGATGGAGAATTGACACATATCTTTCTCACTTTATGCTGATGATCTTTTCATTATGAACTACTGACCAGTGGAGCATGAAAGGAAACTGACAGCCCTCAACTGGTACTGTAGAACTATTAAGCTCACAATCAACATGGACCATACCAGAGGTTGGACTTTGCAATAAGATCCTATAGTTTTATGGTGGTTGTTGAATATAAAATTGCAGTAGGTTTCATCCTTTAAAAAATTGGGACTGATATTTTCATCAAACGGAATGTGCATCTTGCCACTGTTGGAACTAGAGCATTCAGTAGAGTAAATGATTTGTGTCCACGATTTCACTTGTCAAAAGTATTGCCTGCAAAGTAATACCCCAATCTCCTTATAGTACCAAACTTTGAAGCCTTAGATCCTAAAGATAATTGGCTACATCCAATTCAGCAACCCACCAGTCCTATCGGCCAAGACTGGAGCTTAATGTCATGGTCTGGGTGCTGATTGCTCAATCTAGTTGTTTAAGATTTAAATATTGTTTTCCACAAGTCAGATTATCCAATGAACGCTAGAATACATTAGTGCTTTGTTTAAGAAAAAAAAAAAAAGAAATATCATCATTGGTAAAAGAAAATCATTATTTTGCTGTGTTTAAATCAAAGTTAAGATGCCGGGCTTGCAAATATTTTAAGGAATGTGACCTAGCCTAGTTGTTTAGCAATTCCTCTTATTTCTCCATTTCTGGCTGGGTCACTGTGAGAGGTTTCCCTATTTAAAGAGCTTATCCGACAGGGGAATGCACATTCAGATTATTCCCTGAAGGTTTGGGCTGAATCAAACGCGGTAAATGAATAGTTTGTTGTCAGCAATACTAGTGTTTTAAATGATTTTTGTGTGTAATTTGAACTTTACGTTTGATGTTAGACATCTTTTGCTTGACTATAACTTGTTTATACTGCAATGTCAATGTACATTACGTACTGTGTTTCAGAAACATAATATCCAGCGATACATGTTGGTGTCTGAGATACCTTCCACAGATATAATTGTTGCGATTGCTTTATTTGTTAAATCTATCTGAAATTTGTTTTTAATTCAGTGTATCAATTGTATTAAATGTTTGGTTTATCCCATTTATGAATTGCTTTCATAAGTCTATATCTTGGCAAACAAATACACAAACACAACCTGACAAATCCCTTGAGGAATATGCATGTTATACGTCCTTACTCTTCTGAATGTGAAAACCAAACTACTTTAAAATTCCTACCCAACCGTCTCTACACTGAGAATTCCCAATTCATCCTGATCAATCAGGATTTATGAGCAGCGCCCAGCTAGGTGCAACCACAGATGCCTTTATGGCCGCCCACATATGCTAGAAATCTTGCAGAGCAACAGTGGTCCTATGGCTGGATTGCAAGAAGACATTTGACTCAGTTGAATGCCCGTTTGTGTTGGGGATACTGAGACGGATGGATTGTCGTCTGAAATTTCTTTGGTGGATATTGTAATTGTATACATGGCCCATGCCAACGGTGAAGGTTAATGGAATTTTAATGCTACCCTTCTTCTACAGCACTGGTACAAGACATGGAAGTCTTCTCTTCTCTCTGGTCTCTTTTCTGAACATGTGGTGTGCTGTATTTGAAAGAACTCTCTGATAAGAGGCCTAAAATAGGACAATGACTCAGTATGTTATCTCCCTGTACACCAATGATTTACCCCTGTATTTGGCTGACCCCATTACTTCTTTCGGTGGAACTGTTGGAAATAAAAGAAATCTACAGCAGGTATGCCGACCTCTGCATTAATTTGGCTAAATCAGCACTCTTGCCCACCATCTCTTGGGCAACTTTTAAGGTGCCATAATACTGCACCCAGCGCTACTTACACTGATGGCATTACCGCACTTGTACCGGGAGATCCTGATTTTCCACTTCTAGAATGGGAAATAACATGGGTAAAGTGGTATTACTGCACAGTTTTCATCAAGTCTTTCCTGTATCCTAGTATGTTAACTGATTTATTTTCACCTCCTTTTTGCAGGTGGACGTGTGCCTGGAATACTGCGGCTCTTGTAATCTCCTTTCATCGGAAACTGGGATTATGACCTGTAGGACTGAATTCCAAAATTAGGCCTTAAAAGCCATGGTGGCGCATTGGACCTTTGCATCAGCTTTCAAGCACAGTAAATTGTCTAAATTGCCACCATACTACAATAAACTATATCCTTTTATCAATTGATTTACCTCTCTGGTTCTTTCAGATGTAGCTATTTCCTGATAGACTGGGTTCGTTTGCGCGGTCAGACATTCTTTACATGCCTGCTTTAGTTTATTGACGGTTGAAGTTGAATTCATAATCTTTTAATCAGGATGCTAACATTCAGATGTCCTGTCCTGAGGCTTCTCGGGCTGACAGCGCGCTGAATGACAGAGCTAATGTCAGTTGACAGTTTGCCAGAAGCCTTTAATTTAAAAACGCTCCGTATTGTTTCAGGGCTTGTTAGTTTTGTTTATTGCCTTAAAGGTAAGGTGAAGATTCACAACAGAGAAACTTTAATTTAGAAAGACGAGAAATGTACTATTAACTACTTTCGATAGTAAATATTTAGTCCTGAAAAACACACACAAGATGGGTGTCAGCTAAAATAAGTAGCACTTACTGCGAACTGCATCAGAGTTCAAATATCTTAGCTTTACTGACCTCTGAAGATTGACAGGCTGAGTCTGCCAGAGGGCGTTGGACCCACAGTCTCTCGTGTTACACAATCCCTGCAGCATGTATATTCTATAAGAGGCCGTTTTTTACATATTGCTTTTACGTGACAGTTTGAAAGGTGTCATGTTTGAGGTAAAAATTAACAAAATACAGGACGTTGCATTAAAAACCACAGATTGAATAGAAAAAGCTTTAGTCAATGAGTTGTTAAGATATATAAATTCACCTTTAAAAACCTGAAATGTTCTCCAGTTAAAGCTGGATGCAAATGCCAAGATAAATTAAAATGTTAGGACTCTTTTGGATGATGCGCTTTCAGCTGCCTCCAATGCTTTGATTGGTGTGCTAATTGCTGTGATTATTGCGAATTGACCGTATCATATGACTTCTACCAGACGAACCCTCTGTCAGACATGAAAGATATAGGCCTTGTAGTGTTGTGTGAGTTATTAACGATAGAACCATTTTGGCTCCTGATGGACTCCGTGACGAAGTGAATGCAGGTTTAGAATGTTGAGTTCCTGTTTACACGCAGACAAATAAAGATGTGTAATTCCCAGCTCAGTGTGTTGCGCAGTCATTGACAGGTACCCAGGCTGGGGTAGATGCTACAACTAATAACCCAAAGATCGACAGTGCTCTCCCAGAGACCTCAGCAGCAGGTGAAAAGACCTAAGAAGAAGCATGGGGGTTGTACTTACTGAGCTGTTCAATGCCTAAAGTGCCATACCACCAAAGCTGCGGGGTGGCTGATTGTCAGGAATAAGGACAGGCGCAGTCCAGGTCTCACCCAAAATTCCACTGCGCAACTCTGCTGCGCTTTATGCGCACCACTGGTCATCCCTGCTTGTTCCAAGAATGGCCATCAGCGTCGTTTGCCCTGTGGTAAAGCTCACATAGCTGCAGGTTCAGGGCATTGGTGGTCAAGATGCACTTATCAGTGTTATCCTATGAAAGGACTACATTTCCTATGTTTTTAGAGGCAGCGGCCATCTTGGAGTGTGGCAGGCCTATAAAGCCCAGCAACACCCAAGCACGTTGCTCACTATTTTGAAGACTTCAATGCATCCAGACCTCATGGAGGTTTCTCTGGAAAAGTCCAGAGTTTCTGAATGGCAGAGTATCGTATAACCAGAGTCCATGGTGCATCCAAAAATGAGTAGGTCATACTCGTAGCGGTAAGGCCTTGCTAAATCCAAGTTTGGAGGAAGTTAATACTTCCAAGAGGTAATGCGCTTTGTGCGCACGTGATTCATGGTTCTTCCGTTCACAGATGTAAAGCGCTCCTTTGGGTCAGTGAATTCAAAGCGATTCAGTTCACAGAGATAACGCGCTTAGTGCACATGTAATTCATAGTGTTTCCGTTCACAGATATAAAGCGCTCTTTTGGCTCAGTGATTCAAAGCGATTCAGTTCACAGAGATAACGTGCTTAGTGCACATGTAGTTCATCGCGTTTCCGTTCACAGATGTAAAGTGCTCTTTTGGTTCAGTGATTCAAAACGATTCAGTTCACAGAGATAACGCGCTTAATGCACATGTAATTCATGGCGTTTCCGTTTACAGATGTAAATCGCTCTTTTGGCTCAGTGATTCAAAGCGATTCAGTTCACAGAGATAACGCACTTGATGCACATGTAATTCATGGTGCTTCCGTTCACAGGTGTAAAACGCTTTTTTGGCTCAGTGATTCAAAGCGTTTCAGATCACAGAGATAATGCACTTAGGGCCAGATGTATCAAGTTTTTTTTGCATTCGCAAACTGTGCGAATGCCCGTTTGCGAATGCAAAAAGCCAGTTCAGAATGTATGAAAGACATTCTGAACACAATTTTAAGGAATCGCAAAAATAGCGATTCCTTAAAATTGCAACCCTGTTTAGAGAGTCGCAAATTGCGACTCTCTAAATAAGAAATCACAAATAAGGATTCCTTATTTGCGATTTCTTAGCACATGTATGAAGCTATTCCTAAATGCGATTTGGGCATTTAGGAATCGCTATTTACCACCAGGTTGAACCTGGTGGTAACCATGTGCAAAATTTAAAAATGCATTTAAAATGCATTTTTAAAATGTACATGTAAAGCACACATGCCATTTTGGCATGGGTGCACCTTACATGTCCCCAACATTTTTTTTGGGGTGCAGCAGAGGGTGCCTTAGGCCCCCAGCACCCTGGGGTTTTGCATTTCCAAAATTGCGATTTCTGGTTAACAATTCGCAATTTTGGAAATGCAAAAAATTTGCAGATATGGGCCAACAGGCCCATAGGTGCGAATGGGGACAGATTCTCTATTTGCGATTCGGTAATAGCATTTGCGATTTTTAAGAAATCGCTAATACCGAATCGCAAAAATCATACATACCTTTTTGCATTTCTGAAATAGCGATTTCTTAAAAATCGCTATTTGAGAATCGCAAATCGGTTGTATATATATATGTATATATATATATATATATATGTATATATATCTGGCCCTTAGTGCACATGTAATTCATGGTGCTTCCCGTTCACAGATGTAAAACGCTCTTTTGGCTTGGTAATTCAAAGTGTTTCAATTCACAGAGAAAACGCGTTATGTGCACAAGTAATTCAAGGTGCTTCAGTTCCCAGATATACTGGTGTTATTAAGTAAGGCGCTTTAGGGTTTTTGATTAGTAAAACCTTTTGTCAGTTATTATTGTGCATGTGAAAGTATTTTGGAGATAAAACTAATCAAAGTTTTCATTGATCTTTAAATAACTTTAGATATGAAAAAACATTTAAGTCTTTGAGATTTTCTAAGTCATGATCAAAGGTTTATGATATGAATACATAAATGTTACAGGATTGATATTCTGAGTAAAATCATAGTTAAACGTTTTTGCCATCTCTTCAATCTGAGGTCGTGTTATCACAAGGGGCTTTGCCTCCATTTTAGAAGCAGTCTCCACCTGGTATCTTGGAGACAAATTTTAGTCAAGAGTCTATAAACGATTTATGTTTTTCTATGAATGAGTAAATGCATATTGTTCTAAGCTTTCCTTTTCAGATCTCTCTCCCTGCTGTTCCCTTCCCTAAATCCCCTTCACCGACTGGCTTCTCCATAACTCTGTGCTATAATAGCTTTCGGAGTTGGTGACGCCGGGAGGTGGACTTTTGTTCAGCAACGTGCAGATCCCAAGGAAAGGACCCCGTGACACTGATCAGGACAACTCCAGAGCTCTCCAGAAAAGTGAAGAGCTCTATTGGAGACCAAAAAAGAGGTCACTGTTCCACAGAGTGTCCAAGGTGACCCAGAGGCCAGCACATCACAGGGCCTTAGAGATGGCACTGAGGAAGCAGGTCATAGGGGACAGTAGACGTTATCGGAGAGAACTCTGTTCTCAGTGACAGCCAATCCCATGAACAGTTATAATGCCGCCACTTTTCTGAAACCACCACCACCATTCATTATCACCAAAAAGCTGAATATTGGCAAGAGATGCACTGCTAGGATAGAGACATTTGATGATTTCATTTATACACTAGAAGAAGCAGATAACAAAAAGGTGATCAAATACCTAAAAAATCTTGCTAGTGAGGGTGTAAAAGAAGTCATAGAGAAAATGTGGTGAGCTGCTGAAGTTACATACCATCAGTCAAAGAAGCCTTAAATCTCAAATTCAATCCAATGTCGAGATGTAGATCACAAAAGCTACATTTTCAGTCAAGAATAACAGAGACTGGTGAAATCATAGACAAATCTGTTGAGAGACTGGATACGCTCATCAAACAATGTAAGTTCAATTAAGTGAATGATGAGAAAGCAATACTTCTCAGAAATATAGATGGATGCCTGTCAAACTCATTCAGACAACAAATGATGAAAGAAACTCTTAGACTGGAATGAGTTATCATTGCTGCCAGAGCTGAAGAACAAGCTGATTGACAAATTGCTGACATGGAGGCCGAAGGTTCCCAAAGTTAGTCAGTCATGAACATGAAATGTAAGCAGAAGCACATGGCTGAAGGACACTACGTGATGTCTCCACAGAAAAAGGAGGAGTGTTTCAGGGAGTGAATTTTCGTTTCCACACAAAGTTAAATGTGCTGCCATTTGACAGATATGCAAAGGTTGTGGGAAGGAGAACCATTTTGTAACAGTTTGCAAGACGAAGAGAAAAGTAGGTGCATCACGGCGAGAAGGCAAAATGGCCGTTCGAACATTCTAGAAGCGACGTTCAACGCATGTCCACAAGGCTAAGCGACAGCGCCAATTGAGACAAATCAATACCAAACAGAGTTGATCTCATCTAAATCATCGTCAAAAAGTTCTTCAGAATCAATATCAAGTGAAAGTAAAGAAGAAGGTTGTTCAATGTGGATGTTTACCTCACAAAAATGTGCTCATGTTGGACTGGCCGCATGTGAAGAAAAATATGGGTCAAAGAAAAGTCAACATGAAAAAGCACCAAAGTCATTCAACCATTGTCCAAAAATTACACTGAAAGTAAAAGGTTGTTCAATACCTTTCATTATTGACAGTGGTGCATCGATAAACATTATACCTGACAAGATATATAGTGAACTATCTCCATTTGCACAACTGACGCCATCAAAATCTAAAGTGTATACCGGGATTGCATTGATGCCATTGAATAGTCACGGTCCATTCGTAGCGACGATGAAAAACTAGAAAACAAAAGTGCAAGCACCCATGCATGTGCTGCAAGGTACAGCATCAAGAGCCTAATTACTCAGTTTCAGCACAGCTGCTGATATGGGACTGATCTCAGTAAACTGCAACATGAATGCACATCGGAAATAGTAAGTCAGTTTCCTTTGTTGTTTCGTGGGTTAGGAAATCTTAAGACTATGAAAGTACAATTGCATATTAATGAGGACGTCAGACCTGTTGCTCACCTACACATTAAATTACATTTCATTTACAGGAGCAGTTGAAAAGAAACTCAAATTATTGGTTAAATATGACATCATTGAGCGTTCTACCGGTCCAGCCCCATGGATTTCTCCCATAGTGGTAGTAGCCAAAAAGGACAGTGAAGGAGCTGTATGCATCTGTGTAGATATGCATCAAGCAAACAAGGCAATTGAAAAACATCCAGGTCCACACATTGCTGACATAATAACACAATTGAATTGTGAAGTTTTTCTCTTGCCTTGATTTAAATAAAGGATATCATCAGTAGGAACTCGAGGAGAATTGCAAGTACATTACAACCTTTTCTACACATACTGGTCTATTTCAATATAAAAGACTAAGTTTCAGTGTGCCATCAGCTGCAGAGCTTTTGCAAGATGTCATTCGACGCATCATAAACCTCTTCATGAATGCTTCCAACTATGGTGATGCCACATTAATTTCCAGAGTGTGATGCTATTAATTGTGTTTGACCAATGACTTTGTGTTTCACCATTGCACATATTAGTTGCTCAGTGTTCACCAGTAGCACATTATGGGGCATATTTATACTCCGTTTGCGCCGATTGTGCGTCAAAAAATTTGAACCATATTTAAACTCTGACGCCCGAGCCCACGGACGACAAAATTCCGCCATGTGCGTCATTTCTTGGATGCAGCAACCCGCCCTGCGTTAATGATATGCAGGGTAGGCGTTCCCGTCCAAAAAACTACGCAAGCGGCCGTGCGTCGTATTTATGCTTCTGGGCAAAAATGACGCTCGGCCAGGAGGCGGAGCCAAAAAATGACGCACAGCCCGATGTGCGTCAAAATTTAATGCCTGGGTCAGGGCAGGCGTTAAAATGGGGCAAACACACCTGTATTTAATCAGAACACACAGAACAAACAGCAGAGCAGCAGAGCAGCAGAGCAGCAACAGGGAGACATGGAGGTGATTCTTATCCAGCGTGCACGCAGACGCAGAGCCCAGCAGCAACAACAGCAGCTACAATAACACCAGCAGGGACCCCAAAGGCAGCGCAGAAGGCAGGAGAGGATATTCCGCCCAAGAACAACCCTTCAGGGCCTCAGGGAACATGACATCATCCAGAGGTACCGGTTGAACTGGCAGGCCATCCAGCAGCTGCTGTGAAACATTGAACAGCAGTCGGCCCCCACTTTGGTCACACCCCGCACCATACCAACAGAAACAAAGCTGCTTGCCTTACTTCATATGCTGGCAAGTGGCTAATTTCAAACAACTGGTGCCCTGGTTGGCGGAATATCACAACCATCATTCTCTGCATTTCTGCCAAAAGTACTGGATGCCATCATTCAACTGACACCCCGCCACATCTGCTTCCCTAACACACTGCAGAAGCAGCAGGAAACAAAACAGGGGTTCTACGCAATCAGTGGCTTCCCACACATCCTTGGTGCAATCGACTGCACACACGTACGCCTTGTGCCACCTGCTGCAACTGAACACCTCGACCGCAACAGGAAGCACACACATTCCATCAACGTGCAGGCCATAGTCGATCACCAGGGATTGATCACCAACATCGTGGCTAAATATCCTGGGAGTGTACATGACTCATTCATCTTCCGTCACTGTACCATCAACCAACACTTCCAGGATGGACGGTATGGCAATGGACTACTTGTCGGTAAGTACAAAAACCTACTTATATATACACTGCCCAGCAACCCTCTAGGACACACAACACATACACCACAACAGCAACATGTCAACAGGAACACACTGAGGTCCTGACATCACTAGCCATGTTTCCTAACTCACCATTGAACCTGTCACACATCGGAAATTACTGTACAGCCTAATGTGAAGACGTCAATGAGTGTGGTTGCCTAAATGTCACCTTGCAAATTGTAAGTCTCACAATGACCTTTACATTAATACATTGCATAAGTCTAAAGGTATGGGATGTCCAGGGTACTTTGATATGAACGTGTTAACAACACTTTCAATATTAACTGTGCATGGAACTATCATCTCACCCCCAGTGAAGACACACGGACACCTGTATCACAAGTCACAATGTTAGGGAGGGCACACTGCACTGAAAATCACCAAACATACTGATGACAAACGGTTAGCAGACAAACACGTGCTCAGCCAAGGTAAAAACACAATGCAGATGGTATAGCCTACAAGTATAGGATGTCACATCAGTACACAAAAGAGTCACAGACAACACAAGACAACTACTGCCATGGACGGTCTTTCCATTAATGCAAGCTACGTCAACATGATCCCATTCTGTTTTTTTCTTTCAGCTGATCAGGGGTATGGCATCCAGCCATGGCTAATGACACCATTTGGGAACCCGAGTACTGCTGCAGAGTGGGCATACAACGACGCCCATAAGAGGACACGCAGCATTGTCGAGTGGACCTTCGGGATCCTCAAGTCAAGGTTCCGCTGCCTCGACATCACTGGTGGTAGCCTACTATATTCCCCGGAGATGGTCTGTAGGATCATACTCACATGTGCAATATTGCACAACATTTGTTTAAAAAGGAACATTCCCCTCCTCGAACCAGACCCATACATGCCTGAAGACGAAGAAGAGGAGGATGCTGGCCTGCAACAGGAGGGGAACAACCAAACACGGCTGCTGGAGTGCGTAGGCGCCAACAGATTGTAAATAATTTATTTTCATAATTATCACCATCACCACTTAATGCACTATTGTAAATAAACACTGATAACAAACACCACATTATGGTTTGGCCTATTAATTTCTGCCCACCTTTAGCTTGAAATATCTGAAGAAGAATGTCGTCTCATTGAGCAATAATGATATAACAATCAGGACACAAAAAAATACACTACAAATGTAATGGCCACCATACAATGGTCACATACACACACAATGTAAATGACAGACATCCTGTACAGTTCACCTTTGAAGGGCAATAGCTGAGGACCACACATATGACACACATACATGTAGTAAACATGGATCATCGCAGCAGATGGCACACAACTAAAACACCATCACTCAACTAGGGGAAAACAGGCCTCATACATCAGGCAGTTCACATGCTAATGCTTCACGAACAGGAATGTAGTACTAGACTCTTGGCAACAGTATTTCCACTACTTACTATCTTTGCAATGACTATCTGTCACTAGAGTTACACATAAGCAGAACAAACACAGCACAAGTGCTACACCTATGACAAGCATCCAGCACATTACATCCCATCTACATGTCAGCCCTTTTCTAAAAACATTACACACACCTGCGGCTGGTCACACCCCACCTGTCTGAAGAGGTCCCTGGAATTCTGATTTGTGTACACTGAGATTCTCTCATCTACACACACACACTCACAAGAGTCATCCAGTGTGCCACACCCTTTCCTATGCCTACCATTGTCATAGTACCATCTCACTGCATGGAACTCAGCTCATATAATACACTGGCTTGGAGTTTTTAAGGCCTGGAATCACCTGTAGATTGAATCTCTTGTGAAAGGTACTGTAGTCTAATTTTCAGCAAATCTCATCTGACAGGACTAGTGAGACACTGATGGAGGCCACACCAGTGATCCCCTCCATGCACACCACCCAAATGTACATGCCCCATCCCTGCTGATGCCTCCTACAGCATAGATGTTGGAATTTGAGCAATTACATCATTAGGCATTGCTACTAATGTTGCCGTGTAACACTTTATCAGGGTTCATGTGTCACCTTCAAAACAACACAGGACATACACAGTGTGACATGTCAACTGTCTACTGCTCCCTCTGACCAGTCCTAGTCAGAACACTGATCATGTAATTACTGAAAGAACTTGCTCCTGATTGACCCAGCATCCTGTCAGCCTGACTGGCACCTGTCCGTGGGTCACCCTAAAGATACCTGGGGTCCACCTATGGACCACACGTGCTGTCCAAAACCTCTTGTACCTCAGACACTAATTTGTCATTAGCCTCATCAATGTATACTCAAATACATAGTATTGCATCATCTGACTGTTAATTGTATCATATTTGTGACAGTGTCCTTGAATAGCTAAATCATGGCCCTTCCGTTGTCTGGGCCTCATTAATGCCTAAACTACAAAGTGTGACAGTGGACCTGGACCATAGCGTTTGATGGTGTACGTGGCCTCCAGCCCAACCAGCAACCTCAGATAATGCCCATGAAAAGTCAACACATATGAGGACCCTGACAGTTCACACGCTGAGTTACATTGTTCAAATAATAAAGATGAGTCGTGTGTGCTGAATACCAGCCATTTACTTCTGCACAGAGGCTATGATGTTTCCTGATACATTACCATCCACAGAGGCCAACTGGAGTACAAATGTTGCAATGACACATGCCGGATCCAGACACCTGAGATATTCTCTCACTCAGCACACCAAGGTTGCCCAGTTGAAAGTCTCATTACACGTCTTCAGTGACAGGGTGGGACCATCCATGTGTAGGTGACCATGTCCTCAATGGCTTTTCTCAAATTTTGCTACAAACGATACCCATTAGATACACGATTAGCTGCCACTAACTCATGAGGAGACCTGGACGTTACAGTGACAACATACACCTTGACAGTTGATACTGGATCAATATTGGACCACACACATGTACATGTACCATCCAATCAACAAAATGGTTGCAAGCAGCCGATCACAGTAGTGTCCCAGTTGTAACCTAGCAGGAAGAATGAAACATGCCTCTAAACCAGGTAATGCATAAAGGGCCACATACATCAACAACCTATTTGCTATCATGACATAAGGAACGTTGAGATTTTGCCAAAAAATCAATGCAAAATGGTATGTCAGAATTCTCCAAAGAATCAATAGGGCAAACGTCAAATGGGCAAATGGGATTACAGAACAGCAAACAGTGAATCATACCCTATTTGCTTCCATGGGCCTGCTGCTGAAGGTTTAGCATTACTGAATTTGGGAAACCCTTGGATAAATTTGCAAGTCTGGAAGAGCAAACCCTAGGGTGCTGGGGGCCTAAGTCCACCTCTGCTGCCCCCCAAATATACATTTTTTATGCACATGTGAAGCACACACATGCATAAGGCGCATGTGTGCCCTACATGTCAAAAGTAAAACACATTTTAGATACATTAACTCATAAATAGGACATGGTTACCCCCCAAAAAAGTTTAGGCGACAATTGCACTACCTAATTGGCCATTATTTAATTTTGATTAGCTTGATAATTATGGACACATTTTTGCTAAGGAATACATCCTGGTATCCCATTCATATTTTGAAATTAGCAATCAGCAATTACCTACATATGTGTACAATTATGAGTAATATCCATTCTGGCCAATCATTACCATTGCACTGTGAATACCTTCTATACATCCTATAAGGGACATTTGCTTTAGCTAACCCCAAATGTGTATCACTTAGCACCGTTTGGTCATGACAAAATTCATTTCTCAATTTGACAAATGAAAGACATATTTGTCATAATGCGTCATATTTCCACGCATACAGCTTGTGCATCATAATTTTTGACGCACAGGAGTGCAGATAATGCAGAGTCAAAAATTAATTTCATAAATAGATATCATAATATCCTGCATAACATAGCCTCCATTTTTTTCCATTATGCGTCATATTTCCACGCATACAGCTTGTGCGTCATAATTTTTGACGCACATGAGTGCATATAATGCAGAGTCAAAAATATGTTTCATAATTAGATATCATATTTTCCAGCGGCTTCATTTTCAACTCTAGAACTGTAAAATATGCCTCAAACAAATATAATCTACCAATGATGATTTTTTTTTTTTACTCTGCATCATTTGCACTCCTATGCGTCAAAAAATATGACGCACAAGCTGTATGCGTGAAAAAATGACGCATAGCGGGAAAAAAAACGGCGGCCATTTTATGCAGGATGTGATGTAATAGGATATCCTGTTTACAGAATCTGTACAGTGGGTGTACTTTCACTTTCACTTTGCAGTCTCAGATTATTCTAGACTGTGTGGCTGTGTGCAAAGTGTTGTCCTGTGTATTAGTGCTTTTGTGTCCAGTGTACCATCTCAATTGTGCTTTTGTCATCATTGTCTTGTTGTAGAATACTGTCTGAGTCTGTGTTGTATTAATTTGTCAGGTCCAGTGTTGTATTTATTGTCTGTGGGAGTCTGTTGTGGGTACTGTAATATAGGGGATAGTTGGGCTCTTCTTCTTAAGTTTTCTTTGTATTTCCCCACTCTACCTTTCCCCATTTCCCCTTTTCCTTTTTCTACAACTTTTTCCCCTTTGTCAGTGCTGACATGTCTGGTAGGCCACGGCTTTCCAGGATGGGTGAGGAGGAATTGGGGGGGTTTATATGGCTTGTTTGCCATTTCCTCCCACTCATGCTGGAGGCTGGGGGTAGGGTGATACAGGGGTATCACACTGAGGCCCGTAAAGTCCGGTGGGGGAAGGTGCGCCATCACTTGGTGCGTCTATATGGTAGCCAAAGGAATGACCATCAATTGAAGCACCGCTGGGCTGATCTGATATCCAGGGAGCAAGATCTGCTGGACCACCTGGGAATCAGGATTGGTGGACATGTTGGTGAGTACAGATCAATTACATGTGCACAATTTAAAGCTGTGTGGTGACATGTGATGATTGTTACCCAATCTGCCAGATAAGTAGCTGACTGTATGTAATGCTAGGGAAACCTACTGGGTAATTGATGCACAATGTGAAGGTTGACAAATGCTAGCAGTCAGGTAGCTCATGTTTTCTACACATACCGGTTGCCTGTAGCAGAATGTAATGTAGTGCCGCCTTTGTGTCAGACAAGCCACACATTAATGACGCAATTAGGACTCTACAGGTCACAATAGCCAGTGAAAAATGGATGTTGAAACATCATACCTACATATGTAGACGCCATAGCTAGACTGACATTTGTAAACCCTACATGATGCGGAAAATGAGTGCTGCCTTCACGTCAATTGAAGTTAGCAATGTTGTCCACACATATGTCACATGTGTGTCTGGTTGGTGTGTAGGGAAAATGTTCTTGGAAGTGCCATGCCTTGTCGTGATAAATGTGCTCCTTCACATCTAATTGTTACATGCCTGATCTGAGCATGAACCATATTTGTTAAGGACTCAGGTGCCCTCAGCTAACATTTTAGACTGGTATTTATTGTCACTTGTGCCCAAATCA
Source organism: Pleurodeles waltl (assembly GCF_031143425.1). Taxonomy (NCBI): domain Eukaryota; kingdom Metazoa; phylum Chordata; class Amphibia; order Caudata; family Salamandridae; genus Pleurodeles; species Pleurodeles waltl. Next base: position 1,238,664,669 of record NC_090447.1, on the reverse strand, counting down.
GAATAGGGATTGCAGTCAAAAGGTATGGACTAGGGTACAAACATCTATGTTTGGTGCCAATCACTATTGTTTGGACACATCAATGTATGAAACTGTAACAACATGAGGTATTGCCTAAGTACCTGGCCCTCTGTACCATGTACCTATCAGTCACATATGTGTCATGACCACATAGGCTGTTTGAGTTTGAGAGGTCAGGCAGTCCTCAAGTAACCAGCTTTTGGATGTCTCTCTTGGATGCACATGATGAGATGAATGCACACCTATATTGTTGCTGCATACTAATGGAGGTGCATCTTTGTCACCACATGACTTTCCGGGCCACTGCATGTGTGTAGTAGGGTGTGTAACTGTAGCAGGAGACTCATCCGATGTAAATGTTGCGCATGAATAATTCCATGCAGTATGAGCATGTGTGAAAGGGTTTCATTACTCATGTCATATTCTCACATTGTCTTTGTATTTGCAATTGTTCGTCAGTGCACGGATTCTGAGTACATTCTTCCTTCCATGCTTTACAGGTGGACCTGCACCATACACAGTGGGAGAGGTGGCTCATTTTGAGGACCCCGACACCTACAGTGAGTGTTGCATGTGTGGTATTTTTTATGTTTGCTGGTGATGCATGATGGACTACTGTGTGTTCAACAGATTGCAAGGTTTGATGCGCTGCCCATTCATTAGTATTGTTCCATTATTGGGATTTCAGTTATCACTTCATTTTGAGTTGAGCTATGCTTATCCATTTGTCAGATTTTGGGTCTGTAGGCCATTCCTGTAGGGCCCGCTTTGGGGAATGGGGTGAGTCATGTGGAATACACTAGTTAATGTAAGAGTTGCTCCTGGACTTGTCTCGGACTGAGTCTGCATTTCAGACTGACATTCTCGCAGATAGCTTCTGCAAATGGCTTGTCTGAAATCTGCTGCTTCCCTAGTAAACGATGTACTGAGTACACTGTAGGTTGGATCTTCCGGGGGCATGTACTTCCACAAGTTGTACTAGAAGTGTGTGGGACTACAGTGCAACAGCCTAGGTGTACATGCTATTCATGATCATGGGTGTTCTTGCTCCTCTGTGTCTGTAGAAAAATAATCCTCACTGGTAGTATGGCCTAAGTCAGTACATTTTGACATGTGTGGACCTTGGATGGGACAAGTTTTAGCTGACTCCGATTTGTTGCTAGCCCTTCACTGGTGGTGTGTGTGTGGAGGCAAAAACATGTTGAGCTTTCTATACACTCCTGGGTGTGCATTGATTATGGGATTGCTGGATGTTCTTCCCCCCCTCCCCCCCCCCCCCTCAAAGTCAGCCATGTGTTTGGGAATAGGGTACCTAGGACTGTAGCAACCAGTATGTTACACATACTTGTGACCATTTGAAACTTTGTTTTGAACCTAGTGTACACACTCGGTTATGGCACATGAGTTCTATACTAGCAAATCCAATTACAAATTGCAGATATTGAGGGTTGTGATTGTTATCACATACACTGACATATGGAGTCCAGGCAATAGGCGGAGGAGGTGCAGCCATAATGTAGGCTGCATTAGTAATTTTTATGATGAGAAGTTTAGGCTGATGTCACCCATCATGTATATAATTGTATATGCTATGTGTGAGATGCCCTTTGTATGCAGGCTTCCCATGTACTTCCTCTGAGAGTTTCAATGATCTATATGGTGATATGAGCTGTTACAACTACAGTAAAAGTAATTTCCAATTGACCCATTGTGCTATTCCACACAATGTATTTCCTAGGGTAAATAGTTGCCCTTTCTCTTCACAGCTGCAAACATGAGTGCCGCACAGAGGCATGAATTTGAGAGGCGGGCCATGAGGCACAGACACATCCTGCAGGTGCAGTCAGGGTTCCGACGGATGGCCCGAAAATACCAGGCGGATCGGGCCTCCGGAGCATGGTGGGCCTCACCACAGGGTGGCCCAACGTTGCCCACTACAGCCACCACAACCACCAGTTCTCCCCAAGTGGCCCCAGCAACGGCGGGGACAGTTGTCCCTGCCTCTGCAGCACGACCAGGACCCAGCAATATAAGAGCTGCAGGACAGTCCAGTGGGCTACAATCAACTCCCACACAGAGCACCTCTGCCGGCACACAGACAGCAGCAGCACCTCCAATTGACCCTGAGGCATTCCAGGCATTAGACCGCAAAATGGACAAGTTCATTAGGAAGGTGGACAAGCTGAGCCAGGATATGGCCTACATAAAGAAGCGGGTCAGGTCCATCAGGCGGACCCTATGGAGGGCCAACCTCTAGGACTGATATGGTCTATTTTAATTTATCCCTCCCCTCCCTCCTCTTTCCTTTTTATCATGATAAGTGGGTTTGGGGGATTAGTGTTAGGTTAGCATAGGTTGTTAGCTTAGTTAGTGTTAGGGAGGAGGGTGGGGGGTCCTTATTCTTTCTACTTTTCATTATTGAGTGTGTGGGTGGGTGGGTGGGGGTCAATGTTGGGGTTCCTGTCTGTTTAGAAAAAAAAAAAAAAATATATATGAAATAAAAATACAAAAAAATATATGATTGTTTAGGATAGTATAGTATTTGTGTAGGTTAGTATGTGTTGTCCTGCATGTGTCCTGTCTCATAATGGTGGGTGGGGGGTTGATGTTTAGATCGATTCGTTATATGTGTAGAGTAAGTTTAGCTTAGGTTAGTTAGGGACAGTTGTGGGTTAGGAGTAGTCAGGTTAGATTAGTGTAGGTATGACTTTTCCCTTAGTTGCCTCTGGTGTGAATACTTATGAATAAATATATAGATAACCCTTTGCATTATGTGTTAACTGCTACTTGATCATGGCCTTGCCATCAGTGTAGTGATTGTTGTTCTATGACATTTGTGTCCTATGCTACAAACCAAAGAAATAAGAGGTTTAAAATGGCGGCTACCCCTGTGCTAACTTGGTAAGTATCCACCATTTGATAGAACCACCATTTGGAGTTTACATGGATCTCAAAAGATTTGTGTTGATGAGTATGTTTTCAACATCACAAAGTATGCTTCCAGACTTGGTATTGTGGGGAATATTTTAGGTCGGACTGCAGTGTGATGTTCAGGGACATCTTTGTAGATGAGGTGTTGTTAACACTCTTGTCTTCTTGTCTTCATTACTGACATAGATCATGGGGGTTATTCTAACTTTGGAGGAGGTGTTAATCCGTCCCAAAAGTGACGGAAAAGTGACGGATTTACCACCAGCCGTATTACGAGTCCATTATATCCTATGGAACTCGTAATACGGCTGGTGGTATATCCGTCACTTTACCGTCACTTTTGGGACGGATTAACACTCCTCCAAAGTTAGAATAACCCCCCATGTGTACAAAAATTCAGCATGACTTCCCTTCTTGGAAGTTTACTCAGAAAGGTTGATTGATGCTGTGTTTAGTTGTGTTTGCTTAGATTAGATTGCATAATTTAATGTTTTAGTATTGCATGGTGACCACATTTATCAGCCACCATTAGTTGACTTTGATTTCTATTGATGGAGCATTATTCTGTCCAACACAGCATGATTGTGTGTAGTTTCTCCCTTCATCAGTTATTCTCCTCAGGATAGGCAGGCTATGATGCAATCCTGGCCACTGCACAGATGTATCAGACTACATGATGTCAGGACAGTTGTATTGAGAAGCTACATGGTTGTCACACAAGCACTTTTGTGTCCTCTACTGCACAGTTGATGTGTCAATTTACACAGAGACATATTAGGTGTGCAAGTGCTATTTATTGATAGGTGCTGTAGTGCAATACGTACATTGTCCAGGTTTGCTGAGTCCGTTCTAGTGCAATCTTACATGGTGATCCTACAGAAGGGGTGTGGATGATGCTCCGGACATGCTGGGGTGATGTTACCGACAGTGCAGAGGGACAGGATTTGCCAATTAGTAGGAGAGAGACATTCACTGGCAATGCTGACAAGTTATACAGTGGTTAGCAGAACAGTCATTGAGTATAGTTGTAGTGAGACTGGCAATTGACAAAACGTAGGACCTTGGTCAAAGTCGGCCATGGTGCAGGGACTAGTGCTTCCGGGTACTCTTCCGTGTGAATGTGATCTGTTCCATGTCTTCTTCTACTGATGTGTGTGTTGCCTGCTTTGTCTTTGTTGTTGTTGGTTGTGAAGGGGCAACACACACCTCAGTGTTAGAAGACATGGAGTCAGACATCCCGGTGACTGCTCCCTGTGAAGTTCTTAAGGGCAGTACTGCAGCAAAGAGGGCCTGCTGGTTTTTGAGAATAGCAGCTACATCACGATGGTAGGCAGCGAGGTCAGCCCTGAGGGAGTCATGATTGCATTTGTGCATGCAGTGGAAAGTTTGGGGTGCGAGGTGTTGTGGCAACTCCCTTACTGCAGTGGTGAATTCCTTGACAGTTTCTTGTAGTCCTTGCAGTATGGATGTTAGGGCTTGCATAGCTGCTGCCTGATCTGCAGATGACATCATGCACGAACGCACCCCCTCAAGGCTGGCTGCCATAGTTTGCATCCCCACCCACACCTCCTTGGCCAGCTCCCGCTGTACTCCAACTACAGTTCTTTCAAAGCTGGTTCCAGTGTCGTCAGAGTCCTCAGCTGTGTAGGAGCTGGCAGGTCTTGCAATTGGGGTGGTGGGTGGTTCTTCTGTGATGGCTGCTTGTTCTAAGCTCCTCCTTGTGACTGAAGGTGGGGTCTGGAGGGTTTCAAGGACCTTTTGAATGGTCTCCTGGGGAATGTTTATGGGCTCGTCATCCATGTCATCAGGGAAATCAGGGACAGGCATATCGGCAGGAGATCCATGTTCCTCTGCAATGAAACAGGGTACAATTAGTGTGTCTGTGTTGTGACAATTTTGACGTAACATGCCAGCCTTTTGATGAATTCACTTTGTGATCTTGTTTGGTATTGGTATCTGCTGTCCTTCATATGGGCATTGTTATAGGCCTATGGCCCACCTGTGTGTCACATGTATGATATTGAGTTATCAGACTTGTCTGCCTAATCGCCCCTAGGTGATGCTTTGTACCAAATAGAGAATAGCCAGCTTTTTGTCCTACTCAACCCTCCGTGTATATCCATTCTTATGGTGAGACCTTTCACTGGCTGTGGGTGTTCTGATGGTCCTGGCAGCACAGTTGCCTCTCAGGACCTGCCCCAATCCCTGATTGTTCACATTGACTTAAATGTAATTGACATGTGGCATATCCTATGCATGGCAATGTTATAATGTGATATGGATGTAGACATTGTTAATGTGTCCTGCTGATGTTGGGTAATATGTGTTACATTGGATTGCCCTGATTATCGTATCAATGTCCTATTTGGTCCTCTGACTGTGCAATGTATTTCAGTGACTTGTTCCATGTGTCCCCTCCTCAATGCTGTTGTCTGAGCAGTATGACATTTGTGATGTAGCCTTGTTAGACAGGCACGGGAAGGACCCTGACATATGCAGCATGGGTGTGTCCTTAGTGCTGTGTCGCTCCTATTGCTGTTTACTTTGGCTGATGTATGTGACAACTATGGGCATTGACATATGAGTGTACTGGGGCCTTTGTCTTGTTTCAGGAGGTTGTTGCAGATGTCATTACCCTGCATGTGCGTTGTCTCGTGGTAGTCTGCACTGTCCTGTCCTTGAATCCCTGTGACGATCTCCTCGGGGATGACGGCTGCAACCATCTCCTCCATGTGGTCCAGGGCCTCCTGGTGTGCTGGACTCCCACCTCCAGTCTGCAGTGCTGCCTTCCTGTTCCTGGCCATTTTTTCCTTTGTCCTACGTTTGCAGTCATGCCAGCGTTTCTTACACTCGGTGACTGTTCTGCGTACTTCAGCCACACTGTTGATCTTGTCAACAATTTGTTGCCATATGGCCTCTCTCCTACTGAATGGCAACTTAGAGGTGATGAACAGTTGGTGCTGGTGTTCCGTCACCTCTTTAACCAGAATTTCCTGCTCCTCACTGAAGCGACACTTTCTTTTTTTCTATATATGTCCTGGTTCTTGTATGGATCATCCTGGCTGGTTCCTGGTCTGCTGTCATCTTCCTGGGGTCTGTAGTGGCATCTGGGATCCATTTTGGCTCTCCTCTGCTGAAAGGGCAGTGTTCGTGGGTATTTTTGACGCTATTGCGTCAAAAAAAGGCGCATATCCGGGTTGCGGTGTCGTAAATCGACCCACAGTCATTTACGCCGCGTTAACGTCGTTTTCCTTTACGACTTGACGCCGCAATGTGTGTAAAAAAAAATTACTCCCACCTGTTGATTGCGCCGCCGTGCGTCAAAGTATAAATTTGACGCCCGCACGGCGCAACGAAATGGCGTTAGCCGGCGGTAAAATTTTTGACACAAAACTGCGGCAGCGCAGTTTTGCGTCAAAAATTATAAATATGGCCCTATATGTTTTGTTCAGTTTAGCTGCCTATTGGCTTTGATATGGCATTAGCCATTACATTCTGTATTCAGTTTAGCTGCCGATTGGCTTTGACATGACATTAGACATTACATTTGATATTTAGGTTAGCTGCCTATTGGCTTTAACGTGGGGTTAGACATTGCAGTTGAGACATTGCAGATGAGCTGTGTTTTTCCAAGCTGTGTTTTTCCACAAGATGGACCAAGCTGTTTTCTTCACACCAGACCTTAGCTGATAAGAGCACGTAGATTTTGTGTTTACCTCGCAATCCAGTCTGAGAGCGAGTGAGCTCGGGAGTATTGGCCACTCTCCAAGGTTCTTCGGCTCTCACACTGAGTTCGCTTTTAAGGATGACTCTGGGCTACAGCAGTAGTAGATTGAATCTGCTTGACTTCAGACAGGAACGGAGACGTCAGTTGCCTGTCTCCCGTTTGGGTAGAAAATCTCTTTCTCGCAGTTGACCGGAGTCATCAACTTGCAGACCCCAGAAAGATAAAGCTGAATATAGGCCCTACAGCCTTGCCCATACGGTGATGAATTTTGACTTTTATGCTTTGCTTTGAAGTTATGCTATAATATAATCACATGTATTTTGCTGTGTACATTGCAACTGAGAAGTACTTTGATATATTTTGCTTTCATTGCTGCGACTACTTTTGAACGTGTGCTTCCAATCTACTAATTTCGTCTCTCAAGAACCTCGTGGTGGAGAATTAATAACAATAAATGTCTTCTTTAAACTCAGAAGTGCATTCTAGAGAGGTTCTGTAAGCTCGGTTATGAGATAAGAGCAGGAAGGCAGAACACAGAGTTACACAGAAGGAGCATGATAAAGCTCTCAAGCAAGTGTGTTTACTTGATGATGCAGGTTTAACTTTGACTGCTGAGAAATGTGAATTTCAGAAGACAAAGCTAAGGTTCTTTGGCCATATCTTTTCTGATGGGCTTATGACACCTGATTTGGCTAAAGTGCAAGTGTTGTCAACTGCCAGTCCCTCACAAGATGTTTCCATGTTACTTTCATTCCTTGGCATGACCAGTTACTGTTCCAGATACAGGGGACACTTTGCCACCGTGAGTGCTCCATTGAGAGACATGATGAAAAAGAATGTTCCTTTTTATTGGTTACATGAATGCAAGCAAAGCTTTAAGGGAATCATACAAGCTATCAAAAATGCAACTGAAATGGCATGCTTTAATCCAAAACATCATACGGAAGTTGTAGTTGACACTAGCCCAGTCGGGTTAGGTGCAATCCTTGAACAGCAGATCGGACACCCAAATGCTCAAAGACATATTGTGGCATATGCAACAAAAGTTTGTCCCAAACTGAATGTGCTTATTCATAACCTGAGAAAGAAAGTTTAGCAGTGGTGTGGGCTTGTGAACATTTCCACGTTTCTTATACAGAAAGCCTTTTATGCATGTGACATATCAAAGATTGTTGAACATATTTGGCAATCCACAGGCCAAGATGCCTCCTTGCATTGAACATTGGAGTTCGACAATTACAAGAATACAATCACACAATTGTGCACCATCCAGGGAAAGATCAAAATCCTGCCAAGTACTTCTCCAGAGTGCCTCTACAGTGTCTTGGTACCCCTTCCAAGATAGCTGAAGACTACATAAATTTCATTGTGAAATCAAACACACCAGCTGCCATTTCATTGGACCAAAGTGTCACTGCCACGAGTCAAGAAAGTGACATGTTAAAACTGAAAGAGATTATTACAAATCAGTCTTCAAACCAGCACACTCAACCTCTAGCCGTGACAGAGAATACCAAAAGTTTAAAAATGTCAAAGATGAACTGTCTGTGACTCAAAAGGCATTATCCTGAGGGGTTTGAGAATTGTTATTCCAGAGTGTCTGCAACAACCGATAATTGAAGTGTCCCATGAAGTACATTCTGGAATTGTTGCCTCAAAACAAGAGCTTCGAGACCGAGTCTCGTTCCTCAACTCGATGAGAGAGTTGAAAGAGAGTTGAAGGCCTGTCATCTATACAACTGACTGTCATCGGAAACTAATCAACAAACCTTAAGCATGTCATAGTTGCCAAAGCATGAATGGGAAAGAATTTCTGTTGACATTTTCGGTGCTCTTGACAGTGGACATCACCTGATGCTGATTGTTGATGAATACTCCAGTTTTCCATTATCTGAAGTTCTCTCATCTATCACTGAAGAGACAGTCATTAAGAGATTGGATGGCTTCTTTGCGACATGGGGTGTTTCTGTAATCTTAAAATCTGACAATGACCTACCATTCAGCAGTCGAGAATTCAGAGACTTTTTCAGTCATCTCAATGTGAAGCATCAGAAGAGCACACCTTTTTGGCCACAGGCCAATGGCCTTGTCGAACGCTTCATTAGTACATTGAAGAAAGCTCTTCAGTGTGCTGTATTGGGAAAGCTCGACCTTAAAACTGTTTTGAACTCTAACCTGCAAGTTTACTGTCCAACCCCTTCCTGAACCACAGGTGAAAGCCCTGCAATTTTGATACGCAGAAGAGCCATGATGACCAAGTTATCTCAATAGGCCAACAGAAGATCAAGTGCTCCGGAAGAAACTCATACCCAAGACTTGGATCGTAAAAGGAAAATAAAGGCCTATGCAGACAAGTGACGATATGCAAAATACATTGTTTTCACTAGAGGAGATCATGTGCTTGTCCGTCAGTCGAGACAATGGAAGTCTGATGCTGCATTCGATGCTGAGCCATTCCATGTCATAACCAGCGAAGGACAACTACCCAACAAACGGGGAAGTCCATTATGCAAGATTCCGCGCATTTCCAACATGTAGCTCCCCACTCGTCAGATACTGATGTCAACATTGAGGCTGGATCTGGAGGGGCAATTGAATAACCTCTGAGTGCTGTTGCTCCTGCAATGCTAACACAGATCACAGAAACTTGTATTGCCGGTTCACAGTTACCGAAGACACGATCGGGACAAGTAATCAGAGTGCCACAAAGGCTCACCGAAGAACTATGATTGTGTATATATTTGAATTTTATTTTATTTTTTATTTAACAGAGGGGGAGATGTAGTGTTGTGTGAGTTCTTAATTACGGAACCATTTTGACTCCTGATGGACTCCGTAGAACTGTGGCATAAGTGTTAGTGGTGAAGTGATTGCAGGTTTAGAATGTTGAGATCACGGTTACACGCAGATGAATAAAGATGTGTCATACCCAGCTCCATGTGTGGTGTAGCCATTAACTGGTACCCAGGCTGGGAAAGACACTACAGGTCTAACTGTAAATGTTAACATTTCTATATGAAGTCAGCAAGAAGAGTATGGGACTTTATTAATAAATTATTCCAATATAGTAATTAATAAGGACCACATGAAAGTTACCACTAATTTGGTGAGGTAATTGTATGCCAGCAATTGGAAATACTTCTGGGTGTGGTAATTAGCAGATGTGCATTTACACCACCATTTCAAATTTGTGCTTGTGAGTGGGAGCTAGCACACTATGGCCCTCATTCTGACCTTGGCGGGCGGCGGAGGCCGCCCGCCAAAGTCCCGCCGTCAGGTTACCGTTTCGCGGTCGAAAGACCGCGGCGGTAATTCTGACTTTCCCGCTGGGCTGGCGGGCGGTCGCCTTCAGACCGCCAGCCAGCCCAGCGGGAAAGAGGCTTCCACGATGAAGCCGGCTCGGAATCGAGCCGGCGGAGTGGAAGCTGTGCGACGGGTGCAGTTGCACCCGTCGCGTATTTCACTGTCTGCACAGCAGACAGTGAAATACATGTAGGGGCCCTCTTACGGGGGCCCCTGCAATGCCCATGCCAGTGGCATGGGCACTGCAGGGGCCCCGCGACCCCCCCTACCGCCATCCGGATCTCGGCGGTCCGACCGCCGGGATCTGGATGGCGGTAGGGGGGGTCGGAATCCCCGCGGCGGTGCAGCAAGCTGCGCCGCCGCGGAGGATTCAATGGGGCCGCGGTACACTGGCGGGACCCCGCCAGTGGTGCCGGTCCGACCGCGGCTTTACCGCCGCGGTCGGAATCCCCATTGGAGCACCGCCGGCCTGTCGGCGGTGCTCCCGCGGTCCTCCGCCCTGGCGGTCAAAGACCGCCAGGGTCAGAATGACCACCTATGTGCGCGTATGTTGCCCAGTTCTGAGGTGTAAAACACAAAATGTGTGTTATTTGAAAGCACAATATGCACCAACCTATACCTGGTGAAAAGTGTATGAGCAACAGCTCTCCAGATGTGCAAGTTACAGCCAAGTTGAAATCCCAGTTCAGGGGCAAATGGAACCAGGTTCTGTTGTGTTTGCTGCCTCTCTCACCATGCCTGTCAGGTTACCCCAATTCCCAAACTCAAGCTGTGGTAGCTGGTAAGATAACTCCTGGCATAATATGTTCTGACTTTCTAGCAATGGTTTACAAGGTACATGGGAAGGCATGGCTGTACAAGTCTGTACTCATTCTGCGTGTCCTAATGAATGCCCTTAACTTCGCTTTTTGTTCATTGCAGTAAAGCTGTTCCATGCACACAAAGCCGCAGGGCATGGACATAATGGGGGGGTGAAAGGGAGGGAAGGGGAGGGAGAGTGGTGATACGCTGGAGCGAGAGAGAGAGAGGGAAGGCGAGAGGGAGAAAGAAAGAGAAAGGCAGACAGGGAGGGTTAGAAATGTTTTGCCTTGGTTGCTTTTGTTTCCCAATCCTGACGGGGCAAAATGCACAGACAGTATAAAAAGGTGCATATCATCCTAAGCAATGCTAATCTATATAGAGAGCGATATAAACTCTGATGAGTACCTTCAGTGAAAAGAAAGGATAAATTCATGAAGACGTGACGATCACATGATAGTTGTGATCCATGTCTTATCAGCAAAACAGCACTCAGTGATCTGATTGGTCAAGAATTCGCCTCACCTTGCTTGAAGACCATTGTGAAAGGAATGCAATTTCCATTTCTTATTCCTATTATGAGCGGTTGTTCTATAATAGCCATGTAGGCTTCTTTATTTACTATCTTAGCTTATTCCTGAGGTCTCTATTTCTCTGAGAATATGGGCGGGACACTTCTGGTTTGTAAATGCACTAGGCCCATGTAGCTGTAGCCCTCTATTCAGAGGTGTCCTCCCCTCACCTGGGAGCATGTGAATACCTTGATTCTCAAGGTATCAATAACTAGAGGGCTGAAAGTCCTACTGCTCCAGGAGTGTCAGTAAAATTTCAGGCCGAGATTTAAGAAAAGTTAGTGCTGCCTTTGCTACATTTATTTTAACGCAAAAGCAGCACAAACCAGTGCCATATTTAAATATTGTTGCTTGAGCAGTCTAGCGACAAATATCCATCATTTACATCATTTTTTAGGAGCGCCACCTCACCTTGCGTTGTTTGACGACAATGATATGCAAGGTACGCGTTCCCTCCCAAAAAATGACGTTAGCCTGCTAGTGCCATATCTACAAGCCGATGGAAAAAACGGCGCACACCTAGGACCTGGTCCAAAAAATGACACTGATTCCGATTAGCATCACATTTTTAACGCCTAGTCAGACCGAGCGTTAAAAAGAGGCCCAGTCACAACTACATTAGGAAAACACACAGAAGGAACTCTGGCAAGCAACTGGACAACATGGACCTGTTACTACCACAGCTTGGCACCCGGAGAAGATGACAGCAATGGCGTCAAATCCTACCAGCACCACCGCTGCAACCACAAGGGCAGCACAGAAGGAGGTAGAGAATAATTTGCCAGTGCGCATCCATCCTTGGCCTCAGGAAAGAAGAGGTAATCAGACTCCACCATCTGAAGCGGGAGCCAATTGTACGGCTGCTCCACCACATTGCCCCTGACATCACCACAAGAGTGGAAAGTCATACAACCATACCACCCATGACTCCTGGCAGTCCTCCACATGCTGGCATCTGGATCATTTCAGACCACTGCAGCACATGTGGGCGGGATAGCCCAACCATCCTTTTCTGCCTTCCTTCCTATGGTCCTGGACACCATCATCCTCCTCACCCACCACATCAGGTTCCTCAACACCTAGCAACTACAGCAGGAGAAGCAAGGATTCTATAAAATTGCTGGGTTCCCGCATGTGCTGGGTGCAATGGACTGCACCCATGTCCAACTTGTCCCTCCTGCTGCAACAAAACACCTCTTCAGGAACCTCGAACGTACACACTCAATCAATGTGAAGGTCATTGTGGACCATCATGGAATATTCACAAACACCCTTGCAAAATATCCCGGCAGCGTCCATAATGCCTACATCTTCAGATACTCAACAATCAATCAACGATTGCAGGATGGATAATATGACAATGGCCTACTCGTAGGTAAGCCAGCATACAATTCATAACACAGACAACACACTTGCGGGACAAACAATACATACACCACACTAAACACACCTGTACAGTGAAACCCAGACTTTAGACAACAACACATATGCCACATGCCTGACTATACCACATTCAATGCACATCACCCTCACATACGCCCATATGTACAAGTTATTAGCACCATCTGACTGACACTTCACATGATGGGCTGGTGGAGCAATGCCCTCTTGGCATACAAAAGCTGGGGTCAAACCACTACATGTGTCCACAGGTTTATTACAAAATACATATCCTTCACACATGACACTTAGTATGGCATAGCTCAGGTACGTGTTGCATTGGCCGTGCCACCGTCAAACAACTCACACATTGGCACTGCCCCACAATTACCATGCTGTAGAAACCTGAGGCAGCACATACAATTAATGCCACCCTAGTGGTGCCATCACCATCTACATATCACCAAATCATACCTGATATCCTCATTGTGTTCACCTTTCCCTTGTGTGGTGCATAGTGAAAGACACATTGAAATACAACATCGCCATCATTGATAGATCATGTGTAGGAATGGACTCCTCACAGCACACCAACAATCATACCTGTAAATCGACATCTCCTTACCATGATACAAGAGTGCCAACAGTGGACTGTGGCAACTGAAATACTTACAATGCACTGGTAGAGGCCAGAAGCTCATAATATGACATGGGACTTTGCAGGGTTGGACTGATGATGCAGGGTAGTGCAGAAAAGCACCTCATGTCATGTCCCACAGGTGTCTGCAAACTCTTTCATACATCACAATACATCCCATACAACTGTCCCACACTGTGCATATGAACCACATGCCCATCTGCATGCTAGTCAGCAATTGGCAACAACAACACTTTGTGCAAGGGGGGTATTTTAAGGCCAAATGGGTGGGATTCACATGCAACACACAGGACACAACACCAGTTGCATGGCACACAACACACAAAATAGGTACAACATTTTTCTAAGATCACTCTTCTGCAGGTCTAAAGTGAAGGGACTAAGGGCCAGGTTTAAGAAAAGGGGCACAGCATCCAATGCAGTGCCACTTTTCTTGCACCCCTTAGCGCCCCCTTACTGCCACCATGTGTGTGCCGTATTTATAATAAGGTGCTCCATGGCACAGAGTAGAGGCAATAGTGGCAGAATATTTGATGCTATTGATGTACTGTGTAGGATTAGTGCAAAAAAATGGGTGGTACTCCTGCACACTACATAGGAGCCCATTTAAAGCAATGTTGTGCCCCCTTTTAACACCTGATCTGTGCAGGCGTTAAGAGAAGCTGCTAAAAATGACACAGTGGAATCTCTGAGAATCCATTGCACCATTTTTGCAGTTCCCCTAAAAGGGGAATGCCCCCCTTGCATGTATGATGCAAGGCACAGGCATAATGTGGCGCAAGGGGATACAAAGTGCCCCAATGCATGCGTTGCACCACATTGTAAACATGGTGAATTTGGCTTTGTTGGGCCTCAATAGCGTGAAAATGCTAATGTGGTGCAAGGAGGTGCTAGCCCCTCATAAATTTGGGCCTCAGGGTCAAATATAGACAACACCACACATATTCTGCATGGGTGAACAGTCAGACCAGAAATTAATGAACAATCGTCAGGTCCCTGAGGCACAACCCATGATTGGAAAGTGCACCACCACACACCAATTCAACCATCCAGTTAACCAGGAACACATACAATACTAGATGCAAGTCTGAATCACCACTCAACAGAAAAAAAACATGTGCCATGGCACATAGCAAATAGCAAATATGCATGTCTGACACATCTTCTCACATTCCTTTGCAGTGGACCAAGATTACGGCATTGAGCCATGGGTCATGGCCCCATATGGCACTCCAACAACTGATCCTGAGCAGGCTTACCAGGAAGGTCACGAAAGAACCAGGAATGTGGTGGAGCGGACATTTGGCCCACTCAAATCCAGGTTCAGGTGTCTAGCTCTAACAGGAAGAAGCCTGTTATATGCACCACCCCTTGTGTGCAAAATACTACTTGTGTGTGCTATTTTGCACAACATCTATGTACGCACAAATGTCCCCTGGTTCGAACGGGTATATGTCCCCAGTGAGGAGGATGAGGACAATAATGCTCAAAAGGAGAATGGGGAACAAATAAACTCTGCTGCTGGAGCATGCAGAAGAGACCATATTGTGCACAACTTTTTCTCTTAGACACTGTACTACAATAATCATTGCCTAAAATATTGCAAGAAAATAACTTTAAATCTGATTTCTCATGGTGTACTCATTATCACATTCACATACCATTTTTAACTTGCCCATATCTCATATCTCAGAGAGCATGACTACACCACAGCAGATGTAAATATCTTAGGAACAAAATCAGGAAATAAAAATAAATTAAAAGAATGCACGCACTACCACATTACTGTGTGGGTGAAATGTAGGTATAGGCTGTAGCAATCACAATTTATATTGTCACACACATATCACACAAATGTGTTGGCTTGACATATGCCTGCAGCAATCCTGGAAATACACGTGAATACTGGTGTACAGATGTATGGCCTAGGTAGTAAAAGGGTACCAATCACCTTCAGTGGCAGGTTTGTGTCTGCTAGGTAACCAGGCAAAGTCTGAATGATGCTATCACACGTGATAACTGAAAACATATTCCTCAGTTGCACTCACATGTTTGACCAAGAGAGAGTGACATACAGGGACCAAAACACCTAGATGTCTAGGTCTCCCACACTCAATCCAGTTTGGAAAGTGCATGTAAGACAAGAAATGTCCAAACAAGTCACAGACCCTTGCTAAATTGTACGTGTGATGAATCAAACAGATAGGTTGAAAGTCGCATCTTCTCACCTCATAGCTGTCATAAGTAATCACACATACTAAATGCACTCATGGTGAATGTGACATAGGTTGTAGAATGCAGATGTGAGTGTGTGCCCATGTTGAATAAATGAGGTGGAAGGACAACTGAAAGACTCCTTTACATCATTTTGAGATCCATTATGGGGAGGTCACTCAGACACTACACAAGTGCTGTGGCTTGTGTTCTGTAACATGTGGGGGTCCGTCATGTGATCTAGAAAAGCCTGGAAATGCAAGGGCAAATATTGCTTAGCCTGTAGAAGATGCTGTATGCATCTGAAAAGTTCACAAGTCTGACTTTGTATGCTGTGCATTAATGAAGGGACAATGTTGATGACAAAGATGGGTACTAATGGTAATCAGCAGAAATTATGCCATCCATGCTGAATAGAACCATACCTGACAAAATATGCCATCAATATGTGTGAAGGAACACACATAGAGTAAAACTCACTGTACAACACAATAATGCCAGTATACATTCCCCAAATGAGGTAGAGTGCAATGTGTTTCATTGTGCATCACACATAGGGCAAACTTACTGTATAATTGGTACATTGATCCCAGACCTCCATTTTCCTAACAGCCCCCTTTCCCCATGGAAGCACCTTATTTACATTACTGGTCATCACGGTGGACATTTCCCCAGTAGCCTCATGATTTTGTGTCACTATTGTGGTGCTTTACAGCATTGGCACCATATATGATGTCACTAGTGCAGCAAAGCACAGGGAGGCCCATTGCTTAGAATGCTTGCTTTCACATATGCCTTTGGCAGGCCTCACAAATTAGGTTTACAGATAGCACAGTGCAATGTTTATGGAATGTCTGCCCCATTTGTTGTTCCCTCCCTGCGTAAGAAATATTTCCTTGCATACATCATACATGGCACAGGCATATTGTGGTGCAAGGATGTACAAAGTGGATCTATGCATGCATTGTATGACTTTGTTAAGGTAGCACAAGGGGAATGGGCGGCTTCAGTCCACATTGGCATCATTCAATATCATGCTAATGTTGCAGTAAGGGCTTGTAAATATGGGCCCCTAGTGAGACAGTGGAGACCACTTGTAGCTGATGTTCTGCATGAAGGTGTCCATTTGTGCACAACACCAACCACACAGGCAACCTTGCTACTTGGTGACATGGAAGCTACTTGTACAGCAGCACAGATGATGATCACAGACATGCCCCATATGTTGTGTCTGATCACTTTTGTGGCTATTCCTGAGGGTGCATGGAGGCGTCTTGCAGTTCTTGTTGGCCCACCCTGTGCCCAATGCGTGTTACACATGGGCAGGAGGTTCAGTTGCAATAGTGTAGGGATTGATGTGAGGGTTAGGTAATGGTCTGTGCATATAAGGGGGAAGGTATGTAGGAAAGTATCCTCTTTTTGGCATGGTTACCCCCAGTTGTTGCCTGCTATCTGTGTGCTTAGACTGTCTTCACTGGGATCCTGCTAACCAGGACCACAGTGATTGTGCTCTCTCCCTCCAGATTTGGTTACCTAGGACCTTTGTGTGCTTCACAATTGCCATACTGGTGTCCCCTTATAAGTCCCTAGTGTATGGTACTTAAGTACCCAGGGAATTGGGTCCCCAGGGGTCCCCCATGGGCTGTAGCATGTGTTATGCCACCCATGGGAGCCCATGCAAAATGTGTTTGCAGGCTTGCAATTGCAGCTTGCATGAAAAGGTGCATACAACCTTTCACCACAGGTCACTAGACCAGGTCACTGTAAGCCACCCCTATGGAAGGTCCTTCCAGCTCAAACGGCAGGGTGCAGGTGTGAGGGCACCCCTGCATGACCAGCTCAGGCAGGGGAAGGCAAAACAAAGGATTTCCTGTGGGAGAGGGAGGCAACACCCTCTCCCTTGGAATTAGGTGTTAAAAGGCTTGGGAAGGGGTAACCTCCTCAAGCCACCGGTTTGCTTTGAAGGGCACCTTTGGTGCCCTCCTGGCATAAATTAGTTTGCACCAGCTCAGGGACCCCTGGTCTCTGCTCTGGCATGAAACTGGACAAAGGAAATGGGAGTGACCACTTCCCTGGCCATCACCACCCCAGGGGTGGGGCCTAGAGCTCCTCCAGGTAGCCACTCTATTCTGCTATCTTGAAACCAAGATGGGCAGAGGCCCCTGGGAGCATCTGATTGGCCAGGTGAGGCAGGTGACGTCAGAGACCCCTTCTGATAGGTGGTCACCATGCAAGGTGACCAAACCCACTTTTAGGGCTCTATAGGTACTTCCTTGAGGGTGGGTCCCTAGATTTGACATGCAAGACTCTGACAGGACTCCTCTTCATCATTTACTTCTACTTCTGGCCACTGGAACCACAAAGGGACATATACCCTCGTCTGTGCATCCTTTGGCGTCGGCAAGACTTCAGCTGCACCAAGAAGCAAGAAGGAATCTCCCTTGGAGTGAAAGAGTCACTCCCTGCATCTGATGGCACCTATAGCAATTATGTCCAGCTGCGTGGAAATGCTCTCCTCTGGAACTGCATGAGTCCTGCATCGCAGGTCATTGTCTGGAGTGGTCCCCTTGGTCCTCTCTGCCCACTGTCCAACTTGGGAGACGGAGAGCCCTTGCCTCTCCTTGCAGGACAGTATCCCTGTGCATTGCGTCCCTTGCAGCAACCAAGGCTGTTGTCTCCTGCTCCAAGGGATCTTCAGGCTCCGAGTAGCCCCAGCCCCCAGGACTTCATCCACCCAAGGACAGTTTTCTCTCTGCTGCTCCAGGTGTGGTGATTGGGCCTCACTGCAACTTACTGTGCCTGCTGCCAGTGGGTTGCCTGTGGGGGCTGCAACTAATTCTGCTGGCTCTCCCAAAGGATGAGGGTCAGCCTGGGCTCCTCTCCACAGGTCGAGTCCCCTGGGCCTTGCTTGTCCTCTTCAGCCTTGCAACTCTTTTTTTGTCTCCTCTTGCATTTGCCAAGACTTGTTGGTGGTTCCCCTAACCACTGACCATCTGCAACCCCGACGACCAATGTGGGACACAATCTGCATCACTCCAAGGACTTCTCTGCAGCTTCTGGACTCCACAGATCGCCGCCTTCTTCCTCTGACGACCCGGATCTTCATCCACAGACGGGTGGGTAGTGCCTCGTGCCCGGACTGGACTCTGTCCCCTTCTTTTACAGGTCCTCTTCTTCCAAAATCCTCCTTTGGGTTCCTCTGGTCTGGTCCTATTCTTGCACAATCCATTTTCTGAGTCCTCTTGTTAGGCCTTGGGAGAATCAGGTACTTACCTCTGCTCTCCTGGTCGCTGGGGGTCACAAAGGTACTCACCTCTTAGGGTCCCAGGTTCTCCCAGCTCCCCTCTAACTACTCCATACCTTTGGGCGGGGGACTTCACTTCGCATTCCACTATTTTAGTATATGGTTTGGCCCTCCCCTAGGGCCCTCATTATTTTCTACAATTCTTGCCAATGCTTGTTGTTTTTATGCTAATTTCTGAATGCTATTGTGTGTATATATATATATATATATATATACATATATATATATATATATATAGTACACTTACCTCCGGTTAGGGGGACTGCCTATAAGTAATCTAGTGTGGTGTTACTGTAATAAAGGTTCTTTCATGTGTGATAAGTTACTGTGTGGCTATTGTGGTATTGCAGAAGCTTTGCATGTCTCCTAGATAAGTGTTGGCTGCTCATCCACACCTACCTCTAGAGAGCCCTGGCTTCCTAGACACTGTCTTCATTCAGTAATAGGGGTTGACTGGACCTGGTATAAGGTGCCAACATCATAGGTGTCCACCACACACCAGGCCAGCTTCCTACAGGTGTAAGCACATTAGAAGTGTTTGGCCATTAATGTGTCTCAATGCAGGCCTTTTCCATGAATTCAGTGTGCCCTATGTTCCTTCCCCTTCTACCATTTGTTTGTTTCAAGTTTTCCCCCCACTGCAACTTACCCTGCATTTGTGGTAGGTCTTGGAAGTCTGCACTGTCCTGTCCTGAGACTCCTGTAACCAGCTCCTTTGAGATGACTGCCGTCATCATCTCGTCCAGATCATTCAAATTGTCCTGGGGTGTGGGACTACCACCTCAAGTCTGCAATGCTGCCTTTCGGTTCCTGGACAATTTCTCTTTAGTCCTGCCCTTCCAATCATGCCAGCGCTTCTTACAATCGATGACAATCCTCTTCACCTCTGCCACTCTGTTGACTTTATTGACTGCCATATGGCTACCTTCCTACCTATTGGCAATTTGAAGGTGACAATGAGCTGGTGCTCCGTCACCTCTCTGACAAAGATGTTATTCTCCTCCTCACTGAAGCGACACTTCCGCTTCCTTTTCTACCTTCTCCTGTGATTTTTCTTGTCCATCCTGGCTTGTACTGGGCTGATTGGGGTCTCTCTGGAGTCTCTCCTGAGTTGCATTGTCCATCTTGGGACCTTGTGGATTGTTTGGCAATGCCGCAGGCTTTTTTTTTACACTAATACTGCAAAATATGGCACTATCATGATAAGCATACAAAAGCGTGCAGTTAATCATGCTAACACCACTTTTGCCGCATTAATGTTTTTTTTCCTTACGACGTGTTTAGCATCATTTTTTTGCTTCTAACCTTTCCTTAGCTCCTTGGTGCATTGTTCTCTAAATACGATGAACAGATGGCGCAAGGAAATGCCAGTAGGCGACATTAATTTTTTTGACACACAGCTGCGCAGTTGTGCGTAATTTTTCTTAAATTTGGGCCTCAGTGAGTTGGCCCATCCCTGCTTCTTCAACTTTCTTAATGTAATGAGGCAGTGTCAGAAGATGGAATTTAAACTGCAGTACCAAAGATCCAATACTAATCCACGAAGAGATGGCCCAATAACTAAAGCTAACAGACTCATTATTAGGGGCACAGTATCCTTCCAAGCTGTCCATGACTATCATGTGTGTGCGCTTAAGGTAATATGCATGATACAGATTCAAAATTATTGTGGGGCTCTACAATCAAGACAAGCACACTGTGTGCACCCACCTCAAACTGAGCATGACTGCCATCAGTTTGCTAGTTGTGTAGGACTGACAGTGACAGCATTAAAAAAGATTTTGAAGGCAGGGCAGGCCTTTTTAGATGAGCCTCTTTAAAAGAGAAACCTACCAGCCTCTTGCACATTTTTAGTATTAAATTGGTCTGCCTGCCCCCTTGAACTAGGTCCTTCACCCATTCATGGGGGGGACATGGATGTTGTGCTTGTGTACTTTGCTGTGGATGTATAAGCCATATGTGAGGAGCCTGTGTGACACACTGGAATCTATGTTGTATTTGCTACATCCAAGTGATACTTAAGATGGTGGACTGAGAGAACTCAGAAGCAGGCCTGAATTGCAGGAGGCCACCCGGGCAATCCAGGGATTTTCTATACGTGGTTAGACGTTTGTATGTCGAGGACAGGAGAAGGAAGCTGAGGGTCCCTTTAAAGCTTAGGAAGTTCTCACTGCTCTTTCCTGGCTCAATGTTTACTGGAAGCTCTACAGGATAAAATATAGTTAAGAGGGGCAGCCTCATTTTCTTTTGTACCACTGGTTTGGTTTTCCCCTTACAGCTGACTCTCAGCTACCCTCACCCTTTCTGCTAGCACATTGTACCTAAGGGCATGGAAGGATCAGTCTGAGTATAATAAGCAAAAAGGGTGTATTCCACTGGAATACAGCTTCTGCAAAACATTTCCACTGTCAGCAACTTTAGTCTTCACATAAGTGGCAACCAAAAAACTTCCTGTACTACAGGACTGTGTCTTTTACTGCCAGCTCGCCTTGCCAGTTGTGGAGCCAGAAACCTGAGAACATTGACAAAGACTGATAGCAGACACTGCCTGGACCTTGGTGCAAGGGAGAGAACTGACAAACTGCTGAAGAGGACATTAGAACTGTCCCTGCTTGAAGGATATGCTTCTTAAAAGGAGAAGGGCCATGAAGGAGCCAAAGCAGGACGAGTCAAGCTGCTGCAGCACCATAGATGGACCTGCACCGCTCAACAAGGGTGAGGCCCAAGAGTATCAATGTGTCCTCGCAATGTGTGCGGACTCTGTACCTCTTCGGATGGAGCATACCAAGGTACTCTAGCCTGATCGAGTTCTGTGGTTACCCTAAGCACCATGAAGCTTCAAGTTCTAACAGAAAACAACACCAAAGAGGACACTTTACTCAAAGAAGTGATAAAGCTGGATGAGAATTGTATAGTTCGAGAAGTCTGCACTAGGACTGTAGTAATTACCACTGTAAGAGTTGTGGGCACCCACACTGTTCGGATGCAAAGTTTTGTGTCTAGGCCTGAAGATGAACAAAAGTCACAAAACTCACTGAGTTGTGAGCCCCACGACTTCACAACAGCCTCCTGGGCTGATGTTGGCACTACCTCCATTTACATGTTGCACTGCTTTTGTGGTGTAACAGCTTGAGTACCAGTCTGCGGGGCAGAGGCAAACTCACTGTCTTCTGTGCTCTATGTGTCATGCACTGCACAGCATAAAGAGTGGCACAACCCTATCACATACAAGAACACCACAGGCTCTAACTGCACTGCCATAATCAAGCAGACAACAAACAATACTGTGCAACCTGAAGGAAACCAAGAGGGGGAGAATTAAGTCTCCATATACAGGGAGGGAAATAACCACAAGAGCTGGCCACAATGTGGCTGAATTACTCCAGAGCCTCAGAGACTTATCATGTCCCAATCCCACTGCAGAGGAGAACTTCTAAGACTAATCATGAACTTTTGCACAAAGTACCAAAGAGTTTTCCCCCTAGGGATCAGTTGAGACTGTCTCCCCAGGATCACTAGCAGTTACCAGTAACCTCTATGCTTAATTTACTCCCTTCTATAATAGTCTGTACACGTCTGTGTAGTTTAAGTAAAGTAATTATTGTCTAAGATGAAGCACTGGCTCAACAGTAAGTTATTCCTTTTTGTTGGTTGGTTTATTGAATTCTGAGGGGGGGTACTAACAAATGTAAACTTACATGTGGGTAAATCTACACATGTAAGTTTAATCTTACACTTTGTACTAACCTTACTTCTTTTCACTATCCACTTTTCTGAGTGTGAAAGTACTATAAAGTATTCATAGGGTGGAACCTAAGTTATGAGTGTAACATCTACGTGAGCAAAGTGAAGGGAAAAGTAAAAAAAAAAAAAAGTTGATTAAAATTTAAACACTATGGCCCTCATTCTGACCTTGGCGGTCGGCGGAGAGGCGGCGGTCGGACCGCGAACAGACCGGCGGTATTAAAAATGGCATTCTGACCGCGGCGGTCACCGCCGCGACCGACCGCCACTTCCCCACTCCGACAGCCACGGCGGTCATGACCGACGGGCTGGAGTCTGCGCACTCCGGTCCGGCGGTCGACCCAAGACCGCCAACGGTATCATGACCCTGCTTACCGCCGCGGTTTCTGGCGTTCGGGAACCGCCATGCGAACCATGGCGGTAGGCACTATCGGGGCCAGGGAATTCCTTCCCTGGCACTGATAGGGGTCTCCCCCACCCCCCACTGCCCCCCCGAGTCCTCCCCCCACACCCTCCACCCCCCTGCCAACCCCCAGAGGTGGTACGAACCCCCTCCCCACCCCCACCCCGACATGCACATACACGCACCCCGACATGCACACACCCCCAACATGCACATATACACACCCCCTACACACACACATACACAACGGGGACACATACCCGCACACATACATGCCGACATGCGCACCCGCCGAACTACACACATTGCCCATAGGCACAGCAGCACTCCCCGCCCGCATGCACGCACTCACACACCCCCTCTACACACTCACACGCACACCCCCATGCACGCACACATCACACAACACCCCCCCACCCCCTCCCCTCACGGACGATCAACTTACCTTGTGCGTTGGTCCTCCGGGAGGTGACAGGAGCCATGGGGAGGTGACCACCAACAGAAGACCGCCAACAGAAGACCGCCACACAGAAATGTGGGTCGTAATTCTGTGGGCGGTGTTCTGCTGGCGTGGCGGTGGAGGTTGACCAGTCTCCACTTTCCCGCCGACCGCCAGTGTGGCTGCTGGCGGTTTTCCGGCGGAACGCTCCCAGCGGTCAGAATACGCACAGCGGCATACCGCCGCGGTCGGCGGTCTTCACCGCAGCGGTAACTCGGCGGTCTTGCGAAAAGACCGCCAAGGTCAGAATGACCCCCTATTTCCTTGTTCTAAAGTGTTTCTATGATTGACTTAGGACTTTTTTTGTGTTGTAAATTTTTATTACGTAGAATAACAATTAAGATACAGTGTAACATAGCATCAAGAGGCAGGTATATAAGCCATAAGAGCAAGGCTAACGGACAACAGTTCTTGCTCAGTATGGTCCAGAGAATGCAAGAATATCGCCTGAGATGAAACTACTAAGACATGACATATGCATAAAAATCAATGTAATCAAACGCTGGCAAGAAAAGAGAAAGAAGAGAATGCCAGGAGAAAACAGCAGGGATGGGGGCGACCAACGGCAAGGAACCAGACAATCAATACCAAGAGGAGGGGGGGAAGGAAACAAGGGGGTAAGCAGGGGCTGCAAGCCGCGCAGGAGTCTGCTGGCAAAAAGGGGGGGGGGTCAGCCAACATAATTGGGCAGCATTCCGAGGTGTAGCTGCCTCCTATAGCCCCTGGAGCTCTGTGTATCATCTTATCCTTCATCAAGGATTGATGTGGGCAAGTATGCAGTGCAACTTCCGCAAACAGGATCCGTCCTGTAGCAGAAGCTATCAGACAGGGTATATGCGGGGACAAGGGGAGCAGCGCTGTGGTAGTTGGGCAATTTGAAAGCAAGAGTTATGAAGGTATGTGTGGGAGAAAGGTAGGATGTCCAGGTCTTGCAGGGTTAATAGGGAGATGTATGGAAGGAGAAAAGAGCAGGGGAAAGGGAAGAGGGGTAGAAAAGGGAGGGAAGACAGTGGCAACGGACAGAAACAGGAAAAAAGGGGGGGAGACAGAAGGGAGGAAGGGGAGGGAACTGGTATCCAAATAAGAGAAAAGAAAAGAGGGAGAACATCAAATTAAGAATAAATATAGGTGGGAGGGGAGAGGTGGGGAAGGGGTGAGGAAGGAGAGCGAGACCAGACGGACAAGGTGCATGAGGTCCGCTGGGGGACGGCAGTGGCGACGGTGGTACAGTCTAGACGTCAGTGAGGAAGGGAGCCCACACCTGAGCAAAAATGGCGGCCTGGTCCTGGAGGATATAAATGACTCTCTCATGTGCAGCTAAGCAAGTCATCGTCACAATCCATTCCTCGGGCGCAGGGGGAGTTGCGGATCTCCAGTGCCGTAGGATACATATTTTTGCAGTTGCCAAGGCTGTATGCAAAAGCCTTTTTTGTGGTCGCGATAGAGCCGGGAGGGAGGCTGTATCATGCAACAGGAGCAATGAAGGGGGTAAGGGAGTTGGAAGCAACATGGATTCAGTCAGGACATGTTCAACCGCTCTCCATAGAGGCTGTACCGACGGACAGCTACTGAGTACGTGGAGCAGATAACAGCGCAGATCTGCGCAGCACCAACACAACGCATGTGGAAGAAGGCCAGTCCTATGTAGTTTCACCGGGGTCCAGTATCAATTGTGACAGTGTTCAGTCTCCAGAAGTCCACCAAGCCGTTGTCCTGCATTACGTCAGACTGTATGGCATCTCGAGACAGATTCCAGTCTCCACCAATAGTGTACCGGAAAGCTCCAATCTCCGTCAAAAGGCAGTTGATGCGGATACAAAATTGCCTCTTAGGACCTATTGGGGCATAGACAGAACCCACACAAAGTGAAGAGCCTCCTAATTTCAGTTTGGCACATACATATCGCCCCTCCGGGTCGACCCATGATTTGCTGACTGTGAAAGGTAGGCTCTTTTGCAGCAGTATCGTAACACCGCATGTCTCCACAGCACCACTCTGTTCGTCTGGCGGGGAGGGACTAAAGCTGGACAGCACAGTCCCCACAGTCTGTAGGAGAGCATTGCTAAATTGCAGCTTATCAGATTCAAGCCTGGTCAAGTGGGTTTCCTGGAGGAGGCCTATATCCGCCCGCTTCGTGTTGAGATACAAGAGTATTTTCTTCTGCTTAATGAAATGGGTGAGTCCGTTAACGTTCCAAGAGACAACCCGTAGCGGGGTAGGTGAGGCAAGGACCCTGTGTGCGTGCTCTCTGTATAAGTTGGAGGGCTTGTGCGTGACGGAGAAGGCAGGCTATGATCGTTCGGGTGTGGGTGGGTGTGTAGAGTCTCCTAGGGCCCAGCCTGTGAGCTATTTGGAACTCCAAGGGTGGATCGAAGGTGATGCCAGTCAGCTTGGGCAGCGTTTCTCGCAGGAATGCATGAATGTCCGCTCCCTCAATATTTTCAGGAAATCGTAGGAATCAGACGTTGTCCCTCCGGCTCCTGCCCTCCAAGTCTGTCAGCTTACTGCGAAGAAAGAAGAGTTTTTGGTCTCTATCCTGAAAAGAAGCAGCTTGGGCCTCCACTGATGTCACCCTTTGTTCCAACCCTGAAAGCTTGCAATATCCATAGGGATAGATTTCATTTCCGCAGTCAATGCGACCATTGTGACATCCATCCACTCCAACCTGCAGTCAACTGCCGAAATTTCCTGGAGGATACAATCCATGGTGGGTTCCTGGGCTGAGCCCGTCATGGCGTGATATGTGGCAGGTGGCAGCACTGCCGAAGTAGGGGGTGGCCCCTTCGTCTGAAGTAAGGCCTCAGAAAAGCGCAACTGTCTCGCCGGCTTGCCCGAGTTCTTGTTAGACGACCGGCCGCCTGGCATCTCTGGCCCCGTCACAGAGCCTAGCAGCGGTAGTGTGGGGGACCAAGGGTCTCAGGAGTCTTCTCCTGAAGTTGGAGTTGACCAATTTCTGCGTGGCCGGATAGATGGGGTGGGGGGAGGCAGAAGGGCCCCGGCCCCCACAGCAGTGTGACCAGTAAACAGTCCCAGCGAGGCCCGCGGTACAGCCCGTGCTCCGATGAAGGAAGAAGGTCGCAGCCCAGAGATAAAGAGGCGTCTGTCTGCTGCGGAGGGAATGTGACGACAAAGTGATGGCCTCGGTCTCAGCGTGCAGGGGCAAGGGTATCCTGCTAGGTGGAGAACACCAGCTGCCCCATGCGTCGTGTCCTGGGCCGTCTCCTGACAGTACTTGTGGTAAGCGATGTGCCCCTCCGCACCTGGCCCTCACAATGGCAAAAAAAAAAAAGTGATGGACTATATGTGTCGTCCCAGCCGTGCGGTGCCAGACCCCCGAGGGCTCCGGCGAGCCTCCAAGATGACGGCTATGAGACCAGGACCCCGCGTTGCCACTCCATCAGTGTAGTGAATCTGCCAGGCTCCATCCCAGGCAGCTGGGAGAGAACATAAAGTCTGGGAGGTAGTCCAGCGTGGAGTGCTACTCAGGTCGTGGGGGCAGCCTCCTTCCCATGCTCCCTGGCACTGCACCCGACTCAGTTGGAGGCCTTTCCTGCCAGGGCTCCCAATTGTCACAGGTAGCAATGGGCATGCAAGGGTACCGGCTCCAACAAGCGTGTCAGGGTACCCACCACCAAGGAAAGTCCGATGTGCCCATCCGTCCTCTGTCGTGGCCCCTAGCGGCCCACAACCTCTCCCCGTAGCACCAAGGGGCCCCCCGGCCGGGGGGAGGCAGTAGGCACAGGGAGAAAGTGATTGAATTCCCAATGGGGGGGTGGCACCCCACCGGGCCCCCAGCATAGCGCGGGTCCTCTTGTAACACCCGGTGCCAGCCCCTCTTCTGCAGCTGTAAGGGCGGCACCAGGCCTGGTCCGTAATTCAGGCCACAAGGGGTCGAGGATCTGGGCCCCCACCGCAAGCCGCACACCAGCGGCAGAGAATGAAGCTGACCAGGTCGGCAGTGGGGGGCCGCCGATGCGCAGGTGCCTAGAAGTGCTCGTTCTACGCCAGGCCCATTTGGCCGCATTCGGGTGCGCCGGGCTCTAAGAAGCACTGGAGGACGCGGCTCTGGGCTCCGCCCCAGGCTGCTTCAGCACGACACCAATCTATCCGGGATCGCGAGCCCGCAATGCCCCCAGGAAGCGTTGTCACTGCCTCGGCGCCCTCCGGTCGCCTCCACAACCCCGAGAAGAGGCTCCGTGCCCCCACAGCGTCCCCGTCCCCGGCCCAAGCCCATCCGCATCATGGAGCACACGCTTCAGGCGGCCATCATGTCCTGTGACCAGGCCACACCCCCTAGGACTTCTATTAAACACCAAGTGGGTGATGAGAAGCAAAATAGGAGATCCAGAAACGTCTAGATCTGATCTCTCCTAAAGAACTGCAGAAATCTGTGATGAGGAGAAAAGATTGGTGCCAAGTGATCTGTTTTGCTGGGCAAAACATCAAACAGTACATGGAGACTCAGTCCCTGTGTCCTCGGTCCTGTGTAGTTATGAGGGGACCTAGAGGGCTCCCCCGGGCCAAAAAAATATTCAGCCTGTAGGTCCCATAATAATTCTGCGAGAGCCTGCCTAGACCTCTGTGTGTGCCCATGGGATCATGAAAAGTAATTAAAAAACCCTCAAGCACCAGTGAACACAAACAATGACGATTTTACTCACCCTAGACCCCTAATACACACAGCCTATGACCTTTACTGAACCCTTTGCAGGTAGCAGACCTCTTGTGGGCAATCACATGAGTGGCCAAGCTCCTACTATGGACTGCCTTTGCTCTGTGAGCAAGACTTCAAAGAGCGTCCACTCACTTCAGACACCCAAGCCCCCTTAAATGGCAAATCCTCTTCCAGGCACAGGCTTTTCCCTCTGTTGATCTTTTCACAGAGATCTGACTTCTATAAACCTAACCACATTTAGATTGTGAAGCCCTTACTACACATATGCTTCGCTCCATGCACATCTATTCATGTGGTGCCTACTCCTTCCAGAAACCCAAGCCCCTGAGGTAGCCAATCCATACTAAGCACAGCCTTCACCCTGTGCTCAACTCTTCACAGAGAGCCTACTCTCACCAGACACCCAAGTCCCTTTAAGCGGCCCCCTTACTACACAGAGGCTTTACTCTATGCACATCTCTTCATGTAGGGTCCACTCACACCAGGCATTCATTCCCCTTTATGTGGCTGTTAGAAATGGGGACTTTGGCTGGCACTCAGGTTAACCCCTGTCCAAGTAAGGACCCTCACTCTAGTCAGGGTAAGTCACACACAATCCAAATTATCCTGTGCCCACCCTCTGGTAGCTTGGCACTGAGCAGATAGGCTTAACTTAGAAGACAATGTGTAAAGTATTTGTGCAATAAATCACGCACTAACACAGTGCAAACACCACAAAAATACACCACACAGGTTTAGAAAAATATAGAATATTTATCTGAGTAGATTAAGGTCAAAATGATCAAGATTTGATAGTTCAAGTTGAAATATCACTTTTCTAATGATAAGATGAGTTTTAAGTTCTTAAAAGCAACAATGGTCTCTTGCAGCACAAAGTACCTGGTTTGCGTCTAAATTATCCGCACATGACCGCAGAGGAGGAGATGTGTGGAAAACGGGGAGGTGTGCGTCAGTTTCTCCGGGCGCATACAAATGATGCGTCAATGCTTTTCCATTCAGCAAGGACTTTGTGTCGATTTCCGGCGTGCAGGATTGGATCCTCATCGGGTTGCGGGGTATTTGGACGCCCTGGGGACGATGCAGAGAAGTCCTGGGCATGCAGGACAAAGTCACAGGAGCTGTGTCGATCCAGTGGGCGATGCGTGGAAATTTCTGTCACACAGCAGGTGCTGCGTTGATTCCTCTTGCAGGAAGTTGGGCTGCGTCATTCCAGCTCGGTGACTCGTCGATCCGGTAGGCTGTGCATCGAAGTTCCGGTCGCAACGCTGGCACTGCGTCGATCTCCACTCGGGGAGCCAGGCTGCGTCGTTCTGGTCCGGCGATGCAATGATTTTCTCACCGCAGGGCAGGCTGTGCATCGATTCCGGGAGGCTGTGCATCGCTTTTCACCCCACAAGGAGTTCTTTGCAGAGATTAAGGGGGTTATTCTAACTTTGGAGGAGTGTTAATCTGTCCCAAAAGTGACGGTAAAGTGACGGATATACCACCAGCCGTTTTACGAGTTCCATAGGATATAATGGACTCGTAATACGGCTGGTGGTAAATCCGTCACTTTTCCGTCACTTTTGGGACGGATTAACACCTCCTCCAAAGTTAGAATAACCCCCTAAGTCTTTTTGGCCCTGAGTCTTCAGTAAATAGGAGTCAAGCTCAATTTAGGCCCTTGGAGAGCACTTCTCAGTAGAGCCAGAGGTCAGCAAGGCAGCAGTCCTTGACAGCAAAGTAGTCAGGTGAGTCCTTTGGGCAGCCAGGCAGATTTCTCTTAGCAGGTTGCAGGTTCTGGTTCAGAGTTTCTTTTCCAGGAGGTATCTTGTCAAGAAGTGTCTGAGTTGGTAAGCTCAGGGACCCAAATGTGCCTTTGAAGTGGGGGAGACTTTAAAGAGTGGCTTTGAAGTGCACAAGGTCCCCTTTCATTTCCATCCTGTCTGCCAGTGTCCCAGGAGGGGGTTTGGAAGTCCATTGTGTGAGGGCAGGCCACTGTCCTTTGACATGTAAGTGTCAGGCCCTTCACCCCCCCAGCCCAGGAAGACCCATTCACTATGCAGATGTGTGCAGGTGTAAATGAACATCCTTTGTTTGGGGTTGTCTGAGTGAAATGCACAAGGGAGATATCAACTAACCCAGCCAGACGTGGATTGTAAAGCACAGAAGGATTTAAGTGTATGGAAATGCTCACTTTCTAAAAGTGGCATTTCTAAAATAGTAATATTAAATCCAACTTCACCAGTCAGCAGGATTTTGTATTACCATTCTGACCATACTAAATATGACTTTGTTACTCCCACTCAAACAGTATATGAGGGTAGCCCTAATAGTAGCCTATGAAAGGAGCAGGCCTCACAGCAGTGTTAAAAAGAATTTAGGAGTTTTACACTACCAGGACAGATAAACTACACAGGTACATGTCTGCCTTTCACCTGCATAACACTCTGCCCTATGGGTTACCTCGGGCCTACCTTAGGGGCGACATATGTAGAAAAAGGGGAGTTTAAGACTTGGCAAGTACTTTTAAATGCCAAGTCGAATTGGCAGTGAAACTGCACACACAGGCCTTGCTATGGCAGGCCTGAGACATGGTTAAGGGGCTACTTATGTGGGTGGCACAATCAGTGCTGCAGGCCCACTAGTAGCATTTAATCTACAGGTCCTGGGCACATGTAGTGCACTTTACTAGGGACTTACAAGTAAATTAAATAAGCCAATTGGGTATGCCAATGTCTCCATGTTTTAAGGGAAAGATCATATGCACTTTAGCACTGGTTAGCAGTGGTAAAGTGCGCAGAGTCCTAAAACCAGCAAAAACAGTGTCAAAAGTGGAGGGAGGCAGGCAAAAAGTTGAGGGTGACTACCCTAAGGCTGTCAGGTCTGACAGTGCCCATGTGTCTACTATGCACAGCCTTCCTACCATACTCAATTCTTCATGGAGAACCTGCTCCCTCCAGACACTCAAGCCCCACCTAGGTTCGCCGACCCCTACTATACACAGTCTTCACCTAGTGCATGACTGTTTACAGACTGCCCACTTCCCTCAGACGCTTAGGCCTCCTTAGGTAGTCAAGTCCAAATGACACAAAGCCTTCACCATTTGCAGAACTTTTCATGGAGGACCCACTCCCTCCAGAAATAGAACCCCCATTAGGTGATGAAGTCCTTACTATGCACAGCCTTCACCTTGTGCACAACTCTTCACAGAGAGCCCACTCCCTCCAGACACTGAAGCCTCCTTAGGTGGTCAAGCCTCTACTACTCACAGTTTTGTCTTGTACAGAAATCTTGATGGAGAGCCTACTCCCTCCAGACACCCAAGCCCCATTAGCTGGCCAAACCCCTATTACACAGAGTGTTTGCCCTGTAGTGGATCCTTTGTAGGTAGCCGACCTTTTGTGCACGATCAATGAGACATGACTGGCCAAGTTCCTACTATATACAGCCTTTGCCTTGTACAGAACTTTTCATGGTAAAGCCACTCCCTCCAGCCAGACACCCAAACCCCAATAGGTGGACATTTCCTCACTATGCACCTGTACTGATCCTTTTGCGAGTAGCCTACCTCTTGTGCATAATCAATATTGTGTGGGTAGCCAAGTCCTTACTATGCACAGCCTTACCCTTGTAAATAAGTGTCCACAAAGAGCTCACTCCCTTCAGACACCCGCACCCCGTTCACTGGCTAAATTTCTACTATGCACAGTTTTGCCCTGTACAAATGTCCTTGTGGATAATCCACTTCCTTTGCAGCTGTCCGGCCTCTTGTGGGGAATCAACCAAGAATGGGTAGAAGGCCCTTGCTGCGGTTGATATTTGCTCTGTATATAATATCTTAAGAACACACTAATGTGTTTAGACACCAAAGCTCACTAAGGCTCAATGAAACTCCCCTAAGTGTGAAACCTTCAATACGCATTGCTCCAGTCCTTTCTGACATGTTCTGTTGAGGAGCAGGTTGGGGTAGAGTGTTTTTGTTAAAAATGTTAGATTGGTCCTGCATTACTCCTACAGTAACAGTTAAATACCCATAATAAGTTTGCCAGTACAGTACCACTGGAGTACTGATAACAAATGAATAATAGAATTTATTTGAAATCATTTGTATAATTGGGAAGAGGTGTGGGTCTGAGAAGAGCTGTTGTGTTAATAGTGTGTTGCGCACACATATCTAGAACTGGATATATTCCTTTAAGTTGTTAAAGAAGATCCTGATCCCTTCTGCATGCTGTTGTAATTAAAGGGAAAAAGGCAGATTTACAAAGAGATGATGCAACACAGAGCAGGGAAAGTTGCTGTGTTTTGTTGCATAAACTGGAGAAAGCACAAGTGTGCCAAATGTACAAAATGTGGCAAAGTTCTGCTCTCTGCTTGCACTGGCATACTTTCTGCATCCATGCTCCAATGCTTATACTCTTAGTTCAACTTTGTCTGCTTTCTGGCCAGGATAGTTCTATGTTGTAAGGCAATTTTTTCTCTATATGTCTGTTGCAGAATACTCTATTTCACCAGTGTCAGAGAGGAACTCCTGTGTCAGGGAAGAATAGAATGTAGGTGCAAATCCTTGTCTTTAAGTTCTGTAGCTATGGATTTGAGTCACACTCCATGAATGAATGCATGGGAAGACCCTCACACCACCCATAAAGCATCTCCTTGATGCAAACTAACACAAGACTGCACATTGCATGCATTGCATTACTTTTGATTACAAACTAACACAAATTGCAATTTGTGTTTGTTTATAAATACCAAACTGAATGTTGTGTTGAGCCTGCTTTAAAAAAGTATCCCAAACCTGGAGCAATATCTTTATAAATGTGGCACAAATATATTTTTATATGTGTGCTTTTCACTTATACTAAAAACACTGGACTTGCCTTTAATAATTGCATGCAGACAGCTATAGCAGACTATCATGACACATTCACTTATGATATATTCACATAAGCAGACACACATGATAATGATTACATTTTTCAATTCATGAGCCAAGAAAGGCGTTTTTAAAAATAATCTTTTTTTTGTAAACGTTTACATTTTTTTTAGGGGTTTCAACTTAAAAATAAAAAAAGGGATCTGAACTTGGAAAGTAAGCACAAAAAACTATTTCTTCATGGGGCACTGGTGTTCTGAGACCAACTTGTCTCTTGCCCCCACTCTCTGCTCTCTAATTAAACCATATTGCTACTCTGCTCTCTAATAAAAACCATATTGCTACACCTGCTGCAATAAAGGATCATGTGCTGGTAAGCGCGATTCATTTTGGTGTAGTCCTGCAGCGCTTGGTATGGGACACTATCCCCTCATGAAATGAAGGGTCGAAGCCTTGAAGGGGATGCCTCCTGTGGTTCTCGTTGGCGCTCTGCTCTAACAAGGTGTATGGGGTGGCTTGCCCACATGTGCTTCCACATACCTGAAGTGCCATGGGAGTTCTTCTTTGAAGTACCACTTGATAAGCTCTTGTCACAAGTGGTATATGTGATGGTCTTGGTTGAGACCTTCTCCCCCGGAGAGATCATGAAGAACTGTTAGACCAGAGACTCTGTGGTGGCACTAGTATTCTCCTACTGCTCCTCCTGTATCTCTCTCATCTCCACATGCCATATTTGGAGGAAGTGAAACCCCACAAAGGTTGAAAAAAAATGCAGAAATATTAGAAGGGCCCAGACAAGATGGAACCACACCCAAGTGCTAGTCCCAAATGAGGTTGAAATGGTGGCATTGTCCTGGAAATGGAGAAATACAGTGATTTAAACCAATCAGAAATCTTTTGAAGCCTGGCCTTCATTTAGCCCTACCCCAAAGCCTATGGCTAGCCAATTCAATATCTGCACTGTCTTGTGAGCAAAAGGGATTGGCTGCAAGCCCTGTCACCACAGATGGACAATTTCTGCAGTGAATGGGCTTTTTTTCAGGGAAAGGGGACCTGGAACCTAGTTTTTGAACCCAAAACAATTCCAGTTTCGAGAATCCTGTTATGGGGTTCACTTCGATGGACACAAAGTGGACAACAGAAATAAACATTCTTTCATCTCTGACTTTTTTTAATTGGACCTTCAAGTTATTCTCAAACATACCTTATAGGAAATTTCAAGGACTCTGGGTCTCTTTAAACTTGGATTCTCAAAATGTCTTCAAACATGGGTTTGAGGGCAGTTAAAAGATGTCAGGTTTGAGAACCCAGGTATGGGGTTTAGGAACCTGATGATCAACATAATTTTGAAATAAAAAAAAGATTAGGAGAGGTCTCTGGGGGTCAGGAGATGATTTAACTTTCTCTTATAGCTCCCTAAATTTTCGTCTTCTTTATTTTTTTGTGTTACAGGGATGGAGGCCGAGCCATACATCCTGTAACGGCTGCAAAATAACATTTTTTCTGGTGCCCAAAAATTTGGAGATTTTGGGGCTGTAGGCCCAGCTTTGGGTCTGTGGCTCTGGAATGGATAATGGGGAAAAAAGCTCCCTCATCCAATGCGTTTTCTCTATTTTTTTAATTGAGGCTTCTAACTGTCCTTCATTCTGAGTTTGAAGACCAAGATATGTTTAAAGTGTTAACTTTTCAATGCTCACATGGCATATTTTTTTATCGGTAATATCTACTTTCATGCAAACAATTTTTGAAAAGTGTGCTGGAAAAAACAGCGAGATGAAATCCACAGGTTCATATGTAAATGTCACATGAAACTTCCCGCCAAATTATGAGTGATACAATTATTTGAAATGATTCGTCGAACAGTGTTATCAGCAATCCCAAAGAACACATTTATGCGTATTAAATGGTCAATTTCGTATATTAGCTAAGGGAAAAGAGGCACATTAACACTGACTGACATAGTTTGGTCAATTTATTTGGTTCGTAAACAAAGCAGCTTTACTATGAGTGCAACATTTGCGAGTCCGATTTAACTTGCAAGCCAGTACCCGGATGTATCTGGCCAATAGGTTTCCTGAATTAACATTCAAAATCTGACTCGGCAGTGAGTCATATATGTACACATTTTAGAGATTTTATTTCACCAAATAAAAAAAATAATACTTGGGCTGAAAGTTAGGTAATGGTCTGAGTTTCCTATGAATCTAGCCATCAGTTTTTGATACCGAGATCAGGAAAAATCCCTTCTGGGATTTGAATGGGAAACAGAACCGTTGCTCCTACCACAATAGCTTTTGTCTTTTCACCAAGCGGAATATGCACATACATTTTAATGAGTAAATGTAGTGCATGTTTTATTTCATTTTATGTAGATTCGTCACAAAGGGCAAACACTATTTATAATGAAATCAACATTTTATTTGGAATCCTCTACCATGTCCACAAAGTCACTGTCATTAACTGTTGCATTTGGGCACACAACACAGAGTTGCATATACTCAAAAAGTATCTGTCGGTTTTTAAAAATGAAGCAGGCTTTAGGGGTTCTCCTTCCCTCCGCAGGCACTTCCCTCGGAATGCAGCGAAAACCGCTTCTGCTCTTTCCTTTTGATATCAGGGTGTAAATCTGCTCTCGCCTGGAGACTGACCACATGCCTTGACATGCTCATATTAAAGTGATTACTTCTGTCTGAGAATCTGCACTCTCACTTAGACAGGGCAAAGTTCAACGTCTAAATACAGACCGAGTGCATAAAGGTTAACTTGTTAAAGAAATGAACAACCAATCTCTCACGTGATTTTTGTACAAATTGTGGCAAAAAGTAGCACCAAGGGAAGAATGGCGAACAGCAGTGTAGCTGAAGGACGTCATGCATGTGGTTTTACTTAGGCTGAAAAACTCTAGGCACTGCATATTATGGATCTTTCCCTAGGCACTGCATCTCACGCCTATGTTAACACATTCATAAGGCTCCTTCTTGTGTACTTCATCAATGTTGTTCTTGGTTTGGAATCAGTGCTGGAATTAGAAAAGTTTACTCCTGGAACCCATAAATTGTCGTTCAGGGTGTGGCACGGGAAAGGGATTGTGCTCACAAATGGCGGAGCTTGAAACACAGAATCAGACAGTCGACTTATACATTTATTTTAAAACAATCTACTGCAAAGAAATTGTCAATATGGACATATGTGGCACTAAAACTATTCTAACAGACTTAATATGCCACAAAGAGGCTGCATTTTGAAATATCCTACAGTGTTAATATACCTGCTGCAGATATCTGTGCATGCCCAGCAATTGTTCGGGGCTTATAACAGCAGTAAGAGAACTCTAGTGGTTAGTGCAGTTCTTGGGGGGTTCACTGTTGTCACAGTTTTGACTCATATAGTCACAAAATGGCTAGATGTGTCAGCTGCAAAGCACATCGTGTAACATGCAGGACATAGATTTGTATTTTATGTAGATTGGTAAGTGGGCTAGTGTTTCTGACACTGAGATCATTTTGTTACTTCCAGTACATAAGTTGCAATCCTTCTAATATAGCACTGTGATGTTTTTACCCACATCAAGGAGGTGGTTGCAAACTGTAAGTCATGGAATATAGGGCCAGATGTACGAAAGGATTTTACCCATTCTGTGTCTATGGGGAAAAGCTTTCGTACATATGGCCCATAATCCTTGTTGTTTTCTTTCTCAATCTTTTGTAATTCTAAGATTGTAAAGAATGGTTCCTTTAGGAAGTAATGAAGTCTCTTTAGTACAGACAATTGCAATCATTGTGTTACATTTTATACCTTGACTTTTTCTTTCCCCTGACCATTCACTCTTAACATATGTGAACAATGTCTAAAATCTGCCTCAGAGTCATAGTTTCTCTAAAGTACTTGTGCAGTGATAAGCAGCATGCCCTAGTTTCCTTGGTATCAAGTTGGTAGACTTCAGATGACTCCCAACCAAGATGATAGTTGAACAATAGAAGTGCTGCTAACACTTTAAATCAGGCCTTTGTTTTGGGGCTGGTTGGAAGTAAAAATATAACCCCTCACCCCCTTCACTGCTTGGAGGTTGCTGCTTGTAATGGAATGAAGGCAACGTGCGGACGTTGGTTAATTAGGCTCCTGTGTCTGAAAATGACACCAGGACAAATTCATTATGTTTCCATGCATCAGCTGGATCTCAGAAATAGCTGCTGCAACCAGGTTCTGGCAGGATCCCATTACTTTACAGCACTGCTAGAATTGTATATTGTGCTTTAACACACAGAAGGTGGGTGAGAGATCTTAGGAGCCCTGTTCTTTTGAAAGAGGTGCACCACATTCACAGAGACACCAGAGACATTTGATATAGGATTGGACCAGTTTCTGAAATTTGCCAAGTTGACGAGGATAGTCAAAGAAATATGGGTGGATTTCCCAGTAACCTCAGAAGAGACACGGCCAAGAGCATTAGGGGTCCTACTGGACATGGGTGTCAGCAAAAACAATAGTGTCTCAACTTCGTTAGGCCTTCAGAAAGAAAAAAGAAAAGTAACCCCAAGGAAAAGATCAAGTGGGAGGAGGACCTGCAGGAATCCCTTACCAATAGTGAATGGGACCGGACATGTCCACAAGTCCAAAGAATATCTAGGAGCCTCCCCTTATAACTGATACAATTTTAAGTCCTACACAATATTTACGCAGCTGGGCAATGTGTTTGCTCAAGGTGTGGGAGGGGAGAGACTATTGGATGGCAATAGCTCAGCAACTCAGATGTGACTGGTATCTACAATGAAATATCAATCAAACATTGCTTCCTACTCATAATTCCTCACCCTAAAGCCAGAGAGTAAGCAACATATTTTGACACTGGGACTGCAATTTTATGTCAAGACCGGAGGCTTTATTATACATTCTTTTCTTACTTTATTTTCAATAGCAGCAGTCAAGAACTACAGCTCCCAAAAGGATTAGCAACAGGCTAGCCAATGGGAGCAAAACAGAAACCATCACTAAGCCAATCAGCACAATACATTGACCACAGAGACTACCCTTGACTGCAAGCAGCCCTCTTTTCTTGCTGCTCGCAGTCAGGATAAGTACTCTTTTTTAGTCTTCCGTATTTACTGCCTGTGATATAATATAGTAGTGTTTATTTAGTTCATATTTGTGCATATTTATATTTATTGCCTGTTGATACGCGTTGCGAGCGCTTTATACTGCCCCCCCCACACACTTTAGTTTTCTTGTTTGGGGACAGCGCGCGCTCTAACTGTCACGCGTTTGAATTTACCGGAGTGGCTGCGTTCTGTCAGCGCGCTTCATTTCTTAGTGCGTCTGACAGACGGGAGTGCTCCCCTGCCCTCTCCGCTCCTCGCGCAGCTCTTCTCAGTCACGAGCGGCTCCTCGGGACACCGCTTTCATCCGGATTTAAGCCTTCCGGCTCTGTGCTTCTTTCTGATGTCGCTTCCTTCTGCCGGAAGCAAATTCTGAACAGTCAGCCTTTCGGCCCGGCTTTCTTCGTCGTCCCCGCCCTCGGGGAGGAGCTACATTGCATTGTAGAGAGCGTGTTGCTCTCATTAACCCCTGCCTGCCCAGCAGTTTTTTCTCTTCCAACAATCGATTTTCTTTGCTTTTCAAGGGTTTATTATTATTATTATTATTGTTTATTCTATATTTATTATGGAGCTGGATAGTTCCCCCTTGATGCCGGATTTCAATGAGGATGAGGAATCCTTTTAACAGGATTTAATTAATTTTATTCAATCTTCTGTGAAACATGCTTTAAAAGCATCAATGGACAAAATGTCAAAAAACATTGAAAATTCTGTAATGTCCATGGTGTCCAATTCTATGGCCCGTTCTGCGGGGGAAGGCAAAAAACGAAAAATAACTATATCTAAATCCGGTAAAGGCGCGCAAACGGAAAGTGAGCTTGCCTCACATCAGACTGAGGACTCGATTCCTCCCAGGCCTCCTGCGAAGGAGGGGAATATCTCTAAAAAACCGGTGTCGCAATTAATATGTAAATCAAAAACTAAGCATATTTCTGCACCAAAAAAGATTGTTATTTCAAAAATATTGGACACAGATGATGAGGACATGGACGATTTATCACAATCTGATAATCCTGATGATGCGTTTTCCCCATCCTCTCCTCCCCCAAAACGTATTAAACTTTCTTCCAGTATGCCTTCTTCCAGTGTTGTTGATTCAGAGGGTGTCCCCATGTTCGATCCGTCCCTGATACAACATCCCAACTCCACCGAGTGGCTCCCTTTGGACCACATGGGTGAATATATTTCTTCTTGCTTGTGTCTACCCTTGGACAAACAGACACGGTCGAAACTAAAATCAGAGTGTCCTAGACCGTCGTTGGATTCCAACATAACTGTAACTCCGGCTATCGACCAGTCACTCATTATGTTTTTTACCAAATTCGGTAAGGATCCCTGCAAGGGGGTGGACAAGGCCTGGACCACGTGCCAGGATAAACTCCTGGACGTGGTTGGTCCCCTCGCAAGAATATTTGATTTAGCTGAATCAGCCAGATTGGAAGATTCTCCAATCGATCCCTCGGATCTGTCCCTTTGGACACAAAGAGCCTTCTGTCTTTTGGGAAATGCGAATTCGTCAATCATTCATGAGAGACGTAAGGGTCTCCTCCTAAGGATGGACCCTAAGCTGGCTAACTTGGCTACTGTGGATCCCGGCATCCAGGCCGATGGTAAACTTTTCGGTGATTCGTTCATCAAAGACCTTAGCTGTTTCGTTTCTATGTTCTCGTCTCTGGACAAGGCCCAGCAATCATTAAAGAAGGTCTTTAACCAACGGGTTTTTGCCCGGGCCGGTAGAGGTAGGAGCCACTTTACCGGCCGCACATACCGAAATCAAGGCTCAAGAGGCTATTCCAACTCCTTCGGTATCTACTCCCAGGAATTGAAACCCCACTTCTATCCCCAAAGATCAAGGGGCTTCTGCAATTGTGGACAACGCTACTCCAAGATGCCCAATAACCAATGTAAGCCAACTTTCTGGCCTTCCCGTGGGAGGTCGGCTACGTTTTTTCCGTCAAAAATGGAAGTCGATTTCTTCAGACCCATGGGTTCTAAGCACTGGTCAGGGATATTGTATCGAACTCCTCTCTCCTCCTTTCCAGTCCCATCTACCTCCGTTCCCAAGATTTTCTCTCGAAATGTCCTCTCTCATTTCTTCAGAAGTTCAATCCCTTCTAGACAAAAAGGCCATTCATTCTTGCACTCCAGACCCTTCCGGCTTTATCAGCTCTCTCTTTCTCGTTCACAAAAAGAACAAGAAGCTAAGACCATTAATCAACCTAAAATCATTCAATCAATTTGTCGTCTATCCACACTTCAAGATGGAAACTATCATCCATCTCAGGGATATTTTACTTCAATTCGATTGGTTGATCTGACTAGATTTGCAGGATGCGTATCTAACCATTCCTATTCATCCTTCTCACAAAAAATTCTTACAATTCAATTGGAATTCAAAAACATATCATTTTTCCTCCCTTCCTTTCGGTCTATCTTCGGCACCTTGGTGCTTCACGAAACTGATGAAACCCGTTGTGGCTTACCTTCGATCTCTGGGCATCAGACTTATTATTTACCTCGACGATATCCTTATCATGCACCAAAGCAGATTTTCCCTTCTGTCTCATCTTCATTCAACAACCATGCTCCTGTCGGAACTGGGTTTCCTTATAAATCACGAAAAATCCATGGTGATTCCTTCCCAACAAATAGAATTTCTAGGCTTCCAGATAGATTCTGTTTCGGCCATTCTTCTCCTTCCTCTTTCCAAGGTTGCCGCAATCAAAAGAGAGTTGGCCATAACACTTCAAAAAGACGCTATTTCCCTCAGATCTCTTGCAAGGGTCGTAGGCCTTCTCTCCTCTTCGATCCAGGCCATTTTCCCAGGGCCTCTACATTACCGTGCACTACAGCGTCTCAAAATTCTTCATCTTCGGCGAGGTTTGGCCTTTTCCGACCTCGTGTCTCTAGATCAAGAATCTCAAATGGAAATTCAATGGTGGATATCCCATTTAGAGGCCTGGAACGGCAGATCCATCTTCCCATCTGTGCCCGATCTTGTGTTAGAATCAGATGCAAGTCTCACGGGCTGGGGCGCCAGCTGTGGTCCGATATCGACTGGCGGTATATGGTCCGCAGAGGAGTCCAAATTGCACATAAACTGTTTAGAGCTTCTTGCAGGCTCCTTTGCGATCAGAAGTTTTACAAAAAACAGGGCGCGAAGCTCCATCCTACTCCGCATGGACAACATTTCCGCCATACGATACATCAACCACTTAGGAGGGACCAGGTCCAGGCCGTCGCTCTTCTGGCCAAGAGCCTCTGGGAATTCTGTCTTTCTCACAAATTTTCCCTTCTAGCCGAACATATCCCAGGGTCCTTGAATTCCACTGCAGATTTGCATTCTCGCCATCTCATGGACTCCAGCGATTGGAAACTACACCGGTCAGTTTTTCTTCAAATCTCAAGGAAATGGGGTCCTTTCCATGTGGATCTCTTTGCGTCCTGACTCAATACTCAGCTTCCACATTTCTTCAGTTGGCGTCCGGATCCTCTGGCCATCGCTACGGACGCTTTCCTCCAAGATTGGTCCCGGACTCTCAATTATGCCTTTCCTCCTTTTTTTTCTAATAAACAGAGTCTTGAACCAGGTCAGACGTCAAAATGCATCTCTTGTCCTGATAGTTCCCTTCTGGCAATCCCAGGTTTGGTTTCCACCTCTTCTCGAACTAATGGTAGATTTTCCAGTTTTGCTTCCGACGTTTCCGTCCCTTCTCCTGGACCCTTTCGGTCATCCCCACAATCTAATTCTCAACAACTCTCTAACCCTTTCAGCTTGGAACATCTCCGGCCTACCCAACAGTCCTTCCCTATTTCGTCAGAAGCTTCGGAGTTCATTAACATTAACAACGCATGGGCACCTGGCACAAGGCGAGCTTACAGATCAGCTTGGGCTCTTTGGTCAAGCTGGTGTATGGGAAAATGTGCCAATCCCTTTTCAACAGATTTAAATTTAATTATCAATTTTCTAGCGGCCCAGGCGGGTATGGGTAAATCTTATCAGACAATAAACCTTTACAGATCTGCTATATCCATGAACCACTCAAATATTGACGGCAAACCAATCGGAGTTCATCCCTTGATTTGTCGTCTCTTAAAAGGTGTGAAACTCTCCAGACCTCCGACCCCCAAATATTCCCATGTCTGGGACGTTTCCCTAGTTTTGAATCTTCTTCTCTCCTGGCCAGACAACTCAAGTCTTTCTCTTAAAATGCTTTCTGCCAAACTAACTATGTTGTTATGTTTAATTTCAATTAAACGGGTATCGGATGTTAAATCCTTAGACGTGTCCGCCCGGCAGTTCTTACCCTCGGGTGTTCTATTCCATATTTCCAAATGCACCAAAACCAATTTACAGTCTGTCTTCTATCCTTTCTTTCCTGATAAACCAAAACTGTGTGTGAGTCTTTGTCTAAAAGAATATGAAAAAAGAACTGATAACCTGAGAATGTCCTCTTCCAATCAACTTTTGATTTCCTTTCGCAAACCACACAATCCGGTGGCTTCTGCAACTTTGGCCCGGTGGGTTAAATGGATTATGTCCATCGCGGGTATTGATATTTCTGTTTTTGGAGCCCATTCTTCTAGGGGAGCTATGGCCTCAAAGGCTTTCTCTCTGGGGTCTAGTTTGGAGGACATTCTCAGGTCAGCAGATTGGACTAATGACAATGTTTTCAAAACCTTCTATTGTAAACCTATTAGAACTTCCTCTTCATTTGTTATCGACAAGCTTTAAACTTGCATAATAGAGCCTCCGGTCTTGACATAAAATGTAGATTTTCCTAGTAATTTATGACGGAAAGTCTTAATTTTATTAAAGACACGGAGGCGAATATTATCCCACCGCAGTACTTATACTAACACGTATTTTTCTTTCTCCCTCCAGCGACTCCTGCATTGCCTCCAGCTTCGGGATAACGCCGTTGGTTTCATCTCCTCCTTTGTCAATGGGAAACCCCAGGATTCTGCTTTCCAACCTCCTCAAGATCAACTTCCTTCTTCAACGTCATCCTGGTTTATTGCTGGTGTTCAAGACCTTTGTTCCGCTTCCCTCGCTCTAGCAATTGTTGGACTTATCTACCCATTGCTTTATGACTCTATTTGACTTGCTCGTCTAAGAAAAGAGGGCTGCTTGCAGTCAAGGGTAGTCTCTATGGTTCATGGATTGTGCTGATTGGCTTAGTGTTGGTTTCTGTTTTGCTCCCATTGGATAGCCTGTTGCTAGTCCTTTTGGGAGCTGTAGTTCTTGACTGCTGCTATTGAAAATAAAGTAAGAAAAGAATGCATAATATTCGCCTCCGTGTCTTTAATAAAATTAAGACTTTCCGTCATAAATTACTAGGAAAATCTACATTGTATGTGTAACTCAGTCAATAGCAGCAAGGCAACTGACCTTTAGCTCTACAACCCTGAATGCACCTGATCTCATCTGATCTTGGAAGCTAAGCAGGGTTGATACTTGGATTCGAGACCAAGACAACAGAAGCAAAGGTCTATAGTGAATCTCCATGACTTACTCACTGTAAACTAACTCTAAATTGTCATGATTCTGTGAAGATCTATACACCCTGAGCCCAACCACTGAATCCAGCTTGATTTTGTTTTGTGAAAATTTAAAATAAAAACATTAAAATGCTTTGAAAAGCAAATTCTGAAAAGGAGGCAGAATGCTTTGAAACACAAATTCTAAATAGGAAGCAGAAGATGCCAGCAAGATGAATATGCAAATTAAGCACTCACTGCGGTCAGAAGTTCAAACAGCAAAAAACCTACAAGGCCATCTTAGCGTCTTTTGATTTTTCTGAGGCCCATGCATTGTGTACAATTAAAGTGGTATAACAACATCATCTGTTATTGACAGTGATCAGAAATTTAAAAATTGTGGCATTATGTCCTATAGGAAAAACAAAATTTGATTCCAAAGTGCCCTACCACACATTGTTAAAAATATTAGATTGGGTCCCCTCAGTAATGACGAGGCCACAAGGCCAATTATAGCTGCCTTTGCCCCATATCGAAATATACAAAATTTAGCAGCATCTGATCTGCACCCATTATGCAATGATTTAGTTAGATTATAAACACGCTTAACACAATTTGTAATGCAAACATTGAACACTTGGCCAGCATGGGCTGCCAACCTGGTGACTATTAATGCTATTATGGGTAAGGTGCCAACCAAACAGGAGGAAATTCCATTTTGAATTGGTCAAAAAAAAAATCAGCTGGAAGCAAGGTTTCCCTATACGGGACCCCGAGATAAACACAGAATTCTCATTATGTGCTTTCCCTTTAGGATGGTACCCTCTATTGATGATTGTGCTACTTGGGGCACAGTATTTGCTGCAATATATATCATAACTCATGGTAGACCCTTGCTTGCGATTCTGCTGGAGCTGTTAAAACAAATGCAAAACATGGCGTGCCTGGTGGCAAAAATAGACATCGCTCGATTATGGAAA
The DNA here is from genome assembly GCF_031143425.1 of Pleurodeles waltl. NCBI lineage: Eukaryota > Metazoa > Chordata > Amphibia > Caudata > Salamandridae > Pleurodeles > Pleurodeles waltl. The sequence continues at coordinate 1,238,620,028 of NC_090447.1, read as the reverse complement.
TAGCCTACACCCTCGTCGCTATTGGTGTGCCAAACTGGTGTTGACTGGAGTGCAAAACAAGAAAAAACAATCTATGAATCACGCGAATGTCCGCAGAAGCATGACAAAGTGTCAGGGAAATGGCAGGCTTACCACAGGTTGATGCTGCAAGTGGGTTTATCTCAGCGAGAGGCACGGCATATGTTGCTATAGAGCTGAATAATCATCATTTAACACATGAAATAAAAAAAAATTGCTTGCTGTAAATGTTGAAATACAGGGAGTGCAGAATTATTAGGCAAGTTGTATTTTTGAGGATTAATTTTATTATTGAACAACAACCATGTTCTCAATGAACCCAAAAAACTCATTAATATCAAAGCTGAATATTTTTGGAAGTAGTTTTTAGTTTGTTTTTAGTTTTAGCTATGTTAGGGGGATATCTGTGTGTGCAGGTGACTATTACTGTGCATAATTATTAGGCAACTTAACAAAAAAAAATATATACCCATTTCAATTATTTATTATTACCAGTGAAACCAATATAACATCTCAACATTCACAAATATACATTTCTGACATTCAAAAACAAAACAAAAACAAATCAGTGACCAATATAGCCACCTTTCTTTGCAAGGACACTCAAAAGCCTGCCATCCATGGATTCTCTCAGTGTTTTGATCTGTTCACCATCAACATTGCGTGCAGCAGCAACCACAGCCTCCCAGACACTGTTCAGAGAGGTGTACTGTTTTCCCTCCTTGTAAATCTCCCATTTGATGATGGACCACAGGTTCTCAGTGGGGTTCAGATCAGGTGAACAAGGAGGCCATGTCATTAGATTTCCTTCTTTTATACCCTTTCTTGCCAGCCACGCTGTGGAGTACTTGGACGCGTGTGATGGAGCATTGTCCTGCATGAGAATCATGTTTTTCTTGAAGGATGCAGACTTCTTCCTGTACCACTGCTTGAAGAAGGTGTCTTCCAGGAACTGGCAGTAGGACTGGGAGTTGAGCTTGACTCCATCCTCAACCCGAAAAGGCCCCACAAGCTCATCTTTGATGATACCAGCCCAAACCAGTACTCCACCTCCACCTTGCTGGCGTCTGAGTCGGACTGGAGCTCTCTGCCCTTTACCAATCCAGCCACGGGCCCATCCATCTGGCCCATCAAGACTCACTCTATTTCATCAGTCCATAAAACCTTAGAAAAATCAGTCTTGAGATATTTCTTGGCCCAGTCTTGACGTTTCAGCTTGTGTGTCTTGTTCAGTGGTGGTCGTCTTTCAGCCTTTCTTACCTTGGCCATGTCTCTGAGTATTGCACACCTTGTGCTTTTGGGCACTCCAGTGATGTTGCAGCTCTGAAATATGGCCAAACTGGTGGCAAGTGGCATCGTGGCAGCTGCACGCTTGACTTTTCTCAGTTCATGGGCAGTTATTTTGCGCCTTGGTTTTTCCACACGCTGTAAAGTTGGTTATTAAATAAAAAAACAAATACAAAACAAATACGGGGCTGCCTCTGCCCTGGACTTAAGGATGAAATTAACTGTTAATTGTGCCACAGTATTCTACATTATCGTAGGAAACATAAAAGAGGAAGCAGCAGCATTGGTGGTTTGCCAACCTCTCAAGCAAGTTCCTTTGATAGCTCAAGAACGTGAGCTACCAAAGATAATTGCCGAGATTTATATGTGTATAGGTTGCAATAATTTGGGGGCCAGACCAAATAAGCCACAGCTTAAAGGTAATCCTTTGAAGGATAATGCCAAGCAAGCTCAGGAGAAACCAAAATCAAATCAAGATAAAATCAAATCACGGGGAGAATCTCCACAGCCAGGCAGATCTGAGAAACATTATAATTTACATAACCATGATAATTTGAAACAGCCTGACAGGTATTAGTATACTGAAACATACCGTTCTTGTTCCTTTTAGGATTCAGCAGACAAACGGTCAGAGAGAACAGGGCAGTCAGAGCGCAGACAAGAGGAGTATGTGAAACCAAAAACACTCATCTGATATCATCATAAAGAAGGAAGACAAACTTCCTCAACAAAAACCCAAAATCAAAAAGAAGAAGGTTGCAGGAATTTCAGTGCAATGTGGCACACATATTGAGAATTTTACTGCGGAACTGGACGTGGGCAGTGATTCTGCTGGACAGCGAGGCAGAGATCACAATAGTTTACCAGAATCTTCAAGAGTTTCTGGATGTGTAAGTAACTAACAACTACATAGAAGTTGAAACCCCAGATATGCGAGTCATCCCTCCAGAATGAGTTTACAAATTAAACATACAAATTGAGGGGGACATAATGCGCACAATTAAAGTAATTCTCTGGGAAATATTAACACTTAGCTATGACATTCTCTTGGCTAAAAAAGATTGGCCACAGAGCTTGTTAAAACTCTTCTACAAGAGGAAGTTGTTATTTTACTGTCTTTCTCAGTCCTTGTCAGAGAGCAAGTAAAGCTAGTGTATGGTGGAGATTAGACTCTTGCACAAGCCCAGGCACTATACCACAACAACGTGGACTGGGATAGGGACTCTCCTTATCATGTAATACCGATAATGGCCAGTCCGCAAGTGCGACCACAATACCCCATAAAACATGAAACAGCCCTGTGAGGGAAATTCTCTCACAGCTTGAGTACTATGCAGTAATTGAACCCCTTGTTTCTTCTATGAACAATCCTTTGTCCCCATTAGTAAAACTGGATCATTCATATAGAATAGTCTTAGATTATAGTCAGTTAAATAGTCACATACACACATTTGCAATACAAAACTCACATAGTACAGCACTAAGGAGCAACATTGTCCTAAAAAAATAAAATACAAAACAACCTTACATATTTCCAACGGTTTTCTCTGCCAAAACATCGAGCTTGATAGCAACAATCTAACTGCTTTTTCCACCCTCCGCTCTTAGGGCCAATTTCGCTGCCTTCGCCAAGGATATAAGAACAGTCTAGGACTGTTCTCTGCCTGTGTAACATTGATATTGCATGATATTGATCTAGAAGCATTGTCTTATGCAGATGACATATATCTGACGGATGATGACTCAAATACACATATAGCCAGAGTAGAGCACACTGAATTGTGATTTGTTGAATATGTTTAAAACATATGCTTAAGAAAACAAAAATTGCTTTTCTCAGTGTTCTATTTTTGAGATATGAGCTTTCAGATGAAGGGAAGAGTTTGACACCACACTTCCTAGAGACGTATGCACAATTACAACCACCAAACATCATCAACAAATTACAATCCTTGTTAAGATTATTTAATTTTAGCACAACGTACATACCAGATTATGCACAAAAGCATAAAACCACGTTCTGACTTAATTCGTACAGATTTTTCAAACAAACATTAAACACCGGAGCACACACAAATACTCAAATCATCACAGGCTAACATGCTTAAAGCAAAATATTTACAGACATGTGAAAAGATAACAAATATGGTCATCCAGATAACTCTGGGTGCCACTGGTTTTACCTGTGTCACATTCAATGAAGGTGACACAGTGCCGATTGCATCCAAATCACCTTTATATTCCAATGCTGAAATGTGTTTTGCATCCACTGAACAAATACTGACTGCAGTTCAGATGGCAGTCATTAAGGAAAGACCACTGGCTCTGGAAAAATGCATTGTTCTCGTAACTCCAGTTCCAGCCTTAGAGGCTGTCACAAAGAATAGTAGTCCAAATTCAAAAGCCTTACATCCATGAAGGATACAATGGGCCACTTCCTTGACTGCCACTGATGTAGACTATGTATGTGACCCTAAATTGCAAACTCACAAGCTTCTCCAATACAAACTGGAGTACCCCATGCCCATTAACATTATGCCTCTTGATCAGTATAAATACATTAATTACACTGATGGGTCAGTTCAACTTGCTGTAGGTACCAAACATCAATACTCTGCGGCTTGCGCTGCTGTTTATGGACTAATGAGGGATGGAATAGTTCACCCTCAACAAACATTCACGCAGTCCCTTGGGGATTGCACTGCACAACTAGCTGAGCTAAAAGCAATGATTTTGGCACTGGAACATACAGGTCGTGAATTCCCAACACTTATAGTGTGTGATTCGTAATATTGTGTCCAGTTATGAAAATCTGCATTACTGGCACCTTAATGGATTCAGGGACTCTAAATAAAACACTATCAAGCATAAAGTGCTTTGGGGAAGGTTGCAGAACTCAAAGACAAACTGCCATGGGTTCATGTAATATCTACATTGGGCAACAAAGTATTGGAATACACGTAATAGGAAGTTCACTGACATATGAAGCAGCCAAATCTGCTGTTGATAGTGCAACTGTAGCTCCGATTGTTCGCTCCCATACGAAGGTGGATGAAATACTGCCAGCTGTGAACACCTCAGCTGATGGCACCCCTTTACTAAAAGAACATCTGGCAAAATATTCTTACCAATTAGGTGCCCAAAACATTCCTTATGTAACTATTCCAGGGGTGGGTGATCATGTGACCTCCAACCAAGACCATAGGCTACAATTAATTCACGCAGCTCATGAAGGTGTTGCTTTTGCCCACGCTGGTGTAGCACTACAATTTCCTAATTACAAATATGCAAAGAAGTTTATCCTCACCTGTGACATCTGCCAACAAATTAAAGGTTCCCGGTAAAGCACCTACTGCAGGCACCCCTCTTAGTTTCCGACACGCCTATACAGTGTGTGTACCTAGACAGTTGTGCTCCCTTGAATTCTGATGGTGCATACAAATACACTCTACTTGATGTACATTCTTGATCTAGATTCCTTTGGGTGTGGCCACAACAATCAGCTGACACTCAAACTGTTGTTTAAGATTTGCAAGTCTTTGTTGGGATATATGCAGTAGTTGCATTCCACTCGGACCATGGCCCTGCTTTTGCCTCCAAAGCAAACAGGGATACCATTGGAACCCTGGGTGTAGCTGTGCATTGTTTTTCTTCCTCCCATCATCCCAAAGGAAATTCAATAGTGGAGAGAAAGAACAGAGGTTTAAAATAATCCTTAACAGCTAGAGCATTAGGTTCAGGTCGTAGTTGGATCCATCACCTTTGTAGAGTCCAGACAGCATTAAATAATCTGTCTAGGAGATCTTTGGCTGGACGTACCCCATATGAAGTCCTGTTTGGCATTCCAATGTATCTCCCTGATCTTGATGATCCTGGTGCAGTGGCAGCAGAAACTCATTTTGACATAAATGAACATCTCACTGTCGTACAGAAACTCCAAGACTTCCGAGATGCCCATTCTACTACACATACCACTGATGTGGGAAAGAGGAATTCACCAGTATCTACAGGTTGGAATCCAAAAGTTGAGGATCTAGTTGGAGAAAAGATTGCAGTGAGAAAAGAATTTGGCCCATCATACTGCGCACCGGTGCCAGTCCTTGGAATTCTAGGCACCAGCACTGTCATCTTGTCACCACTTGCTGGTTGTAAAGAAAATCGCTTTTTCTCCCTTGGTCAAGTCAAACTGTGTCATTTGGCTGATCCTACACAGTAGACCTCGAGGATTCCTAGGTAGTTCTCTATCCCCTCCATCCCCTTTCACCACCGTACAGGAAATACCTCTTCAAGTATTAAATACCACTGAAATTATTTCACCTAGGCTGGGGAGTGTAGAGAATTAAGTTTTATAGATTCAGATTACTGCTACATGCACCAGAAATGCACTAGAAATACGTCTAGAGTCTCCAACTACTTCTCAAAACAACAGAGTTGTTTATGATGAACCACCTTTAGAGGTATCTACCAGTTCCCTATCAACTGCAGCGGCTCCTGTCTTAGCACAGAATGCTTCTGGGTACTTTGTTAACACTGACAAATTCTCTTAAGACTCTACTGAAGCTTCTCCTCATGGTGTACATACGATTTTTCACTGGCTTAAACACACTTACCTGGTCCATCTGTGGTTCTATCTGTCAATTACACTCACCTTGCTTGCTCTCTCATTGTGGATTGGATTTGTGATTATCTTCTTTTGCTTATAAATGAGCATTTTCTTCCTGAACGCTCTGCTGTTGAACTGGTAGATGAAGTACTGAAGCCTCATTTTTCTTCCCACAAAGTACGAAGAGGCTTGTCCCTAGTGAACATTTCTGCTGTTCAAGTTCCTAATGGGATTGTTTGGGATAAGGTTCCATATGATAGATTTGGTCCTACAGAAACTATTCAGATTCCATATGTTTTAAAATTTCTATGGACGATATCACAACACCATGGGTTGTGTCTGATGATTGGAATGTGAAAACAGTCTCATCAATGCTTTCTGAGCTTAAATACTGTTCTGTACTTAAAAGGGAAGATATGTACATGAACTCTGCAAATTATGGAGAAATGCATTGCGCACCATTACCTACACAGAGCTAGTACTCCACATACAATTTTTAATTTTACACAATGGGAACACTGTCCAACTCTACCAGTGGGGGGTTCTAAAACATATTCAAACAAATTTATATACTTTTCTGAGCATGATGTTACTGATCCAGTATCTTATTATTCCAAATTTCCTTTCTCTAAAGTGAGGAAAAACATGCTGACCGCTACTAAATTCATTTAGTCAGTAGTTCCCAACTAGCGAAAAGGGTTTTGAATATTGGAAAGAAACAATTGATTTATCATTGGGGAACAAAAGATTGGCAAATACAGGGTATGGATGCCTTATTTAAAGCATGCCTGATTTCATTACAGATGATTTTTCTTAATGACACTATTCAACAGACAACTTGCCTAGGTTTGGCAAAATGAAAGACATGAATGTGCCCAGTATCCCTCAATTGCCAAATTTTACGTTTGGCAACATTTGGTAAATTACATAGAAAATCAGCTCAATGGTATGGTCAGAAATGGTATATTTAATTCAACATTTTCAGGGCCCAATGGTTGGTTATTGCGACCAGTGGACACAAATGGTTGTCATGCACATTTTATTATCTCTTTACAGGGTTTTGAAGCAAGCAGATTGGACCCACGTTATTTTGAGAAACAACATGCAGGGATTTTCACTACATACAGCATATAGAAATTATGTCAGCAATGGTTGCAATATTCCAACTTGACAGCTGTAAAAGAGCACCTCTCTCTCTTCTCTGATGATATGGACTGGCAAGATTTCTTGTTAGGTCCTAGATCACCACGTTCCAAAAGATTCTTCTATGCAATATACGATCAAATCTTTTGCAAATGTAAGCTGCTGCTCGTTTAAGACACATAGACCAGGCACATTTAGAGAAAGCATTAGTCGTTGTCGATAATAGGATGAAGACATTGTCCAGTCGCATCTACACACTTAACAACATTGTGCCATCTGCAATTGTTATCATACAAAATTAAATGTTTTTACTATATGGGCAGAGTCAGCTTGGATCCACATGGCAGCTGAGTTGGACATTGCAAGTTCTGATATCGTGCCATGTTCCCTGGAAGCACATGAACTCAAAAGATTTATTCTTGTGCTTCAATCTAACATGCAGACAATAGATAATGACAAAGAATGATGCAATGTACACAGTGCTTAATACGAAAAGTTGCCTCTCACAGTAGCTGAAACACCATCAGCAGTGTGGTTGGTACATGGGGTTCTCTCCCTGCCTGCCTCCATGTTTCAATTCAGATTGTGTCTGAAACATTTTCTGTCAGGCAGATTTGAAGCTTTAGGGAGAGTTTTATACATGAGGGGTGGGATCTGCCTTTCGATTACAAATGCATGAGTGGGGAAAAGGAATTGTTTCTCAATGGTAGTGATTGTGAAACCTCTGTAAGCCACTCAATGATTTGTAAACAGGTGACATGGCATGGTGTATGGAATATGTTGGTGGCTAACGTAGCTTGTTATTGAAGGTAGATCCCGTACCCGTGATACACCTAGTGTTTCAGTTACTTTCAAATTGAACTTTTGAAATGTTGAGTGATCAAGGCTGCTATGGGTTGAGAGCAGGTGACCCGTATGTGATTTCCGTTTCCCAAATAGTGACCTGCTGTGGTAACATGCTATTTCCCCACACATATGCGATTAGAATAGCGAGTTTGTAGCCTTCAATCCCTAATTTTTATGTTAACTTCGACAAGCTATGCTGACTAAAAGCACTATTGTTTCAAAAATATGTGGCACTTAAATCTGCCCGTGAAACATTTGAATTGCAAATGGCGAGTTCATCCTCTGAAATACAGTTGCTTTTAAATACCGACTTTCCAAGGCACTTCAGTGAACTTGTGAGCCACATTTGTAATGCTTCTAACACTGCAGGTGTTGTGCACTTTTTTAAAGCCATTAGGTCAGCACTTTCCAGACTGTCTCTGGAGTAATTTCATCCTTTATACACTCCCTGTTTTTGGATGTTTTTGGAGGCATACAGTTTGTATTGACATTGATTGTTGGTATTTTACTACTACTGTTTTCGCTCCACAATGGATGTCCCATTTCAAAGCCAAATGGTGTGTTGTAAGTGCACGATACAGCACTTTGGAGTATCTTTGTTAAAGGAACTAAATGACAACTGCTTTTTGCCTTTTCGACCAATATGGTTCTACTGTGTGCAGCTTGTATTCTGCTGTGTATGGTACCCTTTTGACTGCACACTGGATGTGTGTCTTGCACAGCAATTGATATCATCTACGGACATGGTTCTTGTAATGCTCCCATGGAGGGTTAATTTCTGGAGTTGTCCTATGAGACTATGGTTGCTTCAAGATGCCTTTTATGAGCCATCTTATATGAATATGAATGCCACGGTCCCAATTTTTCATCGGGCTCAACATTTGTGGGCATTGCGCAAGATGCTACTTCCTCTGTAGAGTCTGAAGCTTTGGATCATGTATGTTCCTTCAATTTGCTCACTGAGGCTTTGATAGTTCTGCTGTCTGCTGATGCAGGATCCTACTTGATCACCCCTTCCATTGATGTTTTGGATGACATCATGGCTGCCTCCAATGTCTTTTAACTTGGCCTTTGTTTTTCAGGAAGTTGACTATTTTTAATTGGCTCCCTTACTTGTTTGTTCTTCTTGTTGGTGTGAACATTTTAGGTTGTAGACGGTTTATTATTTGTAGTATTTTAAATTGGCTATTAGGACTTGTCTTCTCCAACTAGCAAGGGAAGTGTGTCATGATGACCTCTAGAACCCTAGTAGATCACCCCTGTTTCAGCTCTGTTTTACAGTTCAATATTTTATTCATTTTAGCAATCATTTTTACATATTTTTTATCAGCTTGCATTTATTCTATGAAAATGAAAGCTGCTTGTCTAGTTAAACTTTGTACTTTCTGTCCAAGGTTAAAGAACACTGTACACGATATGGTAGGTGTGTTGCCCGTTTGGGAGGCAGCTTCTAACACATAGACACAGCACTACATTGGAACTGTAATTCCAAAACAGTATGGTTTATTTTATAAATGGTGCACAGACTTGGGTGTGCAGAGGGCATTCTGGCCACCACTATCCTGGGACGCTACCCTGCGACATGCAGCTCAGCTAATGCTGATCTATCAACCTCCTTAGAGGATTCCATCTACATCACTGACTAACTCCTGACACAGTTGCCAGGCATGGGGTTGTGGCTAATCCTGTAAATCGGGCCAAGCAAAAGGGTACACCTGCTTTGCTTTCATCGTAAACATAGTGTTAGGTAGAAACCTCTAGAACATCTAGAACCTCTTACATCGTGGATGGATTCTTTATCTTTTTAATCATGTTTGTAATGCTGATTACCTTGCTTTGTTTCATTTACCCAATTGTTACAGCTCACTCTTTATATGCAAGATTATGATTGTTTCAATGAATGTATTGAAAACTCATCCTGCATCATGTGCATTTTGCCTTGGGATGTGTGAGTAATAATATGAAAGGGTACGATCTCTTTCCACAGCTTTCCTGGGGAATCAGAGTGTCATCTTCAGGTTGCCATAATCACCCTCCATTCCGGTAGGTTTGGGGGTTCAGGTGTGGCATTGCAAGCTAGCCAGGAGTTAGGCTGAGGGCTACTAATGGTGTGGATGGACTCAGTCTCCCACACTCTGACATTCTGCCATCCTAAACGTGCAGTTCTATTACTATGCTAGAAACCATGTAACACCATGGCTGCTTTCAATGATGTGAGTGTATAATATGGGTGATAGCACTATTATGCTTCTACATTAATACAAATATGGTGTGAACAGTCAGTGGCTTATGTTCTACTGCCGTGCAAGTTTGTAATAGACGGCTCAGTGCCATGCCATTGTGTTTAGAGCCAAAAAAGCAGGCACATACATGAGTGATTATGAGACTGGCATCACATTTCACTTGAGTGAGATCTGGCCCTGCAGTTGGAGCTGGCTCTTTGGAACTGGAGAACTAGGTTTGAATCCTGGCATCAGCTCAACACGCAGGGATCCTGGACAAATCACTTAATCCCTCATACTTAAACATTTGCTTATGTAAAGCACTCTAGGGCCAGATTCAAGGTAAACAAAACAGCAAAAAAATAAGAAAATGCAGGCTGGTAGAGTGCATGCTTCAATGACCCACTCCCTCAGAAATGTAGGACAGAAGTTTCATCACAAGTCATTTGACTGTGGCAAAGTCTTAGGCCCATATTTATACCTTTTTAGCGCCGAGTTTATGTCATTTTTTGACGCAAAAGCGGCACAAACTTACAAAATACAATTGTGTTTTGTAAGTTTGTGCCGCTTTTGCGTCAAAAAGTGGCGCTAAAAAAGTCTAAATATGGGTCTTATTGTGTATATAGATCTTAGACTTCGTGCATTCGATTGGGTAATATTGCTGATTATATTTTCACAACACAATATTTGTGAATGTCCAAAAAATTGCAAATCTGTGTACTTTGCAGGTTTTGGCCAAGTGCATTGGTGTTGGGCTATTGTTTGTGCACCCAGACTGAAAAAACCGAAGGGGCATATTTATACTCTGTTTGCGCCAGATTTGTGTCTTTTTTTCACGCAAATTCAGCGCAAACTTAACTCCATATTTATACTTTGGTCTTAGTGTGTATATAGATCTTAGACTTTGTGTATTCGATTGGGTAATATTGCTGATTATATTTTCACAACACAATCTTTGTGAATGTCAAATAAATTGCAAATCTGTGTACTTTGCAGGTTTTGGCCAAGTGCATTGGTGTTGGGCTATTGTAAAACACATAAGGGGCATATTTATACTCTGTTTGCGCTGGATTTGCGTCATTTTTTTTAACGCAAATTCGGCGCAAACTTAACTCCATATTTATACTTTGGCGCTAGACCCGTCTAGCACCAAATTTATGGAGTTAAAGTCATTTTTTTACAGTGGAAACCTACCTTGCGTTAATGACATGCAAGGTAGGCGTTCCCGGGCAAACAATGACTCAAAGGCATTTGGGCCTTATTTATACTCCTGTGCAAAAATGACGCACAGGAGGGGGAGGGCTTTAAAAAATTACTCTAAACCGGTTTAGAGTCATTTTTTAACGCTTGGGTCAGGGCAGGCGTTAAGGGGCCTGTGGGCTCATTTTCATGGTCTATGACCATGGAAGCAGTCTACAGGTGCCCTTCCCTGCCCCCAGGGACACCCCCTGCCACCCTCTCCCACCCCTGGAGGACACCCATTGATGGGGGAACCCACCTACGGTAAGTAGAGGTAAGTATTTTTTTTTACGTAGAAGTGGCATGGGGGGCCTTACTTGGGCCCCCCTACATTCCACCCTGCCCAGTGGCCATACCCAGGGGACAGAAGTCCCCTGGGCATGTCCATTGGGCAGAGGGCATGACTCCTGTCTTTGCTAAGACTGGAGTCATTTCCATGGGGGTTGTGCGTCAAAAAATGATGCTAGTCAGGTTAGAGCCAACATTTTTTACTCTAACCTGACTTGCACCATTCTTTGGCGCACAACCCCCAGTCTTCCCTACGCCTCCGCTGCCCGGTTACCATCATTAATTTTGACGCTAACCAAGCTGCAGCGCCGGCTACCATCATTCCATAAATGGCGCGTTGGAATGGCGGTAGCCGTCGTTATACTTTTTGACGTTGCGTCAAAAAGAATAAATATGGGCCTAAGTGACCTGAAGAACCTCTAACACTTGCAGCTGGCCTTGAAGGACTGAGGATCCTCGATAGTTGTTCCTGATATGTCAGAGGTATTTCTAAATAATTGTATGGTTTGTGTAGCTATGGAATGTTGGCTGCTGTGTTATGTTATATTAAAGTTGCTTCTATTGCGCATGACTCATCCCAAAGGGGTGTCTCAGCTTAGTAGCTATAAAATGACAAAAGCAGCAATACCATTAAAAGAGAAAGGTTTTAAGTAATTTCCTAAATCTAAGATTGACGAAAGGAAGTTGGAAGAGCATTTCAACATAAAGGGGTCACATGAGAGAAGGATCTTCGTCCCGTCCTGATTTTATTAACACTGGTAACAGTAAGGAATCCTTTGTCACGAGAGTGCAGATTTCTGTTGGACAGTAGGGGACAAGTCTTGAGGATAAATAGTGTGGTCCCTTGCCGGTGAGAGCCTTATGTGTGATACAGCAGATTTTCAAGGTAATCCTTTTATGGACCTGAAGCCAGTGAAGGGGATGCAGTAAAGGAGTGGCTGATGTCCTTGCTGGAACACTGTATAATAGGCGAGCCGCCGTATTTTGTACTACCTGTAACTTAGCAAGGATTCATTTATGGAAGCAAACAAGGCATTTCCACAATCCAGGCAGCTCACAATTAGTGATTCAACCAATGTCTTCCTAGTAGAAGGAAGAAGGGGAAAACCCCGTCTTAGCAGGCAATGTAGATGGAAACAAAAACCCATAGTTTTCTGAACATGCTCAGCCACGGAGAGAGATTGATCCAAATAGATGTCTAAATTCTTTTCAACGCTTTACCATGCTTGTAGGGTTGGGTGGAGTGCCAAGTTCCAGAGGCCACAAACTTGGTCTCCAGAGGTGAGATGCCTTTACAAATAACATGATCTCTGTACTACTTACGTTGAGCTGGACACAGTTCAACGTCATCCATTCCTCAATTGCCCTGAGGCCCAAGCCAAAGAGTTCCTTTACTTTAGATGGCTTCCCGTCAAAAGATAGCTGTAACTGAGTATCATCAGCATAAGAATACATTTCTAATCCATATTGTCTGACCAGCATGGGCAGGGTGGAAGTGTATTTAGAAGGTAGGACATGTACTGATATGTTTTACTTGTCCTAACAGTGATATACTACCAAATTCGTTTTTCACTGTTGCAAGGCCTAGTTTTCTCATAGGTTAACATAGGGGCTGCCATTGAATAACTTTTAAGTGTAGTTTCCCTTTGGGAGCAGATAGAGATCTGGAGTTTGGGGTCTCTGAACTCACAATTTGAAAACATATCTTTTTGTAAAGTTGTTTTTTAAATTGGTGTTTGAAAATGCCACATTTAGAAAGTGGGCATTTTCTTGCTTAAACCATTCTGTGCCTCTGCCTGCTTGTGTATTTCACATCTCGGTCAGACTGACAGTTGGGCTGTTTTGAATTCCCTCTAGACAGTGACACAAAGAGAGCTGGGGTGTAGCCTGCATATCCTGAAGGGCCATCCGGGCTAGAGTGGAGGGAGGAGTGGTCACTTACACCTGAAAGGGCTGTACCTGCCCTCACACAATGCAGTCTCCGACCCCCTGGAGTATGTCTGGGGCCATGCCTGGGCATGGCAGGATCTTGTGAACAATAGAACAGAGACTTTCCTTTGAAGAATGCCTACTTCAAAGGCAGAAATGGGTAGAAGTTGTGGACCCAAAACCCCAGACTTTTAGAATCTTTCTGGATCAAGAGGAGCCTCTGCAAGGAGAAGAGCTGGATGAGGAGTACTGCCCCTTTGCTGTGTGTGCTTTGCTGGGTTGGCCACAGTTGCTGCTTCTGCCTTAAAAGAGAGCAAAGGGTGAACTTTGCTGTGTATCCTGCTTGAAAGAGTTCTCCAAGGGCTTGGAGTAGAGCTTGCCACCTATTGGAAGTCTCAACGACACCAAAGACTTGAGTTTCATCTGCCTACAGCACTGGGAACTGTGTGTTTTGTGCTGTTCAGGAAGAAAAACCACTACGCCACCGCCAACGACGTCCCTGGCCGGCTCTGTGACCTGCTAACGCCGCACGGAGCCACACTGCCTTGCTTCACACCGCAACCCTGGTCTCACCGATGCCACCATCTGATGCCGCAATTGAGCAGCTGCTTGCACCGTAACCTGTGGGCCCGCACTACGGCATCGCCTTGCTCACACCACAGCCTGGGCATCCCCGACACCGCTGCCTGCACTGTGGCCTGTGGACACCGCTCATGAGGTACACGAAGCACCATCCAGTTCCGCACCGCAGCCGACACCAGGACCATCGACTCCAGAGTTGTCACCAGACATCCCTGTCTGCAGCACGACCCATGGACGCCGCACGGAGTCCGTCCTGCGCTGCACCGCTGACTTGGGCCTAACAACGTCAGTGCTTCAGCAATGACACCTCTGCTGCCTGCACGATGACCTGGTGACACTGTATGTCACATCACCCCGCTTCACACCGCAGCCCTCGTCTCACGGACGATGCTGGATGCTGTCACTGAGCCGCTGCCTGCACTGTGACCTGTGAGCACCGCACATCTCACCTCCCCACCTCACACCACAGCCCTGACACCATCCACACCAGCGCTCCTGACTTCATCAGCCTGGAGTTCGATCTGCAATGCGTGTGATTTGAAGCGCCCGACGACCACTGCACAAAAACAATCCTTCGAGGCAGGGGCAATACCAACCCTTGCTAGAGTAGTGGTGCATGGTGCCAGCCTGACTGGAAGGATGTAGAAATTTATGAACATAGGAGAGGAGTGGAGGTCAAGGGAATGATGCTGCCAGGATTCTGTACAAGTGTGAACTAGGCAGGTGCTCAGTGCTCGCAGATTTAAGGCATGATTGTCAACTCATAATGTCACTCACTCTTAAAAAGGATTATGATGAAATAAGGAATAAGCTATCTGATTTTAAAAGTACAATGCTGTGCATGTCAAAATTATTTTGTAGAGAGTACCACCAATCATTGTTTTTTATCTTCTTTCTTAAGCACCCCAGGGCAAGAGTGCATCTGGGGACAGGCCGGCTGTCACCAGCACCACGGTGAGTGTGACTGGTTCCACCACCAGTGCTGTGGCTGTGGCCAATGGTTCTGCTGCCCTTGTAAGTAATGTTTATTCCCCACTACTAAATTATGCTCTTGTGCATACTTACTAGCTTTTTCATGTTGGGTGTTGTTTGTTATCCCTTCATTTGCCTGTGTTTTTTTCAATATAACTTGTTTTCACTGGCTGGCTTCCTCCTCTGTAACTTTAATCAGCTGCTCCTAAGCTTTCATAAGCTTCCCCTTGCCCCTCTTACACGTTTCTTGTGTAGTACTAAGGGTGGATAACATTTTTGGTAACATAAATAGGATCACACAGCGAGGCCCAAGTAGTACTCAAGTCACCATGTTGGTGGTGTTTTTTTTTTATTAGTCAAAACGTACAGGGGCATAGACAGAGTTGTACTTATAGTCAAGAGGACCCCCATTGTTGTCTTATACTATTGATATCCATGTCACTGCAGCTTGGCAAAAAATAAATACCACAATCAATACCATACATCTTTTGCATTCTCTTTTATCCCTTACCCAATTGTAACCTTACCTTATGCCCTTCTCTTATTCCAGAATCCTTCTAATTCTGATTCTTTTTTATCCCTCAATTAGTTGGAAAAGATCCTGGTTGACATAATGGCTACCTGTTTTTTTATAATATTGTCAAGCATTAAGTAACACACATCTCCCAAAGTAATTACTTTCAGAATAAGATACTGATAGATAGCTAACCTAACTGTGGTGGGGTATTGCTGTTGCACATTGTGCAAAATAAATACTTAGGTGGCTATCTGGTGTCAGAAATTGGTGCATTGTGTTTTTACCAGGTGCACAGACTACCAATAGCAAACTCAGTGAGGTGCAGGCAGTCCAGTAAGATGGAGAGGTCCCAGTGGTGGCCGGCACATAAGGTAAGTCACCTTTCTTTCTTATTGACAATACTGTATTAGTTCAGCGACACAGATATAACGCCAATGTTAGAAATGGGGTCTTTGGTTGGCAGTCAGGTTGCCTCTGTCCAAGCTAGGACTTTCATTCTATTGAGGGTAAAGGAGAAACATAACTGGTTAACCCCTGCGCACCCCCTACGTAGCAGGAAGGCTTAACCCAGAGGCAATGTGTAATGTACTTGTTCCAACACACACAGTAATACAATGAAACATTACAAAATGGACACCACACAGGTGTAGAAAAATAGTAAACATGTATCTAAATATAACAAGACCAACATATGATAAAAATCCAGAATACACAATTAAAAATATGACTTTAGCAATTAAAAACACAAAAATAGTACCTAGAGGCACAAATGCTGCAATCTGATGTTAAAGCTGCTTTGTGGCAGAGTCGTTTCTCACAATGTGACACCACTGGTGCCATTTACGTAGTCACACGGACCGCCAGGTACAGTACCTTAGCAAAAAGTGTGGAAAACAGGTCAGTGCACGGAGTTGGGAAGCAAGGCATTGCTGGATCTGATGTGGCATCTGTTCCGGTGCTGCGGGGCGAAGGAGAGGAGGTGTCACAAAGAGGCGTTGGGTCCTTGCAGCAGAGCGATGGAGGAGAGGCGGCGTCGGTTGTGAGGAGTCGGTCCCTTGGTACCTCTGGCAAAGTCTAAGACTGGCGAAGTCACAATGTTGCGGGGCGACCTCATGGGGTCGCGATCACGTCACAGGGTCATGGGCGCTGCAAAGGAGTCAGGTGTTATGAATGTTGGGTGTGTAACACTCCAACACACAGGTTCATGATAACATCAGCGGCTGCAGCGACGTTGGACCTACATTGACGGTAGGGTCATCACGCCTCAGCGAGGTCCAAGGACCCAGGTGTAGGCGGCATCACAGGCTTAGTGCAGCGGTTCCTTAGCGAAGTTGCACAGAGTCGTCAGGCGTGGTTTCACAGAATGTTCACCAGAAATACACTTCCAGGGAGCCAGGAACTGGAATGGCACCCTCTGGCAAGCTGGAGTCCACAGCATGCAGACTCAGAGACTGGTTGGTGAAGACTTTGCTGTCCCTGAGGCTTCAAAAAGAGGAGGCAAGCTCAGTCCAAGCCCTTGGAAATACCTCTCAAGCAGGAATAAACAACACATTCCATTCTTTGTCCCCTTTCACAGGCAGAAGCTGCAACTGCAGGATAGCCCAAAAAAGCACAGTCACTGGCAGGGGCAGCACTTTTCCTCAGCTCTTTAGCTCTTCTCCTGGCAGAGGTTCCTCATGAATCCTTGAAGTAATCGAAAGTCTGGGGTTTTGGGTCCAATACTCATACCCCTTTAAGCCTTTGAAGTTACCCAACTTCAAAGAAAAGTCTCTGTTGTTTACAGGAACCTGCCTTGCCCAGGCCCAGCTCCAGACACACACCAGAGGGTTGGAGACTGCTTTGTGTGAGGGCAGGCACAGCCCTTTCAGGTGTAACTGACCATTCCTCCCTCCAGCCTCGCCCACAAGGCCCATCGGGATATGTAGGTTACACCCCAGCACCCTTTGAGTCACTCTCTAGTGGAGGTGCACAAACAGCCCAACTGTCAGTCTGGTCCAGACAAGGAACCCACAAACAGGCAGAGTCATAGAATGGTTTAAGCAAGAAAATGCCTACTTTCTAAAAGTGGCATTTTCAAACTAACATTCTAAAAACCAACTTCACTAAAATATATATTTTAAAATTGTGAGTTCAGAAGCCCCAAACTCCGCATTTCTATCTGCTCTCAAAGGGAAACTGCACTTTAAGGATATTTAAAGGCGGCCCCCATGTTAACCTATGAGAGAGATAGGCCTTGCAACAGTGAAAAACGAATTTGGCAGTATTTCACTGTTAGGACATGTAAAAACACACCAGCACATGTCCTACCTTTAACATACACTGCACACTGCCCATGGGGCTACCTAGGGCCTACCTTAGGGGATGTATAAAATGAGAAGGTTTGGGCTTGACAAGTGGGTACACTTTTCAAGTTGAATTGGCAGTTTAAAACTACACACACAGACAATGCAGTGGCAGGTCTGAGCCATGTTTACAGGTCTACTGCTGTGGATGGCACAATCAATGCTGCAGGCCAACTAGTAGCATTTGATTTATAGGCCCTAGGCACCTCTAGTGGACTTCACTAGGGACTTACTAGTAAATCAAGTATGCCAATTATGGAAAAGCCAATTGCACATACAATTTCACATAGGAAGCACTTGCACTTCAGCACTGGTCAGCGGTTGTAAAGTTCCCAGACTCCAGCACACAGCAACAACCTGGGAAGTAGAGGCAAAAAGTTAGGGGAGACAACGCCAAGGATGCCAGGTCTAGCACCACCCATCACCTAGAGTCCAATCTGCAATGCACAAACCAAAGAAAAGGTTTGTTCCCCAGTGCCCATCAGTCTGTTTTTCTGTCCCAGCCTATCTAAAAAAGTAAATTATATCTTGGCATGTGATATCTATCTGTGCCACATTTCCCTGCCCATGTGAAGTTTTTTTTCATGTTTTCCATCACAGATTGAGGGGTCAAATATTTTTCACCCCGTCAATCAATGTGACAGAGAAGAAAAATAACTGAACATGATCATTGTGACACCCAACTTTTCCATAGATAAACCTCTTTCTAGCCCAATCCCTATAACTTACTTCCCTCTGCACTCATTTTCCCCAATGCCAAATGTAGGTTTTATTATTTCATGAGAATGATCTGTGTTAGAGGCCTGGATGTAATGCAGGACCAAGAGCTTGCAGATGGGATACTCTGTGACAAATAAAATATTGCATTTGCTGTACTACAGCTAATCATATTCTTCAATCACTGTCTACTGTAATACAGTGGTCCATCTGCCAGACGCTATAAGCCTAAGCCTATAACATAAAGTTTGGATGTAGGAAAGTAGAATGGAAGAGGGAGTTGGAGGGGAAGACCAGGATCAGTGGAATTATAAGTTCATAACTTGCTATAGCTGCACTGCACCAAAAACATGCTGGGGAGTAGGCAGACTCGCCAGCATGGCTGCGTTCATGTTGCATGGTCAAGTGTTAATTGTACAGCATATGAGATATGCATATATATGCCTTGCTCATTACTGGCAGGTAATTCGTTTTTAACACACATAAAGTGTCTGTTCAGTTTCAATATGAAACAATTGAAACCAAAATAACATTTTGAACTAATTATGTTGGTGCTCTGGGCTGGCTTAATTATTCCTTTACATCAGTGATATGATGTGATGCATGAGCAGGAAAACTTGGCCCATGTTGTGTGACTACTATATCATCAATCATCACATCCAATTCCAAATCAAATTTCAATGGCCCTAGAGGAACGGCAGTGTTCTGCTATTGTGCTGTGACACTATAGACAGGATAGACATGTGTTTGAGCTGAGCAACATAATTGGAGTTTTTTTTATTTTGTTCCTCTTACGTCCTTGATATACCTACTCCTGCTGCTGGAGCTGGGGACTCCCAGCAATTAGAGCTGGTCCCAACATGGCAGAAGATAGCTGCTTGGTTGCAGAAGCAGAGGTTAGAGACAGTGGCAGCAGAATATCGTTGTTTAGTGGCTCTGAAGGAAGAAGAAGAAGAGGCACAAACCTTAAGTACTGCAGGGTGCCAACCAGGCCCCCTCCAACTCAGCCACTCTACCTCCAACTGTAGCCAGGGTTCACTGCCACCCTTACACCACCAGCCTCCTCTCCTCCTTAAACTCATCAACAACACACCTCCTCTACTACTTCCTTCAAGAGCTAGCGCACCTGAGATGTGAAACAGGCCAGCTCATAAGTGTCTGAAAGGGTCTGTGGGTGGGTGTGTGAGTGTCTGAGTGGGGCTGTGAGTGGGTGCATGACTGTCTGAATGGGTGTGTGAGTGTGGCAATTTTTGTTTTTGCTTTTTTCTCATATTCCCAAATTTGTCACTATGCTAAAGAGGGGCGGCACTGAGCATTACAAGGGATTCGCAAATTCCCAAGTCATGAAAATAAAAACCTAGTCCTAATTTTAAAATTCATAACCTGTTACTGTAACCAATTAGCTATATAATTCATCGGGGCAGAGTACGTCTATCTTGAGCCCTAATGCCACCTTTCAAACACTTTTTCACCACATTTCGGCCTCTGAGACCATTCCCCGTTATAGAAAATAGTGGCTACAACTTTCAGATCAGGTTGCGGCCAGTCAATGTGAGTGTTTCTGTGACAAAAGACTTCTCAGTTACGCCGCAAGTGGATCCGCGCAGGTCCACGCCGCCAGATATACAACTTTGATTTTCTTTTAATATTTCAAAAACTACTGAACAGATTTACAGCAAGTAATAAAAAGCATTCTTTCTGGACCAAAAGCTACTATACTGCCAAATTTGGGGTCATTCTGTCCAGCTGTTCGGGCTGTAGTTGTGTTTAGAATCCCTATAGGAATTTTATAGAAAATGCACCCTTTTGGCCCCCCTTATTTATGAAGATCCGTCAAACAGTGCCAAAGATATAGGCGTCAAAAACGCTTTTCCTATGGTCCTAACTAAAACTACCTATTTGAGACCACCAGTATATAATGTGTGTATATATATATATATATATATATATATATATATATATATATATATATATACACATAATCCAAAATAGATGGAACAATCTCCACCAGACGGCTGCACTTATCCCTTAATCGTCTCCAAATCGTGAAAACAAAGCAAAGTTCGAAGTTTAAAATTTAATTTCATCAGTTTTATTCCATGTACTGGTGTCACAGTTTCCTGCACAGAATGTCAACGCGTTTCGGCAAACACCTTCTGCTGGACCATATATATACACTGAAAAAACAAACGTTACAGGGACGTTATAGTTAGGAAATAGAATTTTAAAAAACATAGAAATTCACTTAAAAAAAACAAAAGTTACAGGGAAGTTATAGTTAGGCTCACATTCTAAACATACAAAACCATAGAAATTCACCTTGGGTCCATGTGCAGTGGGGTTTGGTCACAGGGCGTGGCCTGTGGTCAGTCCCTGCGGCCAACCCCTATAAATGAGTGCATGAGAGTGTGATTAGGTCTGCAAAAACCTGCTTGAGGGTGTGACTGGGGCTGCAAATGGGTGCATCAGTCTGTGACCGGATCTGTGAATGGGTGGGTGAGGGTATGACTTGGTCTCCGAATCTGTGCGAAGGGTGTCAGTGGGTCTGCGAATAGGTGCTTGAGGGTGTCACTGGGTCTGTGAATGGGTACATGATATTGTGAGTGGGTCTGTGAATGGGTGCGTCAAGGTGTGAGTGGATCTGCAAATGGGTAGGTGACAGTATGAGTGGGTCTGCGAATGAGTGCTTCAGGGTGTGAGCAGATATGCAAATGGGTGCTTCAGGGTCTGAGTGAATCTGTGAATGTGTGTTTGAGGGTGTCAATGGGTCTGTAAATGAGTGTGTGTTATTTTGAATGCATCTGAGAATGGGTGCACAAAGGTGTGACTGAGTCTGTGAATGAGTGCATGAGTTTGTGAGTTCATCTATAAGTATAAGAATTACACTATTAATAACTCTGTCAATAGTTTCTTTATTGAAGCCCATATTTGAGAATGAATTGTAACATTACACGGGGGCCCCGCTCTGTTAGTTGAGGCGTATTTGTGGATATCACACGTCTTTAAAAAAATTCATTTTAAGGTCATAACTTGACCCCCCAACTCTCATACATCTTACCCTTGGGGTCAGGGTACCTCCACCCTAACTCCTTATGTCATTTTTCACTACAAATATCAACCCCAGGGACCGTCACCGGTAACATAAAATGGAGGATCCAACTTTCTACTCAGGTTGTGGCCAGCCAATCACAGCATTCCTATTATCTCGCTCATTCGTGAATACGCCATGATAGCCTCCAAAACATTGCAAAACTTTTGCTACCTCATATATCAAAATTTCTATTCCCTTTAATATCTCCTAAACTACTGAATGGATGTACACTAAATAACCGAAAGCATAATCTGCGTACCAGAAACTAGCTTTCTGCCAAAATTGGTGTAATTCGGTCAAGTGATTTGGGCTGTAGTTGCGTTCAAATGTCTTATGGGAATTAACATGGGAAATGCAACTTTTTTGACCCCCCCCCTCCCCTGTATTTTTTCATGGCCACCACTTGATGGGTCACCCAAAAACTTTCTGTGTGCAACAAGAATTACTGGGGCACTTTTTTTAGAAAATTTTGTAAAGATTTACCAAACAGTGCCAAAGATATAGGCAAGTCAAAAATGCTTTTTTCTATGGAAACATGGTTCTAACCATAACTGACCTACTGGCGTATATATATATATATATATATATATATATATACACACACACATTGTTAATAGGGACATATATACTTAATCAGACTGTAAGGAACTCACACTTTCCATGCTTGAAATTTGTCCACAGCTTTGAAACATTTCCTATGCTTTCACACAGTAAGAGTGTGAAAACCTTGTGGGTTGTTAAACTGAGCACTAATATGTGACATTGAAGACATACTAAGCACTATGAAGTAAACATCAATCAGGATGTATAAATGGGCTACATGAATAAATAAAATATGAAAAACAAAAAATATCATGTTTTGTGGGAAGCTCAACTGAACTGTTGTAATTTGTTATATGCCTGTATAAGTATAGACTAATCCAAGGTCTGTATAGACTTAGGCCCAAATTTAGGAAGGCCTAGCGCCACATTAGCATAAAAAAAAATTACGCTAATGTGGCGTTAGGCGTGCACTTTGCCACCCTTTGCGCTACATCATGCAAGCATCAGTCTACAAGATTTCATTGCACCATTTTTGGCATCATTTTTAATGCCTGCTGAAAGCAGGCGTTAAAAGGGCGTACCCATTGGAATTAATGGGCCTCCTTGCACTTTGCTCCACTAGCGTCAACTATCCCATTTTAAATGTGTTACAAAACTATTCTGAGCAGTTTAATTCGAGACGTTTTCAAAGGAGGCTGATGTGTGATGTGTGGTAGCATGTGGCTGGATCCCTGCTTTTGCGTAGTAAACTCTAGCAGTGCAATATGTAACATACTTCGTGGCTCAACAGACCATTATGGATATTCAAGGAAAATTAGTTCAGAAGAAACAGCAAACAACAAAATCAAGTTATTCTTTTTTATTGTATAGGTGGTGGCTGTAATTCTGCTTAAGCGATCTGCCTTACAAGACAACTGTACTATATCACTGCTCTAGGGTAATTTTGTCATTTTTAGGTCAGGCCTAAATGCTAAAAACTGTCTCACCCGTCTCATGCACTAGAAACAGTATAAAATAAAACTAGATTTACAACTCACAAAGGTTCATAGGTTTTCCATTGGTCTGTTCAACTGTCATTCACATCTTCTTCTACCCACTACAGCATATATATCATGATGGCAATGGGTCAGGCCACTTTAGTCTGTGTCTGTCTTATACTGGGAGTGGCAGCAGTTTCCCTATCTAAAAAAGTATTCTTCAGTGACAAGGTAGCTTTGTCAAATACTTTTCCTTTCCATTTGTGTCCTTCTCTTATTTGTTTTCGTTATTCTCATGTCTTTAAATTAATTTTCCTCTTACGTTATTTCAAAGACAATGGTACCTTTTCTTTGCTCCAACAAGATTCATATTTGCCTGTGTTGTGCATTAAAAAAGGTTGTATGTCTCTTCTAAGAATACCTGTCTTCTAGGAAGAACTTTATACATATGTTTACATCTTTTTATTGCAAGCGCGTGGCTGCCGATTTTAAATGGCATATTTTCTTTTCTTTTTGATGCATATAGTTGCATGAACTAAATATAACTATTGCAGCAGCTTACCATGGCCAGACCTATTGGCTTTGATAGTGCTTGTCTTACATGTCAGGCGCGCAGTCACAACTAGAGCGTGCAATAAAATATCCTTGTTCTGTACATTATTTTCTGGATGTGAAACACAACAGGCTCTAATCGTCAATGGAATCCTCAGCACCTGGGCACGACTGATGTAAACACAATTGTGTGCTGCTAGTGGCAGAAAGTACACACTATAAATACATATCGCATAAAGAATTAGACACGTTTTTAATGAGTCTTTCTTCCTTTATGAGGCTGCGACTCAAATGCTGTGCAGCTTTGGCAGCCGTGGATTTAAGAACATGTTAAAAATGTAGTGTGAATTTAAAGGGCTTAATATTTCAGTTCTTTTACTTTGCCCAGATCAAACTCCATGGCTTGCAGCCCAACCCTTTTGAGGTAAGCTTATGCTATAATACATCCTGGCCTCTTATAACAGCTAAACACAAGGTTTGGGTAATTAGATGCAGAGTCTTCTCAATTAGCTGCAGAAATCTTTCGTGGGCGTGTAGCTCTTTTGAATTTTGGGTCTGTAACTGGCACTTTAATCTTGGATGGCTTAACTTGGACGCCAGCTTGAACTGAGCAACAGAAAAGTGAATGGCGTGGGCTCTAGAGACCCTATCATCTTTCCTCCATTCTGCACATCCCCTTCTTTATCCCTTAAACCTATTCTCTGCCTCCACTTTATGTAACCATAATTATATATCGTTGCCAATTTCCGGTTTCGGCCTAGTCTCTCTTCCTTGAAATACATCTTAATTCTGTAAGCCAGATATCACTTGCCTCTTGTTGTGCTATCACGTTTCTGATCCCCACGACATTTCTATAGCGATTACAGGGCTTACGTTTCTCTATCCTCTTGTGTCCTTTCTTGTTGAAGTGATCCCTTTTTGGATGCACTTGCTATCTTTTTTTTTCTCACTATTACACCTGGTGTGACTAGACTCACAGCACCTGCCAGGTAGGTTCGTCACAGTTGGATGCCATAATATTGTCATTCAATTCACGAAACACTGCTCTTAAAAACACTCCTTTACCCTCTGTCCACATTTCTTTTCCCACCTGGCTAATCGGCAGATTGCCATTTTATCATAAATATTGTTATGCTTGACGCATTTAAAAGGGATACTCCTTTAATTCACTTTAGATTTTCAGGCTGTATTCTCTCACTGTTTTGTTATTTGAGTATAGCAGCTCTAACGTTTAGATTGAATGGGAATTATCCTTGTATCTTTGCTAAATTGAAATTTATACAGAAGAAAACCACCTAGAGCTCAATCCACTGAACATTCAGAGAGAAAAAGACATTATGCTAGATTGTGTGCAGTAATCACTTGATCATCTCCCTCTTGTACTTACAAGAGGAGGATGGTGGGTGGCTTTTGAGATGAGTCATGGTGAGTGGTAAGAATATATAAGTATGCAAGCATGGATGAGATTTATGATGTGCAAACCTAGGGGGTTCTGTTCTTGTTACTTACCACTGATTGTGAATCCTTCCTCATTATAGGAGTATGTTTTCCATTCCTCTCCTTCCTTCCTTCCATTAGGTGCTACAGGAACATCTGTCGTGCTTGTAGACAGGAATGGATTTGTATCTGCAGTGCTTTTGCTTCCAACGTTACAGTGGATATTTGCCAGTAATTTTCATTACTTTGACTCCTGGGGTTCCACATCATAGTCCTAAATTACCTATCCATTCTCTTCCCTTTATTTAGGTGCTACAGGAACCTTTCTTGTACTTGGAGTCAGGAAGGAATTTGTGTCTACAGTGCTTTTGCCTACAGTGTTATGGGTGGGGCAAAGGTAGGCATCATGTGCAAGTTTCTGTTTCTTGTCTTTTGTTAAAGGTTTAATAGGGTAAGCAAGGACACTCTTTATGGGCTGGGGCAGGACCTCAATATTCAAGGACTGGGGCGAGGAAGATGGACGGGCAGATAATAGCATACACACTGTAGGAGATGGATAAGATGCTTCTTTTCCATTATCAAGCCATTTCCTTGAGTACCACCAACAATATATCCGCATAGGAGACCCCATCATGACCCATGCCATTCATACCTATGTCATGCGATCTAATCCTGTGGTAACCTATAGCAAGTAGGGATATCTTTCTTGGTAGGAGAGCGAATAGAGGGCATGGAACCAGGGTAGGGGAGGGAGGCTGTATATAAATTCGCATGGGTATGAAGGTGTGTTATTTGTGCCTTGTGATGTGGTCAGCACACTCTCTCCTTTTCTCACTCATTAGTTACCTCTGGTGGATCTTTGCTTCGCAGCAAGTGCGTGTGTAATGTTTAAGTAGCATGGTCTGAATCCTGGCAAGAGTTCGTTGGGCATACAGTGGTTCAATTACTGTGATAAGTGCACCTCTGCAGTAGTCTCTTTGTCAATATCTAATAAGAGGGTCGAGTGCGACATCGTTGTCGAGCAAAGTGCTCTAATAAGGCCTGTAAGTTCCTTAAAGGCCCATGTTGAGAGGCAGCTATGAATGTGTGGTGCGATGGGGCGTGAGCGGCCAGTGGCTGTCAGTCTTTGGTGGTGGGCTTAAAGAAATGTTTCCAGATTGCATCAAATGTCGACATGCATACATTCAGTGTATCTATGCCCCTTTTACAGTCATGCCCTTGAAACAATTGGAGTGTGTTGGCACCGCAAGGTTTTTCAAAGTTGCAGAATGAACAGTTTAGCTACAGAGAATGGTGGAGAGCTATAACCTCTTAGCCGCGTTCAGTTCAGGGGTGTCTTTCATGGCTGCCTCCCATGTTGCTATGTACATAATGCCATGATAGTACTGTAGCGCGCATGATGGGGTTGGGCATTTCATTTGTTACTTTGGCATTACAATTAAAAAAGGTTTTTGAGGATCCCCATCAGACTACAGCAGGTACTTCTCGATATCGACTCCTAACTGATCATTCCCACAGCTTGGCAGTATTTGAGCTATATAGGTCAGTTGGGGGCCGGGTAATACGAAGACGTATGTGTTATGCGTTATCCCTCAGCCACCGTTGTTGCATGTAGCTTGGCGGACTTAATTATGGGCTTAGCTTCCTCTAACATACATTTCTTAATCACAGACTCAGTTTACCATGCTGTGGCTTTAGGGATCCTCGATGGGAGTATTTCAAAGATGTAGGTGAATCTTGGCACCACTGTAATTTTCAAAACCTGGACTCTATCCCTAAATGATGGTTGCAGGGGGCAGCTGCAAACATAGTCCCCCGATGTCTTTTGTGTAATTTGTGGATATTGGCAGCTAATTCCCAGTTGATTAGCATGCCTAATTACTGCAAGTTCAGTGGTACTCGTTTGAAGGGGTATTTTCCAAATAATACTTTAGTGGTAGCAATGGACATCAGGAGTGCTTCACCTTTACTCCAGTTAATCGTAAAACCAAAGAACACTGGGAGCTCATCAGTTATATGCACGATAGTCGGTATCACGATCAATGGAGTGTCAGGGGGATGTCACCCGCAAAGAGTAGGATTTTTTAATGGTCCTACACGAGTTTCAATGCCTTTCACTCTAAATATTTGTAGTTTGCAGCTGCCAGTGATTCGGGTGCCATTATGAAAAGGAGGAGGGATAATGGGCACCTCTGGCGTGTGCCTCATAAAATCAGCAATGTTTGCCAGTGGAGGCCTTTAAAGGCTAGTAAAGCAATAAGGTTCACATATCACTGGATTTCGGAGATGACATTTCTTCCTAATCCATTCCTTTCAAGTGTTCTGAAAAAGATAGCCCCGCTGCAAATGGTTAACTAATGTTCTTAGGTTGTCACATTGGTACCAGCAGTGCACAAATCTCACCTATGTGGGGAGTATTAGGTCCATTATCAATGCGCTTAGTCTTCTAGTGTGTACATTCGCTTACATGTTGATGACAGTGTTAAGCAGCAATATTAGCCTAAACTGAAGCACCACAGGTGGTGTTTCCCGGGTGGGTGGGTGGGTGGATGGGTGGATAAAACCTCCAAGTCATTGCAGATGGCAGGGATAGCAGGCATGGATTCCTTGTGTTTCAACTGCAAGTCTGCCAACCTTTCCCCCATTCAGTGAATTTGAACTGGGAAGTAAGATATGTATTGAATTACTATTTAGCGTTGGTGAGGTTTTGAAGGAGTTGAGAGTTAGGGGAGGCCTTACCTCTGAGGTCCCTAACAGTCCAAATGATATTTCTTCTTCATTCCGGGCCTTCAATGTTTGCAGTGTTGAGTTTCTCATCATGTTACCCCTGACACATGTCTTACTGGCACTTAACCCTCATTATCTTGGAAATGTTGCCAGGGAAGGGTGTCTCATAAGGGAGAAATGGCGCACAAAGTACTTTAAGGTACATTGATTCAACACATAAATCTACAACAGTGCACTACAGTGGGGATTACACCCTCAAAAACCCCTACATTGATTGGGCTAGTCAATCAATTAAATATTCAAACAATACTGTGGCACTCGGTCAAATTTCAGTTATCAATAATACTTCCAACAGTTTCTTCAATATCACATTCTGTACAATAATACATCATTAGTAAAACCCAAGAAAGGCATTGACACCGCTATACCTAACGTTAGACAAAAATCTTCACTTAATATCTAATTCCTATCTTAATTCCTTAGTATATACTCCCCTCACATAAACATTTTAATAACTAAATCAAATGAATTCCACCAAAGTTTTTTATTACAAATACAAATCATATCATCTCCCCTCTCATGTATTCTGTGTCTTTCCACACTGCTCATCAGAGACAGTAGTGAGTCCATGTAGTAAGCCACACGATAGTTCCTCATTGGCATTCTTTGTCCATTGGTTTTACTAATGATGTATCATTGTACAGAATGTGATATTGAAGAAACTGTTGGAAGTATTATTGATAACTGAAATTTGACCAACGAGTGCCACAGTATTGTTTGAATATTTAACTCATTATCTTGGAGAAACTCTGTGAAGTGGAATTGTAATGTTGTCTTTTCTTCCAGTTATCTATGTTTATGTGCCATTGTTCTGTATGGTATATTGCCAAGTCTCAGTCACAAATAGTCATATCAGTGCATGCCACTGAAAGGTGTTGGGCTAAGGCCATGGTGAAGAAAAAAAATCTATGCACATGCAGATGCCATGAACACATGATTCAAAAGTGTAATCACTTTCTTGGGGGTGCGTAATTTGCCATATGTCTATCAGTATGTGGCCATCTGTCAGATCCTTAACTATACCTAGATCAACCCTTCTGCCTAGGTCTGTTCTACTGGACCTTTCCAGAACAGGGGTAAGTGTAATATTCTAATCGCCCTGATCGCCAGTTTGCATTTGCCAAATTCAAAAAGTGTTCTAGACATCTTTACAAAAAGATTATTCATACCCTTTGGTTATGTTTATGAAGCTTACTACTACAAGTGATTTCTGAATTCTGGGTAGAGAACTTGACACAGACATATATCCATGTGGTGTCCGTCCAGGTCTTCAAGACTGTTAGCAGTAGGATTTTTTTGATCAAGATCAAAACATCCCCTATTCTCATGTGTAAAATAGTTTTGTTGGTCTGCATCAATGAGCATCGAATTGCATTCATAGAGTGCCTTTGCAACCCAGTTACATCTTACTTTAGCAGTGATGGAAATGGCCCTTTTTGCAGGGTTATCCCCACTCTTTTTGCCCCTTTCCTCCTATTGTTTCTGGCCTGTTTTTGTTGGCTTTAAGACTCTGGGCACTTTACCACTGCTAACCAGTGCTAAAGTGCATAATGCTCTCTGTGTAAAGTGTACTGTTGATTGGTTTATCCAAGACTGGCATATTTGATTTATTGGTAAGTCCCTAGTAAAGTGCACTAGAGGTGCCCCGGGCCTGTACATCAAATGCTACTAGTGGGCCTGCAGCACTGGTTGTGCCACCCACATTAGTAGCCCTGTAAACATGGCTCAGACCTGCCACTGCAGTGTCTGTGTGCAGTTTTAAACCACCAATTCGACTTGGCAAGTGTACCCACTTGCCAGGCATCAACCTTCCCTTTTACTACATGTAAGGCACCCCTACGTTAGGCCCTAGGTAGTCCCATGGGCAGGGTCCAGTGTATGTTTAAGGTAGTATATTTACTAGTGTGTTTTATATGTCCTAACAGTGAAATACTGCCAAATTCAATTTTCACTGTGCAAGGCCTAGCTCTCTCATAATTGAACATGGGGGCTGCCTTTAAATATCCTTAAAGCGCAAATTCCCTTTGGGAGCAGATAAAAAATGTGGAGTTTAGGGTTTCTGAACTCACAATTAAAAAATACATCTTTTAGTGAAGTTGGTTTTTAAATTGTCTGTTTGAAAATACCACTTTTAGAAAGTAGGTATTTTCTTGCTTATACCATTCTGTGAATCTGCCTGTTTGTGGATTGTCTGTCTAGGTCAGTTTGACAGTTAGGCTGTTTTGCACCTCTCTAGACAGTGACACAAAAGGGGGTGGGGTGTAGCCTGCATATCCTAATGAGCCATCTGAGCTAGAGAGGAGGGAGGAGCGGTCGTTCACACCTGAAAGGACTGTGCCTGCCCTCACACAATGCAGTCTCCGACCTCCTGGTGTGCGTCTGGGGCCCGGCCTGGGCAAGGAAGGATCTTGCAAACACTTGAGACTTTGCTTTGAAGTTTGCCAACTTCAAAGGCAGAACTGGGTATAAGAAGAAGACCCAAAACCCCAGTCTTTTAGAATCTTTCTGGAATCAAGAGGAACCTCTGCCCAGGAGAAGAGTTGAAGAAGGAGTACTGTCCCTTTGCTGCGTTGCTTTGCTGGACTGGCCTGCTGGTGCTGCTTCTGCCTCATAAAGAGTGCAAAGGGTGAACTTTGATGTGTGTCCTGCTTGAGAAAGTTCTCCAAGGGCTTGGAGTAGAGCTTGCCTCCTGTTGGAAGTCTCAAGGACACCAAAGACTTCAGTTTCCTCGACCTGCAGCACTGGGAACTGTGTGTTTTCTTCTGCTCAAGAGGAGAAACTACTGCGACGCCGCCAATGACGCCGCTGACCTGCACCGTGACCTGCCACCGCCGCACGGAGTCGCATTGCCCCACTTTGCATCGCGACCCTGGTCTCACCGGATTACTTCACCGAGTCGCTGCTCGCACCGCGACCTGTGGGCCCTGCACTCCGGCTTCGCCTGCTCACACCGCAGCCTGGGCATCCCCGACGACAACGCTCCTGCTGACACCGCCGCCGCTGCCTGCATCATGGCTTGTGGACACCACTCGTGAAGTACACAAAGCACCGTCCCGTCCCACACCGCAGCCCGGGTCTACCAGCGCCAGCATCATCGACTCGTGTGTCGTCACCAGGCATCCTGCCTGCACCATGGCCTGTGGACACCGCTTGTGAGCGTCTCAAATCACCGTCCCGTCCCGCACCGCACCGCTGGCCTGGGCCTACTGACGACATCGCTTCAGCAACGACGATGCCTATGCCTGCACCCTGACCTGTGGACATCGCATGTCGCACCGCCCTGCTTCACGCGCAGCCATGGTCTCACCGACGCCACTGCATGCCGTCACCGAGCCGCTGCGTGCACCGTGACCTGAGGGCACCGCACGTCACATCGTCCCTCTTCGCACCGCAGCCCCGACACCATCCATGCCGGCGCACCTGACTTCATCAGCCTGGAGTTCGATCTGCAATGCATGTGACCTCAAGGGCCCGACGCCGCCTGCACCGACTCCGGAACGGACACTGCGACGTTAGCGACCCCACTCTCCGGAGCTCACCGCGAGGATCACGATGCCCTGCAAATCCAAGGTACTGTTTGCGGGTCTTCCCGACACCGTAGCTGGCCCGCAACGCCGCGGCCGGCCTGAACTGTTGGTTTTGTTGAACACAACGTTGTGATAGCCCCAGGTGGCGCTATTGCCTTCAAGGAGCTATATTTTTTGAGTAAATCTTGCGGAATTCATATTTTTATTACTGTATGTTGGATTTTTATCATATTTGGTCTTATTTTATATAGATACATATTGGCTATTTTTCTAAAACTGGTGTGGTGTCCTTTTGTAGTGTTTTCACTTACTACTGTGTGTTATGTGCAAATGCTTTACACATTGCTTCTGAGATAAGGGATATTGGTGGTTGGGAAAGTGGGGGAGGGTAGTGAGTCTGGTCAGGATCTAAGGTAAGTATCAAGTATCAAGACAGCACCAGAACACTCTAAACCTTGACCAACAGTGATCTTGAGTAAGTAATAAGCCAAAACAATAAATGCCACCCGGAGCAAAATGCTCAGGTTGCTTCCCCCCAGGACCTGCCCTGAAGTTGAAATGAACATTTAAACATCAACAGCAGGTATGTGTATAAGGACCTATACTTGTTGCAGAGCCTGTTATACAAACCTTGCGGACAACAGTGTCAGTATTCACCACATTCTATGTCTCATACACTGCCTGCACATCATCCGGACCTGCATGTCCAGCATGAACTGAAACTCAAACCAGCCAAGACAGAATTCCTGTAATTTCCACTAACAACAAGTAAGAAACAGTACAAACCTGGCTCGATGACCTGAAGCTTCATGCCTTCGAATCCCAACTTTCATTTAATGTTTAGTCACTTGGATTCTCCCTGGACACCAAACTCAGTCTCAAGGAACACATCCCCAAAAAAACAAAGCTGGCTTGGTGCCAACTCTCTCTTCTAAGGAAAGTGTAGCTGTTTCTTCTAGAAAGAGACTTTAGAAATGCTGTTCAAGCCTTTGTACTCTTGCATCTGGATTGTGGGAATGCCCTGCTCTATGGCCTCCCAGACTCCACACTGGCACCCCATATGGGCTTTCTACATGCCACAGCCTGTCTCATCCAGGGCCTTAAGAAATATTATCACATCATCCCCATCCTGATAGAACTCCACTGACTCACATTGCTGGTTCGCACCATTTTCAAAACTGACTACATAATTTACAAAGCCATCATGTTAATCTCTGCTGGTGCCTGGTATATCTGCATGCAGCTAGGACACCATAACACTGAAGTCTAAATAATGTAAAAAAGGAAAAACAAAGCAGCAGGCCTTTTCCATCTATGCCCCTAGAATCTGAAACAACATCTGATATCCATCCGGATTGCCTAGCTCTGCTTCAAGTTAAGAAAGAATTGAATACTTCTCTTTTTCAAGCACAATTAGGCCCTGATTATGAGTTTGGCGGGCAGTGGAGGCCGCCCGCCAAACTCTTTTTGCCTTCAGGCCACCTGTGTGGCCTGAACCCCGCTGGCCCTATTAGGTGTTCACCCCAGGGCCTTAACATTGACACTGGCTGCTAAGGGAGCCGGCGCCAATGTGGTGGTGCGGCGGGTGCAGCAGCACCCGTCGTGCATTCCACTGCCCGTAATTCGGGCAGTGGAATGCGCGATGGGGCTGTGCATGGGGCCCCTGTACTGCCCATGCCAAGGGCATGGGCAGTGCAGGGGTCCCCAGGGCCCCCGACATCCCTGTTCCACCAGCCTTTCCATGGCAGTGCAAACTGTCATGGAATAGGCTGGTGGAATGGGGACTTGTAATCCCCAGGGCAGTGCAGCAACGGCGTCAGTGGCCTGACCGCGGCGGCTCCGCCACGGTCATAATGTGTTGGTCGAACGCCAGCCTGTTGGTGGTGGGTCCGCCATCGCGAGTCTGGTGGTCATGAGACTGCTGGACTTGTAATATGAGGGTGTAAATCACAATGCATTAGCTATGCACAACCAAGGGCCAGATGTAGGAAGGAAGCAATTTGCGAGTTGCAAATTGCGAGTCCTTCCGACTCGCAATTTGCAACTCGCAAATTGCTATGCAGTACGGTGTCTCAGACACCGACTGCAACTCGCTATGGGGTCGCAATGACCCACCTCATGAATATTCATGAGGTGGGTCGCAAATTGCGGCCCCATAGCGAGTATAGGCACTTGCTAACATGGAGGCCTGCTGTAGTCAGCAGGCCTCCATGTTAGCGACCTGCTTTTCAATAAAGCAGTTTTTTTTTTTTTTTAAATGTAGCCCGTTTTCCCTAAGGGAAAACGAGCTGCATTTCAAAAAATCCGAAACCTTTTGTTTCGGTTTTTTCAGGGCAGGGAGTGGTCCCTTGGACCACTCCCTGCCCTGAAAAAATATTTTGGGGTCCATTCACAAAGGGGAAGGGGTCCCATGGGGACCCCTTCCCGTTTGCGAATGGGTTACCATCCACTTCAAGTGGATGGTAACTGCGACTCCATTTGCGACCGCATAAGCGGTCACAAATGGAATTGCATACCATTGCGAATCGCAAATAGGAAGGGAACATCCCTTCCTATTTGCGATTCGGAAATGCATTTTGCGAGTCGGTAACGACTCGCAAAATGCATTTCTGCATAGGAAACACGCATTTGCGAGTCGCAAACGGCAAATTTTGCCGTTTGCGACTCGCAAAGTGCTTCCTACATCTGGCCCCAAGCCCCTTCTCCTAAACCTGGTTGCCTTTATGCTTGTCTTTGACCCAGTACAGTGTTCCACTGACTTTTGACTAGGTTTGTGCTGTAAAAATAGTAATTACTAGAAGAAGAAGCTAAGTCAATGATGCCTGCGTTTCTGGGATATTTGTAGCTGTTGGAAGGCCTTTGCATCACATGTCAATTATGTGTGGGACAGGGGCTTCCCGTACTCTATGTAGTGTGTGGAATGTGTACAGGCAGAGATAGGGTTATATCCATTGCGTAGGCCTCCAGATCATCCAGGAATTTTTGAGGTCCTCTGAATAAAAGCAAATTCCTGTTCTTTCAATCAGTCATGATGAGAATAGTCACCATTTCCAATAGGTCATACCAAATGTCATATTTCATCAGTTGTGGGCATAGGGCCAGATCATTTCTCATTTTTAAGTTAGTCTCTTGGGAGAAGTCTTCATAGGTGTAGATCTTATGGTTGCTGGCACCATGAGTATCTGTCTGCTATGTTGATGTCTCAAAAGGTACTACAAGATGTGTCTTGAGGTCCTATTCCATGGGGATGTTTCAATCATACTCTGTGGGCTCTCTGGAACTCCAGTGGGAGTGAATAGGTTATACCTATGTCAGAATAGGCACAGGAAACGTAGCTTGTCATTTTCCAAGTTTCCTGAAATGTTTACATTGTTGCAGTGTTCTACGTCAGCAGTTTTAGTTTTCAATTGCTAGAGTTCCTCCTCCCAGTCTGGCATATTGTGATTTTATCTAGATGATCATTCACAGATGCCTGCCTAAGTGCACACCATTTAGTCTGATCTGGAATGACGAGATGTCCTCCTGCGTGGACTTGGTTTGCTCTGGGACTCCATCCCCAGGCCTAGGGGGTCATGGTATCCCTACTCAGCCCCCCTATGT
Source organism: Pleurodeles waltl (assembly GCF_031143425.1). Lineage (NCBI taxonomy): Eukaryota > Metazoa > Chordata > Amphibia > Caudata > Salamandridae > Pleurodeles > Pleurodeles waltl. The sequence goes on along the minus strand of NC_090447.1, from coordinate 1,238,584,809 downwards.
CCTTTTTACCTTATTTTCTAGGACTTGGCACAGAGTCCTGGGTCCTAAGGTGGCTGCCGCCACCTTGGCATTGATGTGGTGGCAGCCAATCAGATTTCACCATGAGATTTGTCAGCCAGGGGATCCTCGGCAGCATGAAATAATAACATTTTTGTTGAGCATTAATTGCTCAAAAACTACTGTACAGATTTACACCAATTTGTTTGTTGGAGTTTCCTAGAAAAAGCACAAAAAGTGTATCAGGGGAGGGTGTACAGCGAAGAGGGCATACTCCTTGAGGGAGATGAGGTGAAGTCTGGATCTAAGTCCACCTTTAAGAAGTGCACTTGCTAGCTGTCTTGTGGAGACGTTCTACTTTGCCTGCTTCCTCTCATCCTGCCACGTTTTCATGAGGTCCCCCTGATTGTTACCTCCACCTCCAATGGATTGTCATGATCTGTGTACTCCTGGCAGGTGGATCCCATCTTTGCTCCACTGAATTTTTAAGCAGGCAGACCATGTAGTTATTTTTAATGGTGAACAACAATGGTAGCTATAAGGTCTGTCTCTCGTCAGTGAATGTCCTCTTCCACTTGAGTGGGACTGTCTGTCTCTTGAATCTTTAGGCACTGCGTGGTATCCTGTTAGTTAGGCAGTTCAATGTTAAGAGGACAAAGTCTAGGGTGTGTTCTGTATTTAGGTGTTTGGAGTTTAAGGGGGTCATTACAACATTGGCGGTAAAGGCGCTTACCGCCGTGCAGAAGACCGCCATTACACCGCAGCTGCGGCGGTATTCTGCCACAGCTATTATGACACACATCCCGGAATCCGCCGAAATTCAGACACCCACACAACACTGCCACACCAAAGGTCAGTGATAAACTAGCGGAAACAAATCCTCCACGCCAACAGAAACACGCCCATGCTATTACGACCCACGAATCCACGCGGCGGTCTTTCAACCGCGGTATTCCATTGGCGGTACACACCGCCGCGCTCAAAATACACACACATCTCCAAAACACTGCCACATTGTACAATTACAAATACACACACCTGATTCACATACACACACCACTCCCACACACCCAACACAATATAAAACAGAGACCCACATCACCCACAAACCCCTACGACCAAAAAATCACGAACGAAGGCCAGAGAGAGAGCACAGAATAGACAACCCCATCACACAGAGGCACACAACACCATCACCCACACAACATCCACGCACAAAACACCACACACCACTACACCCACCACACTCATCACCACATACACCACCCCACACATCACACACACCACCCCATGTCACGCCAAAGACACCCCCGCTTCTCCGAGGAGGAGCTCAGGGTCATGGTGGAGGAAATCGTCCGGGTAGAGCCACAGCTATTTGGCTCACAGGTACAGCACACATCAATAGCCAGGAAGATGGAGTTATGGCGCAGAATAGTGGACAGGGTGAACGCCGTGGGACAGCACCCAAGAAATAGGGAGGACATCAGGAAGAGGTGGAACGACCTACGGGGGAAGGTGCGTTCAACGGTCTCCAGGCACAACATCGCGGTACAGTGGACTGGCGGCGGACCCCCACCTCCTCCCCCACAACTAACAACATGGGAGGAGCAAGTCTTGACCAACATGCATCCAGAGGGCCTCGGAGGAGTCGGTGGAGGATGGGACACTGGTAAGTCAAATCTTAACTATCATATCCCCCACCCTACCTGCATGATATCACACACCCTCACACCCTCCCCTATCACTCCAAATCCTCACTAATCTACCCATAACACAAACCACCCATCCCAACACCAAGCCCTGCATGACACAACTAAGCATGGACACCCCTCACTAAAGCATGCCCACTGCACATACCTAGAACACACCTTCAACCATCATCACACAAACCCACACACAGGAATGCTTGCACTGGGGTACACGCTCACCCACCCATTGCACACCATTACACACACACATGCAATAATCATGCTCTTATGCCCCTGCAGGAACACGAAGGACCGTCACCACACCAGAGGGTCCAGACAACACCACTCCACCCCCAGAAGAGGCCGACAGTGACGAGAGCAGCTCTGCCCTACTGGATCCTGATGACCAGCCCGGACCATCGTGGGCCTCGGGACAGTCGCTTCCCCTTGCACAGGCACAGCCCAACACCGACCTTCCACCCTCTGGTAACACCAGCACAGCACCCACCCAGCGGGCCCAATCCTCCGTACCCAGGACAGGTCAATCAGCGGTGTGTCCACCACTATAGGGAACCCAGGATAACCCGCCACCCCAACAACAACAAGGACCTGGGGGCAGTGGTAGTGGGCACACGGTCCAGGGGACGGAGGCACTGGAACACAGGGGAACTGAGAGGGCTGCTGTGCGACAGGGGACGGACAGGCCAAGGGATCCCACTCTCCACGAGGCCCTATCCTCCATCATGGGAGCATACCACCACTCCCAGGAGACGAGGGCCACGGTCCTGGACAAGTTGCAGGAGACCCTGCGCCTGCAGGACGAACTGTATTTGGGGTTCAGGGAGGAGCTCAGGACCATCAGCTCTGCTCTGGGCACCATTGTAGGGGTGCTGAAGGACATACAGCAGACCTTGAGGGACACCTTGGCACTCCAAGGGGCCCCTGACACTAGCCAGGATGATGAACTGCCCACCACCTCCGCCGGCGCTAGTGGACAGGACGCCCCGCCACAGGACCAACACACCAGCACCCCACCCCCTGCAGATGGACAACCACCACGCAAGCGGGCCCTGAGATCCAGGAACAGGACAGAGCAAGATGGCAAGACCCCGCCAGGAAATTAGACCACCCTGATTGTCACCCCACTGTCCCACTTTGTTACCCTGTCCATACTTAAACTGCACCAGCTCCACTTCCTATGCCCAGATGGGCAGTGCACCTGTGAGACTAATAGACTGGACTCTGCCATGGACATTCCTCCGCCATCACCCATCCTCATTTTACAAACCCCTCACATTTCAGAAGACTTCAATAAACACCCTTGAAACACAAAACAATCTGGAGTCAGTCTGTGATTTACTAAATATGTATTATCAATGACAGTGTCATAATGGGTTTACCATTGTAAGGCTAACATATCTAAGTCACACATCACAAGCACTTGAAGGATGCAAGCAGTTGACACGTAGGTAACCACACCTGTGAAACCGTAATGGAAAGGTACAACTCAGTTTCCAAATAGTGATTGAAATCGAGAAACAGGATAGAGGTAGACGTGTGAAAGTTAATGTAATGGTAAAAATGAATATGTTCTCACCTGTGTCTCACTGGAAATATTGCTGTATGACTGACTCCCTGTTGTCGTTGTCTTCTTCCTCAGCATCATCCTCATCACTGTCCACAGGCTCCACAGACTCCACAGCTGCTACAACACCGTCATCTGGATCATCCTCCTGCAGAAAAGGCACCTGGCGTCGCAATGCCAAATTAAGGAGCATGGAGCAGGTGATGATGATGTCGCACACCTTCTTCGGTGAGTAGAATAGGGAACAACTTGTCATATGGAGGCACCTGAACCTGGCCTTCAGGAGGCCGAAGGTGCGTTCGATCACCCTCCTAGTCCGCCCATGGGCCTCATTGTACCGTTCCTCTGCCCTGGTCCTGGGATTCCTCACTGGGGTCAATAGCCAGGACAGGTTGGGGTAACCAGAGTCCCCCAATAGCCATACACGGTGCCTGTGGAGTTGACCCATCATATCTGGGATGCTGCTATTCCGCAGGATGTAGGCGTCATGCACTGAGCCAGGGAACATAGCATTTACCTGCGAGATGTACTGGTCTGCCAAACAGACCATCTGGACATTCATGGAATGATAACTCTTCCTGTAGCGGTACACCTGTTCACTCCTGTTGGGGGGGACCAGAGCTACATGGGTCCCATCAATGGCACCAATGACAATGGGAATATGTCCAAGGGCATAGAAGTCACCTTTCACTGTAGGCAAATCCTCCACCTGAGGGAAAATGATGTATCTCCTTACGTGTTTCAGCAGGGCAGACAACACTCTGGACAACACGTTGGAAAACATAGGGCGGGACATCCCTGATGCCATGGCCACTGTTGTCTGAAAAGAGCCACTTGCAAGGAAATGGAGCACTGACAGCACCTGCACGTCAGGGGGGATTCCAGTCGGATGGCGGATTGGTGACATCAGGTCTGGCTCCAACTGGGTACATAGTTCCTGGATTGTGGCACGGTCAAACCGGTAGGTGACGATGACATGTCTGTCTTCCATTGTCAACAGGTCCACCAGCGGTCGGTACACCGGAGGATTCCGCCATCTTCTCATATGTCCCAGCTGACGGTGCCTACGAAGGACAACAGCGACGAACCAGTCATTATTCCTCCAGGTATGTCCCCACAGTTACACACAAGACTACACCACTCACAAAACCCTTCCTGTATGTGTGTTGAGTGTAGGCCTAGCTATGTGTGACGCACAGGTAAATGAAGCCATGTGGGCCCCTGAAATGGCAGCTGCCTGACCTCTAAACTGGGACAATTGGATTGTGGGGTAACAGCGCTGGCGTTGCACACCGTCGCGGTAGGCGGTCGTAGACCGCGGCACAATGCTGCATTGGTTAACATTGGACCCTATGGGTCCCAGGAGCCAATGAACAGGTGCGCCGGTGGTGATGATGCGCCCAGCCGCGGACGTCACCGCCGCGGACATCACCACCGCGGACGTCACCGCCATTTTCTATCTGTTCAATCACTAGATACCTGACCTTCGACAGGAGAGGACCTACACTGCAAGTGCTGCTGTGATCTCGGTCTGGAAGCGACGATGGCTGCTGCGTCTGGGGAAAGGGCCCCTGCCTTCACTGCACAGTAGTTGGCAAAACTGGTAGACGGGGTCCTCCCCCAGTACACGCTACTCTACGGTCCTCCAGACCAACACGTTAGTACACAGGGAGCACGTTGTATGGGCTAGGCCTGGGTGGAGAGGACTGGTTGGAAGAGGGAAGGGGGCAGAGTTCAGGGAACATTAATGCATGTGCCAAATGGCAAGGGTAGGGAGGGGGGACACTTACACCTTTGGTGCAGTTGGTAATGGCTTCTCTTCTTCCCTTGTGCATGTCATGTAGGTCAGCGCCCACCAGAAGAGGGACATTTGGCGTGCCATCGCCAAGGAGGTCCGGACCCTGGGGGCCCCCCAGAGACGGGGCACCCACTGCCGTAAGAGATGGGAGGACATTCGCCGCTGCAGCAAGAAGACGGCGGAGGCTCAGCTGGGGATGGCCTCCCAACGTGGGAGGGGTGCCCGTCGCACCATGACCCCCCTGATGTTCCGGATCCTGGCGGTGGCCTACCCAGAGTTGGATGGGCGCTTGAGGGCATCACAGCAGACACAAGGGGGTGAGTACAACCTCATTCTGCTGACTTTGCGTGTAGTGGAGGGGTCTGGGTGGGGGAGGTGGGCTGTGGGTGTCCCTAGGCCAGTGCGAGTTAGGTAGGCAAGGCCCCTCCGTAATGTAGGCCATGTGGCACTCTACCCCACCTCAGCAGAGTGCCAAGTCGAGGTACAGTTGTCCCTGTGGCATACATGTGCGCAGATGTCCACCATTGCCATGTAGGCCATATCCCAGAAATTGCATTTGCAGAGGGCAGGAGCACGGCGTAATGCAGGGGGCTGCTGCGTCTGTCTTGTCCACCAACGGTAGCGGTAATCCATGCACTAAAACTCTCTTTCTTCTGTCTCCCCCCCCTTTTTCTGCTCTCCCTGTCCTTTTGTACATCAGCATCAACAGGCGGAGGTACAGTGGCACCGGAGCACGAGGGAGCTGCATCCCACATGGCCATGGAGGGCCACACCACAGACTCTGAATGCACCAGTGGGACGGAGGGCTAGGGGAGCTTCACGTCGGCCACCGGATCACCAAGCAGCGACACAGACTTGTCTGCCGATGGGGGCTCCCTTGTGGTGGCGGCACCATCTGTGCCCCACACCTCTACAGGTACAGCCGCCACCTCCCCTACCAGCCCCGCCCTCCGAGCAGCCCCTCAGTGTTCGCGCTGTGCCTGCTCACCCAGGAGGGTGGGCATCACCTTCGCCCCAGGAACCTCAGGCCCTGCCCCAGTTACCCCTGCTGCCCTCAGTGAGGAGGCCATTGACCTCCTCAGGTCACTCACTGTTGGGCAGTCTACCATTGTGAATGACATCCAGGGTGTAGAACGAGAGTTGCAACACGGTAATGCATTCCTGGAGGGCATTCATTCTGGTCAGGCTGTCCTTCAGCGAACCCTGCAATCTCTGGCCTCAGCACTGATGGCAGCCATTGTCCCTGTCTCTCGCCTCCCCCCTCCAACTTCCTCCGCCCAGACCCAATCTCCTGTACCCCAGCCCATCCCAAGCACACCTACAGACCAGCATGCACACAAGTCATCACACCCAAGTAGCTCAAGCAAACATAGGCACCACACACACCACAGGCACTCACGCAAGCCTCACCCACGTACAGACACAGCAACATCCACTGCCTCCACTGTGTCCCCCTCCTCCTCTTCTCCCTCCTCCCTCCCAGTCTCGTCTACACACACACCTGCATGCACCACATCTACAGGCACCATGAATCGCACAAGGACACCCAGCACCACAAGCCGCTCACCTGCACTCACCACCTCCACTGCCATTTACACGTCCCCTGTGTCCTCTCCCAGTGTGTCTGTGACGCCCCCTCCCAAAGTACACAAACGCCGGCAATCACTCACCCAACATCCATCCACCTCACGACAGCCTCCAGTACCTGCACCTGCACCCAAAACACCTAAAGTGACACCTCCGACAACCACCTCCTCTTCCTCCACTCCCAGACCCCCTCCAACTACCCATCCCAGTGTTCGTCAGAAACTGTCCCTCTGTAAAGTTGACCTTTTTGCCCCCACCCCACCTCCTCCAATTCATCAGTCCCGTCGTAGCGCCTCAGCCAAAAAGCCTCCAATACCAGTGGTGCCTCTTCAAGGGCAGGCAGTAGGACCCGGAGCCAAGGCACTGGCAGCCCACCCCCTGTAAAGGCTCTAAAATTGGAGAATGGACGACGGGACCGTGTTAAGACTCCTGGTGGGAAAACAACTGACATGGGTTCCAAGGGGATTGGAGAGTCAGCTGTGACTCCACCAAAGGTGGGGAAGGGCCAGAGGAAGTCTGCCCAGCCTGTTGTGAGTGTCATGGCGGAGAAGTGCCCCATCATTTCTGGCGGTCGACACACAACCGCCAGCACTGTCGTCACTGGTCAGGAGACCACCGCCAGAGTCACAGCCCAGGAGGGCACAAGTATCGTCACTGGTCCAGAGACCACTGTCAGAGTCACAGCCCAGGAGGGCCCAAGTATCATCACTGGTCCAGAGACCACCGCCAGAGTCACAGCCCAGGAGGGCCCAAGTATCGTCACTGGTCAGGAGACCACCGCCGGAGTCACAGCCCAGGAGGGCCCAAGTATCGTCACTGGTCCAGAGACCACCGCCAGAGTCACAGCCCAGGAGGGCCCAAGTATCGTCACTGGTCAGGAGACCACCGCCGGAGTCACAGCCCAGGAGGGCCCAAGTATCGTCACTGGTCCAGAGACCACCGCCAGAGTCACAGCCCAGGAGGGCCCAAGTATCGTCACTGGTCAGGAGACCACCGCCGGAGTCAGTGCCCAGGAGGGCACAAGTATCGTCACTGGTCAGGAGACCACCGCCGGAGTCAGTGCCCTGGAGGACCCCGGCTGCCACAGCCCCGCTGGGCAATGATGGAACGTCATGCCACACACCAATGCCTAGTGTAGAGAACGTCATGCCACACACCAATGTCCGTAGCAGAACCGCCATGTCAAAGCACCGCTGAACAGGGCAAAGACCGCCATGTCAAAGCACCGCTGAACAGGGCAAAGACCGCCATGTCAAAGCACCGCTGAACAGGGCAAAGACCACCATGTCAAAGCACCTCTGAACAGGGCAAAGACCGCCATGGCAAAGCACCGTTGAACAGGGCAAGCACCGGGTAGGAATGAATGGGCCGCCACATCAGGCATCCTTATCCCATGTGCAGCTGGGACAGTGACAGCACAGGAACTTTCACGGGGAGACTCATACAGTCTGGGCACCATTCCCCCCCAGTACCACTAGAAACCTGCATCTACTTGAGTGACTGTGGCTTTGCACTCCCCAGGATGGCACAGTGGGCACCCCACCCACTGTAGAGACTTGAGAGACTGTGGCTTTGCACTCCCCAGGATGGCACAGTGGGCACCCCACCCACTGTAGAGACTTGAGTGACTGTGGCTTTGCACTCCCCAGGATGGCACAGTGGGCACCCCACCCACTGTAGAGACTTGAGTGACTGTGGCTTTGCACTCCCCAGGATGGCACAGTGGGCACCCCACCCACTGTAGAGACTTGAGAGACTGTGGCTTTGCACTCCCCAGGATGGCACAGTGGGCACCCCACCCACTTGTGAGACTTGAGAGACTGTGGCTTTGCACTCCCCAGGATACATCAATGGGCATGGAGCCCTGTCGTGGATCTGGCTTTGCAGTCATCCGGCTGAGGTGCCCCCCCTTCCCTTCCCCCTGAGGTGCCTGTAGTATTTCTATCTGATGCCCCGGCAGTGTTCTCTCCGATTGTGGTCAGGTATCCTTTGTGGGCCTCGCCCATGCATTTTTGGACTGTTGGTGCATGGACATTGTTGTGTACATATCTGCACTACTTCTCGTATTGTATATAATTATGACTGATTTTCAAATAATATATCTGTATATTTTTGTGTGACATGTATATTGCCACATTACAATGTTTGACTGAATTTTGCATTGTCTTTTCATTCTTCCGGGGGGATTGTGGGTTGTTACTGTGATTTTTGTGAATGCATTGGTGTGTATGTTTTAATATGCGAGGGTGGGGGTGTTTGGTGGGTGTCCCCCTAACTTTTGCCTCCCCCATCCCCTATGTCGTAGGTGCAGTACTCACCGTTGTCTTCGGCGCCTACGTAGCTGTTGGTAGTAGAGGAGCAGAAACACAAGGACAGGTAGTATTTGTAGTTCCGGCTCCATGGAGTCCTCGTTCCTCGTGGGATGTGTTCAGGTGAGTGTTTTCCCATAGCAAAAGCTGTTTCCGCCGTGTTTTTATCCACGGAGAATCCGCCCCGGAAAAGGTGGCGGATTGGCGGGTTGTAATACTGTGGGCGGTACATTGTCTCCCGCCTGTCTGTTGGCGGTGACCGCTGCGCTGCTTGTTTGCACCGCCGTGGCGGGCGGTGTGTTAAAGTGGCTGTCTTTGTTGGCGGTTTCCGCCAGGGTCATAATTCCCTTTTTTGGTCCATCCGCCTGTTTGCAGTATTTCTGCAGCTTTAACACCATCCGCCAGGGTTGTAATGACCCCCTAATTGTGTATCAGGTATTTATGATTTGGGTCATGTGTGTGGTGTTTTGCTATTCTCTTCCCTTCTGAGTGCGCCACCCCATGGAGGAGATGCTCAGTCTGTTGGCCAAACTGTCCACAGCCAGTGCACAGAACTCCCCAAACAGGTGTAATTTAATTGGTAGAAGGCTCCATGTATGGATCCATACATCCTACTATTGGGTGGTGATTTTTACACAAATGTATTGAATACCATCTGAGTGAAATATTCCACATAGGAAGAAATCTATATATGCGGAAATGTCTGCATGTAGATTTCCCCTGGCTGAAGCTAGTTATCCTGTCAGTAGAGGAGGGAGTTACTATTCATTTACTTAACCCTTGCTATGATTCAATTTCATGCATGTTAGCTTCACCTAAGAACACAGAGTTGGTTGCATTAAGATGCATGTAAGGTATATCCTTTTCACTGTTAAGAATAAATGCAACACCTTAAACCCAGCTTTTTAAGATATTTCATCTTAGCTTTAGATATCCATTTTGACTTCCAGATGTCAGTGTCCAGCTGAGTGGCAAGTCAGAGCAGTAAGATTCAGTGTCTCTGTTTTCTCTCTTATCCCATTCCCCTTCCCCCTATTTGTGCTATTGGCCAACATAGTCTTATTGGTTGAGGTTAGTTTTGGATGCTATGAGAGACTGAAGTGTTTGTAGTTCCCACTGGATCCCGAATACAAGCTTAGTGGTTTCTGACACTGGCCCATGTCACTTTCTAGAGACTGAAGATAACCAAATTACAGGGAAATGGTGTCTGTACAAGTGCTTTCATCTCCTGCCATTCTTATGTCCAATCTCTACTGGGGAAAATATTAGGAATGTATATCAATCATGCTCTATCTCACCCAATTCTTCAATTTACCTTAAAACACTGCAAGCAGAGAAAAGGCGGGAACACTCAGCAGTTTATTTGTTAACCTAAGCAGCTATATATAATAGAGCGGCTGCAGAGCTGCCCCCAGTTCTCTTGAAAAAAACTGTGAGGAACATTACAAAAGGGAAGAGGGAGAGTTTCATGTGGTGAGGGAAGGTGGCAGAACACCAAGTAATACTTTGAGTTTTGAAGATGACAATGCTGTGAGGGAAGTGAGTGTTGGTGGTAGTAAACTAGGTAGGAGATATAGGTTGTGGAGTAGGTTACAAGAGACTATATTTTATTTTGAGACCAGTATGTGGAAGAATGCTAAGCTCCAGGAGCTCATTTCTAGTTCACGTTCTACAAGATAAATGTGTGGTAATTGGAATTACCTCACAGGTATTCTGTCCTGAAAAGATACAGCTATGCTAGATTTCTGAAAACCATATATAGCACACTACATCATTACATCATTCAACAAAGTGGATGGTTACCTCTAATAAGAAACTGGTCCTGAAAAAGCTTGCAGTAAAGACATCACATCACATTAGTCTCTGTTTATGGTTCAAAATGTCTAAATAGAGGAGTCATACTACAACTTCTGGTTAAAGCAAAATCATACTTTCTTGAGTGGTACGTTTTGTGAGTGAGGTGACTAAGAGTTGCAAGAGACACAGTATGCATGTTCTGTCATCTTTGCATTTCTACTAACTCTACTCGTCTTCCTCTGCACTGAGGACAGTGGAAACCATCCAGGCTGAGGAATGAGTGAGTATGTGAAGCCAGGAGGACCTGTTGTCAATTCCATCCATGATTAGGTCTCTCCTAAAATAGTTCACCAAATATCAGCCCCAGATTTTAAAGCTTGCTTCTTACATCACAGTGCAATCTGTACCACTTTGAAGGTGTGTAAAGCAAGAAGTTATTTTGTTAAGCGTGCTGAATCTATTTATGATGGCAAGGAGTTTGCTAAGTCACATAATCAACCTAAACCTTTATTTGTATTTGATTACTGTTGCACACCTAGACTAAGACTAAAATAGAAAAGCAGGTTCCTGAGGCTGTCTTCACCTGTGTGGCAAAAGAGAGTTCATTATGAAATCTGACCCCCATATTCCGGGCCTGCATCATAGCGGCAGTGGAGAACCAAGTTCCAAGGCTAGCAGGCCCTGGACCAAAGGGAAGGAGAACAGCAAAAAAATAGGACCCTTGTTTTAGTGGTGTCTAGCTTGTGCCATCTCTGTTTCATCTAGTCTGCCATTCGCAACAGACAAGATTGAAATTCTGGTTGTAAATTGCAGCTGTCCTCAGGAAAGGACAGCAGAAGCTGAATATTGTCCGCCTAAGACGCTACCTTTAACTCCAAAAGCTGAATAATGTCTGCCAAATGGAGCCATGTAGACATTAAAAAGGATCAGGATTAAGGCAGACTCCTGCGGGATACCAAATGGAAGAGGCTTGGAAGAGGATAGGAATGGAGAGAGACAAACAGGTTGGGCTTGATCTGATAGATATAACTGCATTCATTGCACTGCCGAACCTCCAATGCTGCATCTAGATAACCGCTGAAGCAATGTACAGCGTGAGACAGTATCAAAAGGGGCAGACAAATCAAGTAGAATCATTATGGCTGCCTGCCCATGATCCAGGCTTAGAGGGTCTGATTTAGATCTTGGAGGAGGGGTTACTCTGTCACAATGGTGACAGATATCCCATCTGCTGACATCTAAATCCAATCGGAGATAAAGGGATCTAGATTTTGGCGGACGGTGTATCTGTCACTGTTGTGATGGCATAACCCCTCCGCTGAGATCTAAATCAGGCCCTTAATTTGATAATCTCAGAGACTTCCAATAATGCTGATTCAGTACTGTGACAAACCACACTGAGACTCATGAAGAAGATTATTATCTTCTGGAAACTGGATAAGCTGACAATTTACAGCTTTTCCCAATAAGTTAGAAAGAACTGGTAGCAGAGAAATATGCCTAAAGTTGGAGAAGACCTCAGGGTCTGCAGAAGTCTATTTCAAGAGAGGTAGTAAATAGGCACCTTTCCAGCAGTTAGGGACCCTCGCTTGACACCGGGAGTTGTTCAACAAAGGATTGATAGTGTGTCCGACCGTAGATGAAACAACAGGTGGGCAAATATCCAGTGGGGATCCAGAGCGGCAATTCACAATGAGTAAAGCAGAATCCATTCATCAAATAGAGTGAAAGGGGGTAAATGAAGGGCCAGAGGAACACAAGGGAAGGCAGGGTTCACTGATTGAAGCAGCGGAAACCGCCTCCTGCAACTCTGGGTAGATGTTTTCAATTGTTTCCTGGAAAAACAGCAAGAGATTCTTGCAGAGCTCCATCAATGCCAGAATAGTCCAACAACAGGCTTTAGGGGACAAAAACGAATTAGCAATTTTAAAAATCTCTCTTGGGCCTATTAGAGTATTCCCTGATTTGATTAGAGAAAATCAGATTGGGATTTGCAAATAGCCACAATGTACTCTCTAAGGGCCTGTTTATATGCCCGTTTCTGATTGGCCTCATAATCCTTCCTCCACCGCTGCTCCAGATTCTTACAGTTCCATAGGTATATTTTTCTACAATAAAGTTTAATACATATGTGACACTGCTGACAGACCTGGTTTTGGGCCACAGAGTCTCCACTCAATAATATAACAATGGCATATTATTTCAGGATCAGTTGTCATCTGAATCTGAAATGCATCAAATCTGAAATACTTTCGAATATAATGTCTTCAAAGCAGAGTGCTTGCTTATTTCACCTTTTATTGCTTATTAATTGGTAATTTCTTGGCTGAAAGTTATAGACACAGTAGCAGTGGAGTTTGCTAAGTCTATGGGATTCCTATTGGATTCCATTGGATTCTGTTTGCCTTGTTGAAGGGGTTTGGAAATCTGATAATATTTTTCCCATTTTCAAATCACTTAATTCACTACTATATCCACTTTAAAAAGAGACATCTTACCCACAATTCCGAAACTTGGAAGTTAGTTTGCTTCCAAAGCTGTCATTGTGAGATGTCCCAGTAACTTGAGCTCTAAGGGATCATTGATACCAAGGTTAACAGTAGGACAGGAAGGCCGAAGTCACCAGGGATTACAATTGGTTCCCTTGGGGTCCCCCTTGTATAGGAAGAATTACCAGGAGAATCAGTAATTCTCGGTTAAATTCCTCTTTTCTCACTGGAGTTTCACGTGTTACTATTGTTACTGCTGCTACTGCTGCTACTGACCCATTCAAATTAAGGGTCTCTTGTAATCAGGACCTAGGGCGGTTCTCACTGTGAGCTGCTGACAGCAGATATTATCAGAACGAGAAAAATCACAAATTCTTTCCAGGGCATTTTGAACTTCAGGCTTTCTAAATCCTGTTTTGGCCTGGTTAAGTAAGAAATGTTTTGGTTTGCATTACATTCAATGCGGCTTAGTGGACAAATATTGCGCATATAGGGAACTGTTTTTGACCCCCTTGGTGACGGGTTCAGGTCCCCTGGGGTTACAAAAATGAGTACCACTGTGTTGTGAGTAGTATATATAGCTATACCTTCACTCATCAAACTAGAAAGTGACAGTTGCCCCGCCCCCTCGGAAATGACGTCACATCCGTTACAAGGACTTCCAGTGCCCATGAGAGCCCACCCTGGAACTGATGTAGGTGTAGGGGTGTTAGGTGGGTTGTGACATCATGGGGTCACGTGTTAGTCATGTGCCAGGGTTCTAGCCCCTGTGTCTAGGTCTATGGGCTGTGGAAAATGGAGGCCTATGCTGGTGTGCACCCTGTTTCTGCGCCTAAGAGTACAAGTCTGGAAATGTCCGACAGTCAGGTCCATGTGGCTGCTGGGGTGCCTCCTCACAGGGCAGAGTACTGGAAATGTAAGGTCAAACCTCCACACTGTTGGCTAATCCAAAAAGAGGGGCATGGCAAATGTTGCATAGGTCATGACACATGGTTTGCGTTACGTGTAATCCCTCAACGTATCAGAGCCATCAAGGAAAGCATGTGAATGCTATGTGTTGTAGAGGAGTACACCCTTTTTGAATCACTGAATACATATAAGGAGCCGGCTAGAGCCGTGTGGAGAACCGTGAACCATAGCTGAAATAGGTTGTTAGGGCATTATGAAGAGATACAATCCTCTCACCAGAAAAGCCGCCTCCTCAGGGGCCCAGAACACTATCAATAGATGTTATTGGACCCTAACACCTTTGGTGTTGAATGGCAATGCACAGCCAGTTGCCTCTAAAGATGGGGGTTCCGACGTTACCGGATTTTAAGAGGAACTTTGCCATCGGTTTGAAAAGCTCAGCCTCAAGGATTTGCCACAACTGATATCCCCTATTAAGCCTGACAGCAGCGGCAGCGAAGCCTCGAAAGTCAAATTAAATGATGGAATGAACTTCATCGACACTGAAGATGATGAAGACAGTATAGCACCACCAAATTCTCCCGGCTATGAAGATATTGGCTTTCAGGAGGACCCTGATCCTGAGGTAGTCGTCGTACAGCAGGCAAGTGTAAACTCCGACGCCGCTTATACATCAATGGACTCGCAAGATTTCAGAGTAGCCGCAGAGTGTAACGAAAATGATGAGGTTAGTAAAAAACCAAAAAGCTCTATAGATACTTATCGTGTATACACTGATATCATACTTTTAACTAATAGTTTGTCTTTTTCTTTCAGTTTGAACAGTAGAAAACAACTGCAAAAAGAGTTGCACTAGAGGGGTCTGCGCCAAAGGTTAACAATGTAAATTTTTACTGCTTATGCTGTTCCAGACAGGCTGATAGTATTAGAAGCCAGAACAAAGAGCTGCATAAGAAATGTGTTTGCACCTACAATAGCACAGATTTTGAAAGGGAAACTCCAGGTGTACCATATGACGCCATATGGCCTGTTAAAGGTTTTCTGGCGACCGTTGTGAACACATGTATTAAACGTGACTAATATAACCTCTATTATGGACATAAAATTAACAAACCACAGCAGGAGGCTCACGAGTGTCTAAACGAGTTGGACACAGCAAGAACAGTTAAACACATATGTAGCAGGCTAGACCCGCACAAAGTATATAAGTTGTTAAGGGTGGTGTACGGGTTGTCCACAGTGAGGAAATATGTCCACACTGATATGATTAAGGTCTTGGCAGAAGCAGTCAATGAGATACGATACGCGGGCGAGCCCTGCTCAAAACTCGAACGTATGCAGGGGATGTGTACCTATTTTGACAAAAGACTGATAGAAAGGGTCATAGAAAGACAAATGTGTGTTATTTATTATAACAATAGAAGAATGGGGTCTTTAGCCCCACGAAAGTTGTTTTAAAAAATACAGAGGTCGAGGGTAGCGGGCCATAACTGTGTTATTTAACGTTAGATACTTACTCACTTTTACGACGAAAATCAGAGTTTCGCTGTGCAGTATGTCTATGAGTTACACCCTGGATACATATGCATTGCCAGAATGGTATATGTGCTGCTTAAAGAAAGAATAGCTGAAATACACCCTGTAACTCTACAGTATCTGAACATTTCTTAACCGGCAGCTACGGGGCTGTGTGACATTACTGAATGTATAACCAGATGGTGTATCAACGCGTGGATGCCTACAACGGATAAATACTGGAGCTTGTACAAAGGGTGTATGTGTGAGTTAAGACTTTTGGCGACGACCACGTTACGCACAGCTTTGGAGCTTCTGACCAATGATTATTTAACAAATAAGGGTTTTATATTGTCAAGTCTAGAGCTGTGCGAGCTTGTGAATGCTATTGGTATCCTGAGTGTACAAAGTTATAAGATGGGTGAGAGGGAAGTTGTGTCTCGAGCTATCAAATGTATATCTATAAAAATAGCAAAATCTAGTGATGCTGAGACTGAGTAGCGGTGGGGGTCCTACTAATCTATGTAGCGGGTGTCATACTATATACAAGTAGTAAAAAGTCAACATGTTGTACGGTAATGCCACCTATAAGACCAATAGCTAGAAACTGTAAAGTATGTTGTGTTTATGCTGTGCTGATATTCTTTAATATTAATAAAATGGCCTCACACAAAACATTTGTCTTTCATTTCATGGCTTGTAAGAGCTGAGAAAATGTCAGATGGCGGGGGGTTAAGGAAGCTTTATTACGATACAAGTGGTGTCAGTAGCTTTGGGGGTACCGACGCACTGTTTAGAAGGGCTCTAGTTGAAAATGAGGCGGTAAACAGAGCCCAGGTGAAGACGTGGTTATCTGGGGAAGAGGCGTATTCACTCCATAAGCTCGCCCAGAAGCGGTTTAGGAGAAGACCTACAATCGTTAATGCTCAAGTAGATTATCAATGGCAGGCAGATATAATCAGTCTTCAAGATTTAGCAAAACACAATAACGGTGCTCGATATATATTTGCGGTCATAGATGTCTTATCTAAGTACGCATGCGCAAAAGCCTTATTCGATAAAAGTGGGAGCAGTGTGACCAACACCTTTACAGCCATCTTCAGGAAAGGACGAGCACCTGCAAAAATTACAAACAGATGCTGGAAAAGATTTTTTAAACAGAAAGTTTCAGAAATTACTAAAACAGTGCAATATTAAACATTTTGTAATGCACACTGAGGTAAAAGCTGCTGTTATAGAACGTTTTAACTGAACCTTAAAGTCTAAGATGTGGAGATATTTTACGGCCTATAACACGTACCGATACATGGATGTTCCAGGCTTTTATAGACATTAATAACGCCACTTACCACAGAACCATCAAAATGGCACCTGTAAATGTAACATCAAATAACTCGTTAAAGGTGTGGAGAACTGTGTACTGTGGATCGCCGCAGGTATAAATAAGCCGCTTTTAAAAGAAGGCGACCATGTTAGGGTTTCAAAATTAAAAGGGGTCTTTACGAAGGATTACCAACAGACTTTTAGTGACAAGATGTTTATAATGGAAAGTGTGGAGCTTAATGAGTATGTATATATTTACTGGCTAAAGGACTATGATGGGGAAAAGGTGTCAGGCGTCTTTTACAAGGAGGAGCTACAGAAGGTACCTGATGATCCACACAGGGTGTATCGAGTTGAAAAGATTCTGATAAGGAGAGGTAGCAACGCAAACCAACAGGTTTTTATCAGATGGCGAGGGTGGTCCGAGAAATTTTACAGTTGGGTGTTGGCCAGTTCCGTGCAGGTTGTGTGAGTACGGCCGTGTGTTGGTGTAGACGCCAAGATGGAGACAACAACTTTTTATATTACGCTGCTGTCCAACGCCTCAAAGGACAAGTTCCCGGACAATCAAATTTCTAATTATACAGTGAAATTGTCAAAACCCGTAGACCTGAAAGGGGATTGGAAGGTAGCCCAAACAGAAATCCAATACTCCAGAACATGGAATACTTAGGCCAAATTTAATATAAAACATGAGCAGGACCCTTTGAGGATCCACGCAGGATTTCTTCAAGGCTATTACCCAACTGTCTCCTCGGTGGTCGACGCTATCAACAAATCTATAGGCAACATTGAAACGTATACGAATGTTCATCTAGTGGTAGATAATGTTAGAGGGAAGGTGATTCTTAAAGCTCCAAATTGAGATAAAGTGTTTAACTGTTCAGGTAAATTAAGAAGGGTTTTAGGGACAGTACAACATTACAGAAGTCAAATAGAACTAGACCAGTCGTGCCCCATATTAACAGCAGTTTCTATACACTCTACGTGTATGGCGACATCGTAGAGTCTCAGAGGATAGGGGATAGTTATTTGCCGTTGCTAAGATGGGTCCAGGTGCAGGGTGAAAATAACACAATGGTTTATATACAATACAACAAACCTGACTAAGTGTCAGTTTCTAAAAACCATTTTGACACCATTACGATCATGATCTACGACGATCAGGCGGAGCCGGTATCCTTTAAAAATGGGAAAGTTATTGTTAAGCTTCATTTAAGACTGCGACAGCGACTATTAACGAGTCATCATGGTGATTATGAAAACATTCAGTGGCCCCTGTGTATAGGGATTATTACAGAAGCCAGTCTGAATATGGAGCCCCACTGCAGTACTTTCAAGGGCCCCCTGTTATGAACAGGGCCTGTTTGGGGGGGTTTCTTCCGTAGTTTGTTTAGAAGAGCTATGCCGTTCTTGAGAAGAGGCTATGAAATTGCCAAACCGGACCGTCAGAGCGGCATCTACGAACATTGCGCAGGACGTTGTTGGTTCCGTGATGTCGGCGGTTGTCGAAAGTATGAATAAAGAGTCTCAAGAAGGAGCGGGGTTGGTGTACAAGTCTCGTACATGCTTTAAAAGGAAGAGCGGTGTTTCAAAGCGCAGGGGTCCGTCTGCCCCTTATAAAAAAAACACGCCAGTCTTCAAAAACTGCTCAGAAACTAAGATCAGCAAGTAGGAAGGGAGCTACGTAGAAAAAGAATAGAAGGGGCACTAACGTAAATATTTTTTAAAAAGCTGAACACTGTGCAAACATGACCTTCATACATTATGCATTGGGTAAATGCGCTAAATCGTAGTTAGACCTGTTTTCCCTAAAACCCACGCAGACTAGCATCGAAAATAGTTTTTTCATGGAGGTATTACCGCTAGCCGCTTTAACGCCTTTGGTGCCAATAGAGTTTAAAGTGTCAGGGTCCACGAATATGTATCTGGGTCTCAACAATACGCTGCTGCACCTCATCTGTAAAGTTGTAAAAGCGGATGGTTCCATCATAGAGAATGACGCTAAAGTTGTGATGATTGCTTATCCCGTAGCAACCATGTTTAATTAGGTGGACATCACCATCGGGGATCGGCTTATCACGCAGAGTGATAACATATACGCGTATAGGACATACATTGAGAGTATTCTGAATTGCAGCAGTGATGACCTGGACACTCAGCTTTCAGCAGTACTCTTCTACAAAGATACTTATGTTTATTTAGAAGCTACGGCATTGGATGGGCACAATCAGGGTTTTGTAGAAAAGAGCAAACTTCGCCACCGGCAGTAGGCAGTTTGATCCTCCTAGGCCTCATTCATTCAGACATTTTCTACCAAGATAAACTACTCGTCAATGGTATCAATCTTAAGATCAAACTAACCCGCAACAAGGACTCATTCTGTCTCATCAGTGGGGATGCGGAACAGTGTAAACTTGTTATGCTGTCCGACAGTTTGTTTGTAAAGAGAGTTAAAGTGTCACCAAGTGTCAGTCTGACTCCTGCAGAGGCCCTACAGCTATCAAATGCCAAGTACGCCGTGGAATGAGTGGCTCTGAAGATATTCAGCATACCCACTGGTACCCGATTAACCCAACAGCAAAATGTATTTCTGGGTCAACTACTGAAACTTATTATCATAGGGTTTGTGGACAACACCACTTTTAGCAGTCTGTTTACCTCAAACCCTTTAAATTTCAAACATTACGACGTCAACTACACTGCAATGGTACACGAGGGTGCTGTGATTCCTGCAAAGCTGTACACGCCTCTTTTGAAATATCTAATTTTATCAGGGAAACTCTCGGCCTGGTGTCGATAACAGGAAAACATCTGAGGGACTCAGGAGTTGTCATATCAAGAGAAGGATATGGGGCAGGCTACACCCTTTTCGCTTTTGATCTGATGCCCGACATAGAAGATGGGGATCACTATAATCTGATAAAAAACAGAAATCTAACAGCTGAAATATGTTTTAGTCAACCCTTGGCTACCAATGTGAACATGGTTTTATTTGCGGTGTTTGAGTGTCATTCAGGTCAACCACGCCCGTCAGATTATGTTTGACTATCTTTAAAACATTGCACAATAGACACTGTACAGATACGTGAGTTCCTATGCAGGCATATATATGCGAAGAATACTTTTTAGATGTTTTCCCAAGTGACGGGCTACTCTTGGAAATGGGCGTAGAAAGACCTTGATCACTAGTCTTCAACACAGATCCCCATTACAAGGGTGGAACACACTGGTTGGGAATGTTTTTGGATAATGACAGGTTACAGTGTTTTACAGTTCAGCAGCTTTCCTAGAGCATAGCTTCTATACAAAAAATGTATTCAAGTATCTAAAGAAAGCTGCTGTTAGGGTAGAGTATAAAAAGATGCAGGTGCAGGATCCTCTAGCAATCACATGTGGGGAGCACTGTATGTATTTTATTAGTAAAATGTCTGAGGGTATAACATTTAGGAATTTTCTAAATTTGTATTTGAACGATCTAGTAAACCATGATAGTATCGTTGTGAAATATGTAAAAGAAAACGCGAGGTCTACTTCACGCTCTGTTCAAACAGAATACGCCATTTGTCAAAAGTGTAAGGCCTTGTAATGCACATGTACGTGTAACTTTAAATGTCTACAATAAAATAATTTAAGCTGAATATCAGACTATACATTTTTACTCAGCCGACAAAACACACATAATTTTTTTTTTTATGTTAATATATGACATAAGAGTGATGAAATGATTAAAAAGTGTTCATTACACATAATTTTAGTACAAGCAATAAGTATCCAAACATACTAATGAAAATAAATGCTGAAAGAAAAACAGTCAATATATCAACTGTTGTAAAACTATACACACAGACATTGTAAAACAAAATAGGGAGGATCACAAGTATCACACATTTAACGACAGTTTCCTTTTTGACAACGACCTTTTAGCCACCGAAGGTAGGGGTGTCAGGCTCTATGAGGGGGGATAGTTGTGGGGTAGGCGGTGGTTTCAAAACAAATGCTGATGGTGTACTTGGAGGGCTGTAAGTAGGATCCTTCAAACTTTCAAGCAGCCTACAGTGTTTGAAATTACTAACAAGTGTACAAGGAACGTTGAGCTCTGCAGCGGCCTGTAGAAACTGGTCCCATCCTCTAGGCACTTTCTGGAGTGGTAGAGCTTTGGGGTGTGTGAAACCTTTGATGAGGTCGTACATATGAGACACAACAACTGGCTGGCCTTTGTAGAGGAATTCACCCCGTTCATTCCAAGAGGTTAGATCTTTAGAAGCAGCCATGGTGTTTAGTAACATTTGCACTGCATCTCTGTACCTCTGACTTACATTTTTTAAAAGTTCTTCAACAAAAACGTCTGAGAACGGGGATGTTGGGACCGACGGCTGGTGGGGCTGTTGATCCTGAAGCACTGCAGAGGCTGGGGGTGGCGGATCAGATTCTTGGGAATATAGAGTCAATGTTTTTTTTTCAGAAGTCCATTGCTTAAAGTTTTGTAGGAAGTTGAGAAGAGCTCTGGAGTAAAGATCGGCTTTGTCGTAAGGTTTTAAATCAGTCCTGTTTAAAATGTTTTTAATTTCAGCATATAGGCGTAGTGTTTCATTTTTTCGTATATCCCAAGCGTCGCTCGTAGAAGGGACCAACTGTTCCAGTTGTTAACGCGGCACCAGGTACATCTTTTGGGCATAATCCATCAGTTCCTGGTTAGGAGATTTGTAATTAAAGGTAGCCCTATGCCCAGGAGCCCTCCTATAAAGCTGCCTGACTGTTTTACATGTTTTTTCCTAGAAATGAGGGACACCCTTTTATTGCTAAGCTTTTTGATAAGGGTACGCCTCTTCTTCAGCATGCGGAACTGAATCTCTGATATAGGAATGTTGCCTTTTAGGGTGTTTAGGGTGATTTCTGAAAGGGCTGACACTAAGTCGTCCGAAGCCGGGCAAAGGATAGCTTTTCTTTTTTGGGGGATAGCTGTGACCAGCATTTTTAGGAGTGCTAATTTATGGCGAACATGTGCAGACATGGTCAACACCTTATATTATAAGGTTTAGAAAGTAAATGTTACAAGAGTCTTTTTAGCGATTCTTTCTATACGCCTGCGGTCTGGTTTTAGGGGTGTAAGCTACGGGGAGAGCTGGTGGGAAAATATAAGCACGTAGTCTGTAGTCTTCTAGAGTCTTGGGTTTTAAGTCTACCAACAGGTACCCGTGAGGTTTAGCGGTGGCGTTGTTAAAGGCTTCTAAGAAAAACTCAGTGTTTCCAGGGTTCATCTACTTAGCGATGATCGATATTTGTGGTTTGTCCCTGGGGTTTTTAAATAAAACAAGGTATGAGGTGTTCAGAGTTATAGAACGACTGCTCTTACCCTTTTAAAACAAGTTCTGCACAATGTAACACATGCTTAGGTTACGATGGTGTGCGTATTGGGTAAAAGCTTTTTCTATCTCTGGATGATCCCCACCCTCATGCATGAGATCGTCTACAATCACCATGTTTACGAAGTGTGTAGGTAACAGTGCATCATCGTTGAGATTACCAGGTATGTCTTCTATAAATTTGATGTGCGGGAACCTTAGGGATAGTTCCGTATAAAGATGTTGCCAACATGAATAAAGCCATACAATATTCTTTGGGTTTTGGGATAGAACATAGGGTGCATTTTCTAACAACTTCTTTATAAAATAACTTTTACCACAATTTGAGGGCCCTGCTAGAATGCAGGAGACTGGATGCTGCAAGCGGGTGTCCATAGTCTTGGTGATTCGAGAGTCTTATGCCCTTTTAATAACCATACAGTAGGGTTTTGTAGTCCTCAGTCAGGACTCTTTTATCAAACACTACACGTAATGTTTTAAGTAAAGGCTGGGTTGTGATTTCCTACCGCTTTTTTGATCGCACTATGCTAGGCTGATGTACAACAATCGTTTTATTATTTTCACGGGTGTCAGACATAACGTATTCGCTCACCAGATCCTTAAGACTGTCAAAATTGATTTTTACTGTATTGTTAACATTTAAGGTGATACCTTTAACTTTCATACACACAGTATTGTTTGATGTTTTATACGACTAGGTTTTAGGGCCTGATGAGGTGAACTCCACTATGTGTTTGCCCTTTTGAGGTACGCTGGTCAAATTCCCTAGATAATCACCTAATGGTGGGTCTTCATCACCTACTTTACTCACAAATATAACAGAGTCTGTATCATGATACAGACACCTGTCCTGCAGTTTATCTAGCACTCTGTAAAGCTCTAAACGGGCATGAGCGGTTGTGAAACATGCTATGAAGATGTTTATATTGTTACACGTTGTGGGGTACTCTTTAGGGTACTTCCAAGACAGAACGGCCGTCTCATCATTGATAAACTCGCAACTGGACACCTCATAACCGGGGGCAAAAAGGTACTCAAACAACTCATCAGGATCTGTTATTATGGTCATGTTTGACAGGTTTGTACGCTGTGCGCATTTCCCCCATGAGGAGTTTAGGAATAGTTTGGCTAACTGGCGGTGGGCAAGGTTGACCTCAATCAATTCGGGTCTCAAGCGTATACCCTTGTGAGTGTAGTAGTCATCCATGTACTTTTGTTTAGAGGGCTCATCAACACACCACTCAGAAAACCCCAAAGCCTCCTGTTTGTCTCTTAGAAACAGGTTGATATAGTTAGAAAGGAGTTGTGTATTTTACTAAGCTTTTCTCTAGAGCTTTTTGTACCTCAGTGCTACACCAAGTACCGGTCAGTATCCTTTGCTCTTCACTGTGACTTTTCAGCGCATGTACGGCATATTGGGAACATTAGGTTACCGTCGACTCTGTAAGGTAGTACAGGGAAGTAAAGACGGCGGGGTGGGTAGATTTGGCACTTAATGAGCCCAAAGTATTCGGCAATGGGCTTAAAGTCCCGGTATATGATGGTTGGGTGCCCTACAGGGTATAACTTCTGCTTGTTCACAAACGGATAGTTGTAATAGTGTATTTTCTCACCATCACCCACAGCCCTGTACAGCTATATAACGTTTGTACGCCACCAAATAAGGCGACACGGGCTCCATAGGCTCCGGTAACTGGTGACTTTTAATGAAAGACATGAGCTCAACATTTGTTGTTAACATCTCTAACTATTCATGCTCCCAAAGGGTTCTCATAACAAAGCCGCAGTTTTTAACATATAGCACCTTCTTCAGAGTACGACGGTGTAAGTGCTCAAACTTGGTGCCCAACAGCCTGTTAAACTCATGGGGTTTGTAACAGCGAGGAAAACTATGGTAAAAACACCTGTTGTTTCCAAAGGCAGTTGGCACACCGTAAATTATGGCATAACCGTCAAGATAATGAGGCCCCAAGTGTTTTTCACCACCATGTAATGCGTGTTGAATGGCTATGTTTTCTATGCCCGAGATATACATGAGCCATTGGATCGAGGGGGTTGAATAACGCTTCTGTTTATCATTATATAGGTTTGGCGGTACTAGGGTGATGCTGTACGGTTTCAAAAATATATGTTTGTAAATATACATACACATGGAAGCCAGCATGATATTCTGGAAAAGGTCTATGTCTTCTACAGTCTATGTCATCTGGGGCGTGTTGGGCTTCAAATACTTCACCTTTTTGGTCATTTCCACCACTACATATCTGAAAAGGTTGCAGGCTTTTCGCAAGATCATTACATTGGCCTGACAGTACGCTTTCAACTTGGTTTGAAAATGAAAGTTATTTTCACGGTTTTCACCGTAACATTGTAAAAAGCTCTCTTTCTCAACAGGCATCGTATCCTCGACACCATAGCTGGAGGGTGGTGGCATGGGACCCTCATAATTCTGGTTGGCCCATGTGTTGAAAAAGGGGGGGAAATAATCTTTGCAGCCTGGGAAACCAAAGGTTTTGGGTAATTTATTCAATTTCATGGGTAGAAAATTTAGGGTATCGATGAACCTTATTTGAAAAGGCACAGCCGTTAACAGCATCAATTTGGAGCCCTGGGTTATGAGTTCTACAGCCATCTTTTCACAAACCATGGCCTGTAATAAAGAAGGAGTCGTATGCTTTAGAGTTATGAGCCAGCATAGTATACCCTTTGAATTTAGGCTGCAGGAAAGTGGTGAGGAAGTCGCTCACGCACATGCTTCCTTCAAACTCCCAGTTGTCATCGAAAGTTAGATGATGAGCATAAATATAATTACGCTGGTGTACACCTGTCTCCTGCATACACTCTATATCAAGCACTATGAATGCTTCAGTTTTGGTCTGAGGTCGCCATTTAACAATGTAACACTTGTGCTCTGCCCTAGTCTGAAACTAGACCGTACACCTGGGACATTTCATGCCTTTACATTTATGCTGATAGAAGACATAACACCTGCAAGCCCTACAGTCTGTTTTAGGTAAGCAACGGCCAAGTCTGGTGTGTATGCTCAAGCAGTTTTGCGTGTGACAAAACAGATTACTGAACCTTCTACTCAGCGACCTCAATACAACCATCTCTCTGACACATTTCACAGTGCATTTCACACTGATGAGTTGTCTGTGTGTTGTAGATATGGTCGCAGTGGGTGCATACGTACTTGGCTCCTAGAAAACCCTTCAGGTTCAAAATACCATAAAAGTGTTTTTCATGATCGAGAACATAAATGGTCTTGTTTTTTGCACGCTCCCCTGTTGTGAAGTACTTCCAGGAACCATTGTGGTAATGAACTTTCACCGTAACGGCAAAATAGTTCTCAAAAAGCCCTAGGTCCCCGAAAATGACCATTCTGTCAAGTGGTATTTCAAAAGCCCTGTGGGCTTCAACAGCTCTTGACATAATATGAGTATCGAGCGTAGTACGATCCAACAGTAACCCCACTATGCTGGCAGCCAGACAGGTGTTGGTTGCGCCTGTGTTAAAATTGAGCAACCATCATTGTTTCTTACCAATGACCTGACTATACAAGATGCTCTTTAAAGGTCTGGAAACACCACCTTGCGGCCCTGGCAATGAGGGCTATAACTCTAAAGGTCCCGGATGCTACTATTTCTGCCTTACTCTGCAACAGGTTACAGAGATTCTCTAGAAATTCCATAGCGTCAAACACATCCCTGGGTGTTCCACGTGTGAACAAAGGACTGTCAATACCCTTCCCCTGGAAATGCAGTTGGAAGTAATCATTAGGACCCACATCGTATAACAACCTTTCTATTAGTGTTTGTACAGCATGGTGGATGGCTAAAACAACGTGATCAGAGGAATTTATACGGTCTAAGTTAACAAACCAGAATTCCTCATAGTGTTCTGCAGCGATAAACTGCTTTATGATACGACTGTACCTTCTAACACTTTCTAAAAACACAGGTTTTGAATCCTCAGCTTGAGGATCACAGAGGCAGGTGGGGTATCTTGAGTGTCATTCTGGGGTAACGGACCAAGGATTTGTGCTGGTGTGCTTTTAAGCCTCCTTGTAACACATAGTTTGGCTTTCTTTAATTCCCTTACTAGGCATCTACACTGTCTAGCGCTTCTAGCCCACTTCTGCTTATTACAAGACCACCTGTTTTTAGGTACGCGCCCATAGCCTATTTGAGCAGCATGTCTTGTATTTACTGGCTGTGTGCCTGCAACTTTACCCACGTCAACAATGGCTAAGGACCCATCAGGGTGCTGGGGGACTACAGGACTCTGAACACTGTCCCTTGAGGTCCTAAAACAACCTATGTTTGTACTGTTCTCTCCAGAGTTCATGTCTTGAGGCCTAGCAGGGTATTGGATTTTGAGGCTTTTAAGGCTTTGTTGGGTGGTTCAATCGACCTTTCTTTTTGTGTGCGCGTAAGAGCCATAGAGCCTTAGTGAGTATGTCTAGGTTTTTTTTTTATATTTAGACGTATGGACACCCTTATTATGAAAAGCGGATCCTACACTCCTTAGGGGCGACACGGTTGCCTAGTCACGCCGGTATATTGTTTATGTTTGCAGCGGCTGATTCACAAGCTAGGACCACCTCCCTTCTACACCTTTCTAGCCACAGGATTAATGCTCTCTGGGAGGGTCTGGAGGACACAGTATTGCCCCCCTCCTTCCCCAGTTTTGAGGTCTTGAGGTTCAGGCGTGATTTTAGTTTCAAAACAGCCTGTTGTCTTTCTTTCAGATATGTTTCCAAAACCCTGTTGGGGGCCATTCCACAATATTTTGTTCCACTACATTTGTCGTTAGCTGGGTGGTGCATATTACCCCTAGACACCCCTATGACATGATCACTGTTAACCGCAATAAGCCCTTTTTGAATAGGTGGGTCGGGTCAAAAAAACAGGGCCCCAATGTGAACACCCTGGTGCTTCGGAGGCCTAATCCTCGCTAGACAGAGTCCAATACTCAGATTTTGTGAACAGCTACCGCCTGAACTGCTGCCTGGGTATGTTGAGGAGGGGGAAGACCAGTGCGCGTATGCACTTGATGTCGGGCTGGTGGGGTAGTACGCCCCCAGGGGTGTAACTGGTGACATCAGATATGAGGATGTTAATTGTTGGTCATAATAACTCAAGGCCTCCGAGGTGTAGGAATCGCTGTGGCCAGGTGCTTGTGATTGAGGGCCGGTTGATTGCAGCCCTTCACTGGTTGCATTAGAAGTGTCACTGGACGTTACTACGGCTGCTGGTTCAGAACTCTCTACCAAACCCGCTAATGGCCTGAGAAGTCCAACACAACCAGAATAAGGATCCTCTATGGGGTGATCATTTTCCAATTGTGTGCCCGTAGACTAGGGGGGCTAGTTATACAGGGTGTTGGTGCTATGGTGGTGATAGGCCCCTCTATATTAAGCTCCTCAGACGTTAAGCATTTAGAACTCAGAGGGTTTTGTGGGACAGTCTGAGCCTTAACAGTATTTTTAAAAGACAGGTCTAAAGGAGTGGACTGTAGCTCAGGGGCCGCCACCTTCTTCTTGCGGTTCTTTAAAGACAGCTGATTTATTTTAGGCTTGTTGCACTGATTAGGGTCCCATTCATTTGTTCTACACGTTACATGGTGTTGCGTATCTGAGGCTGTAAGTGCTCCACTGTCAGAGTGTCCAGACCCTTGCATATATGTAGTTCCTGTAGAAGTGTTCACGGTTCTGGGCATAGCCTTTATTACTTAGGATGTGGTGTAGTTAAGGGCTGTACCTGGTCTATGACAGCTGTCTGTAGAGCCGCTGCGCGGTTTGTCCTGGTGCTCTACGTTGATCACGGATTCTCCTGAAGTCTTTGTGTTTTGAACAGTCACCGTGTTGTCCTTTAAAGGCGCTGCCGTCCGCTTAGCCTTATCGCTGCCTCCTCTAGAGCTCTTTTGTGCTGACTCTATGATTTAAAGATAACAAAATACATATTAGTTATTGCTATAGCAGTGATATCCTAGAGGTAAAACAGGTTTCAGAGACAATGAGGATTGAATTAATCTGGCTCTACAGTTTCTAAAACGCACCTGCTGTGTTCCGATGTGAGGGGCCTTTCTTTATCGGGGGACTCTCCTTAGGCCATGGGGACTTCCTTTTACAGAAGATCTTTTTACCGATCCCGACCACATTCTGCATTAAGGGCATATGGTTCACTTATACCACCTGGACGTCTGGAGAGAAAAAAAAATGTGTCACATTTATAATACAATACACTGACTATACATGCTCCCTGAGGGGTGCCTTCTACATGTTTTGTTTTTTTAGGTTTTCACAGCATTTACACAAGGACTCATTTTATTGCTCACTAAAGCTGCACCCTGAGCCAGTGTGCCTGGGCCATCTTGAGCATTGAGGATTGTTGTAGAGCACCAACCGCCAGCTGTAGTTCAGCATCATAGCCTGTAAAAGCACACAAACATAGGAAACCAATGGCAAAAATAAAATAAAAAAATAACAATTCTGACAGCTTTGTTTAGGATGGATGCTGACAATTTGTTTCTAAACTATAAATCTCTAGATACACATACCTTGTTGCATGGCACCCATTTCCTCTGAGGACAGCTTTAGCTCTTGGGGATCTTACGTATAGAAGAGACACAGATGACTTTTAGACCCTATTTTTTTACGCTACATTCATAATTACAGACCAGACATTCATTTTTAAATTATATACCAAGCGTGCACAATATACTGCTGAAACCATAACTCAACATCCTATAATCAATCAATCCTAGAGCCACCGCAGGTGAGTAAAACCACCCAAAATAAGCGTAAAGGTCTAATTACAAATGTCTTTTACACTAATTGCTCAGAACTATAAGCGCATAGTTTGAATACATGTTCCACATACTTTCAGAGGTATATACTAATGCATGTTGTATTTCACAATAATTTTTATATACACATTTTAAAATAAAAATTCATTTTAAGCAAGCTCTCTCAAGTTGCTGTTAAGTATTGTATCAAACCAGACATAGGTTCTGAAAGTACAATACAAAAAAAGAAAATTGGTCACATTTCTCAAACACCCTAGCTATTTATAAAAACAAAAAGCCACATGGGTGCGCTGATGCATAACATAAGATCTAGGAAACTCTAAATATGACCTTATTTGAATGGTTCCAGAACGTTCACAGCAATATTAACAAACATTACTATATCATTTACAGTTCTGGTATTATCACACAATTACAATAATTATAAATAATATACCACACAACACATTACAATTTGAAGCAATAAGCTAAATGTACTGTATATATCTATATCTATATCTATAAATATATATGTATATATAGAGAGAGAGAGATAGAGATAGATAGATAGATAGATAGATAGATAGATAGATAGATAGATAGATAGATAGATAGATAGATAGATGGATAGAGATATATACACACACACACACAAATGGCATTGCTGCCTGATCCCAGGATCCAGCCCATGTTTTTCCCTCACTCCCCATACTCTCAGCCATATGGGGCAGGGCTGTGGGCCTGCCTTGCTAGGAAGGAAGGAGGGGGGAGGGGACAACTGAGGCACAGCCCTTGCTCCTCAACACACGTGGAGTTCCTGCTGGTCTCCTCAAGCCCATGGATACCACTAGTGCCCACACGTCTGAGGGACCCCATTTTCTCTCAAAAAGGTATGTAAAGGGGCCCATTGTGGGGCCCCCACCACAGCTGTCTAGTATTTAACCCCACTCCAGGGGGTACAACTAAAAGAGAAACTCATGCCAGCCCCTACAGGGAATTAAATTATATATTTAGACCCCTACTATAGGGTAAGCTGTGGGTGTGTGTTATAGCAGGGGGGTGGGGTGGGGGCAGAGGCCCGACTGATCACTGTCGAGGTCCCTGTCCACCATTACAAATGATCTGTTAGTGCTGGTAGGAGTCTCCGACTAGCCCTAACAATTCGTATATAATAGCGGGCGGGGACCCGGACAACGCTCTGCCCAAGTCCTTCCCCCGGCTCTGACAGGCCTCTATGTAAGGGCGGCCGCTGGCCCGTGCTGTGCGCTGTCCGGGTCCCAGGCCGCCTGTAAAGAAGGCGGGAGGCAGCGTTGCGGTGTAGCAGGTAAGCTTTAATGACCGAGCTCTCCTCTAATGCGGTGTCTTCTTCCTCTGTCAGCAAGCAACTGCCAGAGGGAAGAATCATCGCTAACATTCTAGGCTCGCGGCAACGATCACACATCTAGCCGCGAGCCACATCATAACACATCCCCCTCCGTTACCACTCACAAAAAGTACCACAAATAAATAACAGGAAAGAACTCTAACAAAATAAGAAACTACAAGGTAAAACAAAAGAAAATCTATACACAGAGTAAATACCCTAGCAAGAAGCTTTATGTTACATAGTCATTCAAGAACCCTGGAGGTCTCCTACATCTGGTAGCCCTAGGAAACCCAACAGATCTAGGTGACACAGTACTTGGAACACAAGTAGAGGCTCCCATGGAATCTGAACAGGTATTAGGAGCATCCATAATCACCTCACTCCTCCCAACCGCAGCATCACCACTTCCACAACCAAACTGTTTCATCTCGCCACCACTAGGACCATTCACATCTTCATCTTTCATCAACATATAACCACTACAATCATCACCCCTCCTTGCACATCCACCCTCCAATGCAAAGAAAATTTTGCGACACGCCTGAAATTCCAACGTTGCCCATTATTAAGCAAGACATGCCACTTGTGAACTTGATGAACTCTAAACGGACCTAAGAATTTGCTAAACCCTTGTCTCACTCTACCAGATTTGATTTTTACCCAATCACCTGGTTTAATTCTCGCATCATCATTCCCTGTCTCATTGGCTGTGTCTCCATTGAATGCGCCACCACCTCCCAACAACCCCTCCATCCATGCAGGTCCGAGTTTGCTGACAGGTTTCCTACCTCTCATATCAACAAACGGTACTCTGCCCGATGTTGTGTTTTCTGTGGTTCGATATCCCCACACTAACTCTGAGATCACCAAACCAGCATCCAAATCATTGACCACAGCCAATTGCAGACCACCCTTAAGATTAGCTCGTTCCACAATACCATTATCACGAGGATTGTACAACGCTGTACGAGCGTGCCTTATGCCACACAAGTCAAAAAACTCTTTCATCTCCACAGACGTTAACTGTGTACCATTATCGGTAATCAACACCGATGGAAATCCCTCCTCAGTGAAAATTTCTCTCAGTACACTTATGGTAGCAGATGTTTTAACTTCACCCATAAACTTGACGATAAGCCATTTGGAGTATACATCCACCATAACCATGGCAAAATTCCTTCCCCTGCCGATGCCGGACAAAGGTCCGATAAAGTCCAGGCAAACACTATGCCAAGGTTTGCCAGGGTCAGTTATATTACCACTAACCAACTGTTCTCCCACTCTCAACCGTTTCTCACTCTGAACACACTCAGAACATCTCTCTACCCATCTCACCACATCATCATCCATACCGGGCCACCAAAATTCCATTCTCAAACTTCTCTTGGTAATCGTTTGGCCAAGATGACCCTCATGTGCAATATCAAACAAGCGTTTGTGCACCCCCACAGGCGGAACAACCCTTTCACCCCGCAGAATCATTCTTCCATCAACTTCAGAAAGCTCATCCACCACCAAATTGAAAGGCCGTACAGATGCCGGGAGAGTACTGTCTCTTCTCCCACCTTTCCTTATTAAATCAATGACCCGCAACAAAACTTCATCTGCTTTCATAGCCAAATCCCAATCAGTTTCTTTCACTGCTCCCTTACACCAATGCACAACCTCACCCACAGATGCAACAGCTCCTTCTTGTTCATGCTCTAAAACATTATCTCCATCTACTGTCTGCCACTCAAGAGCCAGACGAGAAAGACAGTCCTCTTGCACATTCTTCCAACCAGGAATGTACTCAATCTTGTAATTAAATTCTTGCAAACGGGAAGCCAACCTAGCCAGTCTTGCTGACCCTTTACCAGTCCCACCTGGTGACAAAATCTTTAGCAATGGTTTATGATCAGAACGCAATGTGATGGTACTACCCCATATATATGCGCGAAAATACTCCACACCCCATGCCGCAGCCAATGTTTCACGCTCAATAACAGCATAATGTCTCTCAGCAGAAGATAAAGTCCGAGAAGCAAAGGCAACCGTCTTCTCTACAGACCCATGCATTTGAGATAAGACGGCACCAATGCCCACAGCGCTTGCATCCACCGTGATTATTGTTCTTCTCTTTGTGTCGAAAGGCACTAGAATGCCAGCATTGCATACATCATCCTTAATCAACTGAAAACACTGGCATTGCTCTCCTCCCCAGACAAAACTAGCTCCTTTGCGCAAAAGTACTTTTAAGCAATCTGTCTTGCTAGCGAAGTTCTTGACAAATTTGGAATAATACTCAACCAATCCCAAAAAGGATCGCAATTGGTCCATGTCTTTAGGAGCTGGAGCCGACCTAATTGCCTCCAACAGGTCTTTCTTCGGCTTTACACCATCTTGCGACAGTGAGTGACCAAGATACTCCACCTCTGTCATCAAAAATTGAAATTTTTAACGGCGCAAAGTCAAACCAGATTGCAACAATCTGTCCAGAAGCATCTTCAGGGTTATATTATGACTTTCAATAGATTCACCAAACACTAGAATGTCATCTTGGAAGAAAAGGATATTGTCCAACCCTCTGAAAATTTGGTTCATCATCCTTTGGAAAACACTAGCGGCAGACGCCAGTCCGAACGGCATCCGAGTGAACTGAAATGTGCCCTCCATGGTGATGAAAGCAGTGAGGGCCTTAGAACCAGGATGAAGTCTAATCTGATGCGTGCTTCAAGTCCAATTTTGAAAAGAATTTAGCATCCTTCATTAGTAGAACCAATTCATTAATATTCGGCAAAGGAAAATTGTCTGTAACAATATTCTGGTTTAACCCTCTCAAATCTACACAGAACCTCAACTTGCCTTCTCTCTTCTTAGAAATCACTACAGGCGACAACCATGCTGAGGCCTCCACCGGTTCAATTACCCCACTGTCTAGCATTTCATTCAAGAGCTCCTTTACACCCTCTCTTACCGAGACTGGAACCTTTCTAACCTTGTGCTGCACAGGAACAGCACCGGGCTTCAACCTAATCTCGTGAACATAGCCTCTCAACTCTCCCATCCCCTCTCTGAATACCCCTTTAGCTCCATTCAATATACCAGCAAGAGAAACATCTTCGATTGCAGCTACCTGACTAGGGGCACACGGATTGATGACTATGCGAAGATCATACTGATGTTGCCAACCCAAAATAGGCGGACCAGACTCTGCCATATACACTTTGCTTAAGACCTTTCTCCCTTTGAACCCTATTTCAGTGAGCATATAACCTATAATGTCTATCTGCTCACCCTGATACCCGCTGGGATTGATGTCCTTCGGCAATAGTCTTGTTGAAGGCCACATTTGGAGAAATAAATCCTTAGGAACTATTGTATATAAGGAGCCGGAATCCACCATTAGTTCTACAGACACATTCTTGACAGTAAATTCTGCCTTTGGTCTCTGCATTCTTTCTGCTCTCACCCCTGCCTTGTCCAACCCAGAAACACACAACACCCTTCCGAACTTGTCACCTACGGACACATCGCCTGACGCATCACCAACCATGGCCACCTTCCCCTTTGAATGCTCTTTTTCCCTACACATTCTCGCAAAATGCCCTTTGCGCCCGCACCTAAGGCACTCTTTCCCTAGGGCAAAGTAATTCTTTGACTCAGAAGTATGATACTTGCTCCCACACTTGTTGCACTTCCCATTTTTAGATCCACTAAGCCTTTCCCAGGACGATTTACTCGTCACAGCTACATCACCCTGAACGGAAGATACTTCTTCGGAAGCCCTAACTTCTCTCCTCTCCATTTGTTTCATACAAAACTCTGACTCCTCAACCACCTTGGCAATTTCTATAGCATCCTTCAGCTTTGGGTCCTTCGCTGCCCACAATCTTTCCTGCATTTTCTTGCTCCTACACTGTACTATGAGCTGGTCCCGAATCAACTCCTCTGTCATCGGCCCAAATCTGCATTTGACAGAAAGCTCTCTTAATCGAGTGACGAATTCGTCCACAGACTCACCATCCCTTTGAGGTTGTGTGTAAAACTTAAATCTTTGCATCACTACATTCTCAGTCTTGGCAAACCTTAATTCTAGTCTCCGCCTTGCTTCCAAAAACACATCATCTATGGGTTGACCAGACTGATCAACAGCTTTAGGCAAGTACTTAAAGACATGCTGACCTTCATTGCCTAGGGAACTAAGTAAGATAGCTTTTTTTCTACTGGATGAGAATCCTAACCCATGTAAGGCTTCAAGATAATTATCGAATATATCTATCCACTCCTCCCAAAATATCGGCGGATTCCCAGGTTGCACCAAAAATAGAGGTGGAGAGTGCACAGCAGCGGCTGACATATCCATTGTGTGAATCTGTGCTCAGTTTGGTAAATTTGGTATGAAGATATGCTCAGGAGAAACCCAAAAACCCAAAAATTAGTGTTCCTCCAGGTATTTGCCAAGATAAAACAATGTAGCAAACAGCAGGTTACAGGTGCCTATCACGGTAGAAGACCCGTGAAATGGTGAGCAGTTCGTCGTGGCCAGAATCTATTTTAAGGGGAGTTTTCCCAACTCCCTAAGATGGCCGCCACCACACGAAGCAGTTCGTCATGTGCAAAATCCAATTGACCGACTGTTTTCATAAAACACTCAAAGATGGCCGCCACCAGTTTACTAGAACGCCTGTGATGTCATCGCGATGTTGACAGCAAATCAGCCACACTCTCGTGACCGAGGCCGATGCAGTCGTACCTCCAAACTAAGCCGGACTGCAAACTGTAAATATATTGGCTGGCGCTGGAAAGACATAAAACGGCAGGCGCTGGTAATTACGCCCTTTCGTTATGCCGCGTCTGCGATCCCACTGCAAAACGATGTACGCGATGTTCGCAGCATCCGCATCAAGAGGAAAGCGACCTGCTTGCTGACATCTCGTCGCCAAAAATGTAAAGAAGGCGGGAGGCAGCGTTGCGGTGTAGCAGGTAAGCTTTAATGACCGAGCTCTCCTCTAACGCGGTGTCTTCTTCCCCTGTCAGCAAGCAACTGCCAGAGGGAAGAATCATCGCTAACATTCTAGGCTCGCGGCAACGATCACACATCTAGCCGCGAGCCACATCATAACACCGCCCTTACATACGGGCCTGTTATGTCCGTGATCTCCAGCCACGGCCCTAACTGTGCATTTTGTCATGGAGGCCTGGGGACCCAGGATGTGTGCGGCCCGGGTCCCCATGCCCCCATTAAAAAATGCAGAGCTAGGGCCGGGGTTGAAGTCCCGGCCCTAACAACACTTTGTAATGGCCGCCATTACAGATGCGCATTTAGGGCCGGGTTTGGTGTCCCGACATTAACCACATTTTTTGTAATGGCGGCCTAGGGGACACGGGCTGCGCGCGCCCCTGGTCCCCTGACCGCCATTACATATGTTTTACTGCACTTGTCAGGGCTTGCTTTTATTAATCCATGCAGCTAACCATATATACATATAGTTCTGTTCTTTGCAGCTTACATATTAGCCCTCTGTGCTACTTTATGGCAAGTCGGCCTCTAGACAAAACACCCTTCTTTCTCTCTTTGTAGCATAAACATTCATTACAAGTGGTATCCCAACATTATAAATTCTTCCTGAAGGCTAGACGCCCATGAAAGTTTTCAGTATGCCCATTGTGCGGGTGGCTTTTTGGCTGCATAGAGCCAACGCAGGCATGCTTGCACCATGGTCCAAGGGTGTCTACATTGCATGCAGGATTGTTTTTGTGCAGGAATGCAGCACACATAGAAAGAGAAAAACACGAGGAGAAATAAACATATTTCTCCTCATTGCACCTTCCCTAGGGAGACATAAGATTTTGGCACATCCCCAGGTTTACAAGCTGTTGTAAATCTTGGAATGCGTCCAAATCCATGGGTTTTGCCTGGGAACACCCACCGCAACGTTCATGGAATGCCTTCCTAATGCAGAGCAAGGCAACTCAGCAATTTGCGCTGCCTTACCTTACTCCATTTCTATGAGGCAATTCAAAGCCACGCAAAGTGGCTTTGCGTGGCCTCGTAGATATGGTTAAAAGGTTTGTGTCACTGTTGTGTCACTCAAAGTGACACAACTGCAGTGCCAACCTCTCAGAAATATGCCCCTTAGTTTTTTCTTTCTTTTTGTATTATTGTCATACAGCAATATTGTAGTTTTATGTTTTTTGTATTCTTTTAGGTGTTTTTTTATACTAATGTTGTGCTGTGCCCACAGAACCAGTTCTTGGCACTGGTATTGCTTAAAGAAACACCAAAAACACCACACAATAAAACTAAAACAGATAAATTCACGGGATGCACTGATTGTCTGCTTAGATGTTAAAAAGATCTCATGATTGGTTGTTGCCCTGAGGTTTTGTGTGATGTATTTGTAATTAGTTGCAGGTGCTTTGTGAGTGGTGCCTGTAGGGTGCTGTTACTTTTCTTCATTAGTTTTTTAGTGTTAGCCCAAGACCTTTTTTTTATTTAAAAAAAATATATTTTTATTTTTTATATATATATCTATATATAGTATATATATATATATATTACTACTGGTGGTTGCAGTAGGTAGTGATAGTTAGGTCCTAGTTTCCGTAGGAAAAGTGTTTTTTCTTTTGCTAATAACTTTGATAATGTTTAACAAATCTTCATGAAATTTTCAAAACTAGTTTGCCACCCCCTTCAACTGCTGTCTGGAAAGTTTCAGGTTGATTCGTCGAGTGGGGTCCGAGCAAAAAAGAGGGTCTCAAAATGTGTTTTTCCCCATACAACTTCCTATTGGTAGTTTAGACACTGCTACAGCCTGAACCACTGAGCGGAATTACACCACATAAGGCAGAAAGCTAAATTGTGCTCCAGAGAAGAGTGTGTTTTGTGATTTGCTGTAAATCTGTTCAGTAGTTTTCGAGTTATGAAAGACAAAAAATTACATCTCTTTAGAGAGGGGGATCTACCACATATCCACCGGTGTGGATCCGTGGGCCAACTGCAATGCCGTGATTGACTAGCCATAACCTCAGAGAAAAGCTGCTGCTGCCATTTTGTAGATCCGGATTTGGTCAGAGGGGATAAAAGGTAAACGTGATAGAAAGGGTCTTGGTAGAGGTACCCTGACACCATGGGACTGATGGAGGGGTCTGTGAGGGACCCCTCTTGGGCAAGAAAATGCCCCAAAACATATTTTTTTGGGGTGTGCGAGGATCAGTGGATTCCCACTAATATTCATGAGGTAAGTTGATTTGCAACACTTTAGGAATCGCATGGCAAACTTTTACGTTTTCTTATATTATGAATTGCAATTTCCTAATTAATTCAGTAAGAATCACAATCAGGAAACTGCAATAACAAAATTTTGTACATGTGACCCTTTGTCACTTTCTAGCTAGGTGTGAATAGCTAATCCTATGTTTAAAAACTTTGCTAGAAAAACAGACATTTGAGATGAGCAGATTAACCAATTGTACACATTTACATTTCTTTCTGGTAGCAGGTTAGGCTACCTTAAAGAGAAAGCTTGTTTCTTCTTCAGCTTCCTCTCCCTTCTCTCACTTCACAGTAAAGAGATCCTTTTTCTCTCCATTCGACCAGCGTGAATTTAGCCATTCAGGAACGGTTATGTTTTATATTAAAAAGTATAGGAACAGTTTTGACTAATTTAATAAAGCTTTGGCATGTTGCTCCCCTGTTCCCTTGTCCACTTCGACCTCTGCATGTAAGAGATTTACCAATCAAAGCTGATATGCAACACTACATTACCAAGGACAACTTTATCAACCAGCATATATCCCTGCCTTGCTTGCTTGAATTATAATGGAGAAGTAAAAAACCCTGCTTACAACACCATTAGAACATGAAGAGAAATTATCTTTAAGGATTTTGCATTATGTGACACAACCAGTGGCATCTGTACAATCAGGGGCCCGTGTGGCAAAAACTACATTGGTCAGACTGAGGAAACTTGAAACATGAATAAATCAACAAAGGGTCATCAAGGTTTTGCGTCGCCCTAGAGCCACAAAAGGGGGCGCTAGTGTGACGCAAAACCTAAATTAGATTTATCAAGCCATGCAAGGCCACCTTGCATGACCCTGCATAGCTTGATAAATCTAGAGCAACGCAGTCAACGCAAGTCGCTGCCTTGCTTTAATCTGTGACAAGAGTCGCATGGGTGTTCCCATGCATCCACCCACGGATTTCGGCGCATTTCCAGATGTACCATTAGTGTTATACCTGGGAATGATTCAAAATACTGCACCTCCCCGGGTGAGGTGTAAAATGGAGAAATATATTTTTTCCTCTTTCTACATGTGCTGCATACTGCATCAAACATAGAACGAGGAAAATGCCTCTCAGGATAGTTTTTGTGCAGGAAGGTGTCTCTTTCTGCACAAAACCAATCCTGCCTACATTGCAGGCATCCTTGCACCAAGGATGTAATGGTGCCTGCATTGGTGCAATGCAGCCAAAAGTGTGCTAGTGCTAGGAAAAGACAGAAATGTGCTGTAAAATGGCAAATGCGGCTCATTCCTGCCCTTTCCCTTTCATGCAGCGCAGCAAGCCACTGTGTGAAAGATTGATAAATCTGCCCCAAAGTCTTTATTGGAAAACAAAACAAGTATGACAAAGTCAAAAGGCTGCAGCCTGTTAGACCTGACAGCCTTAGGATGCTCAACCCCAAAATTTTTGCCTGCCTTCCTCCGTTTTTCTGACCCTGTGGTGTTAGGACTCTGTGCACTTTACCACTGCTGACCAGTGTTAACAAGTGCATGCGCTCTTTCCCCTAAACATGGTAACATTGGTTCCTACCCAATTGGCATATTTAATTTACTTGTATGTCCCTACTAAAGTGCTCTAGAGGTGATTAGGACCTCCGCGTAACCATACCTTAGGTCTGCCATTGCAAGACCTGAATGTGCAGTGTCACTTCCACTTGTCAAAAAACTACTTGTCAAGCCTTAAATTCTTCTTTTTCTACATGTAAGTCACCCCTAAGGTAGGCCCTAGGTAACTGATAGGACAAGGTGCTATGTAAGGAAATGGCAGGACATGTACCTATGTGTTTTACATGTCCTGGTAGTAATAAACTCACAAATTCATTTTCCACTACTGTGAGGCCTGCTTCTCTCATAGATTAGCATTAGAACTGCCCTCATATACTATTAAGTTGTAGATTCTGATCTGGAAGAAGTAGCCCTGTCATATTTAGTATTGCCAGAATAGTAATAGAAAATCCTGCTGACTGGTGAAGCTGGATTTAATCTTACTATTTTAGACATGCCACTTTTAGAAAGTGTGCTTTTCTCTGCACTTACAGTCATCTGTGCCTTACAGCTCTGTCTCCAGTCCTGGTCTGGTCTGTGCTGGTTGACAGCTCCCCTTGTGAATGCCACCCAGTTGCGACTGGCGGGGGGTCAAAGCGGCGGGCGGCAGGAACTAAACAAAACAAAAAAATATATATATATAAAACATACATTCAGCGTACTGCCGCACCCCAGCTCTCTGCTGCACTGCGGGCACAGTCTCCCAGCCTGCCCTGTGGCCAATCATGAAGCTGCTCAGAGCAGCATTATGATTGGCTGGAGCGCCCTGGCTGGGCGCAACCAAGGCAAAGTGTGAGCCTGGACCTGCTCTCTCCAACCCAGCAACACAGTACCGGGTTGGAGAGAGCCCTGTGCGCATATGTGTTTGGCCGGCCTGTGCACGGAGGGGAATGCTTAGTGCACTGCCCTCTATGACTGTCATCCCCCCCAAGGGCCCCCTTTAAAAATAAAACTATAATAAACATTGTTTATTAACATTTTATTTTTAAAGGTTTGCAGCTGCTGCTGCTGGCGGGCGGCGATGCTCCTCTGCCATAGTGGAGGAGCCAGCCCTGGTTCCACCCAGACAGCCATAAACACAGGACACTCAGTCTCATCTGCATTCATCTGCATACTGAATGGGTCTCCCTGGGCAGGAAGGGTAGAGGGGCTCTCCCCTACATTTCAAAAGCCAGTGGCATGCCCTCACACAATGGACTGATAAACCCCCACAGGGATGCTGGCAGACAGGACTGGGCTGAAATGGGAACTTGTGCACTTCAAACCCACTCTTTGAAGTTTCCCGCAGTTCATAGGCTTTTTTGGGTATATAAACTGGGTCTCTGACCCCAACAAATAGGACACTTCTGGATCTACACCTGAACTCTGTCAGAGGAACTGCCTGGCTGCCCAAAGGACTCATCTGAATTGCTTTGCTGAGAAGGACTGCTGCCGAGCTGCTGCCCTGCTGCCTGCTGGCCTCTGACTGTGCTGGAAGGACTCTGCCTTCCCCAAAAGTGCTCTCCACAGGCTTGGATTAAACTTGCCTTCTATTTTGAAGTCTCAGGGACAGCAAAGATTTCACCTACTAGCTTTTAGCTAGTTTCCGGAATTCAGCGACGCCAGGAATGACTTCAGCTATGCCAGCACCAACACCGCAGCCTGCTCCTGCTCTGTGGACATCGCTGTACGCAATGACCATGGCATGCAACACAAGTCTGTCATTGCTGTGACACCGCTGACGTCATGCAGGGTCATCGCAACACTACAAAGTCGACACATCATGTATTGAACAACTGGAGCCATTGACCCCGCTGGGTCAGAAGGAACAGACGCATCACCACCGACGCTGCACCAGCTCCACCTGCAACCGGATGGAACCGACGCCTCACTTCCGCATGCCTCGCAGTGCCGAACCAACTCATCTCCCCAGATGCCGTAAGGGACTGATGCCACACCGGCCCTAGTGATGCCTCATCTGTGCCTGGGGGTCTGTGTGACTCCGTGACCGGCGGCTGTAGCCTCTGATTATTGGGAACGACTCCGTCAAAGACGCCCTGATAGCCCCCGTTGGAGATATTGTGTTTCTAAACGCTTTAGTGGGATTTAATCTTTAAAAATTCATAACTATGCTTATATACATTGGATTTGCGTTGTTTCAACAGTATTTTAATCAGATACATATCTATTTTTCCAAACCTGTGTGGTGTATTTTTGTGGTGTCTTCACTGTGTTACTGTATGAGTTATTACAAACATACTTTACACATTGCCTTCTAAGTTAAGCCTGCCTGATCTGCGCCAAGCTACCAGAAGGTGAGCACAGGATAATTTGGGTTGTGTTGCGACTTACCCTGAGGACTGTGGTCCCTACTTGGACAAGGGTGCAAATCTCTGTCAACTAGAGACCCAATTTCTAATAACAAGATTTTAAACCAGAATGTTTGCAGGGAATGGGAATTAATGTTAATAAGGAAAAATGTGATTTTGGAACAGGCAGAATTGAAAATCTGGGCATGTATTTTTATGATCAGGGAGTAGAACCTTGCCCAGGTTTGACTGAAGAGATTGTCAATGCTTAATGTCTCACTGACAGAGAATACATTGCTTCATTTTTAGGGCTGCTTGAATACTACTCCATGTTTACTCAGACTTTTGGCCCTAGTACTATAATTATGAAAAACTGCTTAAAAACGAAAATGTGTTGCTATGGGGCAAAAGATGCAACATGATGCTGAATGTGTTTAAAGATAAAAGTGTGTCTGGAAGGATTCTGAAAGCTTATGATTAGGGCCACTGACGTTTTGTGATTTTGCAACTGCAGTTTTTCCATATAATTATAGATTTACTGCGTTTACCACATAATTCATCATCTACTGCATCATCTGCATATTTTAAGAAAAAAATGTTTCTATCTCAAACGCCTCAAAAGTCATTTACAAAATGGCGTCATGTTTTCTGCATAGTGGAAAGTCCCTCACAATAGTTGACTGGCCACATTACTGTTGCTTATTGCCCTATGTGGCTATCATACTGTAACTAATGAGGTGAACCTTTTGCCTAGCTAGTGCTAAAATGTGTAAAAATTACAAAATATTTCCTGCCTGACACATAATTTGGTCCTCCGTTGCTGCATAATGTCTGTGGCCCTACAGATGATACTAATGCCATCTGTTTTGTCATAGAAGATTCCAGTATATATGGTATAGGTAGTAGTCTGCCTCAGGAAGATGGAGAGGAGGACAGAACTACAGAGTTTACAGAACCTTATATCAAGATAAAAGGCAAAATTTTGTTATTGAAACATGACTTTTAACATGTTGCATGGCCATAAAAAATGTAAGGATTTTGTGTGAGGGAGGAAATCTATGCTGGCCACTGATCACAAGCTGTTGGCATATAGATTAAAAAGGAATGTGGCTAAAGATCAAATGCCCAGGATTGCAAGATGGGTCAAAATTGTTCCATTATTACCTTGAAGTGTTCACATTCCGTGGGAAGAATGCCTTAGCAGACCATTTGTTAAGGGCACCAGTGACATGTAAGGAGGAAGTTGAAGAGCATAAGGATGAAGAATCTTTGATTACAGTCATCAATGTGATGAGGTCAATGGTATAACAGAGGGAGAGTAGTTTGATGCTTTACAAATAGAGGAAATTGTGAACTTGGTAACGAACAATGGCCGTGTCCATGGTGTAAACCTCTTCCAACTAGAGACCCAGCGTCTAAAACAACCCATGCCAGACCAAGTGGCTTTGATAATGTGTGTTTTTCATTGTTTTGGAATTGTACATTTGTAATATTAGTTGTTTTATTGCAATTCTTCTGGTTGTTGTGCACTCAGCGTCTCTTGCACGCTTTGACTTGTGAAGAAGATTTCCACTTCTGGTGGGGAGACCGCCGTGCATCAATGGCATTTGTAGCGACTCGTTGCAGTGAATAAACGTCACCCTTTGAAACATTTGCCGATTATGCCGCCAAGTAGAAAATTTGCGAAAAATTTGACTGTAGTTCACGTCTGGTGTAACGCACGGTAGTGTACAAATTAACCCAACCAGCATCCTATTATTTTGAGGTGCCACAGAGATTTGCATTATATCTCACTGAAATACCGGCCAACTGCACATTTTTACTTCAAATCCGCTTTTAGCTCGTCGTGC
This sequence comes from Pleurodeles waltl, assembly GCF_031143425.1. Lineage (NCBI taxonomy): Eukaryota > Metazoa > Chordata > Amphibia > Caudata > Salamandridae > Pleurodeles > Pleurodeles waltl. The sequence continues at coordinate 1,238,541,339 of NC_090447.1, read as the reverse complement.
AGCTTTCATTCATTACACTTGAGATGCCAAGGCAATTAAGGGTGGCAATGAAGTGTGAGCTGAGCTGTTGTCAGAAGCAGAACGCAACGACATTTCAGATGTTTAGTCCCTGCTTTCGGAAACACATTTTATGTGATTGAGCTCACGCTGGCTCGTAAAAATTAATGATCTATCCGGTTCTGTCGCCCAGAAAGACGTGTCTCCCAAAAGTTTATGAAAATATAGTATTTGGTCGATAAAAAAGGACTCTCTCATAGTGGAGACACAAGGCGGTAAGCGCGCGGTTAAACAAAGAGCCACAACATGGATTCTCCATAAAAATGTGCATGCACTTGTGAGATGGAATAATGACCTGCATAACAGCAAACGGCAAATACCATTTCATTTGTCAAAGAAAACGCACACTCATTTATGTCCCAGACATTCATTTCAGAGAAGTGAAGAAGTGTTTGGTAGGATTAAGATTAAGAAGGCCTTACGACCAGGCGTGAACACTGAGGGGCATATTTATACTCCGTTAGCGCCGATTGTTCGTCAAAAAATTTGACGCACAATCAGCGCAAACGTTGCCCCATATTTAAACTCTGACGCCCGAGCCCGCACATGACAAAAATCCGCCGTGTGCGTCATTTTTTGGATGCGGCAACCCACCCTGCGTTAATGATATGCAGGGTAGGCGTTCCCGTCCAAAAAACGACGCAAACGGCCGTGCGTCGTATTTATGCTTCCGGGCAAAAATGATTCTCGGCCGGGAGGCGGAGCAAAAAAATGACGCACAACCCGATTTGCATCAAAATTTAACGCCTGGGTCAGGGCAGGCGTTAAAATGGGGCAAACACACCTGTATTTAACCAGAACACACAGAACAAACAGCAGAGCAGCAGAGCAGCAGAGCAGCAACAGGGAGACATGGAGGTGATTTTTATCCAGCGTGCACGTAGACGCAGAGCCCTGCAGCAACAACAGCAGCTACAACAACACCAGCAGGGACCCCAAAGGCAGCGCAGAAGGCATGAGAGGATATTCTGCCCAAGAACAACCCTGCATGGCCTCAGGGAACACGACATCATACAGAGGTACCGGTTGAACTGGCAGGCCATTCAGCAGCTGCTGCGCAACATTGAACCGCAGTTGGCCCCCACTTTAGTGACACCCCGCACCATCCCAACAGAAACAAAGCTGCTTGCCGTACTTCACCTGCTGGCAAGTGGCTCGTTTCAAACAACTGGTGCCCTGGTTGGCGGAATATCACAACCATCATTCTCCGCATTTCTGCCAAAAGTACTGGATGCCATCATTCGCGTGACACCCCGCCACATCTGCTTCCCTAACACACTGCAGAAGCAGCAGGAAACAAAACAGGGGTTCTACGCCATCAGTGGCTTCCCACACGTCCTTGGTGCAATCGACTGCACACACGTACGCCTTGTGCCACCTGCTGCAACAGAACACCTCTACTGCAACAGGAAGCACACACATTCAATCAACGTGCAGGCCATAGTCGATCACCAGGGATTGATCAGCAACATTGTGGCTAAATATCCTGGGAGTGTACATGACTCATTCATCTTCCGTCACAGCACCATCAACCAACACTTCCAGGATGGACGGTATGGCAATGGACTACTTGTTGGTAAGTACAGAAACCTACTTATATACACACTGCACAGCAACCCTCTAGGACACACAACACATACACCACAACAGCAACATCTAGACAGGAACACACTGAGGTCCTTACATCACTAGCCATGTTTCTTAAGTCACCATTGAACCTGTCAAACATCGGAATTTACTGTACAGCCTAATGTGAAGACATTAATGAGTGTGGTTGCCTAAATGACACCTTGCAAATTGTAGGTGTCACAATGACCTTTACATTAATACATTGCATAAGTTTCAAGGTATGGGATGTACAGGGTACTTTGATATGAACGTGTTAACAACACTTCCAAATTTAAATGTGCATGGAACTATCATCTCACCCTCAGTAAAGACACACGGACACCTGTATCACAAGTCACAATGCTAGGGAGGGAACACTGTACTGCAAATCCCAAAACATATTGATGACAAACGGTTAGCAGACAAACACTTGCTCAGCCAAGGAAACAACACAATGCAGATGGTATAGCCTACAAGTATAGGATGTCACATCAGTACACAAAAGAGTCACAGACAACACAAGACAACTACTGCCATTAAAGGTCTTTTCAATAGTGCCAGCTACATCAACATGATCCCATTCTGTGTTTTTCTTTCAGCTGATCAGGGGTATGGCATCCAGCCATGGCTAATGACACCATTTGGGAACCTGAGTACTGCTGCAGAGCGGGCATACAACGACGCCCATAAGAGGACACGCAGCATTGTCGAGCGCACCTTTGGGATCCTAAAGTCAAAGTTCCGCTGCCTTGACATCACTGGCGGTAGCCTACTATATTCCCCCGAGATGGTCTGTAGGATCATACTCACATGTGCAATATTGCACAACATTTGTGTAAAAAGGAACATTCCCCTCCTCAAACCAGACCCATACATGCCTGAAGATGAAGAAGAGGAAGATGCTGGCGTGCAACAGGAGGGGGAACAACCAAACACGGCTGCTGGAGTGCGCAGGCGCCAACACATTGTAAATAATTTCTTTTCATAATTATCACCATCACCACTTAATGCACTATTGTAAATAAACACTGATAACAAACACCACATCATGGTCTGGCCTATTCATTTCTGCCCACCTTTAGCTTGGAATATCTGAAGAAGAATGTCATCTCATTGAGCAATAATTATATAACAATCATGACACAAAAATATACACCACAAATGTAATGGCCACCATACAATGGGCAAATACACATACAATGTAAATGACAGACATCCTGTACAGTTCACCTTTGAAGGGCAATACCTGAGGACAACACATATGACTCACATACATGTAGTAAACATGGATCATCGCAGCAGATGGCACACAACTAAAACACCATCACTCAACTAGGGGAAAACAGGCCTCATACATCAGGCAGTTCTCATGCTAATGCTTCAGGAACAGGAATGTAGGACTAGACTCTTGCCAACAGTAATTCAAACTACTTACTATCATTGCAATGACCATCTGTCACTAGAGTTACACATAAGCAGAACATACACAGCACAAGTGCTACACCTATGACAAGTATCCAGCACATCACATCCCATCTACATGTCAGCCCTTTTCTAAAAACATTACACACACTTGCAGCTGCTTACACCCCACCTGTCTGAAGAGGTCCCTGGAATGCAGATTTGTGTACACTGAGATTCCCTCATCTACAACCACACTCTCACAAGAGTCATCCAGTGTGCCACACCCTTTACTATGCCTACCATTGTCATACTACCATCTCAATGCATGGAACTCAGCTCATATAATACACTGGCTTGGAGTTTATAAGGCCTGGTATCACCTGTAGATTGATTCTTCTGTGAAAGGTACTGTAGGCTATTTATCAGCAAATCCCATCTGACAGGACTAGTGAGACACAGATGGAGGCCACACCAGTGATCCCCTCCATGCACACCACCCAAATGTACATGCCCCGTCCCTGCTGATGCCTCCTACTGCATCCATGTTGGAATTTGAGCCATTACATCATTAAGCTTTGACACTATTGTTGCCGTAGAAAACTTTATCAGGGTTCATGTGTCACCTTCAAAACAACACAGGACATACACAGTGTGACATCTCAACTGTGTACTGCTCCCTCTGACCAGTCCTAGTCAGAACACGTGATCATGTAATTACTGAAAGAACTTGCTCCTGATTGACCCAGCATCCTGTCAGCCTGACTGGCACCTGTCCGTGGGTCACTCTACAGATACCTGGGGTCCACCTATGGACCACACGTGCAGTCCAAAACCTCTTGTACCTCAGACACTAATTTGTCATTAGCCTCATCAATGTATACTCAAATACATAGTATTGCATCATCTGACTGTTATTTGCATCCGATTTGTGACAGTGTCCTTGAATAGCCAAATCTTGGCCCTTCCGTTGTCTGGCCCTCATTAATGCCTAAACTACAAAGTGTGACAGTGGACCAGGACCATAGTGTATGATGGTGTAAATGGCCTCCATCAAAACCAGCAACCTCGGATAATGTCCATGAAAAGGTAACACATATGAGGACCCTGACTGTTCAAATGCTGAGTAACATTTTTCAAATGATAAAGATGAGTCGTGTGTTGAATACCAGCCATTTCCTTCTGCACAGAGGCTATGATGTTTCCTGATACATTACCATCCACAGTGGCCAACTGGAGTAGAAATGTTGCGATGACACATGCCGGATCCAGACACCTGAGACATTCTCTCACTCAGCACACCAAGGTTGTCCAGTTGAAAGTCTCATTACACGTTTTCAGTGACAGGGTGGGACCATCCACGTGTAGGTGACCATGTCCTCAAAGGCTTCTCTCAAATTGTGCTATAAACAATACCCAATTGAAACAAGATTAGCTGCCACTAACTCATGCCGTGACCTGGAAGTTACAGTGACAACATACACCCTGACAGTTGACACTGGATCAATATTTGATCACACACATAAACATGTACCATCCAATCAACAAATTATTTGCAAGCAGCCAATCACAGTAGTGTCCCAGTTGTAACCTAGCAGGAAGAATGAAACATGTCACTAAACCAGGTAATGCATAAAGGGCCACATACATCAACAACCTATTTGCCATCAGGACATGAGGAATGTTGAGATTTAGCAAAAAATATCAATGCAAAATGGTATGTCAGATGTCTCCAAAGAATCAATAGGGCAAACGTCAAATGGGCAAATGGGATTACAGAATGGCAAACAGGGAATCATACACTATTTGCTTCCATGAGCCTGCTGCTGCAGGTTTAGCATTACTGAATTTGGGAAACCCTTGGATAAATTTGCAAGTCTGGAAGAGCAAACCCTAGGGTGCTGGGGGCCTAAGTCCACCTCTACTGCCCCCCAAATAGACATTATATATGCACATGTGAATCAGACACATGCATAAGGCGCATGTGTGGCCTACATGTCAAAAGGAAAACACATTTAAGATACATTAACTCGGAATTAGGACATGGTTACCCCCTTAAAAAGTGTAGGCGACAATTGCACTACCTATTTGGCCTTTATATAAGTTTGATTACCGTGATAAATGTGGACACATTTTTACTAAGGTATACATCCTGGTATACCATTCATATTTTGAAATTAGCCATCAGCAATTACCCACATATGTGTACAATTATGAGTAATATCCATTCTGACCAATCATTACTATTGCACTGTGAATACCTTCTATACATCCTATAAGAGACATTTGCCATAGCTAACCCCAAATGTGTATCACTTTAGCACCGTTTGGTCATGACAAAATTCTTTTCACAATTTGACAACTGAAAGACATATTTGTCATAATGCGTCATATTTCCACGCATACAGCTTGTGCGTCATAATTTTTGACGCATAGGAGTGCAGATAATGCTGAGTCAAAAAAATATCCTACAAATATATATAATACTATCCAGCATTACATGGCCACCATTTTTTTCCATAATGCGTCATATTTCCACGCATACAGCTTGTGCGTCATAATTTTTGACGCACAGGAGTGCAGATAATGCAGAGTCAAAATTAATTTTCATATTTAGATATCATAATTGCCAGCGGCTTAATTTTCAACTCTAGAACTGTAAAATAAGCCTCAAACAAATATAATGGACCAATGATGAAAAAATGTTTGACTCTGCATTATGTGCACTCCTATGCGTCAAAAAATATGACGCACAATCTGTATGCGTGAAAAAATGACGCATAGCGGGAAAAAATAGGCAGCCATTTTATGCAGGATGTGATGTAATAGGATATCCTGTTTACAGAATCTGTACAGTGGGTGTACTTTCACTTTCACTTTGCATTCTCAGATTATTCTAGACTGTGTGGCTGTGTGGAAAGTGTTGTCCTGTGTATTAGTGCTTTTGTGTCCAGTGTACCTTCTCAATTGTGCTTTTGTCATCATTGTCTTGTTGTTGAATACTGTCTGAGTCTGTGTTGTATTATTTTGTCAAGTCCAGTGTTTCATTTATTGTCTGTGGGAGTCTGTTGTGGGTAGTGTAATATAGGGGTTAGTTGGGCTCTTCTTCTTAAGTTTTCTTTGTTTTTCACTACTCTACCTTTCCCCATTTCCCCCTTTTCCTTTTTCTCCAACTTTTTCACCTTTGTCAGTGCTGACATGTCTGGTAGGCCACGGCTTGCCAGGATGGGTGAGGAGGAATTGGGGGGATTTATATGGCTTGTTTGCCATTTCCTCCCACTCATGCTGGAGGCTGGGGGGAAGGGTGATACAGGGGTATCACACGGAGGCCCGTAAAGTCCGGTGGGGGAAGGTGCGCCATCACTTGGTCCGTGTCTATGGTAGCCTAAGGAATGAGCATCAACTTAAGCACCGCTGGGCTGATCTGATATCCAGGGAGCAAGATCTGCTGGACCACCTGGGAATCAGGATTGGTGGCCATGTTGGTGAGTACACATCAATTACATGTCCACAATTTAAAGCTGTATGGCGACATGTGATGATTGTTACCCAATCTGCCAGATAAGTAGCTGACTGTGTGTAATGCTAGGGAAACCTACTGGGTAATTGATGCACAATGTGAAGGAAGACAAATGCTAGCAGTCAGATAGCTCATGTTTTCTACACATACCGGTTGCCTGTAGCAGTATGTAATGTAGTGCTGCCTTTGTGTCAGACAAGCAACACGTTAATGACTCACTTAGAACTCTACAGGTCACAATAGCCAGTGAAAAATGGATGTTGAAACATCCAACCTACATATGTAGACGCCATAGCTAGACTGACATTTGTAAACCCAACATGATGCTATAAATGAGTGCTGCCTTCACGTCAATTGAAGTTAGCAATGTTGTCCACACATATGTCACATGTGTGTCTGGTTGGTGTGTGGAGAAAATGACCACATAGGCTGTTTGAGTTTGAGAGGTCATGCAGTCCTCAAGTAACCAGCTTTTGGATGTCTCTCTTGGATGCACATGATGAGATGAATGCACCCCTATATTGTTGGGGCATACTAATGGAGGTGCATCTTTGACACCACATGACTGTCCAGGCCACTGCATGTGTGTAGTAGGGTGTGTAACTGTAGCAGGACACTCATCCAATGTAAATGTTTCTCAAGAATAATTCCATGCAGTATGAGCACGTGTGAAAGTGTTTCATTACGCATGTCATATTCTCACATTGTATTTGTAATTGCAATTGTTTGTCAGTGCACGGATTCTGAGTATATACTTCCTTCCATGCTTTACAGGTGGACCTGCACCGTACACTGTGGGAGAGGTGGCTCATTTTGCGGACCCCGACACCTACAGTGAGTGTTGCATGTGTGCTATTTTTAATGTTTGCTGGTGATGCATGATGGACTACTGTGTGCTCAACAGAATTCAAGGTTTGATGCGCTGCCCATTCATTAGTATTGTTCCATTAGTGGGATTTCAATTATCACTTCAGTTTGAGTATACCTATGCTTATCCATTTCTCAGATTTTGGGTCTGTAGGCCATTCCAGTAGGGTCCGCTATGGGGAATGGGGTGAGTCATGTGGAATACACTGGTTAATGTAAGAGTTGCTCTGGGACTTGTCTCGGACTGAGTCTGCATTTCAGACTGACATTCTCCCAGATAGCTTCTGCAAAAGGCTTGTCTGAAATATGCTGCTTCCCTAGTTAACGATGGACTGAGTACACTGTAGGTTGGATCTTCCGGGGGCATGTACTTCCACAAGTTGAACTAGAAGTGTGTGGGACTAGAGTGCAATGGCCTAGGTGTACATTCTACTCATGATCATGGGTGTTCTTGCTCCTCTGTGTGTGCGGTAAAATATGCCTCACTGGTAGTATGTGATGTTGGCCTAAGTCAGTACATTTTGACATGTGTGGACCTTGGATAGGACAAGGTTTAGCTGACTCCAATTTGTTGCTAGGCCTTTACTGGTGTTGTGTGTGTGGAGGCAAAAACTTGTTGAGCTTTCTAGACACTCCTGGGTGTGCATTGATTATGGGATTGTTGGTTGTTCTTCCCACCCCACCCTCAAAGACTGCCATGTGTTTGGGAATATGGTACCTAGGACTGTAGCAACCAGTATGTTACACATACTTGTGACCATTTGCAACTTTGTTTTGAACCTAGTGTACACACTCGGTTATGGCACATGAGTTCTATACTAGCAAAAACAATTACAAATGGCAGATATTGAGGGTTGTGATTGTTATCACATAGACTGACATATGTAGTGAAGGCAGTAGGCGGAGGAGGTGCAACCATAATGTCAGCTGCATTACCAATTATTTTGATGAGAAGTTTAGGCTGATGTCACCCATCATGTAGAGACATGTATATGCTAGGTGTGAGATGCCCTTTTGTATGTAGGCTTTCCATGTAATTCCTCTGAGACTTTCAATGATCTATGTGGTGAAATTAGCTGTTACAACTACAGTAAAAGTAATTTCCAATTGACCCATTGTGCTATTCCACCCAATGCATTTCCTATGGTAAATAGTTGCCCTTTCTCTTCACAGCTGCAAACATGAGTGCCGCACAGAGGCATGATTTTGAAAGGCGGGCAATGAGATACCGGCACATCCTGCAGGTGCAGTCGGGTTTCCGACGGATGGCCCGAAAATACCAGGCGGATCGGGCCTCCGGAGCATGGTGGGCCTCACCACAGGGTGGCCCAACGTTGCCCACTACAGCCACCACCACCACATCCACCAGTTCTCCCCAAGTGGCCCCAGCAACGGCGGGGACAGTTGTCCCTGCCTCTGCAGCACGACCTGGACCCAGCAATTTCAGAGTTGCAGGACAGTCCAGTGGGCTACTAACAACTCCCACACCGAGCACCTCTGCCAGCACACAGACAGCAGCAGCACCTCCTATTGACCCTGCGGCATTCCAGGCTTTAGACAGGAAAATGGACAAGTTCATTCGGAAGGTGGACAAGCTGAGCCAGGATGTGGCGTACATTAAGAAGCGGGTTAGGTCCATCAGGCGGACCCTACGGAGGGCCAACCTCTAGGACTTATTTGATTCATTTAAATGTATCCCTCCCCTCTCTCCTCTTTCCTTTTTATCATGATAGGTGGGTTTTGGGGATTAGTGTTAGGTTAGTATAGGTTGTTAGCTTAGTTAGTGTTAGGGAAGAGGGTGGGGGGTCCTTATTCTTTCTATTTTTCATTTTTGAGTGTGTTGGTGGGTGGGTGGGGGTCAACGTTGGGATTCCTGTCTGTTTAGAAATAATTTATTTTTTAAAAACAATTACAAAAAATAAAACATAAAAAATATATGATTGTTTAGGATAGTATAGTATGTGTGTAGGTTAGTATGTGTTGTCCTGCATGTGTCCTGTCTCATAATGGTGGGTGGGGGGTTGATGTTTAGATCGATTCGTTATATGTGTAGAGTAAGTTTAGATTAGGTTAGTTAGGGACAGTTGTGGGTTAGGAGTAGTCAGGTTAGATTAGTGTAGGTATGACTTTTCCCTTAGTTGCCTCTGGTGTGAATACATATGAATAAATATATAGTTAACCCTTTGCATTATGTGTTAACTGCTACTTGATCAGGGCCTTGACATCAGTGTAGGTGATTGTTTTTCTATGACATTTGGGTGCTATGCTACACACCGAAGAAAAAAGAGGTTTAACAAGGCAGCTACCCCTGTGCTAACTTGGTAAGTATCCACCATTTGATAGAACCACCATTAGTAGTTTACATGGATCACCAAGGAATTGTGTTGATGAGTATGTATTCTACATCACAAAGTGTGCTTCCAGACTTGGTATTGTGGGTAATTTATTAGGTCGGACTGCAGTGTCATGTTCAGGGACATCTTTGTAGATGAGGTGTTGTTAACACTCTTGTCTTGTTGTCTTCATTGCTGATATAGATCATGTGTGCAAAAATTCAGCATGACTTCCCTTCATGGAAGTATACTCAGAAAGGGTGATTGATGCTGTGTTTAGTTGTGTTTGCTTAGATTATACTGCATAATTTCATGTTTTAGTATTGCATGGTGCCTACATTTATCAGCCACCATTAGTTGACTTTGATTGCTATAGATGGAGCATTATTCTGACCAACACAGCATGATTGTGTGTGGTTTGTCCCTTCATCAGTTATTCTCCTCAGGATGGTCAGGCTATGATGCAATCCTGCCCACTGCACAGATGTATCAGACTACATGATGTCAGGACAGTTGTATTGACAAGCTACATGGTTGTCACACAGGCACTTTAGAGTTATCTTCTGCACAGTTGATGTGTCAAATAACACAGAGACATATTAGGTGGGCAAGTGCTATTTATTGATAGGTGCTGTAGTGCAAAATGTACATTGTCCATGTTTGCTGAGTCCGTTCTGGTGCATTCTTACATGGTGATCCTACAGAAGGGGTGTGGATGATGCTCCTGACATGCTGGGGTGATGTTACAGGCAGTGCAGAGGGACAGGATTTGCCGATTAGTAGGAGAGAGACATTCCCTGGCAATGCTGACAAGTCATACAGTGGTTAGCAGAACAGTCATTGAGTATAGTTGTAGTGAGACTGGCATTTGACAAAACGTAGGACCTTGGTCAAAGTAGGCCATGGTGCAGGGACTAGTGCTTCCAGGTACTCTTCCGTGTGAATGTGATCTGTTCCATGTCTTCTTCTTCTGATGTGTGTGTTGCCTGCTTTGTCCTTGTTGTTGTTGGTTGTGAAGGGGCAACACACACCTCAGTGTTAGAAGACGTGGAGTCAGACAACCCGGTGGCTGCTCCCTGTGAAGGTCTTAAGGGCAGTACTGCAGCAAGGAGGGCCTGCTGGTTTTTGAGAATAGCAGCTACATCACGATGGTAGGCAGCCAGGTCGGCCCTGAGGGAGTCATGATTGCATTTGTGCATGCAGTGGAAAGTTTGAGGTGTGAGGTGTTGTGGCAACTCCCTTACTGCAGTTCCTTTACAGTTTCTTGTAGTCCATGCAGTATGGATGTTAGGGCTTGCATAGCTGCTGCCTGATCTGCAGATGACATCATGCACGAGCGCACCCCCTCAAGGCTGGCTGCCATATTTTGCATCCCCACCCGCACCTCCTTGGCCAGCTCCCGCTGTACTCCAACTACAGTTCTTTCAAAGCTGGTGCCAGTGTCGTCAGAGCCCTCAGCTGTGTAGGAGCTGGCAGGTCTTGCAATTGGGGTGGTGGGTGGTTCTTCTGTGATGGCTGCTTGTTCTGTGCTCCTCCTTGTGACTGAAGGTGAGGTCTGGATGGTTTCAAGGACCTTTTGGATGGTCTCCTGGGGAATGTTTATGGGCTCGTCATCCATGTCATCAGGGAAATCAGGGACAGGCATATCGGCAGGAGATCCATGTCCCTCTGCAATGAAACAGGGTACAATTAGTGTGTCTGTGTTGTGACAATTTTGCCGTAACATGCCAGCCTTTTGATGAATTTACTTTGTTTGTTATAGGCCTATGGCCCACCTGTGTGTCACATGTATGATATAGAGTTATCTGACTTGTCTGCCTAATCGCCTCTAGGTGTTGCTTTGTACCAAATAGGGAATAGCCATCTTTTTGTCCTACTTCACCCTCTGTGTATATCTATTCTTATGGTGAGACCTTTCACTGCCTGAGGGTGTTGTGATTGCCCTGGCAGCACACTTGCCTCTCAGGACCTGCCCCACTCCCTGATTGTTCACATTGACTTAATTGTAAATGACATGTGGCATATCCTATGCATGGCAATGTTAGGATGTGATATGGATGTAGACATTGTTAATGTGTCCAGCTGATGTTGGGTAATGTGTGTTTAATTGGATTGCCCTGTTTATCGTATCAATGTCCTATATGGTCCTCTGACTGTGCAGGTGTATTACAGTGACCAGTTGCATGTGTCCCCTCCTCAATGCTGTTGTCTGAGCAGTATGACATTTGTGATGTTGCCTTGTTAGCCAGGCACGTGAAGGACCCTGACATATGCTGCATGTGTGTGTCCTTAGTGCTGTGTGGCTCCTACTGCTGTTTACTTTGGCTGATGTATGTGACAACTATGGGCATTGACATATGAGTGTACTGGGGCCTTTGTCTTGTTTCAGGAGATAGTTGCAGATGTCATCCTCACCCAATAATTTAGGTATGTATGTTCCATGGGGAGGTTACTGCCATTGGCTACTTGTGCTGCACAGAGATCAGAGGTGGTAGTGTCAACTGTTGTCGCAGTTCCATTGCAGTTGTTGTTTTGGCTACCGGATTACTGATAGGGACCTAGTTGATGTAGGAGATATTTTGGCTGACGAGTGCCAGGATGTAAGTTTGAGGTAGTGGCCTTCCCACCTGTCGAGGCTTTCCCTTAGCTCCATTGTTGTCATGACAGGATGCCCCCATGGGACTGTTGTTGGTGTTGTGTAATGTCGTGCCCCAGCTTCTGTATGTGCAGGGCATGCCCCCCTGCTGTGCCCCTTTACCCATGCCACTCCATGTATATGCTGACTTACATGCAATGTGTTGTGGTATTTCCCCCCGCTTACAGTCAACATTATTGCATTATAATTCCCCATGCGACTTACCCTGCATGTGCGTTGTCTCGTGGTAGTCTGCACTGTCCTGTCCTTGAATCCCTGTGACGATCTCCTCAGGGATGACGGCTGCAACCATCTCCTCCATGTGTTCCAGGGCCTCCTGGTGTGCTGGACTCCCCCCTCCAGTCTGCAGTGCTGCCTTCCTGTTCCTGGCCATTTTTTCCTTTGTCCTACGTTTGCAGTCATGCCAGCGTTTCTTACACTCAGTGACTGTTCTGCGTACTTCAGCCACACTGTTGATCTTGTCAACAATTTGTTGCCATATGGCCTCTCTCCTGCTGATTGGCAACTTAGAGGTGATGAACAGTTGGTGCTGGTGATCCGTCACCTCTTTAACCAGGATTTCCTGCTCCTCTGCACTGAAGCGACACTTTCTTTTTTTTCTATATATGTCCTGGTTCCTGTATAGATCATCCTGGCTGGTTCCTGGTCTGCTGTCATCTTCCTGGGGTCTGTAGTGGCATCTGGGATCCATTTTGGCTCTCCTCTGCTTAAAGGGCAGTGTTCGCGGGTATTTTTGACGCTATTGCGTAAAAAAAAATGGCGCTTTCCGGGTTGCGCTGTCGTAAATCGCCCCACAGTCATTTACGTCGCGTTAACGTCGTTTTCCTTTCCGACTTGACGCCGCGATGTGCGTAAAAAAAATGACTCCCACCGGTTGGTTGCGCCGCCGTGCGTCAAAGTATAAATTTGACGCCCGCACAGCGCATCGAAATGGCGTTAGCCGGCGGTAAAATTTTTAGCGCAAAACTGCACTGGCACAGCTTTGCGTCAAAAAGTATAAATATGGCCCTGAGACTGTTAACTCAGCAGAAGACATTTGAGCTAATAGTGAACACAAAGGAGCCAGTTCACAAACTGTACTTTATAGGATACGTTTTAAATTTAAAAATATTACTGAGTTTGGTAAAAGTGTAGTAACACAATAAAAATAAACCTTGCTTCCCGATCTTTTCCTCCTCTCTCCATCCAGCTTTCCGCACATAGCATAGGTGAAACATTGTTTCCGGGTTCATTGTATGAGACAGGTGGTAATATTCTCACTGCTTGCCACAGATTTTGTTGAATTTCCGAGGATATCTCCTAGCAATATTGATCAAATCTTTTTGCTTGGCACATCAGTCCATTCCAGATCACCAGTTTCAAGCTAGAGGGTTGTGCAGTGCCTCTCTTGGCTATCAAAGCCGCAAACCCCACCAGCATTTTCAAGGATTAGCCTGCCCGATTTATTTAAAATCTTAGCGAGGGTAGCACCTATGTGGGTCTAATACTGGACACTCCTAGAACATTGCCACACATGTCGCAGCACCATGATTCCAATGAAGAGCTAAGAGCAAAAGCCTTCCAGCCGCGTGATCCAACCAGCGTCCCTTCCAAATATGGGTTTGTTGAGACATGCACCCATTCCTGCCAGTGAACCAGGTGGCTGCCATCCACAACAAGAATATCACTCTAGTGACCTCTGGGAAGGTGAGAGGGAGCAGTCAACCGTATAGGTAGTCCATCACCCCGTCTAGACTGAGACCAGACAACTCAAGTTGGTATGTCCTGTCGTTCCACCCACCAGATAGCCTATCATTAACCACCGGGAGGTGAGATGCCCAGTCGTTCACGCAGACTGCCACCACACTAAGACCACAGTTGTCTACCTAGTACCAACACAGTGGGTCTGGGAGATCCAGGGAGAGCACTCACTCCACAGAAAAGACCAAAACATCACTGGCATCTCGTTGAACCACACCGAGATCTGGAATGGGAGGTTCTGCTGGACATAAAAGAAACAGGCGAGCATCATCCTTTTAATCAAAGCAACCCTGCCCAGGATATTAAAGGGGAGGTTTTGCCATGCAGCTGGGCTTGTTTTGGTCTCTTTATGAGAGCGTGTGAGCTCCGGTATGGTAGATATGTTGACTAGTAAGCGTTTAAAGCCCAAGTGGTGAACGCGTATATCGGACTGCCAATCAGGTGATGCTAGGTCCCCACATAAAGGAATAAGGTGTGACTTCCCCCTGTTTACTCAGAGTCCGGAGGCATCCTCAAAAGTTGCCCCGGGGTCAGCAAGAAAAGTAGGATATCATCTGCATATAATGAAGTCTGTCCTCAAACGCTTCACTCCATCTCCACCCCCACATCTGTGCATCACATTGGATTATTCAGCCAAGGGTTCAATGGCAAGAGCAAAGAGGAGTATCCTTGTGGGGTCCTGAGCTGGATTGGTAATTTGCGGGAGAGCACACCATTGACAAAGACTTGAGCTGTCGATCAATGTAGAAGAGTCACCAGGGTACGGAAACAAGGACTGAGGCCAATTTGGAGTAGCACTGCGTTGAGATGATGTAAATCAACAGTGCTGAAGGTTTTTACAAAGTCAACAAGTAATAGAGCTGTCTTCTCCCTAATATCTCTGTCATGGGATACAGCCACATGTATCTGACTAATACAGTGTGTACTGCTATTGTCAGGCATAAAACCACATTAATCAGAGTGGATTAAAGAGTGGACTGACTGCAACCTAGTAGCCAAGATCTTGGTGTAAATCGTAATGTCTGTGTTGATTGAGGAGATAGAACAATAGGAGGCACTGTTTATTGATGAGTTATCTGATTTAGAGATTACGACAATGGTTGCTAGGTCCAACTCTGGGGGGAAAAGATCCCTGTTTCCCAGATTCTGTATAGAGTCGAAGAATGTGCGGACTGACAATGTCTTGGAATTTAGAGTAATATTTGAGAGGCAAGTCATCTGGGCCTAGAGCCTTACCAGTTTTCAGGTCCCGGATGGCTGCTCATATTCAATCTTCTGCAGGTGGTGAATCTAGGGTCTTTTGCTGAGATCGTGCAAGATGGGAAAGGGGCACAACAGAGACTGGTAGTGGCTGGGTCAGCTCAGAGGCTGTATAGGTGCTTGAAGTAGTACACGAACTCTGTCACTATAGCGTCCCCATTTGTGATTAAGGACCCTGTGGAGCCTTCGATGGTTGGAATAAGTCAGGTGCAGGTAATTCTGGTGGTCAGCCTACAGAGGAGCCTACTACTTTGATCCCTGTGTTCATGCACTCGTTAAATGGTGTGGCAACACTAGTGGGTATAATGGAAGGCAACGTGATGCAGGCATATCCTATCTAGCTCTAGTTGTCAGGTCAGTCTTTCAGTCACATTTGTCACTGTCTTAATTTCTGATATGAGTATGCAAATTTCAAGTTGCTTAATGTGTTGATGTCTGTCATGATCTTTGTGTTTAAGGTATGTCTCGGTTATTCCCCGAATTGTGGGGTTGCTGGCCGCTCACAGTGAACCAACCCTTCGAACCATTCCCTCATTAATCTCGAAATAGGATTGTAACTCCTCGGACTGATGGTCCACAGACCCATTGTCCATGAGGAATGAGGCATTCAGATGCCACATGGGTCTTTTCTGATATTGTGGGACCCTGAGGCAAAGCAGCAGTGCGTAGTAACATTCTGCATGGTAAACTGGCAAACACCCCGGTTAGGTCTTGGAGGGTCTGTCTATGTAAGTGGGGAGGTATATAAATGCTGAGCAAATTATATAGTTTTCCTTCTAGAGTCTCAACCACTCCCACATAGTGACCCCGAGGGTCCTGGAAAATCGGAGTGACCCCTACAGGAAATGTTTTGTTAAGGTGAATCACCACCCCTCTGGACCCTCAACTAAAGCTGGAGTTATAAATCTAATCATAAACAAACCTGCGCAGGAAGGGGACAGAGAGTACTTAAGACAGAAATGTAAGGATTGCAGTACACTTGATATGGTCTAGTAGGCCCTTTATGTTCTTTGAAATGAGACTAAACACCGTGATGGGATTGGCCTGGGGAATCAAGGCTCAGCAATGGAGTCAGCCACAAACAGTGGAGCAAGGGACACAAGGCATGAGCGGAAGCAATTAGAATGGGAAGAACAAAGCATAGAAAACATAACCCCTATTGATACTCCCAACAACACCAACAGCCACTCGCCACCTCACACTTTTACCCATGGAGCATCTGTCACCCAACACCCTCCAACAACATAAACAGTAAATATGTCAGGGTATTGAGGGGGACCTCGTCCTATGTAAGATTTATAGCTATGAGTCAGAACATAGGTCAAGTGCCATGGGTCCAGGGTCAGTGCATATTGAGGAATAGGGTACTGAGATATTACATTGGGTTTCTGAGGAGGTCCTCCTCATCAGATACACCTGCGTCAGTGGGCTCCAGGGTGACGGCAGGTGTAATGGAAACAAGGGGTCTCTCATCCTCCATCTGGATCCACAGGGGTCCCTCTCTGCGGAGGTAGGAGAGTATCCGTGCCACCCCCACTTACCCTTGGATTTACCACTATTTCAGGTCTGGGAACGGGTAACAGCTAGGCGTGTTGCCCATTCCCAAGCTGCCTTTTGAATGTGAAAGAAGTGAGAACGAGATCCATTAATGATCCACAACTGTGCCTGGAAGAGCAACAGATATTGTAGAGACATCAACCTGAGCTTCTTCTGGACTGCATCAAAGGATTTACTTTGCTGCTGTGTGGATTTAGGGCCTCTATACTAGTTTGGAGGTCTGTCAACTGCCATCTTGGGAATGCCGGTTCAACCGCTGTTGTGATGGTGGTCGGCCGCCGTATTACAAGCCATGCTGGCCAATGGAGCAAAGACCACCTCGGTCCCGCCGGCCCGCCAGGCAGCACAGACTGCCGTGGTCATGAGTCTGCACAAACAGGCCGGCAGAGCCTGTGTTGCTGCCGGACACATTATGAGGTTGCACACCACCAATGAGACCGTGGAGGTCCAACCACCATGTCTCAGAAGGAGGAAACAGGGACTATAAAGGGAGACACTACCTGCAGGCAGCCTTACACGTCTGCTGCAGCCATGGAACCCATCACTCACATCCTGTTGCTGTTGTTCATCATCGATGCAGTGCAAAATCCATGCCGCTGTGGGTGCAACCGACCATAAGTACACACACCTACCTGTGTTAGTAACTGTAATACCAGCTCACCGCACTGTCGTTCACATCATATGGGTGTCACACTACGGGCACCAAGTACACGTCTCATTGTGTACACAGTTAAAATCATACATAAAGATGAGCACATTCACAGCCATAATACGCCCCCTTTGGGCAGGTCACTCACACTGCACTGTAAAACTACACAAAAACACATGGCCACACATCTCAGGCACAGGGATAGTGAAGGCTGCACAACATTTTCTCACGCATCACCAACAACACACCAACATTACATATACAAATACATCTCACATACTCACATTCCTCACAGGCCATGCACTGTCATCACATACAACACACATATGTATGGATGTGGCATGGAAAAAACACCAATACCCTTAAGCAGCCCTGCAATGGACACACACACATCACCCACACAACAGTACAATGGAAGGACAATGGCATGCACACATAGAGAGACACATAGACAAAGAGCACTATGCTAACAATACCTGCACAATAGGGATGGGGGCATCAGGAGCACTCAGGTTAAGGAGGCGGCACTGGGGCACATATTACTTTGCACATGCCCCTCAAGCAACATCTGCATTGGAAATGGCCCTACGTGTGTCAAAGGGACATACAGTACTACACCCAAATGACATGCCCATCTGCAGAATGTGGAAGTGCAAGTCAACAAATCATATACAACTGCATGGGGCAACATCTACAGGAACTAGCTGCAACGTACACACAACTAAATGGAAACATGCACAGGCAAATGCAACCAAAGCTAGCACTACTGAACACACTCCATGTCTGCACAAACCAAACTCAGCCTGACACAGATCAAGTGAATACATAAGCCATATCAGGGAGACAAATCTAACCCCATATATGCTCACATTGGACAACACAAGATGAAATACTCACCACAACAAACAGTACATGATGCCATGACACGATTCTTGCATGAACACCCACATATCTAAACACTCAACACATACCCTTGTCTTTGGGGACAACAGCACTGCGCACAAAGTCACAGCAGCAAAAGGAACAGTAAGCAGGCTGAAATACACACAACAGTAGACACACAACACAAGTCACTCAGGAACAACATAATGGTAGAAAAGGAATTGCAGGACAAAGGTGTACCCAATTTAACAACAACTGGGTTTATTATAATCAATAGAATTAGAACAAAGGCCTTTGGCAAGTCCATTTTTGGTCCATAACAGTGCAGTGTTGTGCCAAAACGTGATTCCTAACTTCCATGAAAACTCCACAGAAAGGGGCATCAGGGGAGCAGGCAGGCACCTTAGGGATCATTCTGGGGGGTGGGAGTCAGATTTGGGAGGGGTGACCTTCTTTTTGGGAGGTGTGTGCTTCTTCTGGGGAGAAAGATATGGGTGCTGGCAGGGGAGGAAGAGGAAGCCTTGGAGGTGAAAGGCAGGGGCTGGGAGGCTGGTGGAGGCCTCCTGGGTTGGGGACAGGCATGGAAGGAAAAGGGGTAAAGTCAAGGTCAAAGATAAAAACTTTCATAGGGATATGAGGAAGGTCATCAGAAGGGGGTCGGGATTAGGAGGTTGAGGGAGTAGTTGTCTGCTGTGTTGGTGTGGACATCAAGGGTGACTGCTTCTGGAAGGTATGCTTGTTTTTTGTGGGTGAATGAGTGCGTTTGTGTGTCTTGGGGGTCTGGAAGGTAGAGGTTCTGGGGGATGGAGTGGTGGATGTGTGTGTGACTGTTGGGGTGGTGACTATGGGTATGCTGGATGTTGTGGAAGTCTATGGTGGTCATTCTGACCTCGGCGGTAAAAGGCGCCTACCGCCGGTCAGAAATCCTCCATAATCCCGCCGCGGTCGCGGAAACCCGCCACGGTCATTCTGACCCGCAGCAGCCAAACCTCAGAAAATCCGACAGCCACAACAGACCGCCAGACCAGCGGTCGGCGGAAAAGTGGAGGTGACAAAACCTCCACCGTCACGCCAACAGAAATACGCCCATGCCATTACGACCCACGAATCCACGCGGCGGTCTTTCAAACGCGGTTTTCCATTGGCGGGACACACCGCCGCGGTCAGAATACACACAAACGAACAAAACTCAGCCACATTGGCCGATTTGAATTCCACACACCTGATACACATACACACACCACTCCCACACACACAATACAATATAAAACACCCACCCACATCACCCACAAACCCCTACGACCAAAAATTCAGAAAGAAGGCCAGAGCGAGACACCACCATCCACAAACTAGCAGCCACAGCCACTCAACACCATCACCCACACAATATCCACACACAAAACAACACACACCACCACACTCAACACACTTAACTACACATACTCCACCCCACACATCATACACACCACCCCATGGCACCCCAAAGACACCCCCGCTTCTCAGACGAAGAACTCAGGGTCATGGTGGAGGAAATCGTTCGGGTAGAGCCCCAGCTGTTCGGCACACAGATCCAATACACCAGCATTGCCCGGAGGACGGAGCTATGGCAGAGGATTGTCGACAGGGTCAACGCTGTGGGACAGCACCCCAGAAATCGGGAAGACATCAGGAAGCGATGGAACAACCTACGGGGGAAGGTGCGTTCCATGGTATCCAGGCACAACATCGCCGTGCAGAAGACTGGCGGAGGACCCCCACCTCAACCCCCACAATTTACAACATGGGAGGAGGAAGTCTTGAACATCCTGCATCCTGACGGCCTCGCAGGAGTCGGCGGAGGAATGGATACTGGTAAGTTGAAGCTTCACTACTGCTTCCCCCCCACCTGCATGCCAAATCATACCCCAACCCTCACCCCCATCCTCGAACCCCACCCTCACCCCCACCCCCATCCTCACCCCCACCCTCACCCCCACCACCATCCTCACCCCCACCACCATCCTCACCCCCACCCCCAGCACACCTATTCCCTGCCAATGTCTCACCATCACAACCCACACATCCCAAAACCTAGGCCTGCATGCGTCCACTAAGCATGGACACCCATCACCAAAGCATGCCCAATGCATATACACATCCCCCCCACAAGCCACCCTCACCAAAGCCCCCACACACGAATGCCAGCACTTGGGGACACGGGAACCCACAGATACACCCATATGCCACACATTGAAACTATAACCATACCTCTATACCCCTGCAGGACCCGACCGTCAACACACCGCCGCGGAGGGCCCAGAATTCTCCACACCCCCCACCCAAGAGGCCGTCAGCGATGACAGCAGCTCTGTCGACCTGGACACTGATGACCAGCCCGGACCATCGGGGACCTCTGGACAGTCGGTTCCCCTCACACAGGCACAGGCCACTACAGACCCAAACCCCTCTGGGAACACCAGCACAGCTCCCACCCAGCGGGCCCATGCCTCGGTCTCCAGGGCGCGTCAATCAGCGGTGTGTCTACCACTACAGGGCACCCAGGATAACCCACCACCCCAACAACAACAGGGACCTGGGGGCAGTGGTAGTGGGCACACCGGCCAGGGGGCAGAGGCCCAGGGAAACAGGGCAACTCGGAGGGCAGCTGTGCGACAGGGGGGGGACGGGCCCAGGGAACCCACTCTCCACGAGGCCCTCACCACCATCATGGGAGCATACAACCGCTCCCAGGAGACGATGGCGACGGTACTGGCCCGGTTCCAGGAGATCCAGGTACTGCAGGAGGAACACTATCGGGGGTACAGGGAGGACATCAGAGCCCTCACCTCCACCCTGGTTACCATGGTAGGGCTGCTGCAGGACCTCATCAACACCAGGACGGACACTCAACAACAACAAAGGGCCCCTGCCACTAGCCTGGACCAAGAACAGCCAACCAACTCCGCCGGCGCTAGTGGACAGGAGGCCCCCGCACAACAGCAGCCCACCAGACCCCCACCTCCTGCAGGAGAAGAACCACCCCGCAAGAGGGCCCTGAGATCTCGCAAGAAGACAGAGTAGGATGTCAAGACCCCCGCCAGCAAAGGATACCACCTGATGTCATCCCACTGTCCCACATTGTCACCCTGTCCATCCTTGAACTGCCCATGCTCCATCTCTCCACAGGCCTCTGGACAATGCACCTGTGTGACTGTTACTCTGGACTCTGCCATGGACATTCCTTCACCATAGCCCCCACCCACTTGAAACCACCCATCCCATTTTGAGCACTGAAATAAACACCTATTTTGCACAAAACTATCTGGAGTCTGGCTGTGATTTCAAAATATTGTAATTGACATGACAGTGCAAATATGTCCTTGTACATAGTGAAGTCAACAAACAGCTGCCACAAAGCTGTAGTCCATGGGGAAACGAAGCACAGGACTCGTAGTGGGGACCCCAGATCTGAAATAGGGAGGGAAAAGCCACAACTCAGTCATCATACACTGGGGCAAATAGACAGGCAGCAGAGATGCAGGAGAGTAGTTCAGATTTACTAAATTATCTTTGAATTGTTACCTGTGTCCTATTGGAAGTACTGTTCAATGATTCTGTCCCTGTTGTCTGTTTCAGCCCCGTCGTCTTCCTCCTCGTCACTCTCCACAGGTTCCACCGCTGCCACAACACCACCGTCTCGACCATCCTCCTGCAGGAAAGGCACCTGGCGGCGCAAAGCCAGGTTGTGAAGCATGCAGCAGGCCACGATGATGTGACACACCTTCTTAGGTGAGTACATTAGGGATCCACCTGTCATATGCAGGCACCTAAACCTGGCCTTTAGGAGGCCAAAGGTGCGTTCGATCACCCTCCTAGTACGCCCATGGGCCTCATTGTACCGTTCCTCTGCCCTGGTCCGGGGATTCCTTACTGGGGTCAGTAGCCACGACAGGTTGGGGTACCCAGAGTCCCCCAACAGCCATACACGGTGTCTCTCTAGCTGTTCCATCACGTAAGGGATGCTGCTATTCCTCAGGATGTAGGCGTCATGCACTGACCCTGGGAATTTGCCATTTACATGCGAGATGTACTGGTCAGCCAAACACACCACCTGGATGTTCATGGAATGGTAACTTTTTCTGTTCCTGTACACCTGCTCCCTGTCTCTTGGGGGAACCATGGGTCCCATCAATGGCACCAATGACGTTGGGAATATGTCCAAGGGTGTAGAAATCACCCTTCACTGTAGCCAATTCGCCCACCTCAGGGAAAATGATGTAGCTCCTCACGTATTTCATCAGGGCAGACAACACTCTGGATAACACCTTCGAAAACATGGGCTGAGACATCCCAGAAGCAATTCCCACTGTTGTCTGAAATGACCCACTTGCCAAGAAATGGAGTACTGACAGGACCTGCACCAGAGGGGGAATCCCTGTGGGTTGGCGGATGGGGGACATCAGGTCGGGCTCCAGCTGGGCACACAGTTCATGTATAGTGGCACGGTCAAGACGGTAGGTCAGGATAATGTGGCGTTCTTCCATTGTCGACAGGTCCACCAGCGGTCAGTACACGCGAGGATTCATCCGTCTCCTCGCCAAACCCAGCGGACGGTGCCTAGGAAGGACAACATGAAGCACACAGTCAAGCAACCCACAGGTACGTACTCACAGCTAGCACAGTAAACGATTCTCTATGCAGTGAATGGCGTGTCTGAGTGGCTATGCAAGGCCTAGGCCTGTGTGACGCAGTTGAAATTGAGCCATGTGGACCCTCGAAATGGCGGCTGCCTGACCTGTGAAGTGTGACAATGGGATGTGAGGTCAATGCGCTGGCGTGGCACACCGCGGCGGTCAGCGGTCGAAGACCGCGGCGCGAAGCCGCATTGGTTAACATTGAAGCCTATGGGTTTCAGGAGCCAATGGCGAAGGGCGCCGGCGGTGGCGGTACGCACCGCCGCGGTACGCACCGCCGCGGACGTGACCGCCATTTTCTGTCTACTTATCCACTTGCGACTTGAACTTTCACAGGAGAGGACCTATACTGCAAGTGTTGCTGTGACCTCGGTCTGGAAGGGACAATGGCTGCTGCGACTGGGGAAAAGGCCCCTGCCTTCACTGGAGAGGAGTTGGAGAAACTTGTGGATGGGGTCCTCCCCCAGTATGCGCTACTCTACGGTCCTCCAGACCAACAAGTGAGTTTAATTCAATATGGATTTGGGGCCACTGGCTGGCTTGGGGGCCTGGCGGGGGGCCTGGCGGGGATGGGGGGGCATGTTGGGCCTGGCGGGGGGCATGGCGGGAGGCCTGGCGGGGATGGGGGGCATGTTGGGGCTGGCGGGGGGCATGGCGGGGGGCCTGGCGGGGATGGGGGGCATGTTGGGGCTGGCGGGGGGCATGGCGGGGGGCCTGGCTGGGATGGGGGGCGTTGGGCCACTGGCAACGAAAATGCAGACAAACTTGAACGTGGTATTTCTCCCTCCCTGTACGTGTCACATAGGTCCGTGCCCATGAGAAGATCGGGATTTGGCGTGCCATCGCCAAGGAAGTCCGGACCCTGGGGGTCCACCATCGACGGGGCACCCACTGCCGCAAGAGGTGGGAGGACATCCGCCGCGGGACCAAGAAGACCGCTGAGTCTCTGCTGGGGATGGCCTCCCAACGTAGGTGGGGTGCCTGCCGTCAACTGACCCCCCTGATGTTCCGGATCCTGGCGGTGGCCTACCCTGATTTGGATGGGCGCGTGAGGGCAGCACAGCAGACACAAGGGGGAGAGTCCAAGCATTATCTACTCTGTTGTCGCGCAGTGGAGGTGTCTGGGTGGGGGAGGAGGGCTGTGGGTCCCCCTAGGCCAGGGCGATATCTGTAGGCTGGGCACCCCCGTAAGCCCCTGTGTCCCCAGCCACCACCCTCAGTAGTGTGTCAGTACAGCCATCACTGGGCCGTGTCATCCATGGGTGCAGTTGTCAACTCTAGGCGTGTAGGGCATGTTCCACGGAATGCGTAGCGGACCCCAAGTGCGCAACTTAGTGCAGGGGGCATCTGTGTCTGTCATGTCCGCTAACTGTACCGGAGATCCATGTACTCAATATCCCTTTATTTCTCTCTCCCCCCCCCTTTTTGTTTGTCTTTCTGTGCTTGTGTGCATCAGCATCATCAGGCGGAGGAGAAGTGGCATCGGGGCAGGAGGGAGCTGCATCTCACATGGCCCAGGAGGGCCATGCCACAGAGTCTGACTGGACCAGTGAGACGGAGGGCGAGGGGAGCTCCACGACGGGGACGACTGGACCCTGCAGCGACACGGACACGCCCTCGGAAGGGAGCTCCCTTGCGGGGGTGGCACCATCCGTGCCCCCCGCCATTACAGGTACAGCCGCCACCCAGCGCACCATCTCCGCCCTCCCAGCAGCCCCTCAGCGTTCGCCCCGTGCCCGCTCTGCCAGGAAGCCGGGCATCTCCTTCGCCCCAGGCACCTCAGGCCCTGCCCCTGTTACCCCCGCTGCCCTCAGTGCGGAGCTCATTGACCTCGTGAGGACGCTCATTGTTGGGCAGACTACCCTTTTGAATGCCATCCAGGGGGTGGAGAGGGAGGTTCATCGCAGCAATGCGTACCTGGAGGGCATTCATTTGGGTCAGGCTGCCCATCAGCGATCGTTCCAGGCTCTGGCCTCAGCACTGACGGCAGCCATTGTCCCTGTCTCCTGCCTCCCTCTACTAACTCCCTCCTCCCAGTCTCTTGTTCCTCTGCCTGTCCCACCCACACCATCAGACCAGCCTGCACACACCTCAACACCCAAGAGAAGCTCATCCAAACATAAGCACCACAGATCACGCAGACATTCACACACGCAACATTCCAATGCAGACATGCCAACAGTCACTACCACCTCTGTGACCCCCACCTCCTCGTATCCCTCCTCCCTCCCTGTGACGTCTACACTCACACCTCCATTCACCTCACCATCAGCCAGTGTTTCCATCACCAGCACACCCTCCAGTCCAGTCCGCACATGTGCAGTCACCACCCCCACTGCCATTTACACGTCCCCTGTGTCCTCTCCCACTGTGTCTGTCACCCCCTCTTCCACACCACACAAACGCAGCCACCCACCCACCCAACAGCCATCCACCTCACGACAGCCTATCCTGCACCTGCACCCAAAGACAGCAAACGTGACTCACCTACAACCACATCCTCTCCCTCCACTCCCATTCCCACTGTACCTACCACTCTCCATTGTCCCAAGAAACTCTTCCTCGCCACTGCTAACTTCTTTCCTGACCCTGAGCCCCCCCCTCCTTCTCGTCGGGGTAAGAAGAGCACCTCATCCACCACCAGCCCTGCAGCCCCCTTGACAAGGGTGCAGGGGTATTGGAGCCCACCAGCCTGCATGTCTGGATCTTCGCCCAGCAGCAAGGGGACAGCCAGCCCACCCCCTGGGAAGAGGAGCAGAAGGCGGAAGGGGCGCCGCAGGAGCCCGGCTTCTACATCCCCCCCGGACACCACCCAGACACAGTCACCAGCCACAGCTCCAAAGGGAGGAAAGGGCCACAGACTCCCGACTAAGGAGGGCAAGGGCAGCAAGTCGGAGAGGTCAGGCTGCAGGCCTGCTGCCCAGGAGGAGCCCACCACCCCCATAGCCGCTGGCCAGGGAGGACCCAGCCCAGCTGGCCAGGAGGGCCCCACCACCCACAGCCCAGGTGGGCATTGAAGGAGCACCATCCCCGCTGCCCAGGAGGGCACCACCAGGCAATGAGCAGTTGGCCATAGACCGGCCGCCGTCTCAAGAACCGCTGAACTGGGCCCCGCCGTCTCAAGAACCGCTGAACTGGGCCCCGCCGTCTCAAGCACCGCTGAACTGGGCCCCGCCGTCTCAAGAACCGCTGAACTGGGCCCCGCCGTCTCAAGCACCGCTGAACTGGGCCCCGCCGTCTCAAGCACCGCTGAACTGGGCCCCGTCGTCTCAAGCACCGCTGAACTGGGCCCCGCCGTCTCAAGAACCGCTGAACTGGGCCCCGCCGTCTCAAGCACCGCTGAACTGGGCCCCGCCGTCTCCAGCACAGCTCCGCTGGGGACCGCCGTCTCAAGAACCGCTGAACTGGGCCCCGCCGTCTCCAGCACCGCTCCGCTGGGGACCGCCGTCTCAAGAACCGCTGAACTGGGCCCGCCGTCTCAAGAACAGCTGAACTGGGCCCCGCCGTCTCAAGCACCGCTGAACTGGGCCCCGCCGTCTCAAGCACCGCTGAACTGGGCCCCGCCGTCTCAAGAACCGCTGAACTGGGCCGCGCCGTCTCAAGCACCGCTGAACTGGGCCCCGCCGTCTCCAGCACAGCTCCGCTGGGGACCGCCGTCTCAAGAACCGCTGAACTGGGCCCCGCCGTCTCCAGCACCGCTCCGCTGGGGACCGCCGTCTCAAGAACCGCTGAACTGGGCCCCGCCGTCTCAAGAACCGCTGAACTGGGCCCCGCCGTCTCAAGCACCGCTGAACTGGGCCCCGCCGTCTCAAGAACCGCTGAACTGGGCCCCGCCGTCTCAAGCACCGCTCCGCTGGGGACCGCCGTCTCAAGAACCGCTGAACTGGGCCCTTCAAGGCAAGACCCGCTGAACTGGGCCCTTCAAGGCAAGAAGCGCTGAACTGGGCCCTTCAAGGCAAGAAGCGCTGAACTGGGCCCTTCAAGGCAAGAACCGCTGGCCCTTTGGCAGACGTGGCAGGGCAGGATCTGTCTCGGGCAGGGCTGCAGGATGTCCTCTGGCCAACATGCCTCCTCCAGTGGCAGTGGAGTCTGTTATGGACTGTTTGGACTGTGGCTTTGCTCTCCCCAGGATGGCCCAGTGGGCAGGCCACCCACTGTATGGACTGTATGGACTGTGGCTTTGCTCTCCCCAGGATGGCCCAGTGGGCAGGCTACCCACTGTATGGACTGTATGGACTGTGGCTTTGCTCTCCCCAGGATGGCCCAGTGGGCAGGCCACCCACTGTATGGAATGTATGGACTGTGGCTTTGCTCTCCCCAGGATGGCCCAGTGGGCAGGCCACCCACTGTATGGACTGTATGGACTGTGGCTTTGCTCTCCCCAGGATGGCCCAGTGGGCAGGCCACCCACTGTATGGACTGTATGGACTGTGGCTTTGCTCTCCCCAGGATGGCCCAGTGGGCAGGCCACCCACTGTATGGACTGTATGGACTGTGGCTTTGCTCTCCCCAGGATGGCCCAGTGGGCAGGCCACCCACTGTATGGACTGTATGGACTGTGGCTTTGCTCTCCCCAGGATGGGCCAGTGGTCATGGAGTCCCCTCGTGGATCTGGCGTCGTGTACTCAAGTGGCTGAGGTGCCCCCCCTTCCCTTCCCCCTGAGGTGCCTGTCCTATTTTCTTTCTGATGCCCCTGCAGTGTTCTCTCCGTGGAGTTCTTGTCGTGGGACTGGGCCTTGCCCCTTTGCACAGGACCCCTGTGGTCCACGGACAGTGGTTGGACTACATTTAGTAGCTGTATATATTTTGTACATAGTTTATTTATTTATTGGGATTACTGGTGTCCATATTTCAATATATCTGCCCGTTTATGATCTCTTCTTTTGGTCTTTGCATTATTTCGGAGGGGGGGGTTTGTGGGTTGTGACAGTGATCTGTGGGAATGCATTGATGTGTGTGTTGTAGTGGGTGTGGGTGGGTGGGTGTGTGCCGGTACTCTTTTCCCTCCCCTGTGTCGTAGGTGCAGTACTCACCGATGTCTTCCGCGCCGCCGGGCGTGCTCCTGGTACAGGAGCAGGTATAGGAGTGCGGGGATGACCTGCAACTCGGGTTCCATACTGCCGGAATCTCGCGTGGAGTGCGTAGAGGTGAGCGTTTTCCCGTTCGTAGTCTGTTTCCACCGTGTTTTTATCGGCGGTGCTCCCGCCCCGGAAAAGGTGGCGGATTGGTGGGTCGTGATAGGGTGGGCGGTACATTGTCTGCCGCCTGGCTGTTGGCGGGGACCGCCGCGCTGTTTGTTTGTTCCGCCGTGGCGGGCGGAGTGTTAATGCGGCGGGCTGTGTTGGCGGTTCCCGCCAGGGTCAGAATTGCATATTTTGGACCCCCGGCCTGTTGGCGGCTTGGCCGCCGCATTATCACCGACCGCCAGGGTCAGAATGAGGGCCTATGTGTCTGTAGTTGTGACGTCTGAGGGTGTGGTGCTTGTGGTGGATGTCTAGGGGTCTGCTGGGGTGGTGTCTGCGGGTATGATGGGTGTGGTGGGTGTGTCACTGACTGTTGGTGTGATGCCTGTTGGCATCCTGGATGCTGTGTGTGTGATGCTGGGGGTGTCTAGGGAAGTTGTGACTGTTGTGTCTGTGGGTGGCTGTTTGCTTGTGTGTTGATGTGTTTTGTGGTGCTTGTGTTGTGTGTTCTCCTCTTGTGTGTTGAAGTGGATGCATGAGTATCTGTATGTTTGCTTTCGCTAGGTAGGGAAAGTGGGGGATTTGAACTGGGAAGAGGGAGGTAGAGGGGGAGGAAGTAGGGGAGTGCTGCTGTCAGTGTGGAGGCCAGAGCCTGAAAAGATTTCTGTAGGCCAGACATTGCACCATGAATACCTTCCAGGAATTCATTGGTCTGTTGTAGCCGACTTGCCAGTCCCTGGATGGCATTCACAATGGCTTTCTGACCCACGGAGATACTTCTCAGGAGGTCAATAGCTTCCTCACTGAAGGCAGCAGGGGTAACAGGGGCTGGGGATGAGGTGCTTGCACCAGAGGAGTCCCCCATCCTCTTGGGTGAGCGGGTACGGCCAACTGGGAGCAACAGGGGGTGGCGGTGATAGAACAGGGAGTGACAGACAAGGATGGTAAAGAAGGATGCCCCGATGGGTCCGCAACGACTAGGGAGTGTCCACTGGAGGAAGAATCCGATGATGATGTTGATGTGGCACTCCCCTTGCCCTCTAGGCCACTGGGTCCCTCCGTATCAGTGGTGTCATGACCCGAGTTCCCATGGCCAGCTGCTTCCCCACTCGGCTGTGCCCAGTCTCGTTCGCTTGCTGGTGCTGATGATGAAAATACAAAGAGAAATAAGGTCATCACACGTCCATGATCACACTTGAACAACAGCTCTGATTAGCATACAGTACCATTATGTCAAGTAGGCCCCAGTAACAAAGTCCACCTAAGTGTCTCATACATGTGCCATACCATATGCA
This sequence comes from Pleurodeles waltl, assembly GCF_031143425.1. Taxonomy (NCBI): domain Eukaryota; kingdom Metazoa; phylum Chordata; class Amphibia; order Caudata; family Salamandridae; genus Pleurodeles; species Pleurodeles waltl. The sequence continues at coordinate 1,238,511,658 of NC_090447.1, read as the reverse complement.
TAGTTACCATCTGAACTGTCAACAGTTGCCCACAGGAAAAACAGGAACACAAAGAACTACAATTGCATGGCAGAAGTTGTGTAATGCAAATGGCCATAAAACCATTAGGAGACACCATCAGCCTCAATTTTTTTCCCTATTGGGCAGACTGCTTTCACCTGTTGGCAAACAGTAGTAGAACAATGCAAAATGCATTTTCACAGATCCCATGCAAGATCATGCACACATCTATTTGTCGATAAATCAATTATGGTACTAATACACAGTAAACTTGTCACCCCGTGGGGGGGGTGGGTCTCCAGGCACTGTAATGAAGCTGCATATACCATCCTGCTGGCAGTGGTGGCCGAAGATCCAGGTCTTGAGTTGCTTCCTGAACACAATGAGAGAGGGAGCAGCATGAAGGTGGAGGGATAGGTTGTTCCAGGTCCTGATGGTGAGGTAGGAGAAGGGGCATCCTCTGGTATGCTCAGGGCAGATGTGTGGGACGTGTGCCTGAGTGAGGGTGGCTGAGTGGAGCTCACTCATCGGTTGGTTGAAGTAGAGGAGACTCTTGAGGTAGGCAGGTCCTGTGTTATGGAGGGTCTTGCAAATGTGGGTGGGGAGTTTGAAGTGGCAGTGCTGTTGCATGGGGAACCAGTGGAGATTCCTTAGGTGGAAGGTGATCCTGGTTCTTCTGGGGAGATCAAGGACCAGTCTTGTTGAGGTGTTTTGGATAGTCTGGAGGTGGCTGAGGAGCTGCTGGGAGATTCCGGTGTAGAGAGCGTTGCCACAGTCCAGGCAGCTGGTGATAAGGGTTTGGGTGACGGTCTTCCTGATGTGGAGGAGTAGGCAACGGAAGCTCTTCCAGAGCATTCCGAGGATGTGGAAGCATGAGGAGGAGATGGCATTGACCTGTTGCCCCATAGTGAGTTGGGTGACCAGGATAATTCCTAGGTTGTCTGCTTGGTTCGTAGGTGTGGGTTGGGGTCTGAGGGTCGGTGGCTACCATGAGTCATTCCATGTGAAAGGGTTGCTTCCGAAGATGAGTATTTTGGTCTTGTCAGAGTTCAGTTTGAGGCAGTTGGACTTCATCCATTCTGTTACACCGGTCATGATATTTGGAAAGTTGGCTCTGGTTGCGTCTGAGTCGTCAGAGAGACAGACCAGGTGTGTGTCATTGGTGTATGAGACAATGTGGAGTCCATGGGATCATACTATTTCCGCAAGAGGGGCCGTGTAGGCTTTGAAGAGGGTGGGGCTGAAGGAGGAGCCCTGAGGTATGCCACAAATGATGTCCTTGCCATTGAAGGCGTAGGGAGGGAGGAGGATTCTTTATGTGTGGCCTGAAAGGAAAGAGGTGATCCATTTGAGTGTGATGCCCTGGATGCCTGTTATGTAGAGTCTGGTGATGAGTGTGTGGTGAAAGATGGTGTCAAAGGCGGCAGAGAGATCAAGAAGGATGAGGACCTCTGATCCACCACAGTCAAGGAACCATCTATTGCCATCAGTGGCTGAGATGAGGATGGTCTCTGCTATGGTTTGGGTGGAAGCCGGATTGGGAAGTGTCCAGTAGGTTGTTGAGTTTGAGGTATTCTGTGAGTTGGCGGTTGATGATCTTTTCCAGTATTTTAGTGGGGAATGGAAGGAGCAATATGGGACAATAGTTTTTGGCTGTGGGTTTCTTCAGGAGGGGCTTAACTTCCACATGTTTCCAGGAGTTGAGAACGGTGGCTCTGGAGATGGAGGTGTTGAGTATTTTGGTGAGGGGTTCAGTTTTAGAACTGGTGGGGACAGGGAGGATCCTGAATGTGTGGAAGACATGATGATGAACGTGTCTTCTGTGGAGATTTGTTTCCATTCTGTGAACCGGTGAGGAGAGGTGGGTGAGATGGGATGCGAGGGAGGGCGATGTTGGAGGGCTGGGGGTTGAAGTTGCTGTAGATGTTGATTAGCTTGAAGTGGAAGTAGCCCAATAGTTTGTGGGGCAACAGCTTTGGCAGCAGATGTTAGCCAGGTGGAGAGGTTTGGATGCAGTTTTCGAGGAAGATTGGGGAGATGGTTCTGGATTCTTTGAGGCGATGACCAATGGGATTTCTTTTACCTTGGTCCAACTTCGACGGAGGAGTGAGGGGTGTCTTGAAGTGCCATTGGGTAAAAGGTCGACGGTGAAGTTTATGATGTTATGGTCTGTCCACTTTACCTCAGTGGTGTGGGAGAATTTGATCTGTTACTTGAGGAGAAGATGGGTTCCAGGGTGTGTCCTGCGCAGTGAGTTAGGGAAGTGACTAGCTGAGAGAGGCCTAAGATGCTCATGAGTTCAGTGCAGTTAATGTAATATACTTGGTGGAAGTTGAGGTCCCCTAGGAAGAGGTAGTGGTCGGAGTCTATTGCCAGATAGGTGATGAAGTTTGAAATGTGATTGCTATTCCTCCACTGTGTCTGCTGGGTTTGTCGTGGTGGATCATCTTGTAGCGTGTGGGGGTAGAGATGGCGATGTCTGGAGCGGATGAGGGGTGAGCCAGGTTTCCGTGATGAGTGTAACATATGGGTTGAGGATGTTGGTGGTTTTCCTGATTTTGGTGGCATGTTTGCTAAGGGGTCGAATCCTGAGTAGGATACAGTGGAGGTGGGGCATGTGGTGGTGTCTTGGTGGAACTTATGTCGGAGGTGAAGTGTCATGTGAGGCAGGAGATGGGGCCATGGTGGTTCATGGAGAGGTGATGCAGCAGTAGGGGCTCTGGGTCTGAGGTTCTTGATTTTGTTCAATGAGTAATAATGCCGGGTCGAGGCGCGTGGGGTTCTGGTGATGGGCATGGTCCAGGAGCGGGTGGGCGCAGATAGGCTTGCCTGTGGTGCACCTTTGGCGTAACAGAAGCACGATCACTGCACAGTCGTGCAGCAACTGCTAATAAGTAGGACCTCGGGCAGGGCAAAGGGGAGCGGGCGGCAAAGGGCAGGAAATGGCGGGAGGGAAGGCGAGGCCTGGATCTAGCGGTCACAAACTGGGCACAGAGCAAAGTGAGAGGGAGAAAAACAGAGGCAAAAAAGGACTAAAGGCATCTGGGCAGAAGGGAGACAAAAGGGGCTGGAAGGGTGCAGCATGGCACAGAACGGGTCGAATGGAGGAGTAAGAGGAGGCTACAAAGGCAGGATGCTAAAAAGGCAGGAGGGCAGAAAGAGTCTGAAAGGTACTGAACAGCTCAGAATGGAGTGGATGGAGGAGGAAGAGACTAAAATGGCAGTAGGGCAGAAGGAAAGAAAGAGGCTAAGAGAACACAGAATGGATCGAAGGACAGAGAAGAGGTGCAGAGGGCAGTGCAAGTTGGGAAAAGTGAAGTGACAAGCAGGCACAGCAACAGGAAAGCAGGAGCAAGTATGGGCGCAGAAACTAGCATCTAAGCAGCAGGACGAGTGGTAGGTGGGAGAGCGGTGCAAGGACCTGTCACATACATAAAGACCCAACAAGGAGAACTGATTATACAAAATCATGCCATGTTGATGACAATAGGATAATATCCTGTAGAACGTCACAATGGAAACATATCAACAATGTACACTTCACCAAGTGATATTTGTCCAAATAGAGTCATGGAGGTAGTATTAATGTTGCTCAGATAGCCCACACGTGGCATGGAAATGGACACTGTAGACATCATGTGCAATATATCAGTGAGATATGTCCCCAAAATTCACAACACTATGACTCAGCACGCCCCAGGGTAATCACCACTTATGTCTGACACCCCTTACTATGACAAACTCGGAGTGCATCAGCAGAAGCCATTAGTCCCTTGAATGTTGGAGAGGCCCTGAAATTTGCAAGCACCTGTTGAAGATCCTCAGCATGTTGCTCAATTGGAAGCAACATCACTCTCCACATTTTGGTCATGCAAACTCAGATGTCTGTCTGTAGATGAATGCCTGTACCCAAATACATGTGATATCTACATAACTGCAAGTCACTCCATGATGCATGTCAACAGTCAGGACACAAACCTTACCCATTACACATGTGTAGTGCATCTTTCCGCTTGATGCTACATCAAGGGCATAGATATGTACATTGTGGCTCTAAACTCTAGGCCTATCTGCCATGTCCCTCACTGGTACTGCAGTTGTACATGCCAAATGACATGCTAGGATGGGTGAGGGTATGTGTCAGCCAATACATAATGGTGACACACTCCTGTATGTGGCACAACAAAAATGTAGCCCCATGGTAAATGGCCTATTCCACAAACAATGTGAGAATACAGACATCATCCCATCAACATAGGCAGACCATGCATGAAACTGTAGCTCACAAATGTTTAATACAGAGAAAGGGACACATGCTGACATGTAGACAGAAGGAATGTTGGCAACAGTGATGACACATAAATCATATCAATGGACATTCCCCACTTACCAAGGGAAAGTAGTGATCTATAGCTGCATCCGTAGAACAATATAAGCCCTGTCACATGTATGTTGGACATCTTCACAATACAGACTGCAGTGAGGCACCAGCACCCATCATATGCTGAAGACAACTAGCCTCTGGGTTGCAGATGCCAACATACACATTTACCCAGGCATATGGCAGAGGACATTGATCAATCACCTACTTACCTTTGGCCTGGAACATTTAGGAGTAGTGGTCTGATGCACAGAAATTATACCTGCTACAACAACAAACAGTACTTGATTGATCAATGTACACACCCATATGTCGTCCCTGAAGAGCAAGTGGTTTGTGGATTTCACCCAGTGTGTTCTTGGTCCCTGGAACAATAGGCAAGGCACATCAGTATACAACACATAACATGGCTACACAAATAATCACTCATACTGTGTTACACATGGCTCATCTCTAATTGTCAGGAGGAGCTGTCAGAATAGGAATCAATCACTTGGCAATGGGAGAGCCAGGAATATGACCTGTGCACACCCCCTTGTGGCTGCTGTGCTGCTCTCAAACGCCCATTAAGCTCTAGATAGACCACCACTAGAATGCACGTTATTAGGGGGTTAATGGTCCGATAGGAACTCCGCCCATGTTGGAAGGAAAGCCCCAGCTGAGCCTCCATGAGAATCCAGGCCCAGTGTCTCAGGTCCTTTTTCTGCAGTGGGCGCTCTGCCGGCTGTGAACCTCCAAGGCCCGCACCTTCTTGACGATGGCTTTCCATATTCCCTTCTCTTGATGGGCGTTGACCTGCATGGATGCAAAAGACAAATCAAGAGATCATGTTCATAAGTCTCATCACAAATGGTTGAGTCACATGCATGTCAGCAACATCAAGCTAGAACTTTAATATTTTTCAATACTTCCCAAGTGTGACACATACAAGCCAATAAGTACAGGACCATGACTGCAGACATAAATTTCCCAATCTGCAGAACAACCCATCACCTTGCTCAGTCCCTACAATAACTAAGCAAGCTTGCTAACATCATGTGGGCCATGTTCTAGCAACCTGACTGAGACGTGAGCCACTATGAGACACATCACACCTCTGTGGCTCACCATTGTAGTATATTGCAGGGCACAGATGGCATTTAACAGTAGGACACAGTCCTCCCCCGTCAAAGGTCATTTCTGCGGTCGGGATATCCATTCACTTTTTGAGGGGTTTTTGTGATGCACACATTTGAGTTTGGTCCAGATACATGTTGTGGACACATGTGTGGCAAACCATGGGGGTCACATGTGACCCTTGAGTTATTAGCAGCTGTAATGTGTACTGGTTGCCATGTCTATCCCTTCTAAAATGACTTGTCACATGTTATCATTGACATGCATAATTTATTTAGCAGGGACACAATGACTAACGTTAGAACTCATTTCTGGTCATATATAGGTACCCAGGGAGAGGGATGATGCACCAACCACCTGTCTACCGTCCACTGCCAGACCTTCAGACAAGGGAAGAACCACACATCATACTCCTATATAGTCTGAATTGACAAACAAAAGTGAACTTATGTCATCAATTGGGGCCAGATCTGATGCCAGCTATTAGTTATCCAACCAGCATACCACCCATTGCACAAGCCAGGTCAGTAATGCACTTCCTAGCCACAGGGTCCTTCCAACATACAGTGGCCCTGTCAGCTGGCATGTCCCAACCTATGGTCAGTCTGGTTGTGAAAGATGTCCTCTCAGCAATGTTGAAACACCTAGACAGCTACATCCAGTTTCCCCAACGTGAGAATTTAGCCCAAGTGAAGGCTGACTTTTATGGTTTTGCACACCTGTTGGCTTGGTCCTACCACATGCCAATGAACAAGTATACCACAACAGAAAGAACTTCCATTCCATCAACTTTCAAGTTGTATATTTGGCAGATATGTACATTTTGCAGGTCTGTGCCCATTTTCTGGGTTCAGTCCACAATTCCTTCATTATGCAGAATAGCACTATCCCCCAGCTGATGTCACAACTGTACCCAGAGGGGATCTGGCTGGTTGGTAAGTCACATCTGTGCTGTTTGCGTGTGTGCAATGTCTGATGCCACAATTCTGATAAAAGGAACTTGTTGCACATATGACTCATTCCTTTACAGGACACTCTGCCTATCCTAATCTTCCTTGGTTGTTGACGCCAATAAGGAATCCAACTACGCCAGGAGAAGTCCGCTTCAATGAGGCCCATTTAAGAACACAGCAGGTAGTGGAGCTGGCGTTTGGGCTCCTGAAGGCCAGATTTAGGTATCTGAACTGGGCCGGTGGCTCCCTCCTCTACTCACCCGGAAAAGTGTGTTAGATCACTGAGGCATGCTGCATGCTCCACAACATTGTCCTGCAGAGTACATCCCAGAGGAGGGGCAGACTGCAGTGCCACCAAGTGAGACTCCTGAGATGCCAAATGAGGGTGACCGGAGTGAGAGGAAGGACTTGGGGGAATATCTCATCAATAGCTACTTTTATTGAGTGTAAGTATGTCATGTGATGTAATGACTGTGACCTTTCAAAGAACTGTAGTTAGAATGTGTGGGGTTGAGGTTTTTGGTAAAAACTGGTCAGTTAATACTCTGCAATATTCAAGGCACTTGAAGTGTTAGCCTTTGACATATTCCCACCTTGATGTAGCTACATGGTTTGTGTCAGTCTCATTGCAATGTCATTTCCTTTCCGGATGCTTGCCATATGAATTGTGTATTAGGACTTTTTTAAGCCTATACTCCTTGTTTTGTCTTTGTATAGGGACCTTCACCAGGACATCCTCATGTGGGCATTTCTGAGTTGTGACATTGGCAGGTATATGATGCTGTTCCGACATAGGAAGTGGACATGGATTGTTCCAGGTAATGTAGTTCACAGAGTTGGGGTGTTTGAGACCTGTGCCGAGGCAGCTTAAACAGTGTTTGAGTGGAAGTTGAGAATTGCACATTGTACTTGTTTATTGTGGTGTGTTGATTGCACTATGTGTGTGATCATGTGGACATAACATTTGTTGCAAGCATTGCATTCACCCTTCACACAGGCTAAACATTATTCTTGTATGAACTATATGTAGCTGTGGATGTGTTTCATCATTGCACGCCACAGTGCCTGTGCCACAACACTGGCATATGTTTGGGTCATACCACCAGAGGCAATCAATCAATCAATCAATCAATGACACTTATAAAGCGCGCTACATACCCGTAGGGTCTCAAGGCGCTGGGGGGGGGGGGTGCCGCTACTGCTCGAATAGCCAGGTCTTCAGCTTCTTCCTGAAGGAGAGGTGGTCTTGGGTCAGGCGCAGGTCGGTCGGGAGGGAGTTCCAGTTCTTGGCGGCCAGGTAGGAGAAGGACCTTCCTCCTGTAGTCGCTCTTCGGATGCGGGGGACGGCGGCGAGGGCGTGGTTGGCTGATCGGAGGTGGCGCGTGGGAGCGTAGAAGTTGACTCGGCTGTTGAGGTAGCTCGGGCCTTGGTCGTGTAGGGCTTTGTGTGCGTGGGTGAGGAGGCGGAAGGTGATTCTCTTGTTGACGGGGAGCCAGTGCAGGTCTCTCAGATGTCCGGAGATGTGGCTGGATCGTGGGATGTCGAGGATGAGTCTGGCTGAGGCGTTCTGGATCCGCTGGAGTCTCTTCTGGAGCTTGGCGGTGGTACCGGCGTAGAGGGCGTTACCGTAGTCCAGTCGGCTGGTGACGAGGGCCTGGGTGACGGTCCTCCTGGTCTCGGTGGGGATCCACCAGAAGATCTTCCGAAGTGTGCGTAGGATGTTGAAGCACGCCGAGGAGACGTTGTTGACCTGCCTGGTCATGGAGAGGGAGGAGTCCAGGATGAAGCCCAGGTTGCGTGCATGGTCTGTCGGTTTGGGTGCGGTGCCCAGGGCGGGAGGCCACCAGGAGTCGTCCCAGGCGGAGGGTGAAGAGCCCAGGATGAGAACCTCCGTCTTGTCCGAGTTCAGTTTCAGGTGGCTGGTCGTCATCCACTCGGCTACCTCTTTCATCCCTTCGTGCAGGTTGGCTCTGGCGGCGGCGGGGTCGTTGGTCAGGGAGAGGATCAGCTGGGTGTCGTCGGCGTAGGAGATTATGCTGAGGTTGTGTTTGCGTACGATGGCCGCGAGGGGGCTCATGTAGACGTTGAAGAGGGTGGGGCTCAGAGATGATCCTTGTGGGACGCCGCAGATGACTTCGGAGGCCTCTGACTTGTACGGTGGTAGGCGGACTCTCTGTGTTCTTCCGTCGAGGAAGGAGATGATCCATTCCAGCGCCTTGTCCTTGATTCCGATGTTGCTGAGGCGCCGTACTAGGGTGCGGTGGCAGACCGTGTCGAATGCCGCGGAGAGGTCTAGGAGGATGAGGGCCGCTGTTTCTCCATTGTCCATCAGGGCTCGGATGTCATCGGTGGCGGCGATGAGGGCGGTCTCGGTGCTGTGGTTGGCTCGGAAGCCGGACTGTGAGGGGTCGAGGGATCCGTTCGTCTCGAGGAAGGCGGCCATCTGCTTGTTGACGGTCTTCTCGATGACTTTGGCTGGAAACGGGAGAAGCGAGATGGGGCGGTGATTCTTGAGGTCGGTGGGGTCCGCTGTTGGTTTCTTGAGTAGAGCGCTGAGTTCGGCGTGTTTCCAGCTCTCGGGGAAGATGGTGGTGTCGAAGGATGTGTTGATGATGTCTCGCAGGTGGGGTGCGATGACAGCGTTGGCCTTGTTGAAGACGTGGTGAGGGCAGGGGTCGGTCGGTGATCCGGAGTGGATGGAGTTCATCGTGCGGATGGTGTCTTCGGTGCTGATCGGGGTCCAGGCGTGGAGGGTGGTGGTGGGGGGTGGTTGTTCGGTCATGGTGTGCGTTGGTTGGTTGTTGAAGCTGTTGTGTATGTCCGCGATCTTGTTGTGGAAGTATGAAGCGAGGGAGTTGCAGAGGTCTTGTGATGGGGTGATTTCGTTGTTTCCTGCGCTGGGGTTGGAGAGCTCATTCACGATGTTGAAGAGTTCCTTGCTGTTGTGTGCGTTGTTGTCCAACCGGTCCTTGAATGCTGTTTTCTTGGCGGCGCGGATCAGCTGGTGGTGTTTCCGGGTGGCAAGTTTGTAGGAGGTCCTGTTGTCCGGTGTTGGTTCCCTTTTCCAGACTTTCTCGAGGGCTCGGAGGTTCTTCTTGGAGCACTTGAGTTCGTCGGTGAACCATGGGGCCTTCTTGCTGCCGGGTCTGCTAGGCGGGGTCCTCAGCGGGGCGAGCTCGTCCGCGCAGTTGCTGATCCACTTCGTGAGGTTGTCGGCGGCCTGGCTGGGGTTCGCTGAGCTGGCAGGAGGGTGCTGGCTCAGGGAGGTGGCGAGCTGGTCTGCTGTGATCTTGTTCCAGCTTCTGTGGGCGGCTTGTTGCTGGTGTTGGTGGGTCGTCGTTCTCTTGAAGGTGAAGTGGACGCAGCTGTGGTCCGTCCATTGAAGCTCTGTGGCGTGGCTGAAGAGGATGTCTGTGCTGGATGAGAAGACGGCGTCGAGTGTGTGTCCGGCGAGGTGGGTGGGGGTGGACACCAGTTGCTTGAGTCCCAGGTTGGCGAGGTTGTCGAGCAGGGTGCTGGTGTTGTGGTCGTTGTTGTTCTCCAGATGGTAGTTGAGGTCTCCCAGGAGGATGTAGTCAGCGGAGGGGAGGGCATGCGGGCTGACGAAGTCGGCGATGTCCTCGCTGAATTGCGTGCGTGGACCAGGGGGTCGGTAGATCAGGGTGCCTCTGAGGGTGGTGTTCGGGTTGGTGTGGATCTGGAAGTGCAGGTGTTCGGCGCTGGTCAGGGTGATGTCGTTGGATCATGGCACAGTCATTGGATCATGATAGGCCTGTGATCAGGGACTGTTGTGTACTGCCCTCTGTACCTTAGTTTATGCGATGTTGGATTACTTTGGTTTGGTATGTTATAACCCTTAAGCTGGTGGCACCATTCACTTTTCTGTCAGCCTATTTTACAGGACAATGTCTGACAAGGCCCTTCCTTCCATGGTGTGGGGGGCTGTACCTTGGCATATGTACCTTAACACAGTATAAGTCAGCCATTCCTGGCTCTAACAGTCCAGACATATGGACAGCCTAAGTGCTGTACACTGAAATAAAATGTTTTTTGTGACCTGAAACTTGTAGCAATCTGTTTGCGTGTGTTGCCAGTAATCCTTAGCAGGACCCTATACCTGAAACATATCCCTCCTCACATTAGTATGTTGTGTCTCCCTCATTTGCTTCACATGGTCTTACATCCCTGCATGGCAAAACGGGGCACAAAATCAAGCAGACAATGACTTTGTGATAGGTAGATTTATTGAAAATGTGTGCTTTAAAATTTAATTGGGGCATGGTTGAAAATAACAGCGAAGGGCTCATTCATGGTGGAAGAAATCATTGGAGTAGATGCGACACACTTGTAAGTCCACAGACCAGTGTACTCTTTCCATAGGAAATGGAAGGTGGTTAAAGAACAGTCAATAGAGTGAATATGTGGCACACAAAGGAGGTTCTTTAGGAAGAGGTCATTTGCTGGAAGTGGTAGGTATCTTGCCGTTAGCACCTCCTGGACTCTTTGCTGTGTTTCCCCCTTGCGTGGTGGGGGGGATCTGCTGCTACAGAGGCCGGGGTGTCTGGAGCGGGTTCTTCTCCTGACAGGGCCTCCCTTCCAGTGGTTGGCACTGATGAAGAGTCTGGTGTTGCTGTGCCAAAGGAAGGGGTAGATTGTTTTTGACGATCCCTGATCAGGGTGCTATTAATGTCCTTCAACACCCCTGTTAGGGAGGCCATGTTGGTATTTTGGTCCTCCCACTGTTCACGCATATCCCTATGGATGTCCCTCTGAAGCTGCTTGATCTTCCGGAGTTCTGCAAGTACCAAGCCCATCATGCCTTGGGACTGCTGAAAGATCCCCAAGACGTGGCTGATGAAGTCTTGGCCTGGAGCATCTCCAGTGGCCTCACCCCACTGGCACACAGCATCCTGCTCACACAACCTACAGCCATGGGCCTTGCCACAGAGTGCCCCCTCCCACTGGTTCCAGGACCATCATTGTCCAAGGTGTGGTGGTGTGACTCAAAATCCTGGACTGGGAGGCACAAAATGGTAGACACTGTTCTAGGGACACTGTTGGGGGACAAATGGTTGCCTGTGATGTTGAGGCAACTGGACTGCGAGGTGATGATGTGGCCACAGGGAGTCTCACTGTTGGGGACTGACTAGGTATTCCAAATGGGCCTGAACCGTCCTCCATGTCCAGATGTCCGGGAGTGTCTTCTTCACTGAGGGATTTATCCATGGGGTAGTGACAGTTTCTTCAGTGGCCTCTGTGTGCCCAGTGGCAGCTCAACCTGTTGATGTGAAACCTACAATGATACAGGTTGTATTGTGACATTTACCTCCAAAAGTATATAGTGACAGTTTACAAAGCCCTTGAACATACTTGATTTGCAGGTTATCCTATTGTGACAGGTACCAATGCTATTGGTTGTATTGACCTGAAATTTGTGAAGCATGCCAATTCCATTAAAGGCAAGCTGCTGCTGAATTGTACAGGTCTTTACCACTTGGGAGGATGGGCTGAGAACTACATCTTGTCACCAGTGCAGGCAGAGCAGTGGCTGGGCAGGATGTGGCTTTGTCCATTTTGGGGCAGACCCAGGAGTTTGTTGTATATGTGATTGGAGTCATCATGTGATCAGTGCAGTGTGAATGTGTCTGCTGCCAACACCATTCTGGTGATGCATCTTGAGGCCTTTGGGATAATTTCTTTGCACACTGGGTGATCTGTCCTTCCTGTCCTCAATAGTTTAATCTTGGGTTAGCTGTTCAAGAAGGAGTTAGGTAGCCAGACACATCTCTGGGTTGAGTGTGATCAGTATCTTGGTTCCTCCCAGGTGAGTAAACCTCAATTGAGAGTTAACAGTCAAGGGTTTTTGAACAAGTGACCACTGTTCTGCTATTTAGGGTCACTTGAAGAGTACCTCCTGGGAGTTACAGTCATGTCACTCCTTCTACTTCCCAACACTTGACAATTGGTAACCTCCCGGGAAGTAAACTTCATTTGAGAGTTCACTGACAGATCCATTGAGACAAGTGGACACTGGGCTGTTGATTGTAGTTAGCGGAACAGGGCCCATTAGGCTTTGCAGTCATGTCACTCCCTCTACATCTCAACACTTGACAATTGGCAACCACCAGGGTGAGTGAAATTCATTTGAGAATTTACTAACAGAGACATTGGGGCAAGTGCACAATGGGCTGGTGACTGGAGTTAAGGGAACAGGCCCTCCTGGGAGTTGCAGTCATGTTACTTCCTGTACTACACACAGTATGCAAATGTTATCCTCGAAGGTGAGCACACTTCCATTGAGAGTTGATGAACAAAGGTATTTGAACAAGTGAACACTGGGCTTGTGTTTAGTGTATGAAAGACGCTGGACGTGGCATTCATGTCACTCGCTCTACTTCATACACTTGAGAAATGTCATCCCCGTCGGTAAGTACACTTCATGTGTGAGTTTCAAAACATGTATTTTTGAGAAGAGAACCCTGGACGTGTGGCTGAAGTGACAGTAGGAGAGCCTCCTGTGATTTGAAGTGATGTAATTCCTTGTACTACACACTATACACATGGTATCCTCCCAGGTGAGTACATGTCAATAGCGAGTTAAGGCACAGGGGTCTTTGAACAAGAGAACACTGTGCTGGTGGTTGGAGCTACAGAAACTGGTCCTTCTGCGAGTTGCAGTCATGTCACTTTCTCCAGTACACACACTATATACATGTTATTATCCCCGGTATTTGGTGAAGAGGATACAGGGCTAACTGAGTGGAGTTACAGTAACACTGCCTCCTGGCCTTGGAAGTAATTTCATTCCCTGTACTACACACACTATTCACATGTCATTCTCCCAGATGAGTACACTACAATTGGGAGTTAACAAAGAAGGGTATTTGGTGAAGAGGGCACAGGGCTGGCTGAGTGGAATAACAGTAACAATGCCTCCTAGCCTTGGCAGTCATGTCTGTCCTTGTACCACACACACTATTCATATGTTATTCTCCCAGGTGAATATACTACAATTGGAAGTTAACAAACAAGGGTATTTGGTGAAGGATACACTGGTCTGGTTTTGGAGTAGTAGAACAGTTCCTACTGGGAGATGTAGTAATGTAACTCCCTGTTATACACGCACACTATACACAGATGTTGTCCCCCCAGGTGAGTACACACAATTGTGAGATGCCAGGCAGGGGTCTTTGGACAGGTGGGCACTGGGCTGGTGAGTGGAGTGACAGCAAAGGTGACAAAAGGTTAGCAGTGAGCATGCATGACGTAGCATTTTGGTGACATTTTTATTGTGATTTACCAGACTCCACTCCCCCAGGTATTCCTGTGAAGCCCTCAGTATGCAGAATGGCCAAGACCTTCTCTTCCCACAGATCGAGTTGTGATGGGGCACATGGAAGGCCACCACCAGTCTTTTTGGCCTGCAGCTGGTGCCTGGAGATTAGGGAACAGACCTTGCCCCTCAGGTTATTCCACCTCATGCTAATGTCCTCCATTATGTCCAGGGTGGTGCCTACAGCATTCCCTCTGTCGACTATCCTTTCCTACATTTCCATTTTTCTAGTGAGAGAAATGTGTTTGAGCTCCAAACAATTGTGGCTCTACTTTTATGATTTCATCTGTCATGACTCTTAACTCTTCATCTGTGAAATAAGGATTTTCGGAACGTGACATGGTGGAAAAAAGAACAAAATTTATAGTTAGAAGATTGAAAGTGACTTACTAAAGGGGTTAGTGCAAAAGGGTGTGACTGGACAAAAGAGTGTGTAGGGTGTTGTATGGGACAGTGAAAAAATTGTGCCTAGTGTCTGTGCAGTGTGGGAAAAGAGTCACTCTATCTTGCTAGGTCTTGCAGTGTTAATGCAAAGAATTGTGGTGTGTGAAGGGATGTGTTTTATACTGTCCTTTGCAGGTGTGTACAGTGTGGCAATGTGTGTCAGGTGTGTTGTTTTCAAATCCATCCAATGTGCAGTTGTGTATTATTTTAGTGACCGTGAACAGCTGTGATACTGGCCACCATTGGCTGACGGCCAAGGGTGCCAGCCACTGCGACATTAGGCTTGTAATATGGTCAGTAGTTGGTCGCTGTGCTGTCGGGGCTGGATTTCGGACTGCCTATTTCTGGGTCTTTGCTCCAGTGCTGATATTGCATTTTATGTTGGCGGTTGGTAGTCCTGTGTAACTCATATTACAGAGGTCTGTAAGACTGCCAACAAGGCATTCTTTTCAGGACTGCCAACATGGCGGTCTGGCGGTCTGACCACCAAATTCATAATGAGGTCCTTAGTGTAGTCTGGGAAGATCATAATGTGGGATGATTAAAATAGAAGCTTACTGTGGGTACGTGCTTCTCAGAGGATGGCGTCATGATCATGGAAATTGAGTATTTTGGCTATGATAGGGCATGGAGGGGCTCCTGGGGAGGGCATTGCCCCAGGATACTGTGTGCCCGATCCACAATGAACCAGCTTCTTGCGGGTTACTGTCGGTGGTCACCTTCCTTCTTACACCCCATCATCCAAGCCTCTCTGAGTCAGGAGAGGCAAAATCCTTGCGTGGATGTCAGGGTGGTTAACAGTTTGCTGAAAGCCACCCTGGTGACGCCTGGGGCTGCCTTTGGCCCATGCACACGTGTGCAGATATTCTGGGCAGTCCCTCACAGCTGCCTACATGAGTCACGGGCTGGCACCATATCATAAAAGCATACTGCAAGGCCTGCAACAGTCTTCACCTTCCTCTGGAGCCCAACAGGATGCTCCTTGACTGATAGACTTCAGGCAAGGTCCCTGGAGGCATATAAGGGACTCTTAGATGTATTATGGGGACCCGAGTGGCAGATGGAATGGCATGATGAAGAAGGTCCAGGGAGCAAAATTAAGACATGTCGTAAAAAACTATTGAGGCATACAAATAATTGAGGTGGTCGCCAGTAGGCAGTTATAGTTAGGACTATGTTTCCCTTGGAAGAGCATTTTTTGACTTGCTTATATCTTTGGCACTGTTTGACAAATCTTTAAAAAAACATACCTAAAATAGTGTTCCAGTGAATCTTGTTGTACATTGGAAGTTTTGGAGTGATCCTTCAAGTGGGGGCCAAGAAAATGGGGGTGTAAAAAATGTGTAATTTCCATTATGATTCCCATAGAGATTTTAGACACAATTACAGCCCAAAGCGCTGAATGGAATTACTTCAAATTTGGCAGAAAGGTAGCTCTTTGTCCAGAAAGAGTACTTTTTCTTATTTGGTGTAAATCTGTTCAGTACTTTTTGAATTTATTTTTTTAAAGAATCTGTTTATTGCATATTTCTTTCATACTTCCAATAATACATTGTAAACAACTGTATATCAACGTGTGAACTTTGGAGATCACCGACACATATACACATATTGCATAGCATTACTTAGTTTCCACAATTTATCTCTCTGCTCACCCTTCATCATCTGTTGTTTCACCCAGTGTGCCCCCCTCAAACCTAGTCAGCAGTGTACCCCAGTCTTGCAGGTTATCCTCCAACTTTTCATCTGTTCGTACTCGGTTAAGGTGAATTTCTTCTGCAAGAGACCATTCCCTTACATCTCTTTTCCAGTAGTCTATCCCAGGGGCTGTGCTCCCCATCCAAACAATAGAAATTCTACGTTTTGCCAGTAGCAGTGTCAGGAGCGTAAACTTATGCTCCATCTTTCTTCCCCTGCATAGTTGCACGTCTCCTAGCAGCCCTACCACTGGGATCCTATCCAGCTGTATTCCACAAGCAGTCTCCAGATGTTGTAACACTTCCTTTCAAAATGTTGGTATAGGTGGGCAACTGCAAGTGAGGTGCAGAAAGGTGGCATGATCCACCCGGCAGCAGGGGTAGTCTGTGAGTCTAGTATAATCTGTCTTATGTAGTAGGACCGGTGTAATGTAGGTATGATGCAGGTAGTTGAAGTGCGTCAGTCTAAACCTAGCGCTAGCTACACCGTGCGCACCAGAGAGCACATCGTAGACCATTGTTACTCCGTAAGGAGTTTCCCTAGTTCTATATCCCATGCCTCCCTAGCCAGGACTCGTCGCTGCTGGCTGTCCGCTAGGGCGGCTTAATATAATTACGATATCAAGTGTCTCGTCCCTTCAAATTCCAAGAGCGCTCGAAACATCAGGGAGTAGGGCGGCACAGTAGGGTAACTTCGCCAAATCTCCTTAGCTATATTAGCTATACTAGCATAAATGAGAAACAGCCCCTACCCCAAATCAAATATCTTCCATGCAGCCTCAAATGATAGAAATTCATATGTTTGGTAAAGGTCTCGTATGGTCTCTCATCCCCCTGCCCTCCAAGCCGTTGTGTTCACTGTCGCAGTCAACATGCAGAAAGCCTGCAGGTCCCAAAATGTACACACTCTGGCAAATTGAGCCTTCTGCAGAAACACTTTAACAGTCCTTTCCCATTATGTCGCCATATGCTTGATAAGGTATGGGACCTTCTCCGTTGTTCGACCACCTGAATACAAAAGGAGGAGCAGTTCCATAACTCTCCCACTGTCAGCCAACAGTGCCTTTCCCCAGTTCATTCCCTCTGTCAACCAATGGGCGGCATGCTGTATTTGGGAGATCAAATGGAACCTTTCCATCTGTGGGACCGCAAGCCCCCCCTCAAGTGTTGACAAGTACAAAAATTCCTGTGTATCCACATGTACCAAATCCGCCATTACCACTTGGAGACAAAGCGCAAGCAGTTTACATAGTATCTTAGTATCAGTGTTTATCATTGTAAGTGGCATGTATGAGGATGGATCCGAGGTGTCCGCCCCTGGCTTAGGAATCATTATTATGCACCCTTCTCTCATAGACGAAGGCAGTTCTTCACTTTTCCTAGCTTTAAGGTATACCTCCAATAGTTGCTGAGTCACAGCCCTCGAGTATGTGCGATAGAACTCAACCGGGAAGCCATCACAGCCCGGAGTTTTACCCCAGGTCAAACTATTCAAACCCAGTCTAACCTCCTCCAGTGTGATTTCCGCCTCCAATTCCCTTATCCACTCCTCTCTCAATTGTGGAACCTCCAGTCCTTCAAGAAACCCCAGCAACTCTACCAACTGATGAGTATCTGATCTAGTGTATACCTGTTGCAAATGATCTCTGAGTGTGCCTAACTAGTCTGCCTGTGTGTATGTGTCCCTCCCTGTGGTGTTTTGTGCTACATAATGGTGTGTTATGGCAGTTCCCTGCGTAGAATCCAGGCTAACAGATGCCCTGAGGTGTCCCCCTCTCAATACAATAATTGTCTGTAGGACTTCAATGTATAATGTTCAAGCCTGTCCCTCACCTCGACTATCTGTCTCCGTAGGGTGACCGCATCTCCTCCCCTCTGCTCCTCCTCCATTGGTGCTCCCTGCAAGGCCGCCAGGTGATGCTCTTTATGAGAGAGTTCCATCTGTAAAGCTTTACCTACTCCGCAGGTGAGCCCTATACAACGCCCTCTTATAACTGCCTTCTTGGCCTCCCACTCTGTAGCTCGGCTACTCGTTCCATGCCAATTCTCTACAAAATAGTGCTGAAGAGCTACAGCTATTGTTTCCCATCTGTAAGTGCCCTGTAATACATCAGCTGAGAATCTCCAATCACCAGGGGACCTAATACCTGTTCCCCATTCAAGCGCATGTTCTGACAAATAGCAGGAGAGATGTTCCGCCCCAAGCATCTTAGGTGTCAGGTCATCTGAGACCAACAATCTAACCAGCCTGCTAAGTTTGCCATGTGTGAGTGAGCAACATGTATACTCCCGCCTCCCTGGGTGATTTTCCCTCCACACATCTCAAAGGAACATATTTGTCATGATCTCCCATAGCTGCGCAGTCATATTTGGTTTAGTGTTTCATATGGAGGGATGACGGTCCAAGTGCCCGTCAATAACACAATAAAGTCCCCAGCCCAAAGCAATTTAATGTCTGCTATTGGCGCAACCACCTCCAACAAATTACGGTAAAACTGACCATCATCAATGTTTGACCCATATGTGTTCAGGAAGGCTACTTCCGTCCCATCTAATCTGTCTTGTAGGAACAAGTATCTGCCCTCCACATCAGCTTCCTTGCATATCAATACAAATGGGATGCCTGGAGCAAACCAGACCGCCACCCATCGGGAATAAGAGGAGTAGTTAGCACTATACATTTGTACCCTCCAGTTTTTAGTCGGTTTGGTGGCTTCCTGATCAGTAAGGTGGGTCTCCTGCAAGCAGGCTTTACCCACCTTTCGCCTCTTCAACAAGTTCAGCACTCTATATCGTTTTTGATAGGACCCCAACCAACCGCTGTACATTCCAAGTCAGGAGTTTCAAGTTACACATGGTGGCCATTTGTTGAGTTGTGCAGTGGAAACCCTAAAAGGGCCTTTCCTATCATATCAATGGCATCTTCAGAACATCAACCAAAAAAATTACAACATGTATTCCCTCTGATAACTCCAGCCCTCCTCCAGACAAGGAACATTTAAACAAAAACTTGTTCTCGCTCACCCTGTCTGATGTGCCAGGACTTGCATCATCATCCTCGCCTCCCTTGTGGATCCCAATTCAAAACGATCCCCGCTTTCCAGTCCTCCCTTAACTGTCTCAGTGTTCATTGCAATGTACATATAGACCATAATTAGCCCTCACAAGCACCAGCAATTCCTTTACTGGGCTACTCCTTGTTTTAATAGAAGACCAGAGTCTCGTCAGTATCCACCATCCATCACAACGGAGGCCTTCCAGGATTGCCCCCCACAATCTTGAGTCTAAGTATCTTATGCAGTTATCTGCTTAGTGTACCATGTCCCAACCAACCATCATATCCCACTTTAACTTACACATTAGAAGTGTTCATAGAATATTATGTTGTCTTAGCGAAGACATTTTTCTCCTAGCTCTCCCTACCCTCAGCTCCCCCCGTTGTGTCCCCTTACGATGTTCATGTGTGTACAGGTATCCCTGTTAGTTTCTTACCGCTCGTTCATCCGTCTGCCAGATCTGACCTTTATACATCTTGTCGTAGACCTTTCTAGCTTCACTTGCAAGGTGATGCATTGATCCCTAAACCGGGTCACTCTTTTCTCCCTCATGCCCTTCTAAAATGCCAGAATTTTCACCTTCCTGTTCCATGTTGAGTGTCATAGGGCTCATCTCCTTCTGCAATGATCCTTCTGGGTTGTCCACCTGGTTCTGTGGTTGGTCGATGATGGTCATTGTGCCATTATTGCAGATCTTCACTTGTCCGGTCTCCCCCTCCGCTGGCTGGGAGCCTCCAACAAAGCGGCGGCGCCATGGTCCCCTCCGTCCACACATTCTTGCTGCGATTTTTCCTGCAGACACCCCCGGGCGACCTTTGCCATATCTACCCATGTCCTTACTTCCTCTGGCTGTTCAAAGAAGTGCATCTTGCTGTCATGCATAATCTTTAATTTAGCTGGGTAAAGGAGCTTGTACCTGAGTTGCATGGCTCGAAGGAGCTTTTTAACCTCAAGGAGCGTTTTGCGGCGTTCCTGCACTCTATGAGTATATTCCGGGTAGATCGCTATGTTCCATCCTTCATATTGAGGATTAGCATGCTCTCTTGCTGCCTTAAGAATAACATCTCTGTCCCTATAGGTCAATATTCTGGTGATCAAAGCTCGAGGTGGAGCACTCGGCGGAGGCCGTGGGGCCAACGCCCTATGAACACTCTCTATGACGAAGTATGGCAACAGCCCTTCTGGTTTAAGCGCCTCTCGTATCCATTGCTCCAGGAAGCACCCCAGCCATTCTGCCCCCTCCAGGAATTCCAAAATTTGAAGATTATTCCTTCTAGAGTGTCCCTCAACATTCTCCACACACTCCTCAAGAGTGGAGTTGAGCGTCGTCACCTGTTTTTAAGCTGTCGAAATTCAGATTGTACTGTAGTAATATTCGTCTCCGCTTCAGACACCTTGTCCATGACCTTGCGCAGGTCCACTCTCAAGAGGTTGACCTCCACCGATACTCCAGCAATTTTCCCCTCTAGTGAGGGATGTGAGCCTTGTATAGCTTCCAGTGGTGCTGCCTATGTGGGTTCCTGCTGAGTCTCAGGTGACCCCTCCGAAGCGCACCGAGTCCACCCAGAAAGGCGGTGCGCTGCATGCTCTGGAGTAGTATATTGAGTGATGGTGTTGCTCTGTGCCTGGCGCTGCGCCTGGTTTCGCCCCATGTTTTACTTAACTGGGACCAGCAATTCGATCTGAGTTAATGAGCGTTCTATCCTTATGTTGTGCCAATTTTTTTAATTTATCTCAGCTCCCCCCCACTATTCCTCTTTCACCCACTCTGGGGCTTAGTCCAGTTCAACCATCTATATCTTCAAGGCAGCGATGGCTCTTGTGTTCCTTATCTTCCAGCCACTCTGCCCCACCCTAGAGGCTTCACTTGCTGCCCATATGAGGACTGTTCACTTCTCTCAGCTTTTCTAGGGTCCATAAGGTGCTCAGGCCTCTCCTCCTGGCCAGTGCACAGTACGTCTCTTCAACAAGCATCACCCAGCACCATCCACCTCTGTGTAGGCCTGCCCGCAGCTCCTCCAATAGTAACTAACCTCTGTAGCAGGTCCCTCGCATGCTTTTGTGTTCTGTCGCTGCAGGCAGGTTCTACATCCCCAGCAGCGATCACCGCTACCTTTTCTGCTCTGTCTTGCCCTATCTCTCATCTCATCGATCAGCCATTGCCTCAGTCTTCTCTGGCAGCTCCGTCTTCCGAGCACCGCAGAGGAGCGCTCACCCACCCTCTTCTGCTTCAATCGCCCACATGGCAGGCCAGAGTTTCCCCAAGGCCTCAACAGAGGCCTCAGCCTCCGGCGTTGCTCTTCTTCAGGATGGGAGACTCCCCCACCGCCAGGGATTCGCCTCAGACCACCAGAGTCTAATCAGACCCCGGGAAACAATCATTTGTGGGCTACAGTGGCATTATCTGCAGGATATTTTGGGATTTAGGAGGTCAGTCGGCAGAGCTCGCTAAGAGCACGTCCTGTCGTCCATGTTGTTGGCCACAGCCCCACTATTTGAAATATTAAAAGAAAACTACATATAGATATTGTCCCCTCAAAATCTGTGGGTTGAATGTCATATCTAAGGCCGTCATTATGACTTTGGCGGTCTTTTCACAAGACCGTGGAAGCCGCGGGCGCCAGAAGACCGCCAGTGTTGGCGGTCTGAAGACCGTCATATTAGGAGACAACTTGGATTTCTACTCGTTTACGGAAGGAAATCTGACACCGTCGGCCTGGCCAATGGCAGAAGAGAGGTGTTTCCACCACCAGCACTGCCACGCCAATAGGACTCTGCCTGCCATATTACGATACGTAATATGGTGCGTAGATTTCCTGAACGGTGGTGCGGTGCTAGCGGTGGAAAATGCCGAGATCCATCCCCTCCCAGACGACCTCCTCACTGAGACAGGTAGGTGGACCATCCGAAAGGGGAGGGGTTGTTGTGTGCATGTTGATGTGGGTATGTATAGCGGTATGGGTGTGCGTAAGGGCATGTGTGTATGTATGTGTACGTAGAGGGTGTGTGTGTTCGAATGGAAGCGGAGGGGAGGGGGTTGTGTCGGGGTACGAGTGCATGTGTGTTTGTATGCAGAGGGGTGGGGTATCTGTTTGAGTGTGTGTACGTGTGCGAATGGGGGTGTCTGTGTGCACGTGTGCAGATGGGGGATGTGTGCAAGTGTGCGGGTGGATGGTGGGGGTGCAAGTGTGCGGGTGGGGGGATGTGTTCAAGAGTGCAGATGAGGGAGATGTGTGCAAATGTGTGGGTGGGGGAGTGCCTGCATATATGTGTATGCAGAAGGGGGAGTGTGTGAAAAATGTATGAGTGCGTGGAGGGGGTATGCATGAATGCGGATGGGGTGTGAATGATTGCGGGGGTAGTGTCTATGTGCGAGTGGGGTGTGTGTATGTCATTGTGAGAGTGGGTGGAGGTGTTTGTATGGATGTGTGTGGTTGGGTGGGGGTGTTTGTAAGTGTGTGGACGGGTGGGGGTGTCTTCATGTGTGTGGACATGTGGGGGTATGTGTGCCAGTGACAGGAAAGGGGATTTCTGTCACTGGGTGTGTTACTGCGAAGGTTTTCGTGGCAGGGCGACCACCACAAAAAGCCTGGTGGTTCACAGCCTTCTAATATGGCCGGCGGCCTTAGGCCTGCCGCTGGCCCGAAGGAGCTCACTGCCAGTTACAGCGGTCCGAACGGACCGGTGGGACTAGCGGCGTTGTGGCAGTTTGGCTTTGGCCAAACCGCACAACTCGTAATGCAGCAGTCTTTACAGCCGGATCCGCCAGCGCGAGTTTGATATTCTCATGACTGCCAAACTCGTAATGAGGGCCTAAGTCTGGACACAGCACAGTAAGGAGTCACCTCTGGCTTAGTGGTTAAGGTTTGAGACATGCACACTAAAGGCTAAGGGTTCTAGTCTAGGTGAGTCTGTGGTCATTTCCTGCTTTAGTTTCTTTTTAATTATAAATATTTAAGTTACATATTGAAAGGTGAGCTGAGTCTTTTTAATTTACAAAAACATTTTTCTTTTCAATTTGACTGGAAATATCTCATTCTATGTTTATTATTCATCAAAGCCTAAATTGCTTTATCTCTCTCAATCTCTCGCGTTCTCTCTCTTTGTCTGTCAGTGTTGGGTGGTTAGTGGGGTTGGGCACAGGGACTGGCTGCAGGTCAGACCCTGCAGCCAACCCCACTGAGCATGGCTGAAGGCCATGTGTGGTGCAAGGTTGGGTGGCTATAGGGGGATTGGCCACAGGGCCTGGCCGCATGGCAGATGGGTAAGATATAGTCATGAGCATTTCTTTACGTTAAAAAAAAATCATAGAAATTCACTGAAAAAACAAAGGTTACAGGGACGTTATAGTTAAGAAATAGAATTTCTTTAAACATAGAAATTCACTTAAAAACCTAAAGGTTACAGGG
The DNA here is from genome assembly GCF_031143425.1 of Pleurodeles waltl. Taxonomy (NCBI): domain Eukaryota; kingdom Metazoa; phylum Chordata; class Amphibia; order Caudata; family Salamandridae; genus Pleurodeles; species Pleurodeles waltl. The sequence continues at coordinate 1,238,488,269 of NC_090447.1, read as the reverse complement.
ACGTTATAGTTAGGTTCTGAATTAACTTGTACCAAACCTTAGAAATTCACCAGTTGCAGTTATAGTTATTTCAAGTAACTATAACTCATGCCCTCACCATGTACTGCTAATTACCCCAGATATTACAGCAATCATGACATTTCTTATAACATCATTGATAATATCACTACTGTAACAATTGTAAAATTATTCATAAAAAGACTGTACATGGCAGGGGCATGAGTTATAGTTACCATAGGGCACAAGTTATAGTTACTTGAAATACCTATACCTATAGCTGGTAAATTTCCAAGGTTTTGTAGGAGTAAATTCAGAACCTAACTATAACGTTCCTGTAACCTTAGGTTTTTTAAGTGAATTTCATTGTTTTTTTAAAATTCTGTTTCCTATTTCCCTTCATAGTTGCACAAATGTCCAATTTCATTAAAGGCAACTCTGCATACCCAAACGGTCCATGGTTGTTGACACTGGTGAGGAGCCGAACAACGCCAGTGGAAGTCTACTTCAATGATGTCCATGGAAGAACACAGCATGTCGTGGAGCAGGTTTTTGGGCTCCTGAAAGCCAGATATAGGTGCCTGGACAAGACAGGTGGAGCCCTCCTCTCCTCACCCAAAAAAGTATGTAAGATCATTGTGGCCTGCTGCATGATGCACAACACAGCCCTGAGGAGAGATATCCCATATATTCCAGAAGAGGGGGAGCTAGCAGTACCACCAGATGAGAATCCTGAAATGCCAAGTCAGGATGACAGTGATGAAGAGGAAGGTGAAGACTTGCGGCAGATTTCATCAATCACTACTTCACTTGAGTGTAAGTATGTAATGTCATGTGATTCTTGTCACTGTATGGGGAACTGTAGTGGTCAGGATGTGTTCAGTGGGGTATTATTTTTCCAATTTACAGGGGATCTCATGCTATGCACTATACAGCCAGGGTTTGCTTGCTAACTCAGACTTGTAAATGTTACTACCTTGATGATCTGCTTTGTTTGTGTCTGTTTCATTGTAATGTGAGTGGATCTACTGAAGTTTGATATGAGGTTTGGGTCATATGTATATTTTTTCCTACCTAAACTCCTTGCATTGTGTTTCATCAACTCCTCTTCACTATACCATCCTCATGTGGGCATTTCAGAGTTGTGACATAGGCAGGTAGCTGTTGCTGTTCTGATATGAAGTGGGCATGGATTGATCCAGGTAATTTTGGTCACAGATATGGGGTGTTTGAGTCCTGTGCCAAAGCAGCTTAGACAATGGGTGGATGGAATTCTGAAGTGCACAATACACTTGTTTGAGGTGGTGAGTTGGTCCGATTGTCTAACATGTGTGATCGTGTGGCCTTGAAACATGTCATCCAGTGCAATCCATTCATGCTCCCGTCACAATGTGTTGACAATTATCCTGTATGAACTTTGGGTAGATGTTGGTGTGTTTCCTCATTGCAGGCACCAGTGTCTGTGCCACAACGCTGACATAGGTTTGTGTCATGTCACCAGATGCTTGGTCATTGTAATAAGATGGACCTATGATCAGGGACTGTGGTATTGCCCTCTAGCTGTGCCATGGCGTATGTGTATTAGGCAGACATCGTTTTGGTATGTGATAAGGCTCTTGCTAGTAACAACATACACTCGGGTAGCTTATTCTACGGGACAAGGTCTGACAAAACCCTTTATTCTGTGGTCTGGGGGACTGTACCTTTGGGATATCTAGCCTGACTCAATATGGTTCTGCCATACTTAGCTATGACAGTCCAGACATTTAACCAGTCTGGGTGCTGCACTGTGAAATAAAATGTTTGGTGGTGCCAGACTCTTGTGTGAATGCTGTGGTGAATTGCTAATTCTTCTCAGCATGACACTACCTGAGACACATCCCTCCTTACATTACCATCTTATGTCTTCCTCATGGACATCACATGGGATTACAAGTCAACCTTTCAAAATGTTGAAAACAATTGTACTAGGCAGATATGTGTGTTTATTTACATATGTTCAGGAAATAATTGTGATACTGAACAAAAAAGTAAAGTGGAGGGATCAGTCATGGTGGATGAAATCAAATTAGTAGATGCCACAACATTTGAAGTAAAAAAATCCAGTGTCTTACTACCATGGAAAATGGGAAGCGGTTAAAGAACAGTCAACAGAGTGAATCTGTGGCACATAAAGGAGTTCTTTCAGGAAGACGTCTCTTGGTGGCATTGGTTGATGTCTTATCATCAACACCTCCTGGAGTCTTGGATGGAAGTCACTGTTTACAGGGGGATCTGCTGCTACAGAGGCAGGGGTGTCTGAGGCGGTCCTTCACCTGACAGGGCCTCTCTTCCAGTGGCTGCCACAGATGTTGAAGGGGCTGGTGTTGCTTGGCCAAAGGAAGGGGTGTGGTGTTGCTCATGGTCCCTGATCAGGGTGCTACTGATATCCCTGAACACCCCTGTTAGGGTGGCCAGGATGGCCACTTTTCCAAAGACTCACAATGGAAGTGGCAGGCTCTTCAGTGGGGTCGGTATTCACAGTGGCAACTAGACCTGTTGATGTGAGAGGTACAATGTTAAAGGTTGTATTGTGACATCTACCTCCAATAGTGAACAGTGACATTTGGCTTTGGCGATGCACACATTGTATTTGCAGATTGCCCTATGTGACAGGTATACACGCTATCAGTTGTATTGACTTGAAATTTGAGTGACATACCAATTCCTTTTCAGTCAACCAGCTTCAGAATGTCTGAATTTATTAACATTTAGAATGATGGTCATGGACTTATTTATTTTCAGCAGTATAGGCTAAACAGTGTCTGGGCAGGATGTGGTTTAGGTCATTTTAAGCCCTAGTTGACTGTTATGCAGGCAGGCCCAGAACCTTGTTGTATATGTGATAGTTGTCATCATGTGGTCAATGCATTGTGACTGTGCCTGCTGCCAATACCATTCATATGATGCATCTTGGGGCCTTTGATCTGTCTCATATTATTTGGGACACAGGTTGAGCTGTCCTTCCTGTCCACAATATTGTCATTATGGCATAGATGCTCAAGATGGATCTAGGTGGTTAGCCACATCACAGAGTGTACCATGATTTGAATCTCTGTCCCTCCCAGGTGGGTAAACTTCATTTGTGAATTCACATATAGATGCACAATATCATATGGACACTGGCCTGGTTTGTGGAGTTACAGGGACTGGCCCTCCTGGGATCTACAGTCATGTTACTCCAAGAATTACACACAGTATACATAGGTCATCCTCACAGGTGCTGAGTAGAGGGAGAAGGGTCTTTGGAGCAGAAAACACTGTTGTGGCTGAATGTAGTGACAGTAGCAGTGCCTCCTGGCCTTATCATTCCTGTCAGTGCCTGTCCTACCCACACAGTATATAGATGTCATCCTCTCAGGTGAGTACAGTTCAAAGGCTGAGTAGAATGAGAAGAGTCATTGCAGGAAAGAACACTGTGTTGGCTGAGTGGAGTGACTGTACCAGTGCCTCCTGGCCTTAGCGTTCCTGTCAGTGCCTGTCCTACCCACACAGTATACAGATGTCATCTTCTCAGATGATTACAGTTCAAAGGCTGAGTAGAGGGAGAAGGGTCATTGGTGCGGGGGACATTGTTTTGGCTGAGTATAGTGACAGTAGCAGTGCCTCCTGGCCTTATCATTCCTGTCAGTGCCTGTCCTACCCACATACTATACAAATGTCAACCTCTCAGGTGTGCACATTCCAATGGGGAGTTGACAGAAATGGTAATTTTGAGTAAGATACACTGTTCAGGTTTTTGTAATGGTGGAACAGTGCCTGCTGGGAATTGTAGTTCCGTCCTGTACTACACACACTATACAGAGATGTTGTTGCCCCAGGTGATTCTAGTTCACATGTTGGAGGCCAGACAGGGGTCTATGGACAGATGGGCACTCAGCTGTTGAGTGGGCAGATAGTGAAGTTGGCAAAAAGTGATCAGTGAGCTTGCATGACAATTCATTTTGGTGACATATTTTTGTGTTGTGACTTACCTGACTCCACTCCATCGGGTATTACTGTCAAGCCCTCAGGATGCAGGATGGCCAAGACCTTCTCCTCCCATGATGTGAGTTATAAGGGACAAGGTAGGGGACCATCACCAGTCTTCTGGAAATGCAGCTGGTGCCTGGATGCCAGGGAACGGACCTTCCCCCTGAGGTCCTTCCACCTCTTCCTGATGTTGCCCCTTGTGCGCAGAATAGGGCATACAGCATTCCCGCTGTCGACTATCCTTTGCCAGATTTCCAATTTCCTGGTGATAGTAGTGTGCTGGACTTGGGCACCAAATAGATGTGGCTCCACTCAAATGATTTCATCCACTGTGACTCTTATCTCATCTTGAGAGAAATGGGATTTTTCTGGGGTGACATGGTGGTGATAATTAAAAAATGGATGGGTGGTGGGAATTAAAAGGTGTCAGGGAGTAAATGAGTAGAGAAGTGCAAATTAATGTGAAATGAGTGTGTTGAGGGTGTGGGATTTGTGCTTAGTGAAAGTTGGAGAGGTGCATATTCTATGGTTTTATCTTTTTGGATAATGTGCTCTGGCTTGGGTGTTTGGTGTTGTAGATGCAAAGGATTGTGGTATGTGAAGGAGGTTGTTTTAAAGTGTGCTTTGCAGGTGTGTTGAATGTGGCAATGTGTGTCAGCTGTGTTGTTTTAAAATCCATCCAATGTGGTGCTGTGTTTTACTTTGTTGACCGCAAACCACCGTGGTTTGGACCACCATGGCTGACCGCCACTGCAACTTTGTACTTGTAATAGGTTTGGTGGTTGGTTTACGGGCTGTAATTGCTGGTGGTCGGACCTCTTACTTCCTGCTCTCCAAAGTACTGGCGGTGTTGGTTTTTTGGTTGGATTTTGTCCATCCTGCCTGTGTATGTCCTTTGTAGGTCTTTTGGGGCCTGCCACTATGGCAGTCTGGCATCCAACCGCCAAACTTGTAATCAGCCCCATAGTTATCTATAGTAACTATAAGATGTGCCCTAGCATAACTATAGCTCACGCCCTCATCATGCGCTTCTAATTTCCCTATGTATTACATCACTCATGAAATTACCTATGGCCCAGGGGCTAGGGTCCCTTTGGCCATTTGGGCTCAGGGAGGGGGGCCTGAGCACCACCCTCCCCTAATAAAAATGCTTTTGGCCCCAGGGGATGGGGTCCCCTGTGTCCCTTAAGGCTCAGGAGGGAGCCCATATGCCCCCCTCATCTATAGTCAGTTTATGGCCTTGGGGGATTGTGTCCCGGGGTGCATTAGGGTTCAGGGTGGGGGGGGCACGTGCTCCCTCCCCTATATTTAATATATCAACCCTGAGGATGGGGCCCTGGGGCCCAATTGGGGTCAGGAAGGGGGCAGTGAGTCCCCCTCCCCTCCATTAAAGGTTTTAAGCCCTGGGGGATGGGGGTCCATGTGGTCTGAAGAGTATCAGGGAGGGTGGCTGTATGCCCCTTCCCCTTAATGAAATAAAATGGGCCCAAGGGGGGCGGGCGTTCCGCTGCCTGTGGGAGGTTGGTTGCAGGGGCTGGCCACAGGCTGTGCTCGGTGATGGAGGTGGCTTTACGTATGGTAATAAAATGTTCTTTTACTTTTTAAAAACCTGAAAACATTCATTGAAAAAACATTGTGACATTATAGTTAGACGAAAATTTCAGTACCATCATAATGTTTTATACTCGAGGTAACTTTAACTTGTGCTCTTACCAAGCACTGCTACTTACTTTACATATTACATCATTCATGTCATGTTCTATGACATCACTGATAACATCACTGCAATATTTGAAATAACATCATTGATGACAAAAGTGTGCACGATGGAGGAGCGAGTTTTAGTTATCCAAAGGCACAAGTTCTAGTTACTAGAGATAAGTATGACTAGTGAATTTCCGTGTTTTTTCACATTTAAAACTTTATGTTGTCACTGAAATTTTCATCTAACTACAACATTACTTTAACTTTTCTTTTTTTTCAGTGAATAGCTAACTAGATAGATAGATAGAGAGATAGAGAGATAGAGAGATAGATAGATAGATAGATAGATAGATAGATAGATAGATAGATAGATAGATAGATAGATAGATAGATAGATAGGTAAATAGATAGATAGATAGATGGATAGGTTTTTTGCCCAAAACAAGAGTTTTAAAGTAAGTGCCCAATAGAAAAGATATCTGTGTTATAAAACATGACAGTTAGGAGAGAATGCAATTTATTTGTCAATGAAAGGTGTGCAATCCTACAGATATAACCATGTAGCTAATCTTATGTTATGAAAGGATGCCGTCAAATTGAACCACACTTCCTAAGCATGAGAATCATGCTATTCATATTCACAATAGCCAGCTGCATATTAACAAGCCTATAATTGATTAGTTGGCTGAAAACATACTAGCCCACAGTGGTATGATAATTATGTATGTGTGCAAAGGTAGTACTAAGTATCATATATATATTGAAGTTGTACTCTACTTGGGTCAGAAATATTGCATATTATACTCTTTGTGGGCCCACAATCATATAAAGCGGACACTTCCCATCCATTGTTTGTATACCTTAATACAAGACACTTGATGTGGCCACAGTATAAATCAGGTCCTACATTGCCTGTATTTGGATTATCCATTAGTCCAATTGGGTAACATTAAGTCAGTATCTCAAATCAGATGCTATGATGCCCTCCCGCTCATTGGTTGTCAAGTGTTCCAAGATTGCTACCTGTCAGAATATTTTGCAGGGTTCAATAAAATCACTCACCGTATGTAGCCAGTTCATTCATGTTTAAACCTCCTGGGCATTTGCTTCCTAACTGGAGGATGTATCAGCATTCCAACTGCCTCAGTTGCTTCATCCTGCACCGCCCCCAGCCAGTTTAGTAGAACTCTGTCTATCCCCAAAAATGATGATAAGCCTATATTAAATTCATGTGTATCAGCAAAGTTATAAGCTGCATGGTAAGTTAGTTCCTTGTGTCATATAACCCTCAGTTGTTAAATCATGCGTTTAGTAACTGAGACAGTTGTAATTTCCAGATAGTATAAAGAGCATATGAATAGTATATAAATAGTAAACTGATGTGCATATAAGGCTTCTTCTAATCATTATCTCTTTACCCAAAGAGTTTTTTGTATATTTTGATGTTCCTGTTGGCCGTATATATTCTTTGCACTCGCCACATTTGACAAAATCCTTTTTCAAGTCCATCCACGTCCCTATGCTGGACTCAGTGTGAAGTTCAATAAGGGGCAGTTTGCTGCAAAAGAGGTTGAAAATCTTGGGTGCACGATATCGTTTAATGATATCATACTCAAACTGAAGTTGTTGAAAGCCGTAGAGAATGGGAAACAACCTTTACCACAGGAAGCCTTTAACAGGCTATGTTATGCTATGTACCACACCTGTGTCTTTACCATGCATGTTATTACCACACAAGCCTGTACCATGTATAATGGTGAATATAGGTATGTATTAGTAGGTATATTTTATTTTGGGTATGTTGATTTTAAAAAGTAAATTTTGAAACATTAGGAATGTTTAGGGGATATGTTTTTAAATGGGTACTGAGTAGGAAAGTTTATAGATATTCAAATATTAATTAACAAAATTTAGGTATTTGTTTCTAAAATTTATTATTTTAAAGTATTAGTGAAAATTGATCATAGGGCTTATTTAATAAAACACTTCAATAGGTTTTAAGGGCAGGATGGAAAGGATATATGGGTATTGGGTGGGGAAGTGTATTAATAATCAGGAATTAATTAAAGTACTTAAAATGCTTGAGTATTTTACTTATACATTAATATTATATTGAAGCAAAACAAAAAAATTGATTTTATAATTTTTTTAACAAAAACAAAAATAAGTTAAAGGAACGGAGTTCAAGGGCAATGTGGATTTGGTTGGGGTGTATTAATACTCAGATATTACATTCAATACTTAAGTATTAATTTTATACATGCACCAATATTATTTTGAAATTAAACAAAAAATAATTTTTAGGAATTGTTTTTCATAAAATTAATATGTTTTAGAAATGAAATGCAATGGATATATGCAACTGGGTGAGGAAGTGCATTAACAGTAAGGAATTAAAAAATACTTGGGTATTAATTATATATCCATATATAGAGCTATCTAAGTTATTAATATTTTACAGTAAGACAAAATAATTATTTTATAAATTGTTTTTTCAGTAACATTAGTAAGATTTAGGAATGGTATGAATAGGACATAAGATTATAGGGTGGGTAAAATGTTTTAATATTCTTGTATGATTAGAATGATGAGCATTCATTTTATATTAAAGTTAATATTAAAAAAAAACATAAACCATTTGTAAAATGGAATATTTTAAAAATGACAAATATTTGTTAGGGTTGGTATGCAAGAGATATAGGGGTATTGGGTGGGAAAGTGTATTAAAACCTGGGTATTAATAAAAAGTTTTGTATTAATTTAAAGATTGAAAATTATACGAAATTAAAATAAGCATAATAACTGTGTAAATGATTTTTGAAAAAATTGTTTTAGGAAGGAGATGTAAGGGATATGGGGCATTTTTTAGAGAAGTCTATAAATACTCAGGTATGAGTTAACAATACTGGTTTATTAATTACTGATGTAAATATATAATTTTGACACTTTGAAAATGTTTAATATATTTACCATTTTTTAAAAATATGTACAATTTCAATGATTAATAAATATAACATTTAGCAAGGTTTGGTAATAAAAACCCCCAAAAATATTTAGACATCTTGAATGATTCTATTACATTTTTAATACAAAAGAAGAAAAATGTCTTTATTCATAACAAATATATATGTTTCATATAATAGATAAGTAATTTAAGACAATTAATATAACCGTTAAAAACACTCTTTAAATTTTTTCCATGCTTTCCTATTCATATCAATGGGAGAAATTGTCCTTTCTTAGTTTTTAAGCTCACATTCCTAATTCCACATTTGTTTCTACATTCAGTGGATTGTTGTGGTCAGGATCAGAAGCAAGGAGGAGCTGCTGTGAGATAAGATTGAATTTATTTTTTGAGAATAACATATAGGTTAGGAACTTTATTGTAAGGAGAGAAGGAGGGAGGTAATTTGATGTTAAATAATGTTTAAATGTATATAATGTTACTTTCAACCAGTTGTGCATCCCCACACAGTTGTGCGCATATGTACAGATAGGGGCGGTTGTTATTTCGTTTTAGTTGTAGGCTTAAAAAGAAGTATCATAACATTTAAAACATTTATTTTACAAAGCTAGATCAAACAACTTTAATTTTTTACTCTGTTTTTGATCAGTGTTTTATTTTTGTAAAAGAAGACTGCAATCAGGTAAAGTGTTTTTTTTTTAGCTCATGAATGTTGTTTTTTAAATGAGTTTAGAAAATGTCATTTTTGGATTTTGGGGATCATTTTGGTGCATCTAAAATGGATTTGTAAATTTAGTTTTGCATTTTTTATTCTTATTTTGTTTACAGAGTTTTGTTAATAGTGAGATTTAATGGGGTATTGAATTACCTGAGACTCTTGGTGAGCAGTTCATAAAATCACCAAACATCACCAAGAGGTGAAGAAAGAGGAAAACATGAGGTAGTACATTTCTAAAAAACATACTTTTTAATAGCAGTTTTAAAAACGGAGTAAGTGATTTCAGATTGCATAGGCATGCATGTCATCAGCAGAATAATTACACACTTTTATGATTATTTATTCTTTTTTCCCCTCTCCCTGATGCCTCATCTACCTAGCATTATTGCTATACCTATTTTTTTTAGTCATGATATCACCCAGCACAGGCTAACAGAAACAAAAAAGGGGCAATGACCACAAGCCTTTTGCACTGAATTTCCCACATGTAAATGAGGCGAGCACTGATGCCCTGATTGCTTTGGCACTATGGTGTTATCATAGGACTGCACTTGTTTAATGGATCAAACACACCTTCCAAACTCAAGAATCTGGCCTAGACCACATCCAAGCTGCTAGAAGAGCCTCTGACATATAATTTGCATGTACGTTCTATAGGCTTCATCCACGACCTAGTGAAGTGAGGGGAAGGATTCAGCCAGTTTTTGCAGCTCTCCCTTCTGGCAAGTAACAACAGGTAGAACAACAAACTCCGCTGAGAGTGGTCTACGAGATTGTTTGATAGGATAACTATATCAAATAAAACAGGGATGGGGCTTACCTGGATGGTGACAGACATGACCTCTGATATAATATTACTCATACTATGGAGGGTATAAAATTGGTTCCTCTTTAGTGTGGCAGATTTGACAGTACTATATAACAGTTTCAGAGATACAGTCCCTCCCAGATCTGAAATAGATCCTTCAGTTTTTCCTCCTCAGCATCAAGTAGTTCCCAAAACCAGATGAACACCTCTTTTTTTATAGGCCATATATTCTGCTACTCAACTCAGGGTCCCAGGGGCCCTCCACCAAACTGCTTTTCAGCCACATACCAAGAGGTCAGTTGGGAATAATTGAATCTAGATAAATTCCCCTTAGTCCTTGCTGCTACCACCTCCCATGGTAACAGACCTTGATTTGTCAAAAGTTGTCCCAGATTGTAATACCAGTGTCTCTTAGTGGGAAGCCCAAACTTTCTAGTAGACACTCGAGGTTGCCAGGGGAGTCCCAAACAGGGGAACAATCTGAGTAATATTTAATGCCCAAAGACTGCCTTACTCTTGAACCAAAGATGAAGGGCCACCTTTAAAACCTGCAGCCGGACTTTTAAAAAATATTTTGGAGCCCCACACTTATAGACAAACCCAGGTGCTCCCAGGATACTAGTCATTGCTGTCAACATCATGCCCCAGGTCGAACTATCAGGGGAGTCCAATAGCACTCTACAGTTCTTAAACTGGAAGGCGTCACAATACAGCCTTAAATCCAGCTAATCTGCACCTCAGTGTTTTCTAGGAAAGTCTGATAGCCCTGGACACCTAAATGAAGGTGATAGCTTCCCTTACATTTTTGTAATGAGTATTTTAGGGAAGGTGAGGAGGATACAATTAAAAGGGCATGTCACTTTTGGCAAAATACACATTTCGATCAAATTGACCCACCCGTATATTTTTAATGGATGGTTCCACCACTTGGAGATTAATTGGCCAATGTCTTTGCCCACCTTCCCCACATTGTGTGTTGGAATTACCTCCAAGGAGTGAACTATGGAAATACCCAAGTATTAAAGTTCCGATTTAACTTCCCCGTCGTAGCCTGGTACATTCCAACACATGATCTCGGATTTGGCCTTGTTTATACAATACCCAGAAAAGGACCCAAACTCCTTCAATAACTCCTCCAGTTTAGGGATGGTCTTAGCAGGATCAGTAATATAAATTATAAGATCATCTGCGTACAAGGCTATCTTACTCCTGAATCCCTGAGAGGCAAAATGTATTACTTGTGGATCAGTCCTAAGAGGTTGGGCCAACGGCTCAATGTAGATGTCAAAGAGAAGAGGGGAAAGAGGGCACCCTTGCCTAATGCCTCTACAAATACTGAACTTCCTGCTTATGGACCCATTAAACAAGATTCGAGCAAGGAGGATCCATTCAATTTTTGAAGGGTCACTATAATAGTGGGGCTAAGCTCCAATACTGCCAAAAACTCCTAGAGATACATTTAGCAGACCATGTAGAAAGCCTTGGCAGCATCAATTGTGACTACCACCAAGGGACTTGGGAGAGTAGATGCAAGATCAATTGTCCCTTTAAGGAGTTGTGTGAGCTCATATATCTGCTATTCATGACAAAACCTTTCTGGTCTGGATGAATTACTTGAGGTACTAATTTGGCCAAGCTACTAATGAGGATACTGGTGAAGACCTTCTAATCAGAATTTAAAAGTGGCATTGACCTGCATGAGTCAGCCATCTTAGGATCTTTGGAAGGCTGTAGAATTAATATACCAGAGAGGCTTCTTTCCATGAACCGGGAACTGAGCATTCCCGATACAAACAGAGTTAAACACGTCCCTCCATACTGCAACAATTACCTCTTTTAACAACTTATAACATTCCGAGGGTATGGCGTCTGGACCAATCCCATTCCCATTTAAAAAAAAATTCAGATGTTCCCAGACTTCTCTTGCAGTAATCTAGGCTGCTAGGGCATTTTTCCCTAGGTCAGTGAGGACAAAGAGACCTCTACGTCTCACCCATCCCCTTAGATTTGTTATGTCTGGATGGACCTTTTCAATATAGTGAGTCAAGAACAGGTGGACTAACTGCTCCTCTATTTCTCCTGCTTTGTTTTAAATGCTGCCATTGGAGTTAATTATCAATTCTTTACTATTAATCCTTGACCTGTCAGATTTTGCCTTCTAGACCAATAATGCCACACACCTCTTCCCATACTAAAAAAAAAAAAAGCTATGGGCCTGCCATTTCTCTCAGCATTTTACCTCAATCTTCATTTTATATCTTGCATGTAACTCTTCAAGTCTCCTTAGGACTTGATCCATATCAACAAGTGGATTCTGCAACTGTAGGATGATATTGAGAGCCCCAATTTCTTGCTCTAAAAACAGAGCTCTTCTCTGGCCTGCTTGTTCTTAATTAATGCTTGATTTGGTAAAATACCCTGAATAAAGTCCTTATAAGTGAACAAAACAGTAGCTAAGGGGTCTGGCCTATATTATCTGTGAGAAACTCCAGACTCACTTTATCCAAAACCTGAGCTAGTAGTAGCAGTTCCTTCATCTAGCAGTAGGGTATGGTTATAGTGCATCTAAGATTTCCCCTTTCAGCAGGAACCTGAGCCACCATAACGCTGGCTGAGGGATCTGAGATGTGCCCTTGCATGTGTTTAATCTTCTTAACATTCTCTAGAAAACTATTGTTGACAAAGAAGTAATCCAGTCTGGAAATGTGGCAATATTTCTTTACTATAGTGTGGCCCTGCTGGTGACACGAAAACATCTGTAAGATCCAGGTATTGCAACATATTTTTTAAAGTTTGCCTCACCTTAGGTGAATTAATACAATCTCTCTTGCAAGATCTATCTAGGCTGATAACCATCAAGGTACTACAATTAACCCCAATGATTATCTGTAATAAAAAAAACATTAAGTTCCACTCAAGGGCCGAGAGGTAGGACTGGGCATCCAAACTGGGTCATCCAAAGAGACCAGCACAAACAAAATTATAATTAAAACATTTCACTTGCCCTGTAACCCACCTTCGAGAAAAGTCAGTTTTAAAATCCAGCAATTCGACGTTGCACCTTTCCTTAGAATAATAGTGACCGCTCCTTGAAGAATTCTGCCTGGTCACTAGTCCATCCAATTTTGCTTTGAAAATATGGCCCTGCTCTCAATGGCTGTTAAATGGGTCTCTTGAGTATCGAGAAGTGAGCCTTTCTGTTCTGTAGACATTGTAAGACATATCTCTACCTCCCCTTGGACTGAAGCCCATTTATGTTACAAGTTAGGAGCTTAATTACTTTACCTGCCTCCATTTAATTCTGAGTCTTGACTAAAGGGTGACTTTTGGAGCTGTAAGAACTGTAGACAATGACCGAATTCCTGTGAATTGATAGAGCGAACAGGAGAATAATATCTACATATATTTTTCCTAAATCCTCCTCACGCATGCCCAACCCCAGCTCTTCCCCAGGGAACCCTCCCACTATTAACTGACATTATATAACGCCATTTGAGTTCCCACCCGGAGGGAAATCCACAAGATTAATAGTGCACACTCAAACCCCTTCATCCCTCTCTTTCGTGATATTTGTGTTTTGACCACTGACTTGATGTCGCACTACTTTGCACTTCGCTTAGCTGTCTATCGTCACATTAGTGGTCACCAGTTACAGACTCCATTTTGTATTCAGCTCACCAGTTACAGACTCCATGTTTTATTCAGCTTAGCCTTAGCTTCACTGCCACGTTAAAGGTGTAAGTAGTTTTTCGTACAAAACATGTTATGCAACGTGTTTTCTATTCTGCATGTTCTTTTCTCACTGAAGGGCTAGGACATAACGTGGAGGAGTCAGTCAATCAGCATGATAAGGATGTATTAGAATGATGTTTATGGTACAGCAGGGAATGGCTTAGGCTTGGGAGAGACACCTTGGGAAACTGGCAGTTCCAACCTGTTTCTTTCAACCATGACCTAAAATAGCCAGCGTTTTTCAAAACTTCTTGCGCAGTGGGAGGGATACCTCTGATTTTGTCAGGCGCACCAGGGTAAAACAACAAAGTTTCTATCCGATTAGTCACACGTATACTATTGCGCCCACATCATTAACAATACTATCACTCACTCTGGTTAGTATTATTAACAATGAGTATTATAGCATAAAAGACAATTTATATAGTCTGTTGACCTTAAAGCATCCCTTTGGTTTCCTTCCTTTTCTCCCTCTTTTTTTCCCCTTCTCCACCCCCCTTTTCCCCTCTCTTCCCCCTTCCCCTCTTTTGCCCCAACCCCCCAAACCCCTCCTGCCCACCTCCGTTGTTCACAACCAATGCTCCTGTGCCTTCATGGGCACTGACAAAGGACACCTATTTTAGGGTCCTTGCATGCCTCCCACATTCCATGGGAAGCGGCCATCTTGGAGGTTCAGCAGTCTAGTACTGTGGGCCACAGCACACCCAGACGCACACAGCACTGTCCTCTTAAACTTGGCTCTGGTGTGAGCTCAAATGTTTCAGACCGCGGGGAGGTGAGCCTTAGGTACAGAGCGGGACTGTCGCTTTGATGAAGTAAGTGCTATCTATCTCTATTACATCGCGTCACTGACTTCGACAACTATGAAGGGCCTAATACTCTCCCTAATAATTAGTATGTGACTACAAACACACACCCCTCCCGGCGGATCTATGACATGAGAGTCTGATACTACAGAGTAGGTTACGCATGCCTCACATGTGCGTTTGTAGGGTGCTTCACATGTTTAAATGTTTTAATGTTTTACATGTAGTAAGTCTTGTAATGTCTAATATGCAGGTACATTGATATTCACGCGTGCCTCTTCTCACAAGTGGGACGCTATTTGCAATTTGGTGCACCACACCCACATGCCATATAAAAAGCAGCTCAATATCCATGAGAGCTGTGAGAACTATTGTTTTTTGATTTCCACAGGTACTGTGGTTAGACATTGCAATTAATAGGTATCATCTATAGTCACCTCAGTTAGGTGCATTATACCACACTATAAAACATGCAATATTAATGCTCTTCATAGTGGTAGCCATACAGGGAAACATCCTTTATTATGACGTTTCATTTACGAAGTTGTGGTTAACGAAAGCGCACCAACGCTTTTTTTAACCACGACTCCGTTATTTTGTGCCTTAACTACGTATGTTCTGAACAACAAACATGCATGGTTAAGGTACAAAGAAGGGAGTTGTTGAAGGAGGATGACGCAGGTGACAAGGGGTCGACTAAGGTAAGTGGGAGGTTTTAGTTTTTGGGGAGGGGTGGGGGGTCAGGGGGTTTTAGGTTTTGGGGCGGGGTTGGGGGGTGGGGCGTTTTTGGTTTTGGGGAGGGGTGGGGGGTCAGGGGGTTTTAGGTTTTGGGGCGGGGTTGGGGGGTGTGGCGTTTTTGGTTTTGGGGAGGGGGTGGGGGGTCAGGGGGGTTTAGGTTTTGGGGTGGGGTTGTGGGGGTGGGGCATTTTTGGTTTTGGGGAGGGGGTGGGGGTCAGGGGGTTTTAGGTTTTGGGGAGGGGTTGGGGGTGGGGTGTTTTTGGTTTTGGGGAGTGGTGGGGGGTCAGGGGGTTTTAGGTTTTGGGGTGGGGTTGGGGGGGTGGGGTGGGGCGTTTTTGGTTTTGGGGAGGGGTTGGGGGGTCAGGGGGTTTTAGGTTTTGGGGTGGGGTTGGAGGGGTGGGCCGTTTTTGGTTTTGGGGAGGGGGTGGAGGTTAGGGGGTTTTAGGTTTTGGGGCGGGGTTGGGGGGTGGGGCGTTTTTGGTTTTGGGGAGGGGGTGGGGGGTCAGGGGGTTTTAGGCTTTGGGGTGGGGTTGGGGGGTGGGGCGTTTTTGGTTTTGGGGAGGGGGTGGGGGTTCAGGGGGTTTAAGGTTTTGGGGGGGTTGGGGGGGTGGGGCGTTTTTGGTTTTGGGGAGGGGGTGGGGGGTCATGGGGTTTTAGGTTTTGGGGTGAGGTTGGGGGGGTGGGGTGAGGGATGTAGGGTGAATGGTGCCTATTAGTAATGCTTTTATCAGGAATGCCTTTACAATGAAAATCGTTGTTAAGGCATTCGTTGTAAAATCATTAGTAGTAAGAACGAGGTCGGTGTTCCGACCTCGTTGTTAAGGCACTAGTTGTTTTGGAAGTCGGTGTTCGTCGTGCAACCGTCATACAAGGAGTGACATTAGGGAGTCAATGCTGGTCCTGAAGAGGAGCCTACGGGTAAGCCTTCGAAACATGTAGACCAGGAAGCAGGGTACATAACACACCCCACTTCTGTTGCCCCCTTTTTAATCATACCATCTCATTGAGATCTTTTAAATCATCGAAATCACTTGAAGGCAGGTATTTTTAACTCACCCGAGACCCCACCACTCTTACCCCTCCTATGATCCACATTGATGGGACTACAACAGTGCTCCCACGTAATTCGTCCGTCGTAGCACGCCTTGCTCCCCAGCAGAACAGGAAGAAACCCAATGATGACGCATGCCACCAAGGGAAAACCCTGGTGGATGAGGGTTTTTCTGATAAAGAACATTTTCCTTCTTTCCCTTTCCATCCTGTGGCTTTCCTTTGAGCTGGTTTATAGTCTGTAATATTACATAGGCTATAAGGAAGACAGACTTAGCCCAATCACCTCCTTCTCCCCTTTGTTTGTGTAAGAATGGACTTAGACAGTGTAGGTGCATATTGCTCATGCAGCTATGCCCTCACCTCTGGAATAGTACACCCTGCCTTAGGGCTGTAAAGCCTGCTAGAGGGGTGGCTGACCTATGCCACTGGCAGTGGTTAGTGGGCATGGTACCCTGACAGGAGTGCCATGTCGACTTTGCCTTTTTCTCCCCACTAGCACACACAAGCTGCAAAGCCAGTATACATGTGCCTTTTGAGGTGTCCCCTGGGTGGCATAATACTTGTTGCAGCCCTTTGGGACCTTCCCTGGCTGAGGGCCCTTGGTACCATGGGTACCTTTCACAAGGGACTTCACTGTGTGCCGTGGATGTGCCAATTGCAGAAACAAAGGTACAGATTTTGTGAAAGAACACTGGTGCTGGGGCCTGGTTAGTAGGAGCCCAGCATACTTTCAATCAAAGTTGGCATCAACATTAGGCAAAAAGTGTGGGGGTAACCATGCCAACAGTGGCACTTTCCTACAAGAGACAACCTGGAAAGGCTTGAGAATCACTCTAGAAGAAATAACCTCTGAATTCTGAATGTTCCTGACCCAGAGGAGAAGGTGGATATGAAGAGGTTTGTAATATTGCAGAAACTGTACTGAAAGAGCAGCCTGATGTGAATCTCAAGAAGGAGATACAGATAACCAACCAACAGAGACCCTTTTAGGAGTAACTCTAACTGCCAAAAGCCACAGAAGGTTCTAATAAACTTCTTGTTGTATACAGTGAAAGAGCTCATCTTAGGCTTAGTGCTCAGAAATAGCCTATACATTAGTAATGGGTTCACTTTTATCATTAGGTTGGATAATTGCAAAGCCACAGAATAACAGTAGTGGGAGCTTGGCAGGAAAATGGATGAACTCTACAAACTGGGAACAAAAGCACAATTAAGATTTCCGGCTATGCTCTGCATAATGAGGAGGATTCAAATGTAACATTTTTGAAAAATGGATGACATTAAGGCCTTAACTGAGTCTCTCAAAAAAGCATTATTTTCTGGGGCGATGTCCTGCACTCCTCCCATGTAGCCTAGAACCTACAAACTATACATAATAGGAGAAAAACTCTTCTCGATGATTTTGGTCACCACACATTGGTTTCTCTGCACATACTTCAAGGATGTATCATATGTGCTCATACCTTTATGTCGTGATGTGTGCACTTAGTCTTGAGTTGTATGTACATTGGCTTCAATAATGTTTTCTCTAAAAGGTGCTGTTTTGCTCACCGTTTTGACAGAATAACATTGAGAGTGCAGCACAACAGTGCATGTGACAGGTGTATCTGAACAAACATAAGCACAAGGTGATTTGTAATGTCTCTTTTTCTTACAGGATCCAGGAAGGTAACCCGGCCTGAATAAGAGCCCCATTGTCCTTTTTCATTCCAGATATATATTGCTTGTTTTTGTTTTGTTCTGACCAAATTTTGTTAGATTTGCCTGAAGTTACAAAAAATACTTTAGGGCATCATTTCTGAGTCCTGACAAAAGCCCAGGATACTATGGCCACTCTCACAAAGGGCTAAACATGCCGACTTACCTCTTAGGGTGTAGGATCATTATCTTCATAGACACCTTGTTGTTATTATTATTTTAGTAATACCAGAAACACTGCGAATAAAGGGATACCTTTGTGTTTCAAGGTATTTTTATCTAAATACCCTAGAAGGAAAATGATCCTATGAGCTTCCTGGAACATGGTCAAGCCCATCCTTGTTTTTGGGGACCAGGATGAGACCCAAAGGTGAAGTATGACAATAATAGGCTGTGTGAGGGTCTACCTACAACACTATGGTTATGTCCAAACAACATGGGTTTAGCTTCACTTCATTTGTAATGTCCATCCTGTAGGTGTTACAGGAGGAACAGCTACATGTATAGGACACTTTTTTGTGGAGGTGACTGTAGAAGAGAGGACACATCCTTTACACTCACCTCTCATATCTTTCAGAACTCCGGACCTGTTAGGGATGAAGTTTACCTGTACCTGATGCTTTATTGATTTGCAAGTTGCAATGGAAATTGATTTCTTTTCAATGGTGGATTTCTCAATGTTGATGGACTGTTGAAGACTTAGGTGGTCATTTCGACACTGGCGGTCCGAAGACTGTCAGAGCCACAGTGGTGGTCTCACTGCCAACGGGCCGACCACATTACGAGTGTGGCGGTTTGGCATCTGCCAAGCCCCCACATCCCTGCTGGTACCACCACCAGCACCTCTGTGCCGGCTGTCCACTGAAGACCGCTGGCGGTATCAGGAGTCACCTGTCTGCCAGGGTTCTGCGGCGGTAGCACCTCCACAAAAACCTTTCCGAAAAGTCTTCCGGCGACAGGAAAGTCCTTTCCTCTCGCCGGCAGATGACTCCCCCACCTCTCCCTCCAACATAGCACCCACCTCCCCCAACCCCTCTTCCAACACAGCACCCCTCCCCACCCCACCTTCCCCGCAAACACGCACACACACCCACATACATGCATTCTCCAACATACATGCATACACGCATTTACTCACACCAACAGACACGCATTCACACAAACATACCAACATGCACTCACTTCAACAATCACACACGCATATACACATACATTCATACACATACACACTTACCTCCAAGCCCCCTGCCCTGTCGGAAGATTGACTTACCTAGTCTGGCGAGGAGGTTGTCCGCCAGGGAAGGGCAACAGACACTCGAAAGTCCTTGTGGCATGGTGGTGACTGCTGTGGAACCGCCTTTGTGCCGCCGACCACCAGCACGACTGCTGTAGGATTTCCACCCAAATTGTGGTGAAAATCCTTCAGTATTCGCAATATGGCGGTCGGAAGACTTCAAGCATTGACGGTCTTCTGGCGTCCGTGGCTTCAGTTGTATGTGTAAAAGACCTTAGAAGTCAGAATGACCACCTTAGTGCTTTACAAAAAAAAAGAAAATGGTGCAGCTTTGTTATTAAAATGCTTAACCTGTTTATGTCTTCCAGTGTCCAGCACCTTTCCTGCGTCAGCTCTGGCTGGAGTTGGGAATAGTAAATCTGCCCCTCCCCACTGTTCAGTGGCTCTGGCTTGAGTGGGTAATAGTAAATCCTGCACCTTGCCCAAGTTTGCCTTCACTGTCGTAATCATATCCAATGTGCCTCTTTCAAAGTTAAGCTTCCCTCAGTTGTCCCCGGCACATGTTACAAAAGATGTGAACAATAAATATAAAAACTTGAAAAAAATTATTTTAACTTAACTCACTTAAAGAAAAATCATGTATTCTTTCTTTGACACTGCAAGGAATTGATTGTTCACTGTGAAAAGTTCAGTTCTACCTCAGACATTTTTTGAAAGTGTACAAAAAATATTGTTTTGAAATTAATATAATCTTTTTGGGGTGTTTATATCTATGGTAGAATCACTCAAAAAGAAATAATACTTAATTTTGCTACGGTTGTCTCTCCTCACACTACTGCATGTGATCTCCTAACAGGTCAGTGTACCACCAGTGGCGGACATCCTTTTTTTGTTTTTTATACAATATTTTCATTTCTAAACAGCCATTTTAAACAAAATATGCACTGGAATTGTTTTTTTATTTAAATCATGACAACTGATAATTGAAGAGGAGACTGATTTTAGATTATTTTTATGACCTTCTTGGATGCAGTGGTCTGCCATCTTGGTAAGGAAATACTTAATTGATGTTTAAAAATGTGTTATTTTCCCTTTTTTTTGCAAAATCCTGATTTGTGTAAATGGTGGAATGTATTTCCATAATTGAAATTAGTTTTTTAAAATACACTCTTTAAGGGCAAATGGGTTGTATAGACATGTGGTAAAACAAATGTGTTGTAAAGGTAGTGTTAGTTATATTGAATGATAATGCACGGTAAAGGCACACGTGGTAAAGACATATAAGTGGTAAGGCATGTGTGGTAAAGACTGCATGTTAGAAGCATGCATGGTAAAGCCATGATTGTAATGACATACATCCCTAACGGAGGCTTCAAGTCCTCGGGACAAGTACCAGTTAAGTAATTTTCTTGGTTTAGCAAAACATTATGTTAAATAGTATGCTAAATTTGTTGATCATTTTATGGATGAGGTGCAGCCAATAAGAGACTTAATGAAAAAAGATCAGAAGAACGTTTGGCCACACACGTTAAGAAACTTGTTATGACATCAAACAATTGTTATGGGCTACAGATGGTTCAGTCCTGGATGTGATCATTGTGAAATGTGGAATCCTTTACAGACTGTAAGATACTATGTGGAATTCCTGTGAAATCAGTTAAGACCCTGGCTGCCCTGCTATAAGGTTGATGATCTTTACAATGGGTGACTTACTGTTACAAAGATGAGCGATTAAGCTAATTATTGGCCAGTTTATGCAGTGTACTTTAACATTTGGTTACGACTGGGACCTGATACCTCAGGTGTGGATCACCAAGCTAAGGACCCATGAAGATGTGTTTTTTCTTGTATGCTCAGCTATGCGGAACTGCAGATGACACTGCAGCTGTTGTATCTGCTCTGCACGTGCAAAGAGACAAGGAGAAAACTTATTTTTGACACGGCTGATCCAGATGAGCTATGAAACTCCACATGCTGCAGTACCAGATGCTCTAAATACAACAAGGATTGTTTATAAATTAATATTTTCCAAGGCATCGGAGTGTAATTCGGTGATCATTTATACAGCGCAACGGATTTGGTTTTCTTCAAACTGCTTACCGTTTGCACTGGGATTTCTGCAGAGGAGAATCTTTATGTGTAATCTTGGAATATTTGAGAATTTGGAAGCAAGAATTTATCGTTCTCAATCTACTGACGTTCTTCTGCATCACAGCGCTGATGTGACCACATGACACATCACAATGTCACTCCCATTTTTAATCGGAAACCATCAGCAGAAAGGAATAAGGATAGCCCTGATCGTTGGTATCATTACCTGCAGATTGGCTCAAAAGCAGGGACGGGTGGTCAATACCTAATAACTTGAACTGTATTTTAAACAATATATTTGTTTAAACACCATTCAATTGAGCATTTCATTAGCATTTCTGCATATTTAACTCTAAGATTTAGCATGAAATAATTATTTTAATGTATTCATACTGATGTACTAATATGAGAAATGCTTTAATTGAAAAATAAATGTTAACATGAAAATTGTGCCTACTTAGCGGCCGCCATCTAGTGAAAAGCCTGCACATGTTTTATAAAATCTGTTAACTTAGTGATGAGAAAAAATATTCTGTCTCTCTAAGAACATGCTCTTTGCAAAAATAAATGCTGAAATAATACGAGTAATTCTTCAGTTTTATGCTGTGACTTTTGGCAGGGCAGGGCCAGAGCTAATGTAGAATGTCTGCCAAAAGAACTGATCTCTGCTGTGTGTCAAGCAAGCAAGGTCACAGTGTGTAGTTATCTGTCTGCCAAGCTGACCTAAAGTATCAACTGTAAAAGCTCATCTCTGTAGAATTACAAGCTTCTTTTGTCTTAATCATGAGTTTATTCTGTGTTCGTACTAATGGAATGTGTTTCTCTTGAGGGGAAGAATTGATTTGAAAAATGTTTCTACTTTTTCTTATCGTCCAGCAGCAAGTGTATTCTGAAAAGTGTTGAACAAAGTCCTTCACTGAACACTGCGGAAATATGCATCAGATATAACAATTAATATCATTTGGGCTTACGCAAAAGGAAAAGGCAGAGAAATACAAAACATTCAGGCTAACAGTGGGATACTTTCTGATGAGCTAATGTTTTGTGATTGGATGATTTATGTACATATGAAGTTTTCAGCCAATCATTCAGCCAATTATTCAGCCAATCACAGAAGTTTAGCAAGTTTAATTTAATGTTTGAAAATCAGATATTGGGGTTCACTGTTTCCTGATTTCCAGAGACTTCACTCTCATTCTTATGATCTGTCACTTTTACATTTCATGCTTTACCAGTCAGTTTACTGACATTCTGGCATTATAATATTTTGAATAATTTTTCATGCTCCATGCAATGATGCTGGTGCTTACTTTATCACTCAATGCTTAGAGCCTGTAGTGCTATGCTGCCTGCCTTAGATAATTAATTTGATGGTTTAGAGAACTTAGAGTCCAAATTCAGAACTGTCACCCTTTTCCCTGCCCCTGTCCTGATGCTGATGTCCCTCTGATGAAATTATAACCTGGTTGCTGATTACCTTAAGGAGAGGTAAATGTATGAATTCTGCGTATTGTGTTTATCTTTTGTTTTTCAGGTACCAGCTGCTACTGTTTTAATTTCTGCTGCTATTTTGATAGGCCCATAGCTAGATGTTTTCTAAATTGATGTTACTAAACCTTTTTCATGATACCCAACATGCTAATGCTAATTTGTGGTTAGTGAGGTGTTTTCTCTATGCTTATGATTTGACATAGTTTTATTCCAAATTTATTCTATCTCTCTTATGCAGATTTTCATGTTATGTATTTGTATTTTAACAATTGAGTTCATTGTTTGTTTTCTCTTTTTAAACTAAGATTTTTCAGGCCAATTCGTCAGCCTGTGATATTTCATTGTTTGTAGCATTTGGTGTTGAGGATAATTTCCGTGACCTTAGCATTGTTAATATAGAGAAATAAATATTTTAATTGACACTAAAAGGTGTGGTTATTCGCGGCAAATGGGTCATGGTGCATCATATATTGATTCTTTGGTGATTATTATTATTATTATTGTTTAATGTTGTTGTTTTGTGTGCCAGTGATCAATATGTTAATCAATATGGTAATCAATATAATATAAACAAGTCAAAAGGTTAATCGACCGTAGAGAGGCATCCAATCACTTACTTTTATGAAATAGATAAGCCAAGGATCTGCTTCAACACCTGCGGATACCGTGTTCAGTCTGTAAATCCATTGGCTCAAAAGCAGGGACGGGTGGTCAATACTTTATAAGTTGAACAGTATTTTAAACAATATATTTCTTTAAACACCATGTATTTGAGCATTTCATTAGCATTTCTGCATAGTTAATTCGTATTTATGTGGTATAACTTTTTTCTGGGTACTCTACAGCGTTACTAGTATCATGGTTGAGGCAAACGTGTTGCAGCTACTTGCTGTCTTGCCTGAAAAAGGGGGCCCAATATTCCCTTGGAACCAAAGGAAGACATAATTATTTGGTAGCCATTGGGGTGGGGGAATTGTCAACATAAACAAATAGGCAATACTGTTGCTTAGTTTGGGCTTACAAGGGAGCAATATATAAGAAAGCCTGGATAAAATACATAGGCCCTGGTGATATGTGAGATGTCTGAGCTGATGCTGGAAAAGCACTGTGGTTCCAAACTAAACATTGTTCTAGAACATCACAAGTTTGTTTCAAGGTCCAGGGAAAATTAGAATGTAGAAAATGACACAGCCTCTCTAAAAACACTACCAAGTACATGTGATTTTGATTCACTCACAAATTCTTCAATCGGAGATCAACTAGTGAAAGAGCACCCACAAACCACGAAGTTCAGATAAAGCTGCTAGCTAAGAATGTCATCCTTAAGGAGGTAAATCATGCTAGTAGACACAGTGGAAAATACTTTGATGTGGGATGGAGAATTCTGTGACAGTCAAAATACTGACACTGTAAATCCAATGGATTTAATAGAAGAACCTTCAGTTAAGGATGGTAATGCAGGGGTAATTAAATACAAAAATGTGACAAAGAATTCACAAATTTCACAAATGCATAGTGTTGGTAAAGAATTATGATAAAGATTTTATATATGTGGCAGCAGTAACCATCTGTCCAATAATCCTGGTAGTTACGCTAACATTTCTATTTTCTTAAAATATGCCAAAAAAGCATTTATGCTGGTAATGCAAGAGTGAAACGATAAAAAAATTACTGATAAGGTGTCAGATAGCATGAAGAAGGTAGTGTTGACATTCAAAGAAAATGGGGAGAATGATAGTAGTCCTTTGACAATGCTTGAGAGTGAAGCACTGTTGGGAGGCAATAAAAGAAATGTTATTGATGTATTCTGGGTCACCTTGTTCAATAGTGGATGTATCAAAATTGGAACAAACGTTTTGGTGGGGATAACAATGAGTTGCTACCTTCTGATATCAATCCGGTGGGGCATAGTTGAGTGAAAATTTATGTATTGGGATACACTGTGATGAAAATACAATTTTGAGATAGAGAGACATTTGTAAAAGTTTATATTGCCAAAGGAAAAGGTATGGCGTCACTATGGAGACATGGGCATCACACTTACACCTAACTCTTCAGAATCAATTTTACAAGTAGTGAAAGGTGTGAATGAGTGTTAAATTGTGCATGAGTTCCTGAAATAATTGAGTGGGAGTTTGGTATCCTGAAAGGTTTTTAACACAGGATTGTATTGCAGAGAGATGCTGTGCCTTGTGTTCTTAAAGTCAGGAAGATATCAGGGCCATATTTATCAACATTTCAAGCAGTGCAGTATAGCAAGACACCTTGCAGCTTTGTGCTGCGTGAAAGGGCAGGAATGTGCCATATTTAACATTATACAGCGCATTCCTGCTCTCTGCCTGTGTACAAACTGCTGCGTAGTCCTAATTAAGGCACCCTAGCACCATGGTGTAAGGGTGCCTGCGTTGTTTTTCTGCAGGTAGAGAGAGCTTGCTGCGCAAAAACAATGCTCAGAGGCATTTATATCTTTCTAAGTGTGCTGCAGTGGGTTTGGAATTGTGCAAGGGAATGTCTTTCAAGGCTAACGAATAAGTACAATGAAGGAATTGCAGATACTGTCATGCCAGTAGCGTGGGTAATGAAGAAAACAATATCTGAAGAGGAATAGACGGGAGCAAAGTACAGTGATGAAGAACTAAGGACAATAATGGAACATATAGTTAGCAGTTGGTCCAGTGTTAAAGAGATTTCTGATTCTGCAAAGGGATATTGGAATCTTAAGAGAGGAAATTAGTTTAATTGATTGTTTATTTCTCAGAGGGACATGGTTAGTGCTGCCAAGTGATCTGAGTCAGAAAGTCATCAATTTTGGCACATGAATGACACCTGGGAAGGAACTTGACGAAAGCAACAATGCGAGAACAGTATAGGTTACCAAAACTTCATAGTCGGTTTGAAAGGTTAGTCAAGGATTGTTGGCAGGGTGCTACAAGTGATATGAATAAAACAACATGCACTGTGCCCTTATCTCTGATAAAGGTTCTGTCAGAACATTGAACAAAGTTGGCTTTGGATTTTATAGGCCCTTTAGAATTGTTTCCTCAGAATGAAAGGTAGGTGATATTGTTTGTTGATTAATCATCCAAATTGCCAGGAGGTGTATGAGTACAGTGAACGCCATTACTGTGATTGACTTCCTCAAGGGTGAATTTGCATGTGAAGGTATGCCAAGAGTGATTATGGCACACAATGGAGTGCAGTTTGTGTCTGAAGAAATACAAAAGTGTCTCAGTAGCACGTCAGTTGAATATGACAGAACTGCTCTTTATTCTCAACAAGCCAATGGCCTTGCAGAGCTCATGTATAAAATGGCCAAGTCATGCATTAAAAAATCAATGGATACAAATATTCCTCTCTAAGATGTGTTGAGAGATACATGGTGGCCAGATCACAGTACACCTATATTCGGTGACTTTAAAATCACCTTCCTTTGAGTTGAAGGGGAGAATTCCATCTTCCAAACTCAATCCAGCATGGATGGGAATGTGTGTGGCACAGAAGAGGAAATCAGATAACTGGGGAAGAGATGAAGAGTGCAATGTTGAAAGAAGAGAAGGATATCAAAAAACGTATAAGGCCTAGTTTGATGATAAGAACAATGTGAAGAGTGTTGGATGGGAGGTGGAGGATGACATTTTGGTGAAAACACTGTATTTGTTGAAATAGGAAGATCCAAATGTAAGGTCTTTTCAGGATAAAAGACGTATTGAGTAATGTGATTGTGTTGAATACTGGGGAGGTGTGGAATATGTCCTGCATTGCCACGGTAAACTCCATTCTGCAGAAGAATATTATTATTGGTTATTCACCATACCTACAGAAAGCCTAGGGGGAAGTGAAGGAAAGAAAAGTTAAAGAAAGGAGGATGTGTGGAAGACCATTGTGGTGGAAATGGTATGTGGAGAAACAGAACTTATTTAGCCCATAAGTTTGGGAGTTACTTTCATGCTTAGTAACTTCCACTACCTGCCTGAAGAAAGAGAGAAAAATATAAGGAAGTATGTAATTCTATTTCCTTGTTAATTTTGTTCCTTTCATGCTTTGTTTACATTGTCTAATGAGTAGTAGTGTTGCTATTCCAATTTACAAAGTGTGATTGTAAGAATTTCAGTTTTTGGTTGAGTGGGGTGCAGCCCTACTCAAGCAACAGCCTCAATGCTTGTCAGGGTGAAATCCTAAAATTCACTAAATTAACCTGTGCTTAACCCCCCTTGTAGCTTGACAAAAAAGCAGTCAGGTTTAACTTAGAGGCAGTGTATAAAGTATGCAGCACACAAACAACAATAAAATTAAAACACATAAGAAACTCCCACACCAGGTTAGATAAATAGAGTCAATTTTAATAAATAATTTACCACAAAAAGGACAAATATCCAATAAGTGGAACCATAGATATGCAATTTTAAAAATGTTGGTAAAACCAGTGCTTAAAAGCACAAAGAGACAATTGTTGTAACTTGGTGCGGTGAACCAAGACAAAGTTACAAGTTCAGGCCAACTGCAATAGAGCAAGGGCCGGATAGAGGGACCACATTGGGCCAGCTGAGAATTATACCTTATGTCCTTGATGTGGGGTGTAGCACCATGCAGCGGCGATTTTGAGGTGTAATGCACAATCCTGCAGCAAGATGCGTATGTGCAGAGTCCGTTCTGATGAGCAATGTGGGGTCCCACATTGAGTTGCATCACGCTGCATCAGTTCCGATGGGAAGCTGCGAGGGCAGCAATGTGGGGTCCTGCATCGGGTTGTATCACGCTGCATTGCTTCTGATTGGGCTGGGTTGCAAAGCAACTTTATCCCCACCCAGGCATATGCAAATCAGTCTTGACCCTGTTCCCCATGGGAACAGTCCAGCCCGAACTGCTAGGCCAGGTCTTCCTGGACGAGAAACAAGCATCTTGGGACCAGTTTTAGGGTATCACCCTTAATCAGTCAGGCTAGCTTGAATCCAGTGGCATATTGAGCACGGGACCCACGTCTGGGCATACCCGGCGCACTTAGGGCAACAAAAGTAAACACAAATGATGGATGGAATGCAGAACCAATCAAACATTCACTCCAGTCACAGATCTGGGTTCAATCCATCAATTCTTTTGATCACCACACCACTCCAGTTTGGACCCAGCCATATGCAAATCAGTCTTGACCCTGTTTCCCATGGGAACAGTCCAGCCCAAACTGCCAGTCTGAACAGTCCAGCCCGATCTGTGTCTGGGGGTGGGTGTTTGAAAAGTTTCAGTACTCCGCCTATCATCCTTTTGTGTTGCTAAAGTTGCCATATGTAGGAAGGGTATGCCCAGATGTGGGTCCTATGCTCACTGTGCCACTGGATTCAAGCTAGCCTGGATGATGATGGGTGATACCCTGAAACTTCCATGCAGCACCCATAGAGCACCTCCAAGACACAAAGGCCCTCATTCCGACCTCAGCGGTCTTTTTGAAAGACCGCTGAGGTTCCGCCGGGCCGAAGACCGCCAGTGTTGTGGGGTCTTCCGCCAACCATATTATGACTGGTGGTGACCCTCAGCCATTTTTTGGATGGAGAGCCACCAGCAGCCGTATTGGCGGTCGGCGGTGTAGTGGAGGCTGCTCCTCCACCACCGCCACGTCATCAGGACACCGCCACCTAATTACGTTCCAGTATTCGGCTTGGCGGTGACGGGGTGCTGGTGGTGGAGCAGCCCCCATGGATCCCTTTCCCTACCGGACGACCACCGAGGCAGGTAAGGTGATTGTCTGACATGGGAGGGGGTGGGGGGTGTTGTGTGGTGTGCGTGTGCATGGGGGTGTGAGTGTTTAGAGGGGGCGTGTGGGTGCGTGTATGTTTGCGGGGTGTGATGTGTGTAGTGGGGATGTAACGTGTATGTATGTGTGCATGTGTTCATGTATGTGCGCGTGTATGTGTGTGAGTGGTGTGTGCGTGCGTGAGTGGGGGGTATGTTTGGGGGGGCTCTTGGAGGTCAGGGGGGCAGGGGAGGGGGCCCTACCACCTTTGGGGGGTGGTAGGGGAGTTGTGGTTGTTGGGGGTGGACTCCTGGGAGGGGTCAGGGGAGGGGGAGACCCCTATCAGTGCCAGGGAACGAATTCCCTGGCACTGATAGTGCCTACCGCCATGGATTTTGTGGTGGTTCAAAATCCATGAAATTCATGGCGGTATGCGGGGTCATGATCCCGCAGGCGGACTAGTGACGGCCGCCGGGCTGGAGACCGTTGTCTCCAGGCTGGCGGTCATTACCGCCGTGGCGGACGGTGAGGTACAATGTCATAATAGGGCGGTAATTACCGCCAGCCTGTTTGCGGTCCTACCCCCAACATTCCACCCTCCGCCAGGGTTGTAATAAGGGCCAAAGTCTGCGTAAACCGACATTTGTGTGGCTTTGTAAATACCAAAAAGGAATTTGCGTTTGAGCTGCGGTATAAAAGTGACACAATTCTGAATCAAAATCTTTGGAAATTTGGGCCTTACGGGCATATTGTTCAAAGGTTCACACAGCAGGGAGCAGCTATGCTGTGTTGCATGAATAGGAGAGAACAGAAAAGTGCTCTATCTCCTAAGATATGACACTATACAGCTCACTCCCTGTGCTGGTGCCCTTGTTGCTGCCTGGTGCCAGGAGTCCATGGTGCACGGGTGCCTGTGTTACAGGCAGGTTTGTTTTTGTACAGGAAGGGATACCTTTTTGCAACAAAAAAAAAAACAATCTTTTAAGGCAATTTCCTCTTCCTATGTGGAATGCAGAATGCATCATACATAGAAAGGGGAATAATGAGAAAAAATTAACTTATTTCTCCTCATTATGCCTCACTGGGGAAAGCATAGCATTTTCAAGCATTCCCATATTTACTAGCTTTAGTACATCTGGGAATGTGGCAAAACCCCTGAGTACATGCATGGGAACGCCTTCCAGGTGCAGTGTAACGCAACGCAGCACAAGTGTCTTCGTGGCGGTACATTTTCTTTACCAAGTCACGCAAGGTGAAGCAAGTAAGCTCTTGTGTGGCTTAGTAAATACCGACTTACCGTTTGCATCATGACTGTGACACAAATTATAGTAAATCCGGGCCTTAGTGTAATTGGCACCATGTCTTAAGAGTGGGATGTCGAAAGATAGCGAAACCTTTCGGTCAAGCCATGGTATGTAGCAAGAAATTGTCAAAGACAAAAAAAATGACACATAAAACATCAGTTGTTTCTGCGGTATACAAATAGATTTTGTAAGTTACTCCATTATTATATCTTAAATATAACATTTATTCATGCCATTCAAACTGAGGATCAATTCTTAGATTTGCCCTTTTCAATAGGGAGTGCGACAGCCTTTGTCTTTTACAAATCTGAAGCCATTCAGGAATGTGTTTAAAGGAAAGGGGAGCCTTTGACATCTCTTCGGCTATTTAATTTCACACTCAACTAATCCATTAATAATTTTCTCTCAGTCAGAATATAAAAGGCTAACATTACCAGTTTCCTAATTAAATATAAAACAAGTTATTATAGTTAGAGGGGAAATATATTTAACCTTCAACCAGTTTCAATAATCTTTTCACTGCAAATGGAAAGTGATAAATTGCCCTTTGGGAATTGTTGAAGATTTTCTTGCCTTGCCTCATTTCATTGCATCGAAGCAGATTTATTTAGCCGTCTACTGCGTGTTGTGTGGCTCCTCTAAAATATAGACTTTTATTCATCAGAAAAATAATTCTAGCCAGGGTAAGATTAAACCTTAAAGCATATTTTA
Source organism: Pleurodeles waltl (assembly GCF_031143425.1). NCBI lineage: Eukaryota > Metazoa > Chordata > Amphibia > Caudata > Salamandridae > Pleurodeles > Pleurodeles waltl. The sequence goes on along the minus strand of NC_090447.1, from coordinate 1,238,457,483 downwards.
ACTCTTTTATTTACTTTATGTGAATCTATCAGACACCTTTCACAAAGTTCAGCAAAATTAGTGCAATGCAAATGCTGTGCATATATTCCCTAGAAGTTATCAATGCAAAAGTGTCTGATTCACAAAAATACATTTTGTGGGGACTGGCTGTGTTTCATACTGTTCTGCTGCATCCATTGTAATTAATGTACATGATCAGGCCAGTCTCCAAAATCCTGCGTAGTCTTTGCCAACACGAACGCAAAGGGAGCACAGCAATCACTTTGAGCAGGTGATTTCCGGTGGTTGGCACCAGCACTTAACTGTCTGCACCAAAGATACAACAACAGTGTTTAATAAGTCAATATACAGTTAAATGAATAATACTTGCCACTCACAGGACTGGGTAGCAAATTATATGTGGCCATGTAATTAGACAAATAAATAATCCAAAAGATATAATTTGTACTGGTCGGTACCACTGTGCCTTTATTGAGCCATTATACGTTTGGACATCTGCAATGAGGAATAATATGTTGAAATTAGAGTTACTGCACTGTTTTGTTGATGTTTTTGTCAAGATGTCCCATCTTTTTTGAGTTTTTTGCAGCTGGATACATGCCTGGGAATACTGGGACACTTATAATACCGTTTTGGACCAAAACAGGAAACTTGGGCCCAAAGAATTGCTCAACTGTGAATGTGCACATGTAATCCATTTTTCTCAAGGTGTAAGGTCTGCAGTGCAAATCCTTCCCCCTTAGCTGCCAGAACAAACGGAGTTTTGGGAGAATTTTGTTTGCAGTGGCATATGTACACCAATCGGGTGTGAAAATCACTGGAGAATGTTGGTGAATACCCAAAATATTAAGGAAGCATAGGTTTTCACCAAATTTTAAAAGGACACCACTGCGAATCCTCTGTGAACAACCATATTCCCAAGCCTGTTATTACATTTAGGAATGAAAAATCCTCCCTACTTGCAGATTTCCCTTAATCATACATTCCATTGCCACACGCAAATGTCACAAAAATTCTACCTTCATTTAGCAGACTCTGCCAGTTGCACCAACCGATGCCTCTTTTTGTGCAGGTAAGCATGAAAAAAACACAATCTGGTGTAAATCGATCATTAAATCGTCAAATGACACTGCAAGAAAAACCTGTCAATTTTGTCTGGAGCACATAGAATCACACACTAGTTGTAGAGTGTCTATGGAACTGTCACTGAGCGCTGCAGTGAAGAGTGAATCAACAGTGTGAAGCTATGGGAATTTGTTACTAACTAATGAAAGCTTTGGTTCTACTTCTGTGGGTAGAGTTTGTCGCGTGGGCTGAGTACAAAGAAGCTGCAGCGCAACTGCAAAAGCTTTATACTGAAGAGCAAAGTGCTATATTATAGTGTCATAGTTTTTTTTTTTAAAGAAACAGTATAATCAAGCGTCGATTGAAGATATTATTGTTGCATTGATAACTGTACAACAGAGTCTACCAGGAGCATGCACAAATTCTCCTTTGAATTGTGTAACACCGACAAATGCATATGTTCAGATGAACTCAAGGAAAGCACTACAGTAGTTGATTGAATCGTTTTATTCTAGAAAAAGCAAGCTGCCTGCTTTCTCTAGAATAAAACACTTCAATCAACCACTGTACTACATTACTTGAGTTCATCTGAACGTATATATTTGGCGGCTTATACAATTCAAAGGACAATGTGTGCATGCTCTGGGTAGACTGTGTTGTATTTGTGTAGGAGTCTTCCCCACACTTGCTGACACTGCGCTGATGGTACGGTGTCTCCGCCTGTTGAGCATATTGCATCGCTTTAGACTGACACTTGTTACCTGTGGAAGGTGAGGCAGTCCTCATACCACTGCCACCTATTTCTTTGCTTTATTGAGAGTTCTAGCAGCCAGCTGTGAATTCCATGAGACAGCTGAATATGGGATACACTTGTTTTTAATTGTGCATTGAGGAAAATTCAAGAGCGTTTACCTGCTTACCACAGTCCAACTTAGATATAGTAAAAGGAATCTAAAGGTCTATATTGTCTTGCAATATCTTTGGATGAATTGAATCTTATTCCATCAGTGTGTGCAGTGCAGGACAATGATTAAGGCAAGAGTTACAAGTTTAATGGGAAAAAAGCAACTCACATCTTATAAGTGTGGTTCTAAGTTAGATCTCAGCATTAGTCCTAATTGCCCTGCAGTGGGAAAGGGATATAACACATGTGGGAAACCGAGGCACTTCCAAAGTGTTTGTAGGGGTAGTAATGCTTATTCAAGTATTCATGTCAAGTCGATAGAAGAGTTTGAACAATCCTTTAACAGCAATTTAGCATTAACTATAAAAGAAGAAGGGACTAGCGGTTCAATTAACAAATTAAATGGTCCTTTGGGTTGGTCGACATTAGGAAAGCTGGAATCAATATTATGGTTCCCTTAGGCTGACCCATCACAATTAGTTAGATTTTGTTGCTAATTGGTAAAAAAAATAGATGTGAAGGTATCTGATGTTAACAAAGAAGCTTTTGGTGAGATTGAGGTAAACATGTTGGACTTGTTCAATGACACATTTGAATTTATGGGACCTTCCATCAATGCAAAAAATGTACATTGTCGAAAGTGTTAGAAATATTTGGGCACATTTACAAGAAACTGGCACATCATTTTTATTACATCACCCCTGCCCCACCTAACGACACCATGTGTGCGCTGTATTTGAAATATGGTGCATCATGGTGCGCGTTAGGCCAATTGTGTCAAAATCTTTGATGCTAATGTGGCGCATTGCTGCACTAGCGTCAAAAATGTTGACGCAAGTGCAGTAAAGTGCAAGGAGGCCCATTGATTACAATGGGTGTGTCACTTTAATGCCTGCTTTGAGGCATTAAAAATGACACCAGAAATGGGGCAGTGAAATTTTGTAGAATTTACTGTGCCATTTTTGCAGGCCTCTTAGCTCTGGAACGTCCCCCTTGCATACATTATGCCTGATGCAGGCATTATATGGCGCACGGGGTCACAAAGTGGTGCAATGCATGTGTTGGGCTGCTTTCTAAAAATGGTGCAGTGAAAAATTCCTCCTTGAGCCACATTAGCATTAAAAAAATGATGCTAGTGTGGCACAACGAGGCGGTGGGGCTTTGTAAATCTGGCCCATTGTTGGTTGGTAAGATTTGGGAAATTAGTTAAAACCTGGTCCTGACTTTCCAATATCCATTGGGGAGATTTCTGGCTTAGCACTTGTAAATGATGATGATGAAGATGCTAATCAAATCTTAGAAAAACACAAAAAAAAATTCCTTCCTTATTTTGGGTATGTATTCAGCTTTAAGCATAAATATGCCCAAATTGAGATGCAAATCCTATTGCCGTAAATTACACTCTGAGTCACTGTACCACTGAGCATTCATGGTAATCCTAAAAAATGTTAGAAACACTCTGTGAAGATGGTATTTATACACAAACCCAGAAACCTTTCAGAATGTGTTTCAGTTGTGGTGAAGGCACTCAACAAATCAGGTGAGGTACGCCCATCCTGATTTGTGGTTTTTGAATAATAACATTCTTGTGAATTAACTGTGAGGGCACCCTAATGGCGAAAGAGTGGTTAGATGCGTGTGTTTCTGATGAACATTTGAGTCAATTAAAAAAAGAATACTTGCCCACCAGATCTGATTGTGGACTGCTACTTGCGTAGCATTGCTTAGGTATCTTCTGAGTTAATCATCACAGGGAATATTTTAGTGAGAAATGATTTATTCAATTGTTTATTCATTTAATGGAAAATACTTACAAACAAACTTACCAGAATTATGTGCATTGGACATCCAGGTTCAACAGCTATAAGATACATGTTTAAAAGGTACTACTGGAGGCCCGCCCATATATTGCCTTACCACATGAAATGAGATATCTTACTGTTTTGACCAGTTACTTTTCTAAGTTAGTGTATTATTCATTTTTGTGTTCCCCTACAACAGATGCTTTTTTAGATGGTGTTTTCAGCTTTGAAGGGGTTGTCCTTCATCCAATGGTCAAGTTAAATGCACCAATAGGTTTCTAAAAGAAGGCATCCACACTGCATTGGTTTTCAGTTTGGATGTGGCCAGCTATCTTCATAGTAAGATACAGAGTTATCACAATACACCAGACACAGTTCCCGGATATTCCCTTTCTACCTATTAAGAGCCAGAGAGGGTCAGACCCTCCTAATACCCAAATGGCCTAATATTTCTATTGTGTAGGATAATTGCAATAATATAGTCAAATACATATTGTCCAACCAGCAAATTCAAAACAAAGCTTACCATGATATTTTATCAGATGTTATTAAAGTAAGAAACTCAATGTAGGTGATTGGGCTCTTATTAAAAACATATTATGGTAACCAAGGGTCAGCCCACATTTTCAAAGCCAGTTAAAGTTAAAAAATAATTACCACTTCTGCTATTTTGCTCAAAGATAAAGGTTAGGGTCTGTGGTTGTGCTCATTTCATAGCAAATTGATAATCTTTGTAACAAAAAAGCAAAAGATTTGATTTCTTCCTGGGTGGAATTATATGCCTCTGAGAACAATATTCACAATTTTGCACAACTTCACTGAAACATACGTTGCCAATCAGAGCACTCAACCAAGTGATGTTCCACTTAGTGTTGATAATGCTAAAAATGTTTTGCAGGATGTATTGGCTCCTGTGAAAGTACAGAAAGTTGGTGAGAATGTATAAAAGGTTTAATGTGTGTGATAAGTATTACAAGTCATTCATCTTTGACCTGTTTATAATCATGATTCTGTTTTTGGTTTGATTTAATTAATTTGTTGTACTTTTTTATTGAAAATGGAAATGTTGTAATGTTTATTGTTATGGTTCTTTAAATCTGCTCAGTAGATGATTTTTAGGTCCAAATTTACTAATACTTTTCACCAGGTTTGTGTCAATTTTGAATGCAAATCCAGGGAAAAGTGTTATGATGGTATTTACTTCCCAGTGCAAATCAGGATTTGCGTTGGAAAGTTGGTCAAAGTACACAAAGTAGTGCTATGATCTACTTTGTGGCAAGGAAGAATTCCATGTGTGGTACATGGGCTTGGAGGAGGGTATTTGTGTCAAAACCTTATGCTTCCTAGAGGCAGGCGTAATGGGTATAAGTATATTCATTTTACAATATGTTTCAGCCTTTGCACATATGCTGCACTGTATAGCAGACATACAGAGCGGGAAATGTATTATAGCATAGTTATACTGTTTTCCAGTAGAAAACCTATGCTTGCTAGAAGGGAAAAGCCTTTATAATACAGTGCAAGAATGTGTGCAGTCAAAAGTGCACCAATGCAGAGGGTTGCTGTGTGGCATTCTGCCAAATGTTTGGAAATCTGCCCATTAGAAACCTTTGTGCTCTGCTTTTGTTGGAGTGCAATTCAGAATTCTTTCTCCAGTTGATGTAATGCATGCACCCAAATCACTGAAGGCTGTCTAGACTTCATGGGCCCATTGCTGATTTGCAAATAAATCCATTCACTAATGTGATATGTGTTTGGCTGAATCACTACAATTTTGTCACACTTTTCTAAGTGCACTGAATTAGTCCATCCACTGTTTCAACAAGGCATTGTAAGTTTGCCATAAGGGCAGTAAAGAATGTTATGTTTCAGATGGGAAAAAGGGGTGTTTGAACAAAATTCTGAGTTTAATATAAATAGCAGAAAAAAACGGTGATTTAAAAATATTGTACTTTTGAATATCATTGTCAAGAATATTGGGTTTTGGTAAATATTATTGTTTCAAAAATATTGTTGTTTTTAGCAGTATTTTCAGAAATATAGTAGTATAATTGTTATTCATTTTATAAAATGTAGTTTCTCATTTTAAGTAATTTAATTAAAAAAATGTTATTAGTAATTTATAGTGTTGTAGTGGGCTGTTGGGTTTTGTACGGGAACAGGGAGGGATGTTATTTAAATTAGAAATATTTGTAATTTAATGGTAATTCGTTTTTTATTGTTAATTATTATTTTATGTGATTATTAAGTATGTAATATTTAAGCTCTATATTTTGAATCTAAAATTGTTATTTACATTTGTATTTTAGTTTTATTATTAATAACAGTAAATTGTATTTAGTAGTAGGTTGTTGGGTTTGCAGGTCATAGGGAGGGAAGTTAACATATACATAACTAAACATTATCATTGATTGTTTTTTAATTACTTATTAATTATTTAATTGATTGTGAACTATGTATATTTTCGTTACCGTTGCTGGGTTTTAGGGGAATGTGGTGAGAAGTTTATCTGCACCTTTGTTCTACTTGTTATTAGAACATTGGAATGCTGGAGGCTCCATTGAAAACAATGGAGTGCTGCGGGCTTTTACTGGCCGGTAAAAGCCCGCAGCGCCAACATTCCAGTGTTCGCTTTGTTCACAGCAACAGCTGTGAACAAAGCCTCACGGAGCCCGAGGGGATTTAAATCCCCTCGGGCTCCGTGAAAATTTTTTTTTTTAATAGAACATTCTGCCCTGTGTGGCAGAATGTTCTAATAGCCTTAGAACCCGCCGTAGCGGGCTCTACCGGCTATTAAAGTCCCTCTCCCTTGTTAAATGCCCGAGCCGAACGGGGAGCGGGCCTTTAATAGCCGGTAGAGCCCGCTACGGCGGGTTCTAAGGCTATATTAAGTCCCTAACACCTATAAGTATAGAGATTATTTTCTGGGAGACACTTTAAGCACACTGAGTAGGAGGGATTTATGAACAGTATATTAAATGATTAAATGATTTTATTATTTCTTTCATAAGCACTTCACGGGTGTGCTATTAATATTCCTACTTTTATAGGTAGAGGTTCTTCCTCAGTTATTGATTTAATACTGCTCTCTATCCCTCTCCTTTCCTTAGTCAAAGACTATAAGGTAATATGGCACCCTCTCAGTGTTCACAACCCACCTGCAGTCTCCCTTGCTCGGTGTGCTATTCCTAGTCCAGTCACTCACTTGGTGATAAGTGAAGTGAGAGTCACTGATCAGGTCCATATTTATGAGTGAGGTTCAGTCGTTCTTGCACGACACAACATGGTGCATGCGCAATTCCCAACTTGCGATTTATCAAGCTATGCAAGGCCACCGTGCGTGGCCCTGAGTGGCTTGATAAATCCAGAGTAATGCACGCAGCACAAACATCTGCATTGCAGTACTCTGCCCCAGGGAGGCATTCTATGGGTGTTGCATGGGTCTTCCCATACAACACCCATAGATTTTAACACATCCCCAGATTAAAAAATTGCTAGATCTGGGAATGGGAATAGATTTCCTTATGCCATTTTTCTGGCTCCCCTAACGGTGGAATGCCCCCTTTGCATACATTATGCCTGGCGCAGGCATAATGTAGTGCAGAGGGTTACAGAGTGGTGCAATGCATGCATTGCGCCACCCTGTAAATATGGCGCAGTGATTTCAGCCTCGTTGGGCCACATTAACGTAAAAAAGAATTACGTTAATGTGGCACAAGGTGGTGCTAGGGCATTATAAATCTGTCTCCTAGTTTGCAGAGTCACTTACAAACAAGCCATTTAAGTTAGGAAAAGGGCTGTGCAGCAAGAGGCATTGGAGCAGTTGCTACATGCTAGTGTTCTAAAAAATTATGCCTTTTTTAGGGAAATTGTTAATTGTCCCTTTTTTGATCACCCAGCGCCACTACATGTATTCTCATATTCCTGCAGACATCTGGGTTAGCCCCTTTGAAGCAATATCTGATCCCCCTACTGATCTGATATCTAACCCTTTCCCTCAAAAGGTTCAATATGACTTAGGGGCTCATTACGAGTTTGGCAGTCCGTGGACTGCCATGGCGGCGTTTGCAGTCCGATCTTTGGGTTGGCGGTCAGACCGCTGTATTACGAGTCATGTGGGCCTATAGAGCAAAGACCGCCACAGTCTCACCAGCACCGCCAGGCAGCACAGACTGCTGCGGTCACAAGGCAGCACATGCAGACCGGTAGAGCCTGTGTTGCCGCTGGACACATTATGAAGTTACACACCGTCAATGTGACCGTGGAGGCCCAACTACCATGCCTTAGCAGGCAGAAACGGAGATCATAAAGGGAGACACTCACCTGCAGGTAGCCTTACACGTCCTGTGCCACCATGGAGCTCATCACACATGTCCTGCCGCTGCTGCTGATCAGCGATGGAGCACAAAATCCACGCCGCCGTGGGCACAACTAACCATAAATACATACAGCTACCTGTGTCATTACGTTCAACAATAGATCATCACTCCATCATCCACATCATATGGGGATCATGCTACGGGCACCAAGTACACTTGTTATTGTGTCCCGCATTGGAATCAGAAACAAAGAAGGACACATTCACAGTCACAATACGCGCCCTTTGGGCAGGTCACTCACACTGTCCCACAACACTACACAAAACACACATCAGCTCATCTCAGGAAAAGGGACAGTGAAGTGTACACAACATTGTCTCACACAACACCAACAACACAGCAATATCACATCTACAAATACTACTCTCACACTCACATTCCTCACATGCTGTGGACTGTCGTCACATTCAACACACATATGTAGGGATGTGGCATGGAACACAATCACCACTACCAGTAAACAGCCCTGCAATGGTCACACACATCACACATATTACAACACAATGGAAGGACAACGGGATGCACAATAAACAGAGAGACAAATATACAGAGCTCACCATGCAAACAATACCTGCACAGTAGGGATGGGGACATCAGGAGCACTCCGGGAAGGAGGCCGCATTGGGACACATATGACTTTTTAAATGACCCTTAAACAACATTTGCACGGGAACTGGACCCACATGTATCTCAGGGACAAACAAAACTAGACCCAAATCACATGCCTATCTGCACAATGTGGAAGTGCAAGTCAACAAAGCACATACAACTCCAACTGCATTGGACATAATTCTACATGAAGTAGCTCCATGGTACTCACAGCTAAATGGACACATGCACAGGGAAATGCAAACAAAGATAGCACAATTGAACACACTCCATGTCTGCACAAACAAAACTCAAGCTGCCACACATTAGATGAATCCATAATCCATGTCATGGGACAAGTCTAACACCATACATGCTCACATTGGACAGCACAAGATGAAATATTTACCATACCAAACAGTACAACATGCTATGAGACCACCATTGCTTTTACACCCACATATCCATACAGTCAACATATACCCTTGTCTTCGGGGACACCAGCACTGCCCACAAAGTCAGATACTGTAAACAACAGCAAATGGATCAGAAAGTACAGGCACATCACAGTGCTGTCACTTGACTCCTAACTGCCAGGGAACCTCCACAGGAAGGGGGCATCAAGTGGGCAGGCATGCACCACAGGGATCATTTTGGGGGGCTCTGGAGGTGGATTTGGGAGGAGTGGCTTTGTGTTTGGGAGGGGTAGACTGCTTCTTAGGCGGGATGGGCTTCTTCTTTGGGTAAGGGGTATGGGTGTTTGCAGGGGGGCAGGTGTGACAGGGGAGGTCTTAGAGGTGGAAGGGATGGGTTGGGAGGATGGTTAGGCTGCCTCTTGGGATTGGGATGGAGGTGGAGGGAATAGGGGAAAGGTGAGGGTCAAAAAAAAAAAAACCTTCTTAGGAACACGGGGACAGTCAGCAGAAGGGGTGGGGATTTGGAGGCTAAGGGAGTGGTTGTTTGCTGTGTCAGAGTGGATGTCGTGGGTGTGTGTGCGTTTGTGTGTCTTGGGGACTGGGAGGTGCAGGTGCTGGGGAATGGAGTGGTGGATGTGTGTGGGTCTGTTGGGGTGGTGTTTGTGGGTATGCTGGATGTGGTGAATGTCTGTGTGTCTGTTTGTGTTGTGTCTTTGGGTATGGTGGTTTTGGTGGATGTCTGTGTGTCTGTTGGAGTGGTATCTGCTGGTATGCTGGGTGTGGTGGGTGTGTCATTGACTGTTGTTGTGGTGTCTGTGGGTATGCTTGATGTTGTGAGTGGGCCAATGGGGGTGGTGGTAGTGTCTGGGGAAGTGGTGCTGATGTGTGTGTGGGTGTCTGTTGTTTGCTTGCATGCCGGTGTGTTCTGTGGTGCTTGTGTCGGTGTGTGCTGCACTTGTGTGTTTAGGTCAGTGCGTGTGGATTAGTCTGTGTGCTTTTGGTAGGTAGGGGAATGCGGGATTTGGAGTGGGAAGAGGGAGGTGGAGGGGGGACCGAAGGTGGCGGGTGACTGGATGCCATCAGTGTGGAGACCAGAGCCTAAAGAGATCTCTGTAGGCCAGATATTTCACCATGAATGCCTTCCAGGAATGCATTAGTCTGCTGCAGCTGGGTTGCTAATCCCTGGATGGCATTCACAATGGCTGTCTGACCCACAAAGATACTCCTCAGTAGGTCAATAGCCTCCTTACTGAGGGAAGCAGAGGTAGCAGGGGCTGGGACAGAGGTGCTTGTGGCAAATGAGATGCCCACCCTCTTGGGTGAGCGGACACGGCCAACTGGGTGGGGAGGAACAGGGAGGGTGGTGATAGAACAAGAGGCGGTGGACAAAGATGGTTTAGTTTAGTTTAGTTTATACATTTTTATAAAGCGCATAGCTACCCTAGGGCCTCCCAGCGCTAAAGGTACAGAGAAATCCAAGACACATGAAAAGACACAACTAATGACTAAAAAGAATGGTTTTCAGTTTCTTCCTAAATAAGGATTCAGAAGGTTCATGGCGAAGCTCAGAAGGTAAGGCATTCCAAAGATGGGCAGCCTTGATAGTAAAGGAGTTTCCACCCCATGCTCTATAGACACGGGGTATATGAATCTGCCGAGCTAAAGAAGATCTAAGGCGTCTTCGCGGGCGTGAATATAAATGTGTTTTCTAAAAAAGGAAGGTCCTTTGTTATTTAAGGCTCTGTGAGTGATGCACATGGATTTAAAATGTATGCGATGTTTGACCGGCAGCCAGTGGAGAGCCACAAGAGCCGGCTTGGCAGATAAATGTCTCGGGCAGTCCATAAGGAGCCTAGCTGCAGCGTTCTGAACAATCTGCAGCTTCCTTATCACGTATTCCGGGGAGCTGAGGTAGAGGGAATTCCCATAGTCCAGGCGGGAAAGAATTAATGCCTGAACCAGGATCCTTCTGGACAAAGGAGGGAGAAGATTGAGAATCTTCCTAAGCGATCTGATAAGGCCAAAACAAACCGAGGAGATTTTCTTAGCTTGTGATTCCATCGTAAGACGGGAATCCAGTATAAAACCTAGGCTTTTTACCTGTCTTTTAGGGGACGGAGGACTGGCAAAGGTCTCTGAGTAACAAGATAAAGGGGAGGCAGGAGAGCCATTGCCTAAAATGAGTACTTCAGATTTGCCGTCGTTGAATTTAAGCTTGGATTGAGTCATCCAGTCATTATATCCTTCATACAGCCAGATAGATTTGCAGAGGGAGACTTTGCAGTACTGGAGAGAGAGACGACTAATTGAGTATCGTCGGCGTAGGTGATCACTGAAAGATTGTAGGAGGCAACCACTTTGGTCAAGGAGGATAGATAGATACTAAAGAGGGTGGGACTTAAGGAGGATCCCTGAGGGACTCCACATACTGAAGAAACAACATTAGACAGGAAAGAGCGGTCTAAAACTTGAAAGGATCTTCCAGTAAGAAAGGAGAACAGCCAAGAAAGCGCACGGCCTCCCACGCCTATCTTACGGAGTCTATCACGAAGAAGAGAGTGGTCAACCGTGTCAAAAGCTGTGCTGAGGTCCAGGAGAATAATGGCTACATGTCCTCCCTTATCTAATAGATGACGGGCAGATTCGGTCACCGTCAGAAGCGCAGACTCAGTGCTGTGTTGTGCTCTAAAACCCATTTGGGAGGGGTGAAGGAGCATATTACTTTCTAGATAGTTCATAAGCTGTAGATTTATATGCTTCCCTAGTATCTTAGCTAGAATGGGGAGAAGAGCAATGGGTCTGTAATTATCCAGAACCAAGGGGTCAAGTTTGGGCTTTTTAAGGAGAGGTTTTACAATGGCGTGTTTGAGCGATTGGGGGAAGAGGCCTGCGGTGAGAGAAGCATTGAGAATTTTAATTAAAGAAGGAATAACAACATCTGCAGCTTTTATAAGAATAGACGGGGGAGCAGGATCCAAAGGGGATCCAGATTTAATAGCAATGAGTAATTTAAAAGCTTGCTCATCTGTGAGCGGTAAGAAGGCAGTTAGTGAGGGTCCGGTCGGTAGGGAATTCCCTGCCAGCTCATCAGAAAACATCTGGGGGGAGGACAATGAGAAATCCGCGTAGATCCTCTTAATCTTGTCCTGGAAATGAGCTGCTAGAGAGTTACTAGGAATAACAGAAGCTTCAATCGGGGAGGCTGGTGTAGGAATAATAGTAAGCTCTTTAAAGATCTGGAATATTTCTTTCTGAGAGTTAGCGGAGTCCTCTATTCTCCTGCTATAGTAGCTGGCTCGGGCTGTCTTAATGTTCAGATGATAATTTCTAATAGCTTGTTTGTACTTTTCTCTAGCTAAAGAGCCATAGGTGGTCATTCTGACCCTGGCGGTCTTTGACCGCCAGGGCGGAGGACCGCGGGAGCACCGCCGACAGGCCGGCGGTGCTCCAATGGGGATTCCGACTGCGGCGGTAAAGCCGCGGTCGGACCGGCACCACTGGCGGGGTCCCGCCAGTGTACCGCGGCCCCATTGAATCCTCCGCGGCGGCGCAGCTTGCTGCACCGCCGCGGGGATTCCGACCCCCCCTACCGCCATCCAGATCCCGGCGGTCGGACCGCCGAGATCCGGATGGCGGTAGGGGGGGGGTCGCGGGGCCCCTGGGGGCCCCTGCAGTGCCCATGCCACTGGCATGGGCATTGCAGGGGCCCCCGTAAGAGGGCCCCTACATGTATTTCACTGTCTGCTGCGCAGACAGTGAAATACGCGACGGGTGCAACTGCACCCGTCGCACAGGTTCCACTCCGCCGGCTCGATTCCGAGCCGGCTTCATCGTGGAAGCCTCTTTCCCGCTGGGCTGGCTGGCGGTCTGAAGGAGACCGCCCGCCAGCCCAGCGGGAAAGTCAGAATTACCGCCGCGGTCTTTCGACCGCGGAACGGTAACCTGACGGCGGGACTTTGGCGGGCGGCCTCCGCCGCCCGCCAAGGTCAGAATGAGGGCCATAGTCCTTTCTCCAGATTCTTGGTACAGGGGCATGCCCCAATGGATCCGTCATCGCTAGGGGGCGTCCACTGGAGGAAGATCCAAATGATGAAGATGATGTTCCAGTCTCCCTTCTAGCACTCCTCTCACCCCCCGGGCCACTGGGTCCCTCTGTGTCCATGGTGTCTTGACCTGAGGTCCCATGGCCAGGTGCATCCCCACTCAGCTGTGCCCTGTCTCCTTCACTTCCCTGGGCTGATGCTGCAAACACAAAGAGAAATAGTTTCATCACATGTCCATGATCACACTCTGATTAGCGAACATTACCATGATGTCAAGTAGGCCCCAGCAACAAACTCCACCTACGTGGCCCATACATGTGCCATACCATATACATGCATGCCATGTGAACTGTTAACAGTTGCTCACAGGAAAATGAGGATCTCAGAACTCTACAAGTGCATGGCTGAAGTTGTGCAATCACAGTAACCATTGAACTAGTAGGAAACCTTACCACCCTTGAAGCTTTACCCCATGGAGCAGACCTCATTTACCTGTTGTCATTCAATACTAGGCCAATGCCAGCTACATTCCCACAGATCCCACACAAGGTCATGTACACATCTATTTGTCACATACATAATGACCCAAGAATAAGAAATGATGCTCCAAAATCCTGCCATGTTGCTGACAAAAGTACAATAGCCTGGAGAAGGTGACATGGAAATACTCATGTCACACTGGAAGCAGTTCCACAATGCACACCTCACCAAGTGATATTTGTCCCAAATGGAGTCATGGAGGTAGTACAAATGTTGCTCTGATAGGCCACACAGGTGGCATGGAAATGGACACTGTAGACATCATGTGCAATATGTCAGGGAGAGATGTCCCTAAAATCCACAACACTATGAATCAGCAAGCCCCAGGAAAATCACCACTAATGTCTGACACCCCCTACAATGACATACTCTGAGTGCATCAGTAGATGCCATTAGTCCCTTGGATGCTGGAGAGGCCCAGAGATTTGCATGTACTTGAATAAGGCTCTCAACATGTTTCCCAATTCGAAGCTACATCATTGTCTTTGTTACGGTCATGCAGACCCTGATGTCTGTGAATGAATGATTGTACCCAAACACACGCGATTTCAACATAAATGCATGCCGCAAACCTTACCCATTTCACATGTGCAGTGCACTTTGCTACATGATGCCACATCAATGGCAAAGAAATGCACATTGTGGCTCAAACCTCTAGGCCTATCTGTCATGTCCTCCATTGCAACTGCAGTTGTACATGCCAAATGACATGCTATTTCACATGAGGGTATGTGTCAATCAATAAACAATGGTGACACACTCCTGAACATGAAACATGAAATGTACCCCCATTGTAAATGTTTCATTCCTGACAGAGGTTGCCATGCACATATATATGAGGGAATACAGACATCATCCCATCAACACAGGTAGACCATGCATGAAACAGCAGCTTACAAATGTTTTGCTAATGAGAAAGGGACACATGCTGATATGTATGCACAAGGAATGTTGGCAACAGTGATGGCACATAAATCATGTCAATTTACATTCCCCACTTACCAAGGGTAAGTATTGATCAGTAGCTGCACCCAAAGTACAATGTATGCTCTGTCACATGTATTATGGCCACCTTCATGTTACAGACTGTAGTGAGGCACCAGTAACCATCATACACCGAAGACAAGTAGCTTCTGGGTGGCAGAAGCCAAAATTTACCCAGCCACATGGCTGAGGACAGGGATTCATCACTTCCTTACATTTGGCCAGTAAAATTGAGGAGTAGTCATCTGTTGCATACTGTTAGACTTTTCATCCTTGGTGTAGTCTCCCGTAACTTTTTGCCTCTGTTCCCCAGGTTGTTGATGTGTGCTGTACTCTGATTTTACTGTTTTTGTTACTCTGGGCACTTTACCACTGCTAACCAGTGCTAAAGTGCAAGTGCTCCTTTACAAAATGTGTATGTAATTGGCTTATCCACGATTGGCATATTCGATTTACTAGTAAGTCCCTAGTAAAGTGCACTGGAGGTGCCAGGGCCTGTAAATCAAATGCTACTAGTGGGCCTGCAGCACTGGTTGTGCCACCCACATAAGTAGCTCTGTAATCATGTCTCAGACCTGCCATTGCAGTGTCTGTGTGTGCTGTTTTAACTGTAAATTCGACTCGGCAAGTGTACCCACTTGCCAGGCCTAAACCTTCCCTTTTCTTACATGTCAGACACCCCTAAGGTAGGCCCTAGGTAGCCCCAAGGACAGGGTGCAGTGTATGGTTAAGGTAGGACATATAGGCGGTCATTCTGACCGCGGCGGTCGGCGGTCACCGCCCGCCAAGCGGTTCCCGCCGAAAGACCGCACCGCGGTCAAAAGACCGCGGCGGCCATTCCGGCTTTCCCGCTGGGCCGGTGGGCGACCGCCAGAAGACCGCCGGCCGGCCCAGCGGGAAAGCCCCTTCAACAATGAAGCCGGCTCGGAATGGAGCCGGCGGAGTTGAAGGGGTGCGACGGGTGCAGTGGCACCCGTCACGATTTTCACTGTCTGCTAAGCAGACAGTGAAAATCTTTGTGGGGCCCTGTTAGGGGGCCCCTGCATTGCCCATGCCAGTGGCATGGGCAGTGCAGGGGCCCCCAGGGGCCCCACTGCACCCGTTCCCGCCATCCTGGTTCCGGCGGTGGACACCGCCAGAAACAGGCTGGCGGTAAGGGGGTCGGAATCCCCATGGCGGTGCTGCAAGCAGCGCCGCCATGGCGGGTTCCCTGGGCCAGCGGGAAACCGGCGGGAAACTGCCGGCTCCCCTTTTCCGACCGCGGCTTTACCGCCGCGGTCAGAATCGCCCAGGAAGCACCGCCAGCCTGTTGGCGGTACTTCTGCTGCACTCCGCCATGGCGGTCATGGACCGCCAAGGTCAGAATGACCCCCATAGTACTGTGTTTTATATGTCCTGACAGTGAAATATTGCTAAATTTGTTTTTCACTGTTGCAAGGCCTGTTCTTCTCATAGGTTAACATGGGGGCTACCTTTAAATCTGATTAAAGTGTAGATTCCCTTTGTGAGCGGATGGACATGTGGAGTTTGGGGTCTCTGAGCTCACAATTTAAAAATATATCTTTTAGTAAAGTTGATTTTAAGATTGTGTGTTTGAAAATGCCACTTTTAGAAAGTGGGCATTTTCTTGCTTATACCATTTCTGTGACTCTACCTGTTTGTGGATTCCCTGTCTGGGTCAGTTTGACAGTTGGGCTGGTTGCACCTCACACCAGACAGTGACACAAAGGGAGCTGGGGTGCAGTCCGCATTTCCTGATGAGCCATCTGTGCTAGGAGGGAGGGAGGAGTGGTCACTCACACCTGTCTCCAACCCCCTGGTGAGTGTCTGGGGCCTGGCCTGGGCAAGGCAGGATTTCACATTCAAAAGAGACTTTACTTTGAAGTAGGCCTACTTCAAAGGAGAAATTGGGTATAAGAAGGGCACCCAAAACCACAGACTTTAGAACACTTCTGGAAACAAGAGGAACCTCTGCCTGGAGAAGAGCTGAAGAACTGAGAAAGAAGAGCTGCCCTGCCTGTGACTGTGCTTTGTGGAGCTATCCTGCAGTTGCTGCTACTGCCAGAGTAAGAGGGCAAAGACTGGACTTTATGTGCCTTCCATCTTGAGAAGAAATCTCCAAGGGCTTGATTTACAGCTTTTGTTTGAAGTCTCAGGGACTGCAAAGACTTCTCTCTGCCAGCACCTGGAGTCTCTGGAGAGACTCCTACTCTGCCCTGTGGTGCCCATCCAGTTCCTGGGACCCCGAAAGGAGAAGCTGGCAGCCTAAAGAAAAGGAAATCTACGCACAGAGTGCCGTGCGGGGAAAGGATCGACGCAACTCCGATCTGTGGCTAAAGAAACGACGTGCTGCCTGCTCCGCGGCTGAAAATCGACGCTCACCGGAAACGCGACCAAAGAATCGATGCACGGAGCAGGAGAAACGATGGGCAGCATCACTGACGGATGCTGGGAGATCGCAACCCGCGCTGCGTGGTTTTCGGATCATCGTGCAGCTGGATTTCCGACGCAAGTACTGCTGGGCGTGTAAAAACAACGCAAGGCCTTCCCGGACCTGAGAGTGCTGACCGGATCGACGCATCGCTCTCCTGTAGAGAGAAGGAACGATGCGCCCGACCCGACGAAAGGATAAACTACGCATGGTCCCGCTCATGAGTGGAATCGACGCATCACAAGCCCTTTTTGTTGCACACTCGCCCGTGCTGGGATTTTTTTGATGCACCCAAGGTACTTTTTCACGCTAACGGTGTTAGTGTGTGTTTAAAACTACTTAAGGACTCTTTTTGATTTTTAATTATAACTTGACTTGTGTATTGTGGATTTTTGTCATTTTGGTCTTGTTTTGTTTAGATTAATATATCCTATTTTTCTAAACCTGTGTTGTGTCATTTGTAGTGTTTTCAATAAGTTACTGTGTGTCTTGGTACAAATACTTTACACCTAGCACTCTGAAGTTAAGCGTACTGCTCTGCCAAGCTACCAAGGGGGTAAGCAGGGGTTAGCTGAGGGTGATTCTCTTTTACCCTGACTAGAGTGAGGGTCCTTGCCTGAACAGGGGGTAACCTGACTGTCAACCAAAGACGTCATTTCTAACAGATAGACTTTACACCCACTACAACAACAATCAGTTCTTGATTGATCACTGTACACAGCCATATGTTGTCCTTGGAGAGCAAGTTGTTTGTGGAGTGTACACAGTTGTGTCCTAGGTCCCTGGGCCAATAGGAAAGCATATCAGTATACAACACATTCCATGTCTACACAAGCAATCACTCCTCTACTGTATTGCACCTGGCTCATCCCTAATCATCAGGGGGAGCTGTCAGAACCTAACACAGTCACTTGGCAATGTGACAGGCAGGAAGGTGCTGTGTACTCACCCCCTTGTGACTGCTGTGCTGTCCTCAAACGTTCATCAAGTACTGGGTAGGCCACCGCCAGAATGCAGGCCATTAGGGAGGTCATGGTCTGACAGGCACCCCACTCACCTTGGGAAGACAGACCCAGCTGGACCTCTGCGATCTTCTGGGCCCAGCGTCTCAGGTCCTACCACCTTTTCCTACAGTGGGCGCTCTGCAGGCTGTGGACCCCCAGGGTCCGCACATTCTTGGAGATGGCTCTCCATAGTTTCTTTTCTTGATGGGTGTTGACCTGCATGGATGCAAAAGACAAATCAAGAGATTATAATCACAAGTTTCATCACAAATGGTTGAGTCACATACATGTCAGTAAAACCAAGGTAGGACTTTTCTATTTGTTAATACTCCCCAAGTGTGAAGCACACAAGCCAATAAGTACAGGGACTTGACTACAGACATATGTATTTGCTTCTGCAGACTCACCCACTAACCTGCCCATGTTCTACAATGACTAAGCAAGCTTACTGACATCAGGTAGCCCATGCTCTAGCAACCTGTACTGTTATGTGAGCCACAATGAAACACTACAGACCCATGTGTCCTCTGAAGGGTAAACTCATTGGGCATGACTGGACCAAAACATTCACAATCTGTGAGAATGACTCACTTCATGCAGTCCCTATAGGCAACTGCTAAAGTATAAACTTCAACATTACACATGAGTAACAATCAAGGGGATGGCATGGTGGGTACATACAGTGTCGTCCTTGTGCATGTGTAGATATGTTGCCTACCAAGTGCAGACTCATGCCACTTCAGGGGGTGGGGTTCGGTGTTATGTACTTGTACCACAGAACACTCCTTTGGACATATTTGTTGATACTACAGAGATGGTATTCAACAAAAAAGGCATAGAGTGTACAGTTTCTGCTATGTGACCAACCTACTGAGTCATATATCATGGCCTCCCAGGGATCAACACACTGTCTGCACTGTGGGACTGTCATTTTGCAGTATGCATGTAGAGGACAAATATGACCTGTGTGAAGTTGACAACAGAGCTGTGGGAGTAAATGTTGTGTCATGAGTCTAGGTCACACATTAACAATGATGCTAAATGCACAAATGGACTAGATTGATGATTTACCTCTGTACCATTCCTAATCTAGTCAAAGGAATGAGACATTCAGGGCAGGTTTTGGCACCAGAGCCTCATATTGGCCATATGACAGGATCTGCTGGGGGTACAGGGAGTGGGCACAGTGCCACAGTTGCATATTCACAGTGTCTCTACCACAGCCTAGACTAGGTCCCATATTGGGAGATACATTTGACAGGCCCTGTTCTCTGCAGGCTGAGCTGATAGAACCTCCACTCCATTCCCATCACTTCCATGCATGACAGTACATCATGTAGCCAACAGCAATCTGGCAGGTGGTGTGTGGCAACCTGAAGGGCAGAGTGACTCATGATATGCCTTCCATACAACAGTTTAGCAAGGGCAGATGTTGTTTGAAAAATCTGTGGCATTGTACACATTGCTTACCTGACTCTCAACTGACTCATACAACATACATACATAGCTCATGCTGTCATGCACATACATGTTGTCTGATATTTACAACAATCATGAGGAAAGAGATGACAGTGGATGGCAGTAATGTCTCCTTACCTAGTTATGTGCATCCAACACAAGGAGGATCTAAGACCCCAAAAACCTCACACAACACAAAGTGACTGAACTTAACATATGGCACTGGCCACCAGTACCTGCACATCGTCAATCCCATTGATGTCACAGAGACTGCAACTACAGGCACACAAGTAGTTTAACTGGCACACATGGGCACATTCTAGCCTGTGAGGAGGTAAAAGATGGTTAAGTACAGAGAAAATTTGTTCACATGAGGTACTTGCCTGCTCCTCTGGTGAGCCATAGAGCTGTTCATACAGGGGTAGGGCCTCAGTCACCAGCCTCTCCAGCTTCTCTGGTAAGAAGGCAGGGGCTCTTTCATATGCTGGGCGTGGCATGATTGTTCCCAGAGGCGACACACAGCAGCTCAGGTCATGGGGTGTTGCTGGCAGCAGTGTCAGGAGTAAAGTGAGTGAATCTGCAGAACATGGCAGTCACGTCTGCCACATACGCAGTTGTCACCACTGGTGGACACAGCCATTGGCCCGCGACCACCACTGGCAACAACGTTAGCCTTTGGCTGAGTCTGCCACAGTTGCAACTGCCTAGTGCCATGATGGCTGTCGCCAGCAGTTGCAGGCAGTTCCTAATGTCCAGTGGAGTAGGCCACCCAGCCGCCATTTTGGCAGCCTGAAATGCTATGTTAGGCTTTAGAGACTGTGTCACACCTGCAAAAAAAGGATGTTTGTCCTCACAAGCATCCTTATCCTATCTTGTCATAAAGGTCCTACTACTCAAACACCATTGTAGTATGTTGCAGGGCACAGATGGCATTTAACAGTGGGGCATAGTCCACCACCGCTGACGGTCATTTTGGCAGTCAGTATATCCAGTCACATTTTGAGGGGCAATTGTGTTGCACATCTTTGAGTTTGGCCCATATACATGTTGTAGACACGTGTGGAAAACCATGGGGGTCATATGTGACACTTCTGTTATTTGCAGCTGTGATGTGTTCTGGTTGCCATGTCTGTCCATTCAGAAATGCCTTGTCACATGATATCATTGACATGCCTCATGTATGTTGCTGTGGACACACTGACTAATGTTTCCAATCATGTCTTGTCATATATTGGTATCCAGGAAGAGGGGGGATGCAACAACCTCCTGTCTACAGTCCACTGCCAGACCTTCAGACCATGGAGTAAAGGCACATAATAACATATTACCAGCTGGATAGGCAAACAATAGTGGACTTATGTCATCAGTTGGAGCCGAATTTGATGCCAGCTATTAGATATCCAACCAGCATACCACACATTGTACAAGTCATTTCAGTGTTGCACTCCCTAGCCACAGGGCCATTCCAATATACAGTGGCCCTATCTGCTGGTATGTACCAACCTATGCTCAGTCTGGTGTTGAAGGATGTCCTCTCAGTAATGTTGAAACACCTTGACAGCAATATCTGGTTTTCCCAGTGTGAGGATTTAGCCCATGTGAAGGCTGACTGTTATGATTTTGCATGCATCCTACATGTGATGGGGGCCATTGATGGCACACATGTTGGCTTGGTCTTACCTCGAGCCAATGAACAAGTAAATTGCAACAGAAAGAACTTCCATTCTATCAACCTGCAAGTTGTCTGTTTTGCAGATCTCTACATTTCACACGTCTGTGCCCGTTGATCCGGGTTCAGACCTTGATTCCTTCATAATGCAGAACAGCACCATACCCCAGTTGATGTCACAACTGTACCCAGAAAGGGCCTGTCTGGTTGGTAAGTCAAATCTGTCCTGTTTGTGTGTGTGCAATGTCAGGTGCTATAATAATGAAGTGAGTGAATCATTGTTGTACATATGTCCCATCCCTTAACAGGAGACTCCGCATATCCAAACCGTCCTTAGTTGATGATGCCACTAAGGAATCCAACTACGCCAGGAGAAGTCTGCTTCAATGAGGCCCATGGAAGAACATGGTGGGTAGTAGAGCAGGCTTTTGGGCTCCTGAAGGCCAGATTTACTTGTCTGGACAGGACTGATGGAGCCCTCCTCGACTCACCCGGAAAAGTGAGTCAGATCACTGTGGCATGCTGCATGCTTCACAACATCGCCCTGCAAAGGAATATCTGGTACATCTCAGAGGAAAGGGAGCCTGCAGTGCCACTGGGTGACAATCCTGAAATGCCAAGTGAGGATGACAGTGGTGAAGAGGAAGGAGCTGACTTGCGGGAAGAGCCCATCAACAGCTAATTTTCATGACTGTAAGTATGTCATGTGATGTAATGAATGTGACTGTGTAATGAACTTTAGTTGTGAGGTGAGAATGTGTGGAGTTAAATGTTTTAGCAACAACTAGGGAGCTGATACTTTGCAATATTCAGCCAAAGGCTGCTTGAGGAGTTACGCTTGAACATATCCCCACCTTCATGATGTTGCTTTGTTTGTGTCACTTTCCTTGCAATGTAATTACATTTCCAATTGCTTTCTATGTGATTTGTGTAAAAGGTATGTTTTTAAGACCATATTCCTTGTTTTTTCTTTGTACAGATACCTTCACCATGACATCCTCATGTGTGTATTTCACAGTTGTGATATTGGCCTGAATCTGATGCTGTTCTGACCTATAAACTGGACATGTATTGTTCCAGGTAATGTGGTCACAGATTTGGTGTGTATGAGACCTATGCCAAGGGAGCGTGCACAGTGTTTGGGTGGAAGATCAGAAGTACACATTGGACTTGTTTTGTGTGCTGTGTTGGGCCAATTGCATCATGTGTGTCATCATGTGGGCATGAAATATGTAGTCATCGATTGCAAGCAAGTCAGTCACCCTTCACATTGGCTAAGCACTATTCTTGTATGACCTGTATGTAGCTGTTGATGTGTTTCAGCATTACAGGCCACAGTGCCTGTGCCATAACATTGACATATGTTTGTGTCATACCACTAGAGGCATGGTCATTGGATTATGATGGGCCTGTGATCAGAGACTGTTGTACTGCCATCTGCCTGGATCTTGGATTAAGTGATGTTGGATTACTTTGGTGTGGTATGTGATAAGGACTAAGCTGCTGATATCATCCACTTTAATGTTTGCCTACTCTACAGGACAGTGTCTGACAAATACCTCCCTTCCATGGTTTGGGGGCTGTACCCTGGAATATGTACTTTGACTTAGTATGAGTCATACATTCTTATGTCAAAAAGGTGCAGACATATGGACAGCCTATGTGCTATACACTGGAATAAAATGTTTGGTGTGACCAGACAATTGTACGTATGTGTTTGTGTGTAATGGTTGTAATCTTCAGCAGGACACTGTGTACCTTTACCATATCCCTCTTGTACAAGTAAGTTATGTCTTCATCATATTGTTCACATGATCTTACATATCTACATAGTGAAATATTGAAATTGAGCAAGCAGACAATGCGTTTGTGATGGGTGAATTTATTACTTTGCTGATGCAGTAAAACAATTTGACAGAAAAGAAGAAAAATAATAACGTGAAGATGTCAGTCATGGTGAATGAAATCAATGGAGTAGATGCCACACCACTGGGAGTCTAAAGTCCACAGTACTCCTCCCATTGGAACTGGTATGTGGTTCAGAATTGGTCAAAAGAGTGAATGTGTAGCACACAAAGGAGTTCCTTTAGGAAGAGGTCACTTTCTGGCAGTGGTGGGTGTCTTGCCATCTGCACATCCTGGATTATTTGCCAGATGTCCCTGCTTGTGTGGTAGGGGAGATCTGCTGCTACAGAGGCAGGGGTGTCTGGGGTTTGTTCCCCTGCCAGGGCCTCCCTTCCAGTGGCTGGTATCAATGAAGAAGGTTGGGGAAGAATGGTACTCTCCCCAACTGGATCCTGGAACCTCACTGTTCAAAGTGTTGTACTGCAACTCAGGATCCAGGACGAGGGGCATGAGATGGTAGACACTGTGCTAGGGACACAGGTCGGGGGCTAATGTTTGCCTGTGACGTTGAGGGAACTGGGCTGGGAGGTGTTGATGTTGTCACAGTGAGACTCACTGGTGGTATCTGACTAGGTTGCCCAGATGGGCCAGTACCGTCCTCCACGTCCAGACATCCAGGAGTGTCTTCATCACTGAGGGCTTCATCAAGGGCCTTAGTGGCAGTCTCTTCTGTGGCCTCTGCGTGCCCAGTGGCAGCTTGACCTGTTGATGCGAAAGAGACAATGTTACTGGTTCTATTGTGACATCTACATCCAACAATTTAGTGTTATATTAAGCACAGATCTTGTACAAAGTTATTTTGCAAGTAATCTTATTGTGACAAGTACTTAATTGTTATGCAGGCAGACCCAGGATTTTGCTGTGTATGTGACTGGAGTCATCATGTGGTCAGTGTTTTGTGAATGTGTCTGCTGCCAATACCATTCTGGTGATGCATCTTGAGGCCTTTGGGATCATTGTTTTGCACACTGGGTAAGTTGTCCTTCCTGTCCTCAATAGTTTCATCTTGGGTTAGCTGCTCAAGATAGAGCTAGGTGGCCAGACATATCTCAGAGTTGAGCATGATCTGTATCATGGTCCCTCCCAGGTAAGTAAACTTCAATTGAGAGTTCATAAATAGATAGATTTGGACAAGTGAACATTGTTTTTGTGGTTGGAGTTAGAGACACAGGGCCTATTGGGTTTGGCATTCTGGTCACTCCCTCTACTTTCCACCACCATGCAAATGTTATCCTTCCAGATGAGTAAACCTCATTTGGGAGTTAAGACACAGGTGTATTTCGGCATGAGAACACTGGGCTTGTGTTTGGAGTTAGAGAGTCAGAGCCTCCTGGCATTAGCATTCATGCCACTCCCTCTACTTCATACACTTGATGAATGTCATTCCCACAGGTCAGTACACTTCATTGGTGAGTTTCCAAAGAAGGGTATTTGGAGAACTGACCACTAGACTGGTGTTTTGAGTTAGTAAAACGGTGCCTCATGGCCTTAGCAGTCATGTAACTCCCTGTACTACATAGAATATGCAAATATCATCCTCCCAGGTGAGCACGCTTCAATTGAGAGTTAAGACACAGGGGTCTTTGGACAAGAGAACACTGGGCTGGTGGTTATAGTAACAGAAACAGTACCTTCTGGGAGTTGCAGTCATGTCACTCTCTCTAAGACACACACTATACAAATGTTATCCCCCCCAGGTGAGTACACTTCAATTGAGTGTTAAGGCACACAGGTCTTTGGACAAGAGAACACTGTGCTGGTGCTTGGAGATACAGAAATAGGGCCTCCTGGGCTTTGCAGTCATGTCAGACCCTGTTCTACATACACTATACAAATGTTATCCCCCCCCAGGTGAGTATACTTCATTTGTGAGTTACTGAACAGGAGTCTTTGGAAGAGAGGACACTAGGCTGGCGAGTAAAGCAACAGTGATGAACCCTCTTCTCCTTAGCAGTCATGTCATTCCCTCTACTACACACACACACTATGGAAATGGTATCCTCCCAGCTGAGTAAACTTATATTGAGGGTTGCCAAACAGGGCTCTCTCGACGAATGAACACTGTTCCAGTGTTTTGAGTTGCTGAAACAGTGCCTCCTGTGAGTCGCAGTCAGGTTATTCCATCTAGTTCACATACTTTTCTAGTGTTCTCCCCCAGCTGAGTATACTTCATTTATGAGTTGACAAACAGGGGTATGTGGGCAAGTGACCACTGTGCTGGTGTTTGGAGTCAGAGAAACAGGACCTGCTCAGAGTTGGAGTCATGTCAGTCCCTGTACTACACAACTATTATCACCCCAGGTGGGTTCACTTCATGTGTGAGTTACCAGACAGGAGTCTTTGGAGGAGAGGACACTGAACTGGCGTTTGGAGTGAGAGTAACAGAGCCTCATGGGAGTTGAAGTCATGTAACTCCTTGTTCTACACACGCTATACAAATGTTATCCTCTCATGTGAGTCTACTTCAATTGAGAGATCACAAACAATGGTATTTGGACAAGAGAACACTGGGCTGATGGTTGGTTTTACAGGCACAGAGCGTTCCTGGCCTTAGTAGTAATGTCACTCCCTCTACTTCTCACATTTGACAAATGGTATCCTCCCAGGTGAGTAAACTTAAATTGTGAGCTGCCAGATAGTTGTCTTTAGATAAGTGAACACTTGTCTGGTGTTTGGAGTTGCTGAAACAGTCTTTCCTGTGAATTGCAGTCATTGTAGTCATGTCAGTGCCTCTACTACACACATATAACAAATGTTATCTCCCCAGGTGTGTACCCTTAAATTGATAGGTAACAAACAGAGGTATGTGGAGAAGTGACCACTGGTCTGGTGTTTCAAGGTATAGAACAGTGCATGCTGGGAGCGGTTGTCATGCCAGTCCCTGTACTACACATCTATACAAATGTAATCTCCCCAAGTGAGTACACATCAAATGTGAGCTGCCAAATAGCGGTCTTTGGACAGGTGGACCACTGGGCTGGTGAGTGGAGTGACAGTAGAAGTGGCAAAAGCTGAGCTGTGAGCATGCATCACACAGCATTTTTGTGACCGTTTTTGTGTTGTAACTTACCAGATTCCACTCCCCCAGGTATTCCTGTCAAGACCTTAGGATGCAGGATGGCTAAGACCTTTCTTCCCAGGGAAAGAGATGTAGTGGGTGTTAGAAATGGGGTCTTTGGTTGACAGTTAGGTTACCCCCTGTGCTAGCAAGGACCCTCACTCTAGTCAGGGTAAAAGAGAATCACCCTCAGCTAACCCCTGCTTACCCCCTTGGAAGCTTGGCAGAGCAGTAGGCTTAACTTCAGAGTGCTAGGTGTAAAATATTTGTACCAACACACACAGTAACTTAAGGAAAACACTACAAAATGACACAACACCAGTTTATAAAAATAGGAAATATTTATCTAAACAAAACAAGACCAAAACGACAAAAATCCGACATACACAAGTCAAGTTATGAATTTTTAAAGATTAAACTCAAAAATAGCGCTTAGAAACACAAAATGCTTCGATGAGGTGTTAACACAGCGTCGTGACGGAGTCGTTCCCAACAAGCCGACACCAGTGGTGCCGGACACGGAGTCGCGTATACCCTCAAGTACAGTACCTTTGGTGAAGAGTGAAAACAAGTCGATGCGCGAAGTCGGGGATTGCGGCGTCTGTGTGAAACGTTGAATCCGCGCACTTCGAGCGGCGTCGGTCACAACGTGGTGCGGCGACTTCCACGGAGTCGTGGACTTCAGTCGGGCTGGCGAAGGTCGTCGAGTTCCAGCGAAGATCACGGAGTCGGGTGCAGGCAGCGTCACCGGATTCAGCAGCGGCGTCAGTCCGAAGTCGTCCAAAGTCGATTTCCTTGAATTTCCACCAGCTTTCCTTTCAAGGGCCCAGGGACTGGATAGGGCACCACTTGTCAGAGCAGGAGTCTCTCCAGAGACTCCAGGTGCTGGCAGAGAGAAGTCTTTGCTGTCCCTGAGACTTCAAACAACAGGAGGCAAGCTCTAATTCGAGCCCTTGGAGATTTCTTCACAAGATGGAAGGCACACAAAGTCCAGTCTTTGCCCTCTTACTCTGGCAGAAGCAGCAACTGCAGGATAGCTCCACAAAGCACAGTCACAGACAGGGCAGCACTTCTCCTCAGCTATTCAGCTCTTATCCAGGCAGAGGTTCCTCTTGTTTCCAGAAGTGTTCTAAAGTCTGTGGTTTTGGGTGCCCTTCTTATACCCAATTTCTCCTTTGAAGTAGGCCTACTTCAAAGTAAAGTCTCTTCTGAATGTGAAATCCTGCCTTGCCCAGGCCAGGCCCCAGACACTCTCCAGGGGGTCGGAGACGGCATTGTGTGAGGACAGGCACAGCCCTTTCAGGTGTAAGTGACCACTCCTCCCCTCCCTCCTAGCACAGATGGCTCATCAGGAAATTCAGACTACCCCCCAGCTCCCTTTGTGTCACTGTCTAGTGTGAGGTGCAACCAGCCCAACTGTCAAACTGACCCAGACAGGGAATCCACAAACAGGCAGAGTCACAGAAATGGTATAAGCAAGAAAATGCTCACTTTCTAAAAGTGGCATTTTCAAACACACAATCTTAAAATCAACTTTACTAAAAGATGTATTTTTAAATTGTGAGCTCAGAGACCCCAAACTCCAAATGTCCATCCGCTCCCAAAGGGAATCTACACTTTAATCAGATTTAAAGGTAGCCCCCTCATAACCTATGAGAGGGACAGGCCTTGCAACAGTGAAAAACGAATTTAGCAATATTTCACTATCAGGACATATAAAACACATTACTATGGGGGTTATTACAACTTTGGAGGAGGTGTTAATCTGTCCCAAAAGTGACGGATATACCACCAGCCGTATTACGAGTTCCATAGGATATAATGGACTCGTAATACGGCTGGTGGTATATCCGTCACTTTACCGTCACTTTTGGGATGGATTAACACCTCCTCCAAAGTTGTAATAACCCCCTATATGTCCTATCTTAACCATACACTGCACCCTGCCCTTGGGGCTACCTAGGGCCTACCTTAACGGTGCCTTACATGTAAGAAAAGGGAAGGTTTAGGCCTGGCAAGTGGATACACTTGCAAAGTCGAATTTACAGTTAAAACCGCACACACAGACGCTGCAGTGGCAGGTCTGAGACATAATTACAGAGCTACTTATTTGGGTGGCACAACCAGTGCTGCAGGCCCACTAGTAGCATTTGATTTGCAGGCCCTGGCATGTCTAGTGCACTTTACTAGGGACTTGCTAGTAAATCAAATATGCCAATCATGGATAAACCAATTACATACAATTTACACAGAGAGCATATGCACTTTAGCACTGGTTAGCAATGGTAAAGTGCTCAGAGTTCAAAAGCCAACAGCAACAGGTCAGAAACAATAGGAGGCAGGAGGCAAAAATATTGGGGATGACCCTGCATAAGCAAAAAAGTCCAACAGTGGGGCACTGCGAGGGCCACTGCCAGTCCTCTTGGCCTGCAGCTGTGCCTGGAGACCAGGGAGTGGACCTTGCCCCTGAGGTCGTTCCACCTTTTTCTAATGTCCTGCCTTCTGCACAGGGTGGTGCCTACAGCATTGACTCTGTCCATAATCCTGCCCCACATTTCAATTTTCCTACTGAAAGGAGTATGCTAGACTTATGCTCCAAATAATTGTGGCTCTGCCCTTATGATTTCATCCACCATGACTCTTAACTCATCTTCTGAAAAACATGGATTTTTCAAACGTGCCATGGTGGTACAAAAAAAATAACGGGTGACAGTGACTATACTGAACAGGTGAAGTGAAAAAAGGTGTGACTGGACAAAAGTGTGTGCAGGGTGTTGTATGGGAATGGTAAAAATAAGTAGTGCTTAGTATCTGTACTGTGTGGAAAAAAGTTGCTCTGGCTTCTGTGTGTTGCAATGCAAATGCAAAGGATTGTGGTCTGTGAAGGAGTGTGTTTTATAAAGTCCTTTGCAAGTTTCAAATTCATCCAATTTGCAGTTGTGTATTACTTTGGTGACCGCAGACCTCTGTGGTTCGGCCTGCCAATAGCTGACCACCATGGGGGTCCGCCATGGCTACTGTGTGTATGTAATACCGTCAGTGTCTGTCAAGGTCACGGTGCTGACGGTGCTGGTTGGACCGCCTATTTCCGGGCTGACTATTGTTGTTACAGGCCTATTGCTTTAATTCACTCTATGGTCAAGTTTATTTAGCATATAGTTTTAAGTAGGCTGATGATATGGGCTAGCAAAAACAGTGTACTTTCAGACCTTCAGAATGGATCCAGGTTAGGCCTAAGGATGATTGATCAGTGTTTAAACTTTTATTGAATTATTAATAATTATACAGTGACCAATAACGGTTCCGTACACGTAGCTTTAATGGAGCTTAGTTCAGCCTTTGACAGGGTGAATAGAGATAATTGTGGAGCATAATTTTTCTTTAGGTGTTGATGCAAGTACTGTATACTTTCTGTGTGACCTCCATTCAAAAATCTCTGCTTCAGTGCAGAAGCTCAGAAGAGGAATATTTTGCATCCTTCAACCTTAAGAGACAAGTTGACCTCCACTGAAACATCTCTGCTTCACTGCAGGATAGGTCAGAAGGAAAATGCTCTGCATCCTTCAAGCTTAAAAGAGGGGTTTGCCACGGGTGCATTTATGCTCCCTTTTGCTTCATCTTGTACATACATCAATTGGAAAGCACTTTAGTTGCAGGCAGATCTGATGTGCCCTAGGTTGGAAGGCATCAGATCCCAGCATAACTTCATGAGGATGATACTGTTTTACTTGCGAGAACAGCATTAGGCCTGCAACATTTACTAGATTCCTTCCTAACTTTTATGGCTGCCTTGGACCTCAGCACCAACTTAAAAAAAAAAACACCTAATGGTGCTAGGGCCGAGATCAACTAAATGTCAAGTGTTTAATGGAAAGGATAGCATAATTAGTAAGGTTGACTTGTTTCCCTAGCTGGGTTTGTCATTTGACTCCTTTAATTGCTGGGCTCCACTTCTGATATCTAGATCTCATAGTTTTACATCAATCACATTTGTTTTCGACTTTGTTACTAGACTTGACAATAAGCCGTTAGAGGTGATATTGAAGATTTTTAAATCAAAATGTATTACCATAGCCTTTTATGGAAGTCATTTTTGAGGGTATGACAACATTAATTCCCTGCAAGCTGAGGAGAACCAGGTTCTGAGGAGATTGCTATCTCTCCCCAGTAGTTAAGCCTTGTTTATTGTCTATGAATTGCTCTATCAGCTATCTTACTGACATTTTGAGACAGTATCCTCCCTTGTTATAGATTTTGGTCTGGCTTAACCCTAATCCCAATTATATTGTTTGTCAATAAAGGATTGTTTAGCATTGGATAGTGGTAATAGAATCCCATGGTTCTCAGGTATCAAGAATTCCTCAATGGAGTTGGGGAGTTCTAAGATTTTAGCTAGAAAAGCTTGTGAAAACCAACCTAGCCTGAACCAAAAATGCATTTATTGATATCTCACAAGTAATAGAGAGAACTTAGAACTGACTAAGGGCCTCATTTTGAGGCTGACGGTCACAGTGTTGGTCAGACTGCCCGCGGCTCTGGCTGATCCTAGATACCGACAGAGTGACAGCAGTCTTAGGCCCTCATTCTGACCCTGGCGGTCTTTGACCGCCAGGGCGGAGGACCGCGGGAGCACCGCCGACAAGCCGGCGGTGCTTCAATGGGGATTCCGACCGCGGCGGTAAAGCCGCGGTCGGACCGGCACCACTGGCGGGGTCCCGCCAGTGTACCGCGGCCCCATTGAATCCTCCGCGGCGGCGCAGCTTGCTGCACCGCCGCGGGGATTCTGACCCCCCCTACCGCCATCCAGATCCCGGCGGTCGGACCGCCGAGATCCGGATGGCGGTAGGGGGGGTCGCGGGGCCCCTGGGGGCCCCTGCAGTGCCCATGCCACTGGCATGGGCATTGCAGGGGCCCCCGTAAGAGGTCCCCTAAATGTATTTCACTGTCTGCTGCGCAGACAGTGAAATACGCGACGGGTGCAACTGCACCCGTCGCACAGCTTCCACTCCGCCGGCTCGATTCCGAGCCGGCTTCATCGTGGAAGCCTCTTTCCCGCTGGGCTGGCTGGCGGTCTGAAGGAGACCGCCCGCCAGCCCAGCGGGAAAGTCAGAATTACCGCCGCGGTCTTTCGACCGCGGAACGGTAACCTGACGGCGGGACTTTGGCGGGCGGCCTCCGCCGCCCGCCAAGGTCAGAATGAGGGCCTTAGTTTCAATCAGCCAGGGAGTGATGATTACAAACTTGTTCTCCGCCAGCCAGATTCCCCCACCATGAAAAGGGTGGCAGAGTGGCAGAGAACAAGTGCAGAGGGCCAAGGGGGGCCTGGCAATGTCCATGCTCATGGCGTGGGCAGTGCCGCCCCCCCCTGCCCAGCACCACTGGAATGCACAGTGTCTGCTTTGGAGAGAGTATGCATTCCGAGGGCGCTGGATGGCTCCCTCTGTTCTATGAGATAGCACTCTGCTCCTTTAAGGGAGCCAAGTGCTTTCTCGCAGCAATGCTCTATTTTAAGGTTTCCGCTGGTCAACCAGGTCAGGCCAGCAGAAACCTTGTAATAGGGGGGCTCCACCTTCATGGCGGTGGCATCTTCCCTGCCAGTTTGGTGGTCCCGCTCATTTGAGGGTACCCATGAATCATTCAACAACACCATTTGCTTGTGCCCACAGGTGAGTATTGTTTTGATTCTTGACATTAAAGTCCTCATTACAAGGCTGGAGGTCACAAGACTGAACCTCACGGTGGTCGGACCGCCGCGGCTGTGGTGGTCCGATCGGCACATTATAAGTTTGGCGGTTGGACTGCCATCTCTGCCAGAATCCTAAATCCCGATGGGGTGACGGCAGTCTTGGTAGCAATCAGCCAGGGCAGCGCTGAAATCAGCGTAGCCCTGCTGATTGCAACCTTGTTCTCCACCAGTCTTTTCATGGCGGTTTCACCACTGTCAAAAGGCTGGTGGAAAACAAGTGTAGGGGGCCACGGGGCCTGCATTGTCCATGCACATGGCATGGGCAGTGCAGAGGCTCCCCTGCCCAGCACCATCAGAATGGGCACTGTCTGCTTTTCAGACAGTGCGCATTCGGAGGGTGCTGGAAGGCCTCCTTCAAGGGAGCCGAGTGCTACCTTGTAGCACTGTTCCCACCAGTCAGAGCGGCCAGAACACTCTATTTTAAGGTTTCCACTGATCAGCCAAGTCAGGCCGACGAAAACCTAATAGGACAGGGAAGGGCACCACCTCCATGGCAGGTACATCCTCACTGCAAGTTTGGCGGTCCCACGTTGGGACCACCAAACTTGTAATGAGCCCCTAAATCTTCTGTTAGATCCTATGTTATGCTGAATCCCTCATCCACCATAGCACCTTATCTAAACCTAGGGTCTTCACTGAACCATTGTTTTTTATTGGCCAGGTTAGGCTTAATATGGTCCACCATTTACTTGCGGTTCCCAACGGTTGGTATAAGGCTTGTTCCCCAAAACAGTGTAACTGTGACCTGGTCTCAAAGTAGGATACGTTGCAAGTAATAATTGTTTTAGCTTTTTATTATAGGGATCTGTGCAAAAAAATGCATTATTCCTCTTTTAATAGGAAAACATTATTCTCAGGTAAAACCTACTTTGCTACATTTATAGCTACTCCTTGATCAGTGTAGTTCTTGCACATGGCTTGTTTTTTAGCTAGCGCTGTTACATTAAGGAATTTGAAGGATCACATATGATGAGTTTGTATATTTTCTCATTTTCAGACTTTGGTGTTATTTATTAAGAATTGTTTTGCATTCTGATACTAATTATATTGTCTTAGCCAAATCGAACACAATCGTCTCTGTGTGGGAAGGCCTGTTCACACTTGTGGATTTTACTGATGTATTGTATAAGATTCACTGCTGCTGTCTTTTATCATTTTATTCTAAAACCGAATGAAGAATTTACTCACAATCAAATAAAATTATATGTATTTAATTTAATATTATTTTTGCTTTTATGTGATTAATTACGTATATTACTTAATCTATTAATTAATGTGTAGTTTTGGTACTGTTTAATTTTTTTAATTTTTTTAATATGTGTATTACAAATTTATTTTTTAATGCTCTGTTTTTAGGAGAGAAGGTTGGGTGGAAAATAAATATGTAATATTTTCTATATTAATTGATAGTCATATGTAATTTATTAATTGGTAATAATAATATAACATTTGTATAATTATATTTTTAGTGCTTTAATTTATTTAATGGTAACTGTTTGTGAATGTTTGCTTGTGCAGTGATATTTGTTATTTAAATTGTATTTTTTAATATATTAATTGAAATTAAATAAGGAATGATTTCATAATTTTGTTACTTTGTATTAGTTAGTGATAGTATCATATTAATTAAATTTTTTCCTTTCTTTAAATGTTGTTATATTTTCATTGAAAAATATGTACATATGTATTTTTGTATACCGTAATTTAATAATGTATATTAAGGGCCTGATTACGGGTTTGGAGGTCTTACCAACAGACCGTCATAATGGCGTCTGCCACATTGGCAGTCACACCGACACCATATTACGAGTTACGCAGGCAGGACTGCCAAAAGCCATCCACAAAATCCAGACTGCCAGTTCCGTGGAGGGTGGGGAATAGCCAGCCTGACCACCAGCACCGAGAGCCCGTCAACCAACCACCAAACGTATTACAAGTCAAAACTCACAGTGATGGTCAGCCATGGCGGTCCTCCAATGGCAGTCCGAACCACAGTGGTTTGCGGTCACCAAAGTAATACACAACACCACATTGGATGGATTTGAAAACAACACAAATGACACACATTGCCACACTCAACACACCTGCAAAGCACACCATAAAACACACCCCTTCACACAACACAGTCCTAACGCCAAACACAAAACAAAACTCTAAAATATAGAATAGGCACCCCTCCAACTTTCTCTAAGCACATATACCACACCAACAACACGCTTCCATTTCCAATCACATCCGTTTGAACTACCCAACTCCATAAACTTAGCATCACCTTCTAATTTCTTCCTTTTCATTTAACACCACCATGTCACCCCAGAAAAATCCCTGTTTCACAGATGACGAATTAAGAGTCATGGTGGATGAAATCATAAGAGTAGAGCCACAGTTGTTTGGAGCACAAGTACAAACCACTAATATCGCCAGGAAAAATGGAAATGTGGCAAAGGATGGTTGACAGAGTGTATTATTTAGGCCCCATCCCACGCACAAAGGACAACATCAGGAAGAGGTGGAATGACCTCAGGGGGAAGGTCCGTTCCATGGCATCCAAGCACCAGCTGCCGGTCCAGAAGACTGGCAGTGGTCACCCACCTCCTACCTTACAACTCACATCCTAGGAGGAGCAGGTCTTGGCCATCCTCCATCCTGAGAGCTTGCCAGGACAGGAATACCTGGGGAAGTGGAGTCTGGTGAGTCGCACCACAAAAATATCTCACCAAAATGTATTGTCATGCATGCTCACTGCTCACCTTTTGCAACCTTCACTGTCACCCTACTCACCAGCCCGGTGTCCACCTGTCCATAGATCCCTGTCTGGTATCTCACATGTGAAGTGGACTTACCTGGGGCAACAACATTTGTGTATAGTGTGTGTAGTGTAGGGATTGACAGCACTACAATTCCCAGCAAGCACTGTTCTACAACTCCAAAAACAGTGTATCCCTCTCAAAATTAACTTGTTTGTCAACTCCCCACTGAAGTATACCCACCTGAGAGGATGACCTTTGTATAGTATGTCTGTAGTACAGGGACTGACATGACTACAACTCCCAGCGGGCACTGTCACTGTTACTCCACTCAGCCAGCCCAGTGTCCTCTCCTCCAGAGACCCTTCTTTGTCAACTCCCAGTTGAAGTGTACTCAACTGGGAGGATAACATTTGTATAGTCTGTGTAGTACAGGGACTGACATGGCTACAATTCCCAGCAGCCACTCAGCCACTGTTACATCACTCAGCCAGCCCAGGGTTCTCTGCGCCAAAGACACTTGTTAGTCAACTCCTAATTGAAGTGTACTCACCTGGGAGGATAACATTTGTATACTATGTGTAGTGCAAGGAATGACATGACTGCTAAGACCAGGAGGCTCTTTTACTGTTACTCCAGTCAGCCACCACAGTGTCCTCTGCTCCAATGACCCTTGTTTGTCAATGCCCAATTGAAGTGGACTCACCTGGAAGGATAACATTTGTATAGTCTGTGTAGTACAGGCACTGACATGACTACAACTCCCATCAAGCACTGTTACTCCAAACCCCAGAACAGTGGGGGTGATTCTGACCCCGGCGGTCAGAGACCGCCGGGGCCAGGGTCGGCGGGAGCACCGCCGACAGGCCGGCGGTGCCCCGCAGGGCATTCTGACCGCGGCGGTTCGGCCACGGTCAGATGCGGAAAACCGGCGGTCTCCCGCTGGTTTTCCGCTGCCCATGTGAATCCTCCATGGCGGCGGAGCGCGCTCCGCCGCCATGGGGATTCTGACACCCCCTACCGCCATCCTGTTCCTGGCGGGTCTCCCGCCAGGAACAGGATGGCGGTAGGGGGTGCCGCGGGGCCCCTGGGGGCCCCTGCAGTGCCCATGCCAATGGCATGGGCACTGCAGGGGCCCCCGTAAGAGGGCCCCACGATGTATTTCAGTGTCTGCTATGCAGACACTGAAATACGCGACGGGTGCCACTGCACCCGTCGCACCTTCCCACTCCGCCGGCTCAATTCTGAGCCGGCGTCCTCGTGGGAAGGATGATTTGCCCTGGGCTGGCGGGCGGCCTTTTGGTGGTCGCCCGCCAGCCCAGGGCAAATCCCAAAATACCCTCAGCGGTCTTTCGACCGCGGAGCGGTATTTTGGTGGGGGAAGTCTGACTTAGAATGAGCCAGACTTAGAATGAGCCCCAGTGTGTCCTACTCAAACTTAACTTGTTTGTCAACTCCACATTGAAGTGTACACACCTAGGAGGTTGACATTTGTATAGTGTGTGTAGAACAGGCACTGACAGGACTGCCAAGGCAGGAGGCACTGCTACTGTCACTCCACTTAGCCACCACAGTGTTCTCTGATCAAATGACCCTTGTCCCTGAACTCTCAGTTGAAGTCTACCCACCCGTGAGGATGACATCTGTATAGCGTGTGTGTAGTATAGGCACTGACAGGACTGCTAAGGCTAGAAGGCACTGCTACTGTCACTATAGACACCAGAACAGTGTCCTCTACTCTGACGTCCACAGTACTTTAACTTCTCATATGATGTGTACTCACCAGGGGAGTTGACATCTGTCAGGTATTGGAGAGCAGTGAGAGTGACAGGACTGCAACTCACAGTCAACTAGGCCTTAAGAGGATCAAAATCACATCCTTCCCAGCCACTGTTTTACCTGCACTGGTGGCAAGATGTAAGTCCATGCCCATCCTCCCAAGTGTTAATGAACTCATATATTCAGCAGGTGGTTGACTGAAATGGAATTTGTATGTTTCACAAATGGCAGGTCACTACAATTGATAGCATGTGTACTGGTCACATAAGGAAAACCTGCCAATCTAATGTGTACACAGACTTTGCTAAATGTCACTGTTAGCTATTGGAGGTAAATGTCACAATACAACCTGAAACATTGTATCTCTCACATCAACAGGTGAGCTGCCACTGGGAACACCGAGACCACTGAAGAAGCTTCCACTACCCCCTTGGATGAAGCCCTCAGTGAGGACAACACTCCTGGATGTCTTGACGTTGAGGGCGGTTCTGGCCGAGCAGGGAAACCTGGTCAGATGACACCAGTCAGCCTCACTGTAACCACATCAACTCCTCCCAGCCCGGTTGCATCAACATCGCAGGCAGCCATTCACCCCCAACCTGTGTCCTAAGACAGTGACAATCATCTTGTGCCCCCAGTCCAGGATCCTGAGTCACAGCAACACACCTCCAACAAAGATGGTCCTGGAACCAGTGGTAAGGGGCAATCTGTGGCAAGGGTACATGGGGGTAGGGTGTATGGGAGGAATGTTGTGGGCAAGTGGTATGATGCCTCTGGGAATGGCCCTGACCAAGACAAGTCTTGGGACCCTATCAAGAATCCCAAGACGTGATAGGCCAGGTACTTACCGAACTCAGGTAAATCAAGCAGCTGCAGAGGGACTTCCATTGTGAGTTACAAGAGAAGTGGGAGGCCACCAACATCATCCTGGCCTCCTTATCAGGTGTGTTCAAGGAGATAAGCAGTAACCTGATCATGGACAGTGAGCAACACCACACCCGTTACTTTGGCCAAGCAACACCCGGCCCTTCTTTATCTGTGGCAGCCACTGGAAGGGAGGCCTGTCAGATGAATGATCTGCCTCAGGCACCCCTGTAGCAGCAGAAGCCCCCT
Source organism: Pleurodeles waltl (assembly GCF_031143425.1). Lineage (NCBI taxonomy): Eukaryota > Metazoa > Chordata > Amphibia > Caudata > Salamandridae > Pleurodeles > Pleurodeles waltl. Next base: position 1,238,419,852 of record NC_090447.1, on the reverse strand, counting down.
TGCAAGCGGGGATGTCCATCCAAGAATCCAGGAGCAGTGGATGGCAAGACACCAACCACTGCCAGCAAGTGACCCCTTCCTGAAGGAACTCTTTTGTGTGCCACATATTCACTCTGTTAACTGTTCTCCAACCACCTTCCATTTTTTATGGTAGTAGAACACCGGACTTTGGACTTCAAATGTTGTGGCTTCTACTACAATTATTACATCCACCATGACCAATCCCTTCACTTTCCTTTTGTGTTGCATATCATTATTTGTTTCTGCACCTATGTCAAAAAATTCACCTATCCAAAAATCATTGCCTGCTTGCTTCTGTTCCACATTTTGAACTGTTGAGATGTAAGCCCATGTGATGCACATTGTTAGAAATTGGGTCTTTAGTTGGCAGAGGTATACACCCTTGTCCAAGTAGGGACCACAATCCTAGTAAGGGTAAGTCACACACAATCCAAAATATCCTGTGCCCAACCTCTGGTAGCTTGGCACTGAGCAGTCAGGCTTAACTTAGAAGGCAATGTGTAAAGTATTTGTGCAATAAATCACACATTAACACAATGAAAACACCACAGAAAGGCACCACACAGGTTTAGAAAAATAGAGAATATTTATTGGAATAAAATCAGGACAAAGCTATGAAATTCCAATGTACATAAGCAGAGTTATGTTTAAAAATTAAATCCAACTAAAGTGCCTAGAAAACACAATAGCTCCAACTGGGGCTATCATGGCGTCGTTGACGGAGTTGTTTCCAGAAATCTGATACCAATGATGCCGGTCACGGAATCACACAGAACCCCAGGTACAGTACCTTTGGAAAACGAAGAAGAAGGATGTCGCATGAAGTCGGAGAGAAGCATTGCTGGAGTCAGTGCGGCGTCAGTCCCTTACAGAGTCTGAAGAGATGAGGTGTCAGTTCCGCACTGTGAAGCAGGTGGAGGTGAGGCATTGGTTCCATCCGGAGGCCTGGGGAGTTGATGCGTCGTCTGTGATGCGTCGATCCTTTGTGACCTGCCGGGGTCGCTGGTTCTGGTCTGTCAGGACGTGATGTGTTGACTTTGCAGTTTTGCGATGACCCTGAGTGACATCAACAGAGTCGCGACAACGCCGGACTTGTGTTGCATGCCGGAGTCGTTGCATGCAGCGATGTCCATGAGCTGGAGCAGATTTCGGCGTCACTGGCGTCGCTGAAGTCGTTCTGGCATCACTGAAGTCAGAAACTAGCAAAAAGCTAGCTGGTGAAGTCTTTTTGGCCCTGAGACTTCAGAAAACAGGACGGAAGCTCAATCTAAGCCCTTGGAGAGCCCTTCTCAGCAGAGTTAGAGGTCAACAGGGCAACAGCAGGGCAGCAGTCCTTCTCAGCGAAGCAGTCCAGATGAGTCCTTTGGGCAGCCAGGCAGTTCCTCTTGACAGGTTGCCAGTTCAGGTCCAGAAGTGTCTGAGTTGGTGGGGTCAGGGACCCAGTTTAAATATCCATACATGCCTTTGAAGTGGGGAGACTTCAAAGAGTGGTTTTGAAGTGCACAAGTTCCCCTTTCAGTACAGGTGTGTCTGCCAGGGTCCCAGTAGGGGGTTTGGCAGTCCATTGTGTGAGGGCAGGCCATTAGCCTTTGAAATGTAAGTGTCAAGCCCTCCACCCTTCCAGCCCAGGAAGACTCATCCAGTGTGCAGATGAGTGCAGGTGTGACTGAGTACCCTGTGTTTGTGGTTGTCTGGGTGAAATGCAAAAGGAAGCTGTCAACCAGCCCAGCCCAAAACGTTGAATGGAGGCAAACTGTAAGGTACAGAGGGATTTTAAGTGCAGAAAAATGCTCACTTTCTAAAAGTGGCATTTCTAAAATAGTAATATAAAATCCAATCTCACCAATAAGCAGGATTTTCTATTACCATTCTGGCTATAATAAATATAACCTGGTTACCATTTTCTGATCGGAATCTACCACTCAAACAGTATTTGAGGGTAGCCCTAATGCTATCCTATGAAAGGAGCAGGCCTCACAGTAGTGGAAAACTAATTTAGGAGTACATGTCCTGCCTTTTACATACATAGCACCCTGCCCTATGGGTTACCTAGGGCCTACCTTAGGGGTGACTTATACGTAGAAAAAGGGGAGTTTAAGGCTTGGCAAGTACTTTTAAATGCCAAGTCGAAGTGGCAGTTAAACTGCACACACAGGCCTTGCAATGGCAGGCCTGATACATGGTTAAGGGGCTACTTGTGTGGGTGGCACCACCAGTGCTGCAGGCCCACTAGTAGCATTCAAATTACAAGCACTGGGCACATGTAGTGCACATTACTAGGGACTTATAAATAAATCAAATATGCCAATTGGGAATAAACCAATTTTACCATGTTTAAGAGAGAGAACATATGAACTTTAGCACTGGTTAGTAGTGATAAAGTGTGTAGAGTCCTACAACCAGCAAAAACAGTGTCAGAAAAGTGAAGGGAGGCAAGCAAAAATGTGGGTGATGATCATCCTACAGCTATCAGGTCTAACACACATGAAGAAGGCATGAGACGGTAATGGAAGGAGGGATATGTCACAGGTAGTGTCACTCTGAGGATTAATAGCAACACACTGGTACAAGTGTCTGGTCACATCAAACATTTCATTGCACTGTACAGCACATAGGTTGTCAAAGTGTCTGAACTGTCATAGCCAAGAATAGCTGAACCATGATGATGCAAAGCCATGCAAATAAAGATTTGCTTGCCTTTGTAAATCTTGAATAACATTTTGCATCATAGCAACGGCATAAAAGTGGCACAACCACACGCAAAATGTTAGTAGATCAGGGCCTAACTATCTCCTCAGCATATTGTCAAATCACATTAGAGGAGATTTCCAAGCTGTAAACCTCATTTGTCACACCTGAGGAGGTGTATTGATTTTGCTGAATGCTCTTTGGTCTTGCTTTAGCATCTGTAGTTTTGAAAGGGCTATTCTCAAATTCCTGAGAAAAATCAGGAATATCATCTACATCCAGGAGGATATTTTAGCCTGAAGAAAGAACTGGGAAGAGCACAGCCATAAATTAAGGGAGGTCCTAGAGATACTGAAGGTGAAAAGTACAAATTGAACACTAATGAGTAGATTGCCTTGGGCATCACATAGATTGTGAGGATATCAAATCAAAACAGAGTTTTGTGATGGCAATAAAGGAGGCACCGGATCCTACCAACATGCAACAGTTCAGTTTGTTTTAGGGTTAGTAGAGTACTCTGTCAAAATTATTATAAATTTGCCATCAGAACCAACAGCTTGAGGAAACTGGCCAAGTAAGATGCCAGGTTTGTCTGTACCAAAATTGCAAAAATGATTTTGAGAGGTTGAAAGTATAGATTAACAGATCCCTATGCTTGTAGCAATTTGATACTAAATGTCTGACTATCACTGTGACAGATACAAGCAATTACTGCTTGGCACAGTATTCATGTAAGTAAGAGGAGGCAAGGAAGTTGTGGTTGCAAATGCCTCACAGTGCGCTGAGTAATTCCTCTGTAATTGAAAAAGAGACTTTAGCCTGCTACTGGGAAGTAACGCACTTTAGGCAGTATGTAGAAGGGAGCGAATTCACAGTACAAACTTATCATAAACCTTTAGTGGATTTGATCTTCATGAATGGTGCCAGCAAATGGCAAAATGGCTCTTCAGAACACAGCAGTTGTTTCAAATGGGCTATGTTCCTGGAGTGAGGAATGTAGCAGCTGATTGTTTGTAACAGTTGCCTCTAACAGATACAAAGTAGGGGATGATGGTGAGGGTGCAGTGGCAAATACTATGGAAGAGCCTGCCATAAGCTTGACTCAGGTGGAGTGGATAGAAGAGACTTGGTTGGATGGAGTACTGAGCAATGCTGAGCAGTATGTGCAAAAAAACACCCACTGATTGTTGACGAAAGGCCCTGTCTACTAAATGAGTTAAAAGGCTTTGTTTGAAAAAATAATGCCAGCATGAGGCAGGTGCTAAGTTTGAAAAATCTTGTAATTTCTCCTAACTTTTCACATATTGTATTTGTGAAGAGATACAGCACACATCATATATGTGAATAATTAAAATGTGTAACTAGGTATAGTATTTTCTACTGGAATAGTACCCTTCAGGTGCCTAATCTATGCTGGGCATCATGTACACATCTTTGAACCATGGTGCAAAGGAGTGCAGATGGTGTTAGACAGCCAGTTTGTGTGTCTGTGCTGTGTAAAAGAGCAACAGCAAAATATGTAAGTAAACATGGCTCTGTCTTACTCTCTACTCCTGGGACAACACAGCACAGCACAGTAATTTTACCCTATACCCTATAGGAAAGGATACATGCATGGATCTCAGAAGCAAAGCAGCTCTAGTCAGGTCTGTCCACACCTAGGGTAATGGCTCGATGTATGGAAGTTGTCTGTCAGTAGAGTATTATGGAGTGAAAAATAAAGAGAAGGATAAAAGAGGATCACCTAAGTTTTTAGGCTTCAAGATTGGAGACTGGATCAGAGTAAAGAAAGGTTTGTCCTGTACATCAAAGCCTCTGCAGGTGGTGAGAGGGGAGGCACTGTCAGATGGGAATGTATGAAATATGGAGAAAGAAGTGAATGTTCAGAGTGTTAGTGGAAATTTTACCAATGAAGGGTATTGGCAGTGGGTTGGTATGGAAAGACGATGGAGTCTGTGTCCAGAGACCTTTGAGAAGGATCGAAAACATGCTAAGTCATTATGAGATTTTGACACTTTGTAACCTGAAGTTTTGTTTCTGTATCTTTGTTTACCTTGTAGTGGTTTTGTTCTAAATGAGATTATCATTTAGATCATCACCGGGGCTGTGGCAATCCGACTGCCACATAACAAGATTGGTGGTCGGCCAGCCTTCTGACAGCCGTCTCTGCCAGGAACCTAAATCCTGACAGGGTGACCGAGGTCTTGGTAGCAATCAGCTAGGGTGCCCTGCTGATTACAACCTTGTTATCTACCAGTCTTTTCATTGCGGTTCCACCACCGTGAAAAGGCTGGTGGAGAACAAATGCAGTGGGTCCCCCTGCCCAGCACCCTCAGAATGCGCACTGTCTGCATAGGAGACAGTGCGCATTCCGAGGGTACTGGAAGGCCTCCTTTGTGGTACGAGATAGCACTCTGCTCCTTTAAGGGAGCCGAGTGCTATCTTGTAGCACTGTTCCCCCCCGGTCAGACCGGCGGGAAGGCTCAATTTTAAGATTTCCACTGGTCAGCCAGGCCATGGCAGTGGCGTCCTCCATGTGAGTCTGCTTTGGGACCACCAAATTCATAATGAGCCCCTTAGTGTGAATGGAAACTCCTTGCATTCCTTGATATTGAACAGCAGGCCAATGTCAGATTTGAAAATGGTGGGGATATCCCATGCTGCAAAGATGTCGTCCTGCTGCTCAATGAACTTGTCTTGGGTTGTTGATGATAACTCCTCTACTAAAGGAAAATGTGAGTACTCATTAATGACTACCATGGGATGATGTCCGTTCCCTAAGGGCACAATAACGTCAACTTTTTCCCAAACCTGTGTGGGAAGGTCAGACATTGTCAACAGATGCTGCATTGGTTTTGAGGAAAGGCAGTTGCAAAGATACCATTCTTCTAGTGCGGGAACCACACTCGGCCTCTTAGAGCTCTTTTGGTGGCTACAGTGCCACAATGTTCTTCATGGACCAGTTCATTGACTACTGTCTGAGGCTCTCATGTATGACACTTTTCGAGCCTCTCAATGCAACATAGTCCTTGGTCACAGACAGCTCATTTTATACATTTCTGAATTTTTCAAATTCAACATAGTCAGCAAAAATGTCAAGTGTTCCTTTTCCACGATTGAGTTGAAATGATGCCTTTGAGGATTAACTTGTGTTTGTCACCATTAGTAGCAGCAACAATCTGTTCAATGGATAGCGCTACTGGTGTACTGGACCTCACGATGAAGTTAATATACCCCTCTGCTGTTTTGGATATTGCACTGTGACACTATAGTGGTACTCACAAAAAGTAATCAGCAGGGTCTGATCTTTACCTGTCTTGTTTAAAATTGCATAGTCATACTCTTGCAGTGGCAACCCCCACCTTTCAATGCGAGGGAGCATCTTGGCTTTCGGGTTTCCAAAAATAGTGAGCAGTGCTTGGTGGCCAGTAATGATAGTGAAATGTTTTCCATATAGAAATACATGAAAATGTTTGCAGGCTCACACTAAAGCCAGACCCTCCTTCTCCGGCTGAGAATAGACACATTCCGTGTCAGACAGGCTTTGACTGCTATACAATACAAGTTAGCTCTGAGCATTCGGCTGAACATTATGTTGAGCAAGGATTGGCCCAGCCCAACCAGACTCCCATCTACTGTGATCTCAGTATGTAACTTGGGGCCAAAATAGGCCATCTTGGTGGTGGTCTGAATCATGTTTTTTTATTCTTTTGAAGCTTTGGTCACATTCAGGTGACAATTGGAAAGGGACATTTTGTTTTGACAAGCCTATTAATGGGGCACTCACTGTAGCAAAGTCACAAATGTAGCTTGAGCAATAACTGACCATGCCCAAGAAAGATAGCAGCATGGTGACATCTTGTGGGGGGCAAATAGCTGACAGTACTTGCACTTCATCTGGGTCAGGAGTAATTCCTCCATCAGAGAATATGTGCCCAAAGAATTTGTTTATTTTTGTGAATCTCGCACTTTGCTCCATTCAAAGTAAGACCTGCATCAGCAAGTAATTGGCATACTCATATAAGAGCCTTGTCATGCTCCTCTTGCGTTGCTCCAAATATCAGTATGTTATCAGTGTAATTAAAAGCATGTGTGACAGGTTGAATTAGTCACTGTATAACATCCTGAAATATTTCAGTAGCTGAAGACACTCCAAAACTCAACCTTTTGTATCTGAATAAACCAACATGAGTCAAAAAGTAATGATGTACTTGCAGTTTTTTTCCAACTTGAGTTGATGGTATCCCTCTGTTGAGGTCAAGCCGGGAGAAGACTTTGGCACTATTAAGTTGCATGATCATGTCTGTTATGTGTGGCCCAGGATGTCATTCTCTCTGGATTGCTTTGTTGGTCTGGCGTACATCAACACAGATGTGTACTGCAACTCCACTGTCCTTTTTTGGCACCACACCTATAAGCAGAACCCATAGTATAGGACAGGTGGAAAGCTCAATAATCACATGCTTCAATAGCGTTTCTAGTTCTTTCTCAACAGAGTTTTGCAAATGGAATGACTCGACAGTGCTACTGGGCAAGAGGGCCAATGTCCACATTAATGTAAAGTCACACTTTCATCGTTTTCAGCCTTCCATTGCCATGAAACAATGAGGGAAACTGACTTAGAATTTCAGATTGAATGCAAAGATTGTAATTGAGAGCTATCAGTCCCATGTCAGAAGGAGTGGCAAAACAAAGGTAGGCACTAGACAAAGTTCCTTGAAAAGCATTAATTGGCACTTGAACTGATGCTGCTTTAGTCTCATTGTTGCTATGAATGACCCTTGACTCTGCAACAATTTGGAGGCAGCCCATGTGTATGTGTACCTTTGTGTTTGACGGATCGAGGCATGGCACGGGAGACAGACCATTAAACTTCTCGATTGGCATGTTGTTAATCCACACACCACTGTCTACAACAAATGGTATGGGGCAATCGTTAACTTTTATTGTAATTTTGGGGCTGTGTCCAAATTTATTCAAATGTTTCATTTGATGGTTTGCCTTTGTCTTTTGTTCTTCCTTGCAAGTGGCCAAACCAACATGCCGTTCTTTGGTGGACATCATCATGGGACATTCATCTTCTCCACTGGTGCTTGATAACGACATTGAAGAGCCTGTAGGATGAACTTAACAACAATCAACTTTGTCTGTTTAATACTTGTTGCAGCTGTTGCTGCTTTTTGGCCTTATGGGCGTGGCTTGAATTTTCTGGAACCTTCTGGCATCCATTTTCTCTTCTCGCTGTGATGTATTTGTATTAGGCATATGGCTTTTTCATCATTAAATTCACTAAACTTGCAGTATTTGATAAGCATGTCAAGTCTTCAAACAAACTTATCCATCATTTCACCAGGTGCTGTCTCGCTTGTTTGAAAATGCATCTTTCATAGTCGACATATGGCATCAGATTGACCTGGTGAACTAATACTTCTTTGATCTGATGGTAGGATATTACATCAGTCCATGAGATTTTCTTCAGCACTTCTTTTACTCCGTTCAAGGTTCCTTAAGTACTTGATGATTTTCTTGTCATCTACTTATTCCAGGGCATCTATGAAGTTAACAAAAGTCTCAATCCAGGCTGTCCATCTGGCACCAATATTTAGCTTTTTGGTGGTGTTGAATGGTGGTAGTGGTTTCAGAAACATAGCTGTGTCGTACTTTGTGCTCTTGTCTACTCCACTAGAGAGTACATGCTGTTTAGATGGATGTCGCTATTAACATAGACCTGTAGCTTCTGCAAGCACCGGCCGCGTATTCTCACTTAAGTCATCACACCCAAACTAAAATCATGTATTGTTGTCTTCTTTCTTGTTGGTGAGTAGCTGTTCTGTTTCTCATACTTGGTCATTGTTACATTTAGCTGGTTGTAATTGCCTTTAGTGTTGCGTCTTGTATCAATGATGGCTTTACGTTATGTTGCGGCACAGTATTTCTTCTTTCAGCCTTACCAATGAATTTTGGTGGGCCGTTCGAGTGCTCTCCTCCACAGGGCCTTCCACTTCTTTGAGGGCCTTATATGAGCTGGAGCGGGGCTTCAACTCGACACACAGCAACTTCAAATTGCTTCTTATCAATTTAGGTGCATGTGGCACACATGAGCAGCTTGCTATGTTGTTGTAAACTCTCAGGGAGAGCAGTCTCTGTTCTTTGGAGCATGTACCCCTACTCGTCACCAGTTGTGGCATCTCCCCCAGCCCGAGGACACGTGAAAGAAGACACCCATACATGGAGCTCTGCTACAGATGTCTTTATTCCTGAGCACACGATCACACACTATTCTTGGATCACGTCATAACCTTTAATAACCACACCCTAACACCTCCCAACAGTTACCCAATTCCTCTATTGAGTCTGCCTAGAATCCCAAGGGTCCTAGTGCATAGGCTCATTACCCTACAGAAGGGTGAAAGCAAAAGGTTTGGGGGTGACCCTGCAGAAAGGGCCAAGTTCAACAGCTCTTCATTTCATAAACTTTAAAGGTGCACAAGAGATTTAAGTGCAGCGGTTGAAGATAATACTTCAAAGGCAATGCATGTGGCTCACTGTTGTTTCAACAGAGCCCAGTCTTCCTCATTGGGTTTAAAAAAAATCTTGGTTGCTGAAGAGACTACCTCATGAATAACGGAAGGGGATTGAGGAACTGTGATGTGTCTCCAGGTGGTGCTCTTGTAAGAAGCATAGTCTGCAGTGTAAACCGAAATGCATGTAGAAAAAGGACCCTGTGTGCACAGAATTATGTATTGTACAAAGTAAAGGTAAAGCCTTCTTATGCAAGAATAAAATAACAAGGCTCCAGAGAGACTGTCGATTCTGTGTGTAAAGAGTATAATTTGGATGATAGAGTCATTTTGCTTGGTTTTCACGTGACAAAATAAGAGGGAACATTAGGTTATCCGTCACGTTTGTGGTGGAATAACCCCACCTGCCAAACTCTAAATTAGGCCCTTTGTCTTTAACAGCACAAGGCTAATCCCAGCACAGAAAATTAGAGCTCTGTTGATAAATCTAGCACAAAAAAGACATATGGAAATGTGTAAAACTAAGGAAAAAGTGTGACTGGACTATTGGTGCCCAGGTTTAGATGAGCAAGTCACTAAGTTAAAAAGGGAAGCTTTGAGAGTAAAATGAGAAAATCTAAGAACCAAGGACGCAAGCCATGATGGAAAGAAATCTACTAGACAAACCATGTGATGATGTAGCTTTTGACATTATTGGGGCCACACATAAAACTGGTGAAAGGCAATACATGCTGGTATTGATAGATGTGAATTTGTGTTAGTCAGTAGTAACAATACAGAGGATGATTGAAACAAGAGTGTCATACATTTTAAAATGAGATACTTGAGAAAAAGGACTATCCAAAGACAATACTGACAGATAATGTTGTTCAATTAACTTCCAGAGAGAAGGGTTTTTGTTAAGAGAGGTATAATACACAAAATGAATGTGTTTTATGATCCTCCAGCCTATGGGATGGTGGAGAGGCTAAATAAGGTTCACAAAGAGGCAATTCAAAAGACAAAAAGCTGTTGTGAGAACAAGAAAGAAGAGGGTATGGTGGAAATACAACATACCACGACAGAAAGATCACTGTTTGAACTGTTCAATGAAAGGAAATCAAACACTTTGGTGAGTCCTGCATAGGTGAATGAAGGGAAAGGCACAAATGACTTGATAAAAGCAGGGTAGGGTAGGAGAAGAGAACAGGAGAAAATGTTGAGAAGAGTAAAATTTGATGGAAGAAAAACTCTGAAAGGTACTAGGGTATATGTAGCTGACATGATGATGATTAAAGCTGCAGGAGGGAATGTGGAATGATCCAAATTCACCAAATCCATGAAGATGACTAACTTGTACAAAAACTCTGTGAAAATGTAATTAGATCTAATATGTAACTTGAACAGCCCTGTGAAAACTTTACAGCATAGAGGCTTTGGGGAGAGAAGTCAAACAAAAGAAGTGGAAACTAACACCAGTAATGGAAGAATAAAGGGACTAGGGTTTTGACTGGATTACTGAACAACTACATGTCATGACATTGTATTAATAACATGGAAACAAGTGATAGTTATAAGAGCAAGGTGTATATCGTACTCATGTAAATAAATGTTGAAGGTTATCGGATTTGTAGATATCTTCCAATCATATCTGATCTGTCATATATTCTAAGTCACATAACAAATCTTATCTGTTTTGTAAATAGGTTTCTGACATAATCTCATGCAGGCCAACAGATGTAACTTCATTGTTTAAAGAGGAAGAGAGTGGCATGGTTGCTAGGAGCAGGTGAGTAGTCTGTCTATTGTGTCAATAAAGAGGTATGTCACAAGTACAGCAAAGAGAGTTACAATTCAGATGGAGAAGAAGGGAAAGAGCGAATAAAGGGATGACCTTGATCTGACAGCAGAGGTGAATGAGGCGCTTAGAATTTAAACTTGAGTTTGCCTACATTATCACTGGCTACAGTCCTACTTTTTCACAAACATTTTTTCCATCCCTGAAGGTGGTGTGCATCTCACTTTGTAATGAATGGGATAAGAAATAGAAATGCACAGCTGACATTAGTTTCTATAATGATAAACTTTAAAGGTGCACAAGAGATTTCAGTGCAGCGGTTGAAGATAATACTTCAAAGGCAGTGCATGTGGCTCACTGTTGTTACAACAGAGCCCAGTCTTCCTCATTGGGTTTTTAAAAAAATCTTGGTTGCTGAAGAGACTACCTCATGACAGCCGAGGCACTCCACTCTCAGCATTCTGAAAGTTAAATGCTCCTTAATTTGACATTGCATTTCAAAATATCTATAACTATGTCAGCCTTTCCAGTTTACCAATTATTTAGAGGCATGATACCTCATTTGTGTTAATGTGATAGTGAAACAAATGAGTTCAAGCTCCTTGGCTGGGTGGACTTGTATTAGACCTGAAATCAATGGTGTAGTATTCCCCCAAACATTTTGCCTTTACTCCTTCTGTTTTGATGATTTTGTTTTCACTGGTTTTAGGACTCTGTGCACTGCACCACGGTTAACCAGCACTATCGTGCCCTCTCTCCTTCAAACGTGGTAACATTGACCCCTAATTGGCACATTTAATTTATGTGTAAGTCCCTAGTAAATGGTACTTCACATGTCTAGTCCTGTAAGTTAAATGCTACTAGTGTGCCTGTAGCACTCATTGAGCCACCCACTAAAACAGCCGATTAAAACATGTCCCAGGCCTGGCACTGCAGCTTGTTGTGCAGTTTTATACTGCTATTTAGATCTAACAAAATAACTCTTTCGCTTGGAGGGCAGGTCCAAGGGAAAGTCGTCAGCTGGTCTCTTCCAGGAAGGTAGACTTCTTGCAGCTTTTGTGTCACTGTAGCTTATCAGGAGGTCATCCAACCTGACTCTTGGGGTCTTTTTTTCATCCTGGGAGCAGGTCAATCCATTAGGGTTCTCCTCACAGATTTCAACAGCAAGTCCGGGCCTTTTGTCTGTCTTCCACAGATCTAGTAGTGTTCTGAACAGGGTACTAATTGGTGCCACGTGTCTGCTTGGCACTAGTCTGTGGGTGGGGGTGACCCCTCCCTAGCCAACATGGAAAAAGCTCCAAGAGGTAGTCTATTTCCTTTTGCAGCAGTTCCTGTGTGCCTTATTGCAAACAATCCCAGAGTGCCCCTCTCTACCGAAATTTAACATGGCAGAAATGTTCTTCCCTTCTGCAGAGCTCCTATGCCTACTCAAGAGGTGTGGTCAGGGAAATGAGCAATCCCTCCTCTGTGATCACTCAATTCAATCCTCCAACTGGCATTGGAACTTGGATGGCTGGGTAGACAAAGGGGAGGCAGACTCTGGGGTGGAATACATTTGCCAGTGACATCGAAGGCATCATGTTAAGATATGCAAGGGGCTGGGCACACCCCCAGCCCATCTAGTCAATGGAAGATCAACCTCTCCCCACGCCCAAGGCCTTTGTTGCAGTTCACACATCATCAAGGAGTGATTCAGTCCCTGTGTAATAGTTGGAAGCTCATTCTAGCAGATTCTTCAAAATCTACAGGTTTTTAGGCAGGTTAAATGTGACTTTTCTAAAGTACAGTTTGTGAAATATGTGTTACAAAACTCACTTTACTAATGAAATGGATTTATAATAAATATTTTTTAAAGTCTATGAATTAACTCTCTATCTGGTTCCTAGAAGAGACAACTTTATTAAATATAATAGTGTATCCCAAATGCTTTGCAATGGAACACCTAACCCTTCTACAGTGAAAATAGCTTTTAGGGTATTATCACTGTAAGGACATGTTTAATATTAAACTTTTACATGTCCTACTTTAACATATTGTGCACCCGGCTTTGTGATCATTTATGGTCTACTTAGGTGTGACTTAATTTTTAAAAGGAGGGTTATTTTCACTGGTCAAATTTGCAGTTTAAACCTGCACAGACAGGTTAGTAGGGGCAGGTCTGCAATCATGTTTTGTGTTGTCACTTAGTGGGGCAAAATATGTGCTGCAAGTCCACTACTGACATTTAATTTACAGGCCCTGGGTACATTTTTATTACCATATGAAAGGGACTTATGGGTATATAAAACGTGCCACTTAGGAGTATAGCTAATTTGGAACTGTTTTAAGAGCCAGAGAACATGCATTGAGGCATGGTTAATAGAGCCCTAGCGGACAGAGTCAGAAACAGCCGAATCAGTCCAAACCCAATGGACTGACCATGCAAAAAGAGGCATTTTCCTACACTGCACAGTTCCGCTCTGGGCGAATGCTATTTCATTAAATAATCACAGGGCTTTCCCCAGAGCAATCCTATAAATTTGTGACCGGCTTACTTTTTGATGTATACCCTTGGAAATATTTATGAATTTATGAAAGAATGAAAGCGAGAGAGGAAATTGCTAATTGTAGTTTAATGAGTTTTTTGTGTATTGGACCCATTTCATCTGGCTATTCTTGTTGACATCTGTTAGAGGTTTGGGAACCATGCTTCCAAACCTTCGCTTCATAAGTGAAGGTCTTGTTCTAGGATCTTTACTTGAGTATCATCCTTCTTTCCCTAATGTGTAAGGTTCTGTGGATCAAGGATAATACTATTGTAATACTACTGTGGCCATGAATAGGACAGATTCTGTTATTCTGATTGTATAAGCCTGTTTGGAGGCTGACCATTTGGGCCTTCAGTAACATTGCCTCTGGCAGAGCTATCCTCAACTGCTTATGAATGTCCAATCTAAAATAATACATGGCGGTACTCTTACTAGAGATTATCCTCAGCATCTACCAGACCGTGAACCCTACTAAAGACATGCAAAACCAGGAATAGAATAGAAAGCCAGCTTTGTACATTTTATGGAACTTAAATATTGTCTAAGTGAATGCAACTCTTTTTTTTCAAGTACCACATCCGTTTTTCTGTAACATTTTAATATGCAAACCGGACCAGAACCTGTCTACATGTTTTCCCATCTCATGGATATTTTCTTCCGTATGTTTCCTCTAATTCATTTGTATTTTCCTTCTTATTTCCCTGATTTTTTGTTGCATTACTAGTATATAGTTAAAGAAAAAGCAAAATAGTCAGCAAGTAGTTTTGCTGTTTCTGAGTCAGTTGGAAGTGGTTTATGTATTTGACAATTGGAGAACAAATTCCTACTGTTTTCTCTTTCAAGTTATGCATTAGTCTGGGTGGATTTCATTTCTGTAAATGTGGGAGCATTTTGGTGGTTTTCAAGAACTGGAAGGACAACTGTTTACCGAAGCTTGGTGCAGATAAAACTGATGAGTTGATTATGCGATGCAACATCAAGCTCTGGGGTTTCTCATTTCAGCAGGCAGAGATGGGCATGTGTTCACCATTTGTTTTACCCTAGTAAAGCCCAAAATCATTATAATTAATACAATGGCTCAGCCTGGGACCTCGTGTTAAGAAAACAACCCCTTTCTGGGTTTTTTTCTGATCTGAGTGCTTAAAAGTATGTTCCTATCCTGCCAAGAAGGTTTAACTATCAGTGGCAATTTGCATTCATTAGCAGCCATTACCACACAATTGTCTGTATACCATTTCTTGTCTAAGCATGTCAGCTTTGTTCTTCTAACTCTATAGGTATTATATTGTTGATATATAGTCAACAGTACATAGGACTAACTTCTACAACGTATTAGAATATTGATTCACCTTAATATCAATGGTGTAAGAGCTACTTAGTGCTACTATACTATGGCTGAAATATTATTCTATCTTATATTGTACTGGCGTGAATATCTCTGACAGTCAGGCATTACCTTATTTATCCCTGAAGAAGTCTATATTTTCAGGGGCATCATACGCTGGCTATGAATACTTTTTAATACACTGTGAAGAACTAAGTCCTAGGTCTGTACATTTGGTTGATTACTAAATGTATCGACTTGTACGAACTAGAGTGCCTTCCAAGACTTTTAGTTATATTATGTTATTATGCTGACCTACTCTTTCCGAGTGATTGGACAAGGAGCCACCTGATGACTAGGCCTCAATACTGAGATTATTTCACGATTTTACATTTGAGATCAGAGAATGAATTTGGAAATAATGATAGATTGAGGAGTATAACACACGTCTCCTAATTTCTGTAAAGTCACTGAATAAACGTTTTTGGCTCATGCACAGGGCCTCCCAAACACTTCTATGCTTGCAGCAGAGAATGCAAATTATGTCATCCAACTACAAGCATTTTACTAGCTCCTAGTTTTGCTGATTGTTGAGCTGAAGAACTTTGCTTGGTTGTTGAGGTGTAAGAGTGAGTGCTTTCTCAGTTTCTTTATGACTTGTTGGCTGCTTCCCGCTCAGTACAATCTGTGAATTGTTCCTCGGTGCATGGTAAAATCAGAGGAGTTGCCACTTTACCTGCCCTGGTCCCTTCTTCTAATAACTCTTTGCCAGTCTTTGTCAGGCCCTGTGAAAGCTACTTCTCTTTCAGAACAAAATCTTAACTTGTTCCTGCTTTTCTTGAAACGTCTCCGAGTTATTTCAACCCTCATCACCCAGTCTATTTCCAATATTGTACCAATCTAGCAGTTGGGCCTTCCTGCACTAAAAAAATTAATACATATTTTTCAGTTCATGCAATATTTCTGAAAATCTAAATGATATGTTGTGATGCCATTTGCTTCACTTGCAAAATAAATACAAAGATAAAATAATACTTAAACCTTCAAGAACACAGAGTACCAGTCATTGGGCGTAACATCTCATTACTGAGCAGAGTCTTTTGAATGAAGTCAATGAGCGTGCATATAGCCAGAAATCTGTTTATATACCTTTAAATCAATGACGTCACAGGCATCAAGTTATAGAAAAGAATGTGCCCATGTCTGTGAACCTCAGTTTTCATTCACAAATGAAGGCTTCTGGTGCAATCTTTATTAGCTCGGGATAGATATTTGGCAAAAAAAGAGTTTAACAAGAATTGCCAGGTTTTCCAAAGGGAAAGTGTTCACAAACAGTCATAACGCCTATGCTACATGCTAGTCATAGTGTATATATTAAAACGTTGAATATCAATTGCCATAATCACAAAGCATTTCCACACACTACTTTACAAAATGCGCACACAGGTCATAAAATCATTAATTTGGAGTATACCTAAATTCATAGAGCTTGTCTGGGCTTCTGTAAACTGTGCTTTACACATGCGCACTTTCTTTTACACATTTACCAAAAAGAGTCACACTAAGGTGCAAAAAATGTCATCTGCATGAGTAAATCCCAGCGTCTGAATTCTTAATTTCTGGATTATAAATATTTCTGTCTGAAGATGCTAAGTATTAAAAAGTCCCCAATCACTTTGGGTTTAGAGCAGTAAGTATGAGCAATTCACTTTTGAGGTAATGTAAACCTTCAAAGTCATAACCTTTTATGCATTTATAGATTTCCCTATGTGTGTTTCCACCCAAACTGAACATAGAAATTTAGGGGCATATTTAAGAAATGTGGCGCTGCACAAGGTGCAACACCACTTTTCTTGCGCCCTTTACTGCCCCCTCTATTGCTACCATGTGTGTGCTATATTTAAAATACGGTGCACCATGGCGCAGGGTAAGGGGCAATAGCGTCATTTTTTATGACGCTCTTGATGCACACTGTAGGAGTTTTGCCAGCATTTTGGCGCTACTCCTACAGAGTACATAGGGGCCGATTGTAAACAATTGTGTGTCCTCTTTTAACACCTGGTCTGAGCAGGCGTTAAAAGTGCCGAAAAAAATTACGCAAGAAAATCTCTTAGATTTCCTTGAGCCATTTTGTTGACCCCCCTAACAGGGGAACGCCCCCTTTGCATACGTTATGCCTGGTGCAGGCATAATGTAGTGCAAAGGTCTACAAAGTGCCATGTAAAGAAACATTAATGTCAAAAAATGGCGCTAATGTGTCGGTAGATGGTGCTAGGGGCTCTTAAATATGCCCCTTAGTGTAAAAATTTAATGGAACAAGTGTGCCAGTATTGTTATGAAGTTTCCAAATGATCAAAATTATTTTCTGGAAACTTTAGGTCAAGCATTTCTCTGCATGGAAAAAGTTTTACTTGTAAAGAACAAAATGCTAAATAAATTTTAACGAGCTAATGAACATTTCCTCAGGACATAGGGGCATATTTATAAGCCCCTAGCACCACCTTGCGCAGCATTAGGGTAATTTGTTTTATGCTAGTGTGACCCGAGGCCAAAATCCTAGTGCCATATTTACAAAGTGGAGCAATGCATGCAGGCATTAAAAGACAGCTTCCATTATTTAGAATGGGCCCTATGTACTCTGCAGGAGTAGCAGCAATATTTTGGTGCTACTGATGGAGCAGAAAATGAAGGTTTTGATTTATTAACGCTTAAACGTAGTGCTGAAATAATCATGTGTGATATTAACCGAATTAATAAAGATTGTACGGGGACAAAATGTGCCCTCAGAGTAGTTTGCCATCATTTATACGCGTGCTTTATATAACGTGGTGAATTAGAATTGCACTAATCCGACATAATCATAAACGTGTGCTACGATTTGCTTGTTTGAAATGCTTTAGCTTAGCATTACTTTAGCGGAGGCTTTTGGCCTAGTTGCCTGGTCTCATGGTTTAGATGCTCGTATTTTTCCACTGTGCTATTAAACGTGTATTTTTGCTTGAAGCTGTACTTTTCCACAGAAACTGTTCACATGCTTATCTTAAAGTTGGTGCCAGCCTGGCATATTTTCTCTTTAATTCAAGGTCGACTTGCAGGTGCGGACAATGGAGGCTCTGAGAGTAAGCTAATTAGGAGACAATGTTGCGATCTGCGTACCCATCTCCAAGGATAATGTATGCTTAAGTAAAAGCTTGAGAACTGTCGTGTTTGATTGGTCAATTTGAAGCTAACCTATGAACCCTCCAATGGAGACCCTACTGGACTTGAACTGTTGTCTGTAAAACCCAGGTGCACGAGGAGAAAGTAGCCATTACCAGCTCGATACCCGCCATTTGCAGACTTCGTAGCTATTATGGCCCACTTTGCTGCGACGCCATTTTGAGAGACTTTGATTCTTTCTCTAATCGAGAGAAAGAGACTTTAAATGATTCTTGCCCTAGAGACTGTAACTTTGATTTGATCCCTTTGCATGAAGTAATAGTTTTACCTTGCCACCGTGAGGCATTTGCTCCGTTCACCCCTGCCCCTTTGTCCTGTCCCATGCTGATCGAGTAACGGTACCCATGATGACCGAAGAACGGTACCTGTGAGACGAAGACTTCCTTGTATGCTGATCGCAATTGGTAAATATGAAAGGAAATTGTAAAATTGCATTGTGTTTCTTTTAGGTAACCAACTGCTGATTTTGGCAAGAGCCCTAGTTAGGAGTTTTTCTAAATTAATGTTGCTAAATTGTTTTTGCATGAAGTCCCACATGCTGATGCTAATTTGAGGTTAGACGAGGATTCCACATGTTGCACGATGCAATTTGAGATCTTGTTATGCTGACTAAATGTACGCAATTAGTTCATTACAGATTATCGTATTAGTGCTTTGCATTGCTATTATCGAATGCCTTGTGATTCAAATGCTTCATAGATTACACTTGTTTCGACGTTATGGACAGCTATTAATGTTCATATATGTTTATCATTTGGTGTTGAGGCACATTTATATTGTGCTAGCTTTGTTAATATAGGGAAATAAATTCACTAACTTTGTAACAAACTGGTGTGGTTATTCCTGACTGAAAGGTCAGGGTTCGCCGAAATGTATTCTGGATTAATTGTAAAGTGTTATGTTGTTCAAGGTGTTGCTTATGTTCGTTATTGATTATTGATTTTGATGAAATTGATCGATTAAGAGTACAGAGAGTTCCCACTTAGTCAAAAGATTCATCGGCCTAAAGAGCGTCCAAACACAGGTAAATTATTACTACGGACCGCTCTATCAGTAGATGGTAGCAGAGGACGGTTTCGTCTTTTGGGACCCTGTACTATTAAAGTACATGGTGTCGAATTAACGGTTACGCATTTTGAGACCCCATTCGAAAAGTTGAATTAGATTTTTCTTGGATAAAACAGATTGACAAGATGATGATGGGCTAGGTCCACCGCGACTTTCCCGGGATCTCGGAGCTTGCGAATGGAGAGAACGGAGGTGTGGAATCAGCGCTGGCGGTACTAGTGATGGTATGAGTGAGGTTAGGGTTTTGCGCTTGCACAGCTTATTGCCGCAGGGTGTGTGAAAAGGTTGCGAGGATATATTTTTTTTTTTTTTGAGGATAGCGGAGGTGCGACTCCGAGTGTAGAAGTAGTGAGGTCGTCGAACTTCATAGAGTAACGGAGGTGCGGCTCCGAGTGTGAGAGTAGGGAAGTCGTCGAACTTCATGTGCGTGTGGCGCTTTGTGCATAAAAAGGTCCACGTGGTTGTTGTTGCTGAGACGGGCCCTGCGAGGTCAAGAGACTCCGGAGTATGTTGATCCATGTTGTGGTCTGGGCGGTTTAGTAGGTTGATCGGGCGTGGTCAACAAGTCGGGTACGTGTGTTAAGGAGTGAAAGAAACTTCGACTTCGGGCTTTGACAAGATTCTAAGTGCACTAGAACAGATCATTGACAAGTTGAGAGTAGGTCTGCGGGTCAGATTTGCTTGCGAATGTGGGGACTGAGAAAGACCGAATAGCGGCCGAGGCTGGTGAAAGAGATCGAATAGTGGCCACGGTTGGTGAAAAGTCCCTAAGGTCCTAAAGCGACTGTGTTACCCTTCCTGTAGTAAACCGACAGATCTGTTTTATTTTTGGTAGCTCGCAATATATGCAAGAAGTTGTTACGAAAAGAGGTGAGTGAAGGAGGACTAGCCGCGAGGCTTTGTCAGCCGCAGTGTGTGTGAGTGTGACGTCACTAAGAGCCGCGCTGGGATAGGTTGTTTGCAGAGAAGGGTCGCGCACGGATTGGACGCAGTCCGTGGGACTCGATTGGAAGGGGAAAGGCAGGTGAAGAGTATTCCGGGAATTAAAGTCACCTATTGATTACAAATTTGTGCAATTAAAGTTACCTATTGGTTAAAGTTTTGTGGAATTGAAGTCAAATATTGGTTATAAACTTTGTGAAAATAGAAGACGAGAAAATGAAATTCTTTAAAGCATTTAGGAGTGCGATGAAGGGGGAGTCTTACATTAAAGCGAGCGTAGGAGAAGAGACGCCGCCAGAAGGTACACCAGCTTACATTGTGATGGAAGAAAAGGGGGTAGCTCCGTGCCTTTGGCTAAAGCAGTGGCACAAGTTGACAGAGAAACATGGGAGCGTAGCGTTTCCGATATACGGGACATTCAATATAAAGATTTTAGAAAATTTGAGATTCACGATGTACGACATGAAGGTGCCTCCAAGGCCAGCACAGTTTGAGGCTCTAGCAATTTGGGAACTGATGGCCAGACAGCAACAGCAAAAGAAGTTCGAGACCAGAATGAGGAAGGTAGAAAAGACACTAGCGGATGCTAGGTGGGATAATGCACAGAAGGTGTGGAGGTCAGATGTATTGCAGGGGATAAAATTGTTCCCCGCAATTACTAAGGAAGGAGAGGAGACAGGTAAGAAAGCTACTTGTAAGACAGACAGGAAGTGTTCCAAGGATAGAGAGGATGAGGAAAAGTTGAGAAGGGAAGAGGAGTTAGAGGATGAGGAGTTGATAATGCAATTGCTGAACGACCGTCCACCGCCTTATGCAGAGAATGGACAAGGTCCAAGTACCAGTTCTGCCCCTCCAGCACCGGTACAGAACAATGAAACCCAGAGTTCAGGAGCATCATCGGGATCTAAGGACCCGAGCCTGCTGCTCACCCCGCAGATACCACAGGTTAGGAGAATATATCCAGATGTGCCCGTGTTGAAACCAGCAGAAAATTATCAGCCGCAGATGCCAGGGTACTACAACAGTGACAACAGTGCAGGAATGATTCTAGATCCAACAGTAAGGGGAGTACAGAATGGTTACAATCCAACAATGGCACAAGCTGACTCAACTCAGTTTATGATGCCTCAAAAGCAGATGCAGGGAGGAAACGCACACGTTCAAATGACGGGGAGCCAGATGGGCATGCCAGCAATGATGACCCATGGTGTGGGAATGAACATGCCACAGAACATGGGGAACGGACAGAACCCAGACGCGATATCGTTACCCATTACTGTAGGTCCAGTGGTACCTCTGTATAGTCAGCCTAATTCGGGTCTGAACAGTCAGGGATCAATGCTGCAGAATGGGACAGAAAGAAGGTGCATAGAAAACACTCCAGGGATAACTCCGATACCGGCTCAGCCAACTGGGTCTGGATCCTTGATGGAGTTTAGTCCCATATGTGCTCAGTCAACACTGGTGAGGTCAAGCCCCCCATTGATAATACCTCTCACATCGAACACTGAAAAGCTGCCACAGCCATCGATGGCAGTCGATGTAAACGCTACCCTGATGGGGGTGAATGCGCAACAGTTGACACAATGGTTCAACAGTCTAAACTCCACACAAAGTTCAGCTAGTGGGAAAGGAGAAGACTATATGAATAGGGTCAGGTTGAACATGGAAGCACAAGAATTGGTGGAAGGGACTATGGGTGGGAACAGGTTAGAGTCCTACACGGAAGAAGAGCTGAGGTATCTATGTCCCAGGATCACGAAGGAAGTGAACAAGGTACATAAGAGCTTGCAGGAAGCAGCTGACAGAAACGGGGTTGACATAGACAAGACGAAACACTTGAGCAGGAGCCCAATTGAATGGTACCAGCAGACTGATAGGTTTGTGAAACTTGCAAAATGTCTCTGGGAAGACCTGAATACTCTGTTTGAGATTGTGGTTCCGGCAGATTTGTGGGAGGATTGCAAAAGAGCTGTAGGTTGGCCGACCAGTGAACCGGAAAGACACAGGGAAACGGGCGCACCATCACCTATGGTGATGAGCTTGTACTATAAGGTGATTGAGCATTTGAAAACGAAGGTACCCGCGAAGAATGTGGATTGGCAGAAGATTGACCGAACTGCCCAAGAGACTAAAGAATCGATTCATAGTTACTATGAGAGGTTGTTGAAGGCGTTCAAGAATTACAGTGGCACGGAAACAATTGAGGCGAAAGACATGCTTCATTTCGTGTTCAGATTTGTGGAAGGGCTGAGGCCAGAGATAAGCCAGATGATAAAGTCGCATTTGATTTGTTGGCAGTCGAAACCGATCGATGAGGTCTTGACTTATGCAAAATACTGTAGCGACGAAATTGAAGTGAAACAGAAAAGGCTGAAAGAGAAGGTGATGATGATGCAGCTTAAGGCAGCTCAAACAGGTCTCCAAGGTTTGCAAGGTCTGCAAGGTTTGCAAGGGATGCAAGGGTTCCAACAGCAAGTGCCGCAACAGCAGTTGCAGTTGCAGGGAAACATGGCGTTTCAGCCACAGGCCAGAGGCAGAGGTCGAGGAGGTTTTGTGAATAATGGTCCGGATTTGAACACTGTTGTGACGGGTGTACAGGCGATGAAGAAAGTGATGCCGTGTCACGTGTGCGGAATCGTAGGTCATTGGAAACGCGAGTGCCCGATGGTGGTGCAGGATGGTGCAGGTGTAGGTGCAGGTACAGGTGCAGGTATAGGTGTTGGTCAGCAAAACAATGATGTCAATGCATTTCAGACAATGAGAGGACCGAAAATGAGAGGTCCAAACCCAAATTTTCAGACCATAAATCAATTGCAGGGATTACAACCGATGCAGCCGCAGCAGATGCAGATGCCTCGTATGCAGATGACGCAAATGCAGCCGATGCAACAGCAGTTACCTATGGTACCTAATCAGCAAATGCAAATACCTTTGGCACCAATGAGTCAGCAGCAAGTGATGGTTCCTCCACAGGTAACGGGTCAGGTAATGAGTACAAATGGCACCGTGCAACAGTTCCCCTTACACAGTGAGAGTGGAATAAACAACGTATGGGAGAGTGAAAGTTCAGGGGAAGAAGGAGACTGTGTGCTTGCAGCATCCTTGGAAGTTGATCAAAGGGGTCCGTACGTAGAGGGAAGAGTAATGGGTCATCGTGTCTCATTTTTGGTTGACACGGGAGCCACACGTTCAACAGTTAAAAGTAGTGAAGTTCCAAATTTGCCACTCTCAGGGAGGACAGTTCAAGTGGTGGGAGTAGCAAACAGACACCTGACGAACCCAATTACAGATCCGGTTCCAGTAAGCATCGGTAACTATCAAGGGGTACATCAGTTTGTGGTGTGTGACTCAAGTCCGATAGCACTGTTAGGGAGGGACCTATTGTGCAAATTGGGTTGTTCGATAATGTGTTCAAACGAAGGAATAACAATAGAAACGAGCAATGATGGGGAAGAAGAGGACAGTGTAGAAGGGGATGAAATGGAAACAGTCGACGAAGAGTATCCTCTGATTTGTCTCTTCCCGATGATAACTGAAGAATATATCCCAGCAGAATTACGGGAAACAGTCGGAAAAGAAGTGTGGGACATGACAGGGAAAGAGGTGGGATTGATGAAAGGAGTGGAACCAGTAAAAGTGATGGTAAAGCCCAATGCGATCTTTCCCCAGACCCCACAATACCATATGCCACAAGACACCCTCATGAAAGTTGCCCAACTCATTGACGAATTTGTAAAGCAGGGGGTACTGAAAGAAGTGCTAAGCAGTCCATGTAATTCACCAATAATGGGACTAATAAAGCCAAGTGGAAAGGTCCGACTTGTGCAGGAGATGAGGAAAATAAATGACATCATAATAAAGTGCTGCCCTGTTGTACCGAATCCAGCTGTGATAATGTTTCAAGTCCCTTGCGATGCTGAATGGTTCTCAGTCATCGATTTGTCACAGGCATTCTTTTCTGTGCCTCTTCATGAGGACAGCCAATTCCTCTTTTGTTTCAAATTCCTAGACAGAGTGTATAGTTGGTGTCGAATTCCTCAAGGGTTCTCTGAGTCACCGTCAATCTTCAATCAGATTCTAAAGAAAGACCTGGAAGCATTAGAATTGCCATTCGAGTCAACCCTAGTACAGTACATTGATGACCTACTGGTTGCATCAAAGACAGAAAGCAACTGCACAGCCGATACCATTGCTCTGTTGAATCATTTGGGAAGGAATGGACATAAGGTGTCTCCTTCCAAATTACAGTTCAGTCAGAAGAAAGTGAAATATTTGGGTCACCAAATAGAGAAAGGGTCACGGAGAATAATGAAGGAAAGAGTCACAAGCATACTTCAGATGAGTCCACCAAAGACAAGGAAGGAGGTGAGGAAGTTTTTGGGAATGGTGGGATATTGTCGCCAGTGGATTCCCAACTTTTCGTCTCTAGCGAAGCCCCTACTGAAATTGACCCAAAAGGATGCTTTGGATGAAATTGAGCTGAAAGGAGACGAGATGGATGCCTTTGTTGAACTGAAAGAATGCATGTGCAGGGCTCCAGCTTTAGGTATGCCTGACTATACGAAGCCTTTCACATTGTTCTGCCATGAACGTGATGCATGTTCTTTGTCTGTCTTGACACAAGCCCATGGTGGCGTAAACAGACCAGTAGCGTATTTTTCAGCTACTTTGGATCCGGTTGCAGCAGCACTCCCAGGGTGTTTGCGCGCCGTAGCAGCAGTTGGTATCAGCCTCACTCAGAGTGAAGGAATAGTGATGGGACACCCAGTAACAGTCATGGTCCCTCACTCAGTTGAGATACTTTTGACCCGCTCCCGAACGCAACACATGACTGGAGCAAGACTCACGAGGTATGAAACGATAATTTTGGGCTCACCGAATGTGCAGCTGAAAAGGTGCACTACGTTGAATCCAGCAACCTTGCTTCCTGGAGAAAATGCTGAAATTGAGAACGCTGAAGACGTCGAGCATGACTGCCTTCAGGTGACTGAATTTTGCACAAAACCCCGACCGGACATCAAGGATACCAAGCTTGATGTAAATGACCAGATTCTTTTTGTTGATGGTTCGTGCGTAAGAGATGGGATGGGGATTTTGAAAGCAGGATATGCTGTATGTACTGTAACAGGGGTTTTGGAAGCGGGATGGCTTCAAGGAGTCTATTCTGCACAAGTAGCAGAACTTGTTGCCCTTACAAGAGCATGTCAACTGTCTGCATTGATGAAAGTCACCATTTACACTGATAGTCAATACGGGTTTGGGATTGTGCATGACTTTGGACAACTATGGTCACAGAGAGGTTTCCTGACTTCTTCAGGATCCCCAGTAAAGAACGGGGAAAGAATAAGGGAATTGTTACACGCCATTCAAGTGCCAGCCGAAGTTGCAGTGGTAAAGTGCAGTGCTCACACGAAAGGACAGGACTATGTGTCTCTGGGAAATGCATATGCGGATCAAGTCGCAAGATTTTGTGCCTTGAACTGTATATTACTAAGGGATGATTGGAATACGATAAATGAGCCAGAACTCGAACCAGCTGAAGCATTTGCCTTGAAGGTTGCAGATACAATAGAGGAACTGAAAGCACTACAGAATAATGTCAGGGAGGATGAAAGAGATTCCTGGGTCAAATCACAATGCATAAAGAGACAAGACGAGTTATGGGTTTCACATGAGGGAAAATTTGTTTTGCCAAATAGTCTCTTATCACAGCTTGCGCGGTTCTATCATGGGCAAGCTCACCTAGGGAGAGATGCCATGATAAGATTGTTCAAAACTGATTGGTTTAACCCCAGATTTCGCCAAGCTGCGGAAGCAGTTTGCCATCGATGTGTCACTTGCCAGCAGATGAACCCAGGAAAGGGAACAGTTGTGAGCGCGAGTCACATTGGTAGGGCAAGCGGTCCTTTTAGCCGCATGCAGATGGACTTCATTGAGATGCCTGTGCATGGGGGTCTGAAATATGTGTTGGTGATTGTGTGCATTTTTAGTCACTGGATTGAGGCATACCCAACACGTAGAAACGACAGCCTTACAGTTGCCAAGCTATTGTTGAGGGAGTTGATACCACGTTTCGGATTCCCGATCTCTTTAGAATCAGATAGGGGAAGTCACTTCAATAACGAGGTGATGAAGTTACTTTGCGAAGCGCTGAACATTGAGCAAAAGCTGCACTGTAGCTATCGCCCTGAAGCATCAGGACTGGTGGAGCAGATGAATGGTACGCTGAAATCGAGAATGGCAAAAATATGTGCATCGACAAATTTGAAATGGCCTGACGCATTGCCCTTAGTGCTAATGTCAATGAGAAACACTCCCGATAGAAAGACTGGATTGTCTCCGCATGAAATTCTCATGGGCAGGGCTATGAGACTTCCTGCAGTTCCCGCAAACATGCTTTTGAATATTACAGATGATATGGTGTTAGACTACTGCAAAGGACTGGCTGACGTGGTTCGCTCTTTCTCTCACCAGGTGGAAGCGACCACCTTGCCACCGATCCAAGGTCCAGGACACGCACTGAAAGCAGGTGACTGGGTCGTGGTAAAGAAGCACGTGAGAAAGTCGTGTCTGGAACCCCGTTGGAAAGGCCCTTTTCAAGTGATCCTGACGACAACTACCGCTGTGAAGTGTGCGGGGGTTCCCAACTGGATTCATGCCAGTCACACAAAGAAGGTGCTGTGTCCCACAGATGAGGAAGTTGAAGCGCTGAAAGTACCAGTGCCTGATAAAGCAGTGCCGAGTGCTGAGACAGAACAAAAGCGAACTGAAAGCGAACAGGCAGAAGCAGGAGAAAAGGAGATATTCTCCGACAACGAAGACACCAACTCACTTGGGGGAGACCAAGGAGAAAGTTCAGACAGCGACGAAGAAGCTGCAGGTGACAAAGAGCCTGAAGCAGCTGAGGGTAGCAAAAGGCCTGAAGCAGCTGAAGGTGACAAGGAGCCTGAAGCAGCTGAAAGTGATAAAGAGCCTGAAGAAAATAACGGTGACGAAGGGCTCGAGAAAAGTGAAAAAGCAGGAGAGCCTGGTCAGAGGAGGGCTTTCCCAGAAGCAGACGATACAGAAAAAGAAAAAGAGAACGTGATTGATTCCCCAGAAGGAAAGAACGAGGTAGAACAGAACGAAAGAGTTCAAGCCTCTACAGAAAAGACTGCAGGTCCATCAAATGGACACGGTGCAAAGAGGAGACTAAGTATCTCACCAATAAAAGAAAAGGGTAAAGAAAGTTTGAACGAAGGAGGAAGGCCGAAAGTGAAAGAGAAAAGAAAAGAAGTGACTGTTGTGGATCAATCGTCAAGTGAGGAAAAAGACTTGACAAAAGAGGAAAGTACCAGCGAAGCAGAATCGAAAAGGGAAGCTAAATTGAAAAGGAAAAGGATACCGAACAGGAGGTATTCCGGTCCTGAATGGGCATATGCAGTCAATGATGATTGGACTGACGAGTTTGTATCTCTAAGCATCGAGAACGAAGAAGAAGAAGAGATACCAATAGAAAAGAAAAGTTTCATAGGCTCTGTCGATTGAAAGAGTAAATGACATTGCTTGCTACAATATAACGTGAAAGAAACAACCAGCTGAGACATTGTCAAACCGGATGAGACATTTGCTAAACTGATAAAGACTGAGTTATTGCCGAATTGAGACAAATGCTGCTAACCGATAAGTGACTGGCCTTTTGAAGAAGACGATGTGAACATTGTGCTCGTTCAGCTTTGCAACTGAATTGCTAAATAGTTTCATTTATAAGTGCTTCTAGCTCTCTGATTCTATACTGATCATGACGCAAAACAATAGAAAGAAATATTGTAAATATGTGGGTGTAGGCTTGGTGGTTGCCTGTGTAATAATAATAATGGCAGTTGTGTTTGGAATGCATGGAAAGGGTGAGAATGAGACTATTACTGCTTCTACTATTGCTCCTGTTACTGTCACTGAACTAACACCATTGAAAAGATTAGCAATGGATGAGAGGCTCTTGCACGATAAGAAAGAGCTTTCGTATAACGTTTTCTATCGCTTGCTAACAGAGTATGTTGAGACTATGGATGCGAAGGATTGTTATGTGTGTACACAGATACCGACATCAGTAAAAGAAGGGGTAACTTATCACCACATGCCTCTTACATATGGGATTACGTGTAGTATAGTAATGTCTAGGTTTTATGGTCAAACTAACATACAGTATTTTTACTCGAATTATGATGTTACCTTTGCTTATGTTCCTATAATAGCGCAGCTAAGCGAAACTGCAAGATATTGGGATTACAAAATTATGAGGGATTTTTTCGAGCCAATGCAACCTTTTGAAACGGCTCATGCTCATAGGGAGAACCTTACTTGCTCAGTCTCTGCTGTAGAAATAAGCTTTTTAGATCGCACAGATGATAGAAGGGCTCAAATGAAAGCGAAATTAGAAAAGGAGCTACATAAGAGGACTTCAGTAGATAATTATGATTTTGCTGCTATAAAGACACAAGGGAAAATAGCTTTAGATGCTTGGCATGTAGGGAAATTTTGTATATATCGAGGTGAATCATATTATGACAATATTTTTGTAGGAGCGAGTGAGTGCAAACATACGTTTATTTTTAAGGCCAAATGGACATTCATGATGAACGGACTTGACCCTGTCATTCCAGGGGTGTATTACATTTGTGGGCATAATGCTTATTATCGTCTTCCCAAGGGATGGTGGGGGAGATGTTATTTAGGTATAGTGTTCCCAAAGGTTTATCAACTGGATGACGTATCGATGATTCAAAAGACATCTGGATCTCATAATATCCAGAAAAGAGAGACCGCAGCTGCTGTGGTAGGTGACATATTTGGAGCCATGATTCCTTCATTGGGAGTTGTGTTGAATTCCATCAAGATACGAAAGTTGTCTACTATAGTGGATAACATGCTGACAAAGTTTTCAGGTGCTATAATCCTGATAGATGCTGAGCTTGCAGCGGAAAGAGCTATGACTCTTCAAAATAGGCTTGCTTTAGACATTCTTTTAGCAAAGGATGGAGGCGTTTGCAAAATGATTGGTGCACGTCACTGTTGCACCTATATACCTGATAATAGTGTGAAGATTAAAACTATGCTTGCTAATCTAACAAAAGAAAGTGCAGATTTGAAAGAACTGAAAGAACCAGGAGTGTGGGAAAAGGTTGGAAAGGGAATAGCTTCAGTGGGACATTGGATTGGGGGAATTTGGAATGGAATACTATTGAAAATAATAGAAGGAATATTAATAGTAATAATTTGTGTATTTGGAATTTGGGGAATAAAAAGGGGAATAATAATGATTATGGAAAGAATTAAAAGAAGAAAAGAAGAGAAAATTATGAAAAGAATGGCAGAAGAATACAAAGCGCAAACTAGGGGAATTAAAAGGAAAAGGGAACTGACAGAATTTTAATGGAATAAAATTTGTGGGCGTGGTTTGGTGTGATGACTAGTAGTCATCAGAGGAGGGATTGATGGAGCAGAAAATCAAGGTTTTGATTTATTAACGCTTAAACGTAGTGCTGAAATAATCATGTGTGATATTAACCGAATTAATAAAGATTGTACGGGGACAAAATGTGCCCTCAGAGTAGTTTGCCATCATTTATACGCGTGCTTTATATAACGTGGTGAATTAGAATTGCACTAATCCGACATAATCATAAACGTGTGCTACGATTTGCTTGTTTGAAATGCTTTAGCTTAGCATTACTTTAGCGGAGGCTTTTGGCCTAGTTGCCTGGTCTCATGGTTTAGATGCTCGTATTTTTCCACTGTGCTATTAAACGTGTATTTTTGCTTGAAGCTGTACTTTTCCACAGAAACTGTTCACATGCTTATCTTAAAGTTGGTGCCAGCCTGGCATATTTTCTCTTTAATTCAAGGTCGACTTGCAGGTGCGGACAATGGAGGCTCTGAGAGTAAGCTAATTAGGAGACAATCTCCAAGGATAATGTGTGCTTAAGTAAAAGCTTGAGAACTGTCGTGTTTGATTGGTCAATTTGAAGCTAACCTATGAACCCTCCAATGGAGACCCTACTGGACTTGAACTGTTGTCTATAAAACCCAGGTGCACGAGGAGAAAGTAGCCATTACCAGCTCGATACCCGCCATTTGCAGACTTCGTAGCTATTATGGCCCACTTTGCTGCGACGCCATTTTGAGAGACTTTGATTCTTTCTCTAATCGAGAGAAAGAGACTTTAAATGATTCTTGCCCTAGAGACTGTAACTTTGATTTGATCCCTTTGCATGAAGTAATAGTTTTACCTTGCCACCGTGAGGCATTTGCCCCGTTCACCCCTGCCCCTTTGTCCCGTCCCATGCTGATCGAGTAACGGTACCCATGATGACCGAAGAACGGTACCTGTGAGACGAAGACTTCCTTGTATGCTGATCGCAATTGGTAAATATGAAAGGAAATTGTAAAATTGCATTGTGTTTCTTTTAGGTAACCAACTGCTGATTTTGGCAAGAGCCCTAGTTAGGAGTTTTTCTAAATTAATGTTGCTAAATTGTTTTTGCATGAAGTCCCACATGCTGATGCTAATTTGAGGTTAGACGAGGATTCCACATGTTGCACGATGCAATTTGAGATCTTGTTATGCTGACTAAATGTACGCAATTAGTTCATTACAGATTATCGTATTAGTGCTTTGCATTGCTATTATCGAATGCCTTGTGATTCAAATGCTTCATAGATTACACTTGTTTCGACGTTATGGACAGCTATTAATGTTCATATATGTTTATCATTTGGTGTTGAGGCACATTTATATTGCGCTAGCTTTGTTAATATAGGGAAATAAATTCACTAACTTTGTAACAAACTGGTGTGGTTATTCCTGACTGAAAGGTCAGGGTTCGCCGAAATGTATTCTGGATTAATTGTAAAGTGTTATGTTGTTCAAGGTGTTGCTTATGTTCGTTATTGATTATTGATTTTGATGAAATTGATCGATTAAGAGTACAGAGAGTTCCCACTTAGTCAAAAGATTCATCGGCCTAAAGAGCGTCCAAACACAGGTAAATTATTACTACGGACCGCTCTATCACTACTCTTGCAGAGTACATCTATAGCATCATGAAAAATTATGCTATTATCCCCCTACCCTGTGCCATGGTGCGCCGTAGTTTAAATACAGCGCACACATGGTGGTGATGGGGGGCGCTAAGAGATGCAGGGAAAGTGGCGCTGCACTCAGTGCAGTGCCACTTTCCATACATCTGCCCCTTAACCTTTTTAAATAAACGGCCCTGCATATAATCCTCAGGTGTAAGAGCACTAAAAGATCAGCTTTGGAACTTGGAACCCGATGTACTAAGAGAAAGGCTACAATAATTGGTTGCAAATTGTGCACCAATACATATTTTGCGACTTGTCTCTGATTTTCCGTAGAGACTCATGCACTAACAAGTCGCATCTCAAAATCGCCAGGTACCAGAGGTTGCAGAATGACCTCTTGATGAATGTTAATTAGGCTGGTAGACATTTGTGGTCCCTCGTGATTACCAAAAACACAGGGACAGACCCCCCCTGCAAAGCTGCCCACCCCTCTCCCAGTCTATGCATTCACAATGAAAAAAATATGTTTTGCATTTGGGACTACACTGTGATTACAAAGGCCCCTTGGACCACTATCTTCTGTCTCCTGAGGTTGCCTGACACCATTCACAAAGGCAAAGGTTTCCCAAACTGACACCTTAGCCTTTTACAATGAGTTACCATCTCTTTTGAAGTGAAACTGCAATTGTGTTTGCAAACTTTTGTTACCTACCACTGAAACTCACAAATAGGAAAGGAGCCCCTTTTTGCCCCCCCCCCCCCCCCCCATTGCAATTTGGAATGGAATGCAAACCCCGTTTGCCATTTGTAATGGCTTTTTCGACTCCCAAAATGGGTTTAGTAAATAGAAATCAATTCTGAGGTAACAAATGCGGTGATTTTTGGAATCACAGGTGTTGCAGCCACAAAATTGGTGTGGGCAGCTGAACCCTGAATTATTAACATGGGTGGGGGTCCCTTCGTTCACTGCTCCTATGGAATCCCTCTGGATGAGTGTTCCCCTGCAATAGCACGCAACAGCAAGGTAAGCAGAACATGAAGTAAACAACAAGACGTAGGTTCAGTAAATAGTTTATTCACAGGTTTGGCTTTGCTTATTGTAGTACGCAACGCATGTAAGTCAGATGAGAACTAATGGAGAGCAATGACATTTCCAACACTAAAATCTCCCTGTCCCCGCTAACAGTCTGAAGCAGATAATGTTTTGGCTGATTGTAACATGGGCTATCTGTGCTACAATGGCAGGGCCTAGGCTCCTATACGCGAACAACCTTCATCTTTACAGATGACTGGCATAATGTATAGATAATGATATAGCTCTTACTACTGGAAAATGTAACCTACTGCAAGGACGCCCCCTTCCTCTTATCTCGAGAGACCATGGCTGATTGTTTGCCAAGATCTAAGACAGTTTAGTCACCTATGCCACCACTGTATTCCTTATATAAAGCACTTTAACAAAAAGAGTTTGTGGAGTCACTTAAGGGATGGCATATAGTACTACAAACTGGCACTCCATAAATGATAAATATTTATATTCCGTGATCAATTCAACCAAAAATAAAATTAATTTGATTATAGAAAATGCTCGAACAACAACTACCTTGGAATATTCTCAGGGTTTCCCGAAACCCCCAGAGTAGCAAACACTAGCTAAGAAGCAAAGCTGTTTAGATACACCAATATAATCGGCATGCCTTGTGCTTTTCTGTTAACCCTCTGAGTACTGCGATGATAGCCTTATTTAAATGCTGACATAGTATGGGATGGGTAATGTGTCCTTTCAACCGTGCGCACCTTCCTGTAATCCCACCTACAGGCGGAACTTCCTGGGACACCGAGAATTACTGGAACTCAGGGGCCATTTTACCGCTGTGCGCGGCTCTGATCCAACAACTCCAGTGTTTTTTGTTATTGCAGTGAGATACGACCACTCTACTCCAAAAGGACGCCTTCTTTCTGCAAGGTGTGAGGTCTGTGTTGCATACATACACATATATATATTTGCAATAATGCATCTTATTTAGCACCAGTATTCATTGACTGTACAAATTCTGGGGGACATGTAGATGGTTCCATGTTATGGTCGATGGTAACTTGGGCGAAAGATGCTCCTCGTGATCAGTTTATGTAAATGTGAAATTAAGTGCCAGTTCATGCAAAATTTCAAAACAAAAGGGTGTCATATAGCCGTGGCGAACTGGAGAACGCTTGCTATATTTTAGGAAGGCTCGGTAAAGTGCAGACACCCTGTGAAGCATGAGAATCTGCGCAAAATATACGACAGTGTATGCTCTACGCATGGAACATAAAACAACAGAGACCGGGCGTGATTTCTCAACTATTCATAGCATGACATTTGATGCAATTAACTAATTGCTTTATTTACACTTTGGCCGATTCAGTGATGAAGTTTCAGTCTCAAGTACTAAAGACGCCTAATGACTGTCCTATGCTGGACAGATAGCCACAGAGCCAGGAAACTCCGCTCTGGGAAATATTGTACTTTGCAGCAGAAGTGGCCATCCTCACTAAATCTACTAACAAACTGAAATAATGACATTAGGATACAAATGCAGGACCAGCCATAACAACTGGTCTAATAAAAATGTATGGGATAGGCGGAGACAATTGGTTCCTTTCTTGTTCAAAACACAAAACTGGAATATCCCACCTTATAAAATAATAGTGAACACAAAAGCCGTCATTCAGGCAGACTAATTTTAGAAAAAAAATCTGACTTCTTCTGTGATAGCAAGGTATTCTTTTAGACAGAAGTTTTTCCAATTAACCAACGCGCAGTGAGGTGCATTATATGTACATCACCCTTGGATATACTGACTAAACTAGACTGCCAATTTTAAAGAAAGTTGAGCACTCAGAGGATTAACACGTGCTAAGATTACATACTTGCAGACCCTAGCTGGGCTGATGAAAACATTCATTGTTTTGATCTTTAAAGAAAAATGCAAAACAGTCTTAACCCTTTGAGGACCACTTTAGCAGCAAGTTTCCACTAAGAAGGCGTACTAAATCTTTAAATTAAAATAAGGAAACTATTGTGAACTATCTATTTGTTCTGCCTTTCAAGACCAATAAACTATATTTCCAGATCTACTTCTTTCGAATAAAAATAAACAAAAATATGTTCAGAGTCTCAAAGGGTTAAGCGAGGTCTTTGATTGGGAGAGTTTCTTTAGAAGGGTGAGTTAGGGGAGCGAACGGTCTCAGAGGAGCTGGGAGAATAGTCTTCCGATTCGGAGGTGAGGTCAGGCGTGACTGGCTGGGTCTCGTACATTCGGCTTCTCACATCCTGGTTGCGTCTTCGTCTGAAAACCTGCCTCTCCTTATCAAGAGCGGTGGTCTGGCGGGGACATAAAGTAAGAAAGGAAGACATTAGGCTGTGAAAACTGCATTTTCGAAGTAACAGGGGGCAACAATGTTCAGATTAAATGAAAAATGATTTTACAGCAAGACAACGTATCGACCTCCAACCAAATTGAGTACAGAACATATTCCTCCACTATATCATCCTGGGATGTTGTATACCAGTAAGTATGCATTTGATATTCTTGATGAAATTATATAATCGGCAAGGTAAATTGAAGCGCAGTGGTCGTCGATATTCTGCTCTCAATATTGAATGGTTGGTGGTCGATATTTTGTCACTTGATATCTTGGTATACAACCTTTTACAGCTACTATCCTAAACCACCCTTATGCAGACTTTGAAAAGTCAATAATATTGCCACATGTCTATAAATGACATATGCTCTGGTTGACATGTGTTTTTTCCTAAAATGTCAAATTTTCTGCCCCAAATAATAAAAAAAAATGTTTTCCTTGATCTGCCACATAGAATGAAGGAATACAGTTCCTTAGGACATAATCGCTGACCTACTGTATTCAGAATGTCAGACCTTCCTAAACAGGTAGAGCTGTGTACAAGAATCCTTATGGACCGGGTATGGTTCTTGTTACTCATCAGTGGAATTCTGTGCCCTGAAAGAAAGGAGAACGTATGCAGCAGATTTCCTTCAGAACCTTTTCTGGCCCCTTTCAGGAAAGCTTTCAAAACCTGTTCCTGTTCAGACAACATCTTTCATTTGTCTTTTGGGTTTAGGAATAAGTGAGGTACTGATGAACTTTCTCTTATCTGTTATTATTTTAAATCGTTTAATATCTATTTAAACTTCTACTGTGATAATGCTCAGATGTCGTATTCACACCAAATCAGGGTTGTAAAAGAGTTAAAAACATAAAATAAACATACCAAATTTTGATGTCTTTTGACACAGGGTGACATACACACCATCCTCTACTGTGGACAGACCTCCATCCTCAAACTCCTCTACTATTCGCTTTTGACACTGTCTCCCACCACACACTAAAATGTATAGCTTCCGTCCTCTCTAGAAGAACACAAGAAGTCAGGCTCATGCCATTCACATCCCTATCCAAGGACCTCATCTGCTGAGTCTCACAAGGGTCATCACTTTTCACCATGTACATGAGTCCTCTGGCTAACATCATCAGATCCCACGGAATCAACATAATCTTCTATGCTGGCGATACCCACCTCGTTTTTTCCCCCTCTCTGATGACACCGTCACCACCAAAACAAACTTCAAACAATACATGACCAGCATTGCCAATTGGATGAGTAAGAACTGCTTCAAGCTTAACACTGATACAACTGAAGTGCTGATCTTTGGGAATAAGTGCTCACATCGGGACTCCACCTGGTGGCTTGCCAAACTCAGACCTACACACACCACAACTGACCAAGCTAGGAACCTAGGCCTCATCCTAGACACCAACCTCTCCATGATGTCCAAGGTCAACGCCGTCATTTCTGCATGCTTCCACATCCTCTGCATGCTACATGAAATCTTCAAGCTGCTCCCACTGAACATTATAGTACTATCATGCAGGCCCAAATCACAAGCAGATTGGACTATGATAACATAACCTATGCAGGCATCCCAAACCAATTTCTTCACAGACTTCAAACCACCCACAATGCCACCGCCAGATGCATCCTTGACCTCCTGCCCCAATCTCACACCACACTACTCCTCAAAGAGCTCCACTGCGTCCCCATCCAAAAGCGCTGCCAGGTCAAACTTCTTACACATGCATTCAAGTCACTACACAACATGGGACCCGCATACCTCAATCGCCAGCTTCACTTCCACCAAACTACAAGAAAACTTTGCTCAGCATTACTCTGACTCTCACACACACCCTGCATCCACAGAAGCAGAATGGGCGGATAGGTTGATCATTCTTTTACCAAGCCTCCAGCACATCAGGCCCTCCTCCTTGCTTTTTGAATTCCACAAGAAGCTGAAGACCTGGCTTTTCAATCAGTTTTCTTGCAGGACCATCAAGACTACCTGTTCTCAGGCCCAGCCTCACCACACGCCTACTCTCACCTACACAGGCCTGGATATATTCATGGGTGACAAGCAGCACTCTACCAATCCCCCTTACGTCACATTTCACTATGTTACCAATGCATAAGAAGAACCATAACTACATGAAATCAGGGTAATCTTCGTGGCATCATTTTTAAATATGATTTGCCAAGCAGATAGCTTTGTAGTTATGTATTTAATTGTTGTTTTGATGGTGGCTGAGCGTGATGCTGTGAGGACATGGGCTCCAGGGCTTATGGCCTGAAACTAAAAAAAAATAATCTATAATAAAACACCCACTCTGCTATTGAAATCAGCACATAAAAGAAAAAAGGCTACATTTCACAACAGAAGCTGCTGTGAATGTATAGAGGAATATTTTGATTCAAAGGGCAAATAAAGGGTTGGCCACTGGTGACGTTTGATGCAATAAAGCTGGCTGCTTAGGTGAACTGGAATTCCTGCTGCCATGACAGCGATGTATGGCGGTGAATGCCGCTGAAGACCGCATTGAGCAGGATGCAGTATGAAAGTGTGGGCAGCATAGTGTAACCCTGAGCAGGAGGATAGGGCGGTAGCAGGCGCAACACAAAGAGAGATAAGATCAGCCTGTAGATACCATGGTATTGTTGCGCCAGTTTGTAAATATGGCACGGAATGAGGGAATGTTCTGCGCCGCCCTAGCATTAAAAATAATAATGATGCTATGTTGTGGCAAGGGGCTTATAAATGAGCCCCTATGTGAAGTACTGGATGGCTGGACAATTCAGACAGACACCTGCAAAGCTGTGGTGTTGTTACATACTGACGACCTACTGATATACCTGGTTAGTCAAATAGTCTCTTTGGAGGTACTGATGTACATAGTAAATCAGTTCAGTAAGTAGATATAACTGTGTGTAAATAAACAAAAATGTATGTTGTTTCCAATTGGAACACACAGATACATACATAGGGACAGACTGCCGATGGTTGATATACTCTGGGAAACAGGCTTCTTCAGATTATGTGGGATTATGGTAGCAAATACAGAAGCAGGTAGTTTGAACTCAACTCGAACAACCTGTTAGTGAGCGTTCAGAATGCGGTAGATCATTGGACATTCCTGCTTTTGTCAAAGGCCTATACAATTGTCATTACTAAAATGTTGTTGTTCCGTAGGTGTCAATATATATTTCAATACAGTATATATTCAATTCCACATACTACCCTCAGAAAATGATTAAAGTAGCTTTAACGAATATCATCTAGGGCAGAACAAAAGCAGGGTCAAGATGAACATATTACAGTGACCATATGAACATGGAGGTCTTATGCTACCAGATCCGGAGGCAGACTATCAGGCAGCACAGCTCAATTTGCATCAGTTTGGTTTGATGCAGACAGTAGCAAAGACTGACTCATATTGGAGGGTGTGCTAAAAAAAAGATGATTTAATGAGAATACTATATGAGGAAGCATGAAAGGGATGAGGATGCAGGAATAGTACAAGCAACATTGCATGCTTGAAGAAGGCTTAGGTCCAGATGGGACAGGTTTCTCTTCTATCTCTGCAGGCTACCACTGAGGGAGATTCTGGAATTTAGGCAGATCAATAGACAACTAGATACAAGTAGATGGTAGAAAGGGGAATTGAGGTGATCTGTATGAGAATGGGACATTGATTAAACTTGAGCGAGCTGAAAAGGCCATTCAATAGGATGTGGGACAGTTGTTACACTACCATGTACCACCCTAGCCTCATTTTCTTTACACTAAGGCAGGGTTAAGGAGGCCTTTCTCCCTCGCCGAATTTACAAAATATGCCTCTTTGTAAACCCTTGCGCCACATTATGCCTGCTCCAGACATAATGTATGCAAGGGGGAGTTCTGACACAGGGAGGGCGGAAAAAATGGCACAGTGAAATTTACAACATTTCACTGCACCATTTTTTTCGTCTTTTTTAATGCCTGTTCAGAGCAGGCGTTAAAATGACGCACCCATTTTAATCAATGGGCCTCCCTGTGCTTTTCTGCTGGTGCAGCAAAATGCCACAATAGCGTCAAAAATGTTGACTCTATTATCCTAATGACTGCCATGATGTGCCGTACAGTAAAACCGGTGCAACCATGGTGTCGTTAGGTGGGGGAGGTGTGACGCAATAAAAGTAACGCATCAGGACCACTTTCTTGTAAATATGCTCCCTAGTGTTTCAAATGGACCTGCAAATGGGAGTCATAACAAGAATATACATGGCACTGAAGGCAGAGGTGATCAAACATCTTCTGAAGGCTAGGCAAAAGTGGGAAGCTGTCTATGATACCTACTTTACATAAAAACATTGGGACGAAGCACTGACGCTCATACATAAGACCTCTAGCAATCACATTTTAAATTTTTTACAATTTTGTGCACAGGACGTACATCACTTCTACCAGTCTTCACAAAATAGACTGTTAGTTATTGTGGCTTGCCCTAGAAGCAGGAAACTGAATCCACTTATCATCACTTAACCTGAAAATGTCCAAACATACATGACTATTGGAAACAAGTGGAAGAAAAATATCATTAAGGAATACAAGTGGTTTTATTATTTTACTGCTGTTTTCCCAGGTGTGTTTGCTAGGAATAGGTGCTAGTCACTCTAAAAACATGAATTGAATGTTTCTTGATTTTATGTTTCTTTTAGAAAAGAGATGACTTATGGTTCATTGGATAAGCCCTGAAACACAAGAGCCCAGATTTTTAAAGCATTTGCGTTGTCCTGTGTCATGCAATTCAACACAAGCAATGCAAGCTCTTGAGTGGTATTTACAAAGCCACTCACATCCCTATTTGTGTGGCCTTGCATTACTTTTAACCACCAAAGTAATGCAAGGCAGAGCCCTGCATTACCCTGTAATGGGGAGGTGTTACATGGGTGGAGAATAGGCATTTCTATGCATCCTCACTTGTATTTTGACACAAACCTAGATTTACTGAAATCAGTAAAGCTGGGCTTGTGCCAAAATGGTGTACCAACTTAACCTTAGTGTAACGTGGAGAAATATATTTTTTTCTACTCGTTACTTTCTCTTTGCAGGAGTGCTGCAAAGATTAATAATCCTCTGAGACAGGGATCTCCAACCTTTTATGTAGGAGGAGTTACTTCTCATTATTGAAAATCATTGTGAGCTACTGAAGGAAAAACAACTCACACATTGTTACCAGACACCCCATGCCTACCTTCATTGACTTTAAGACTAATGTTCATAGAGCCAGATGCTACGATTCGAACAAAATACTTTGACTAGGGGCACTATTACAGGGCTGCCATGTGTGTGTCAGTGAGTGTGGTGTTTGGAGATGTATGAATGTGTGCACACAAATGGGCCATATCTGCATGGATGACTGAGAGCCTATGTTGTATGTACTGTGGCACAGGACATACCTTTTGCCATACACTGCACCATTACATGTAAAATACATACATATATCCTTTTTTTAAATAGGAAAATGTAACATGCAAAACATGTTCTGCAAAAATGTTTATAATATAGAACATTTTTCTGCACTGTATGTTTCTTCCACTGAAAATAATGGCTGTATTTTTCAGTTATAACCATGGAAACCATGTCTATCAGCCACTGGGAGCATGATGCCTGCTGTGTGTAAAGGAGACAGTTTTAAATAGGAGAACATTGAAATGAAGAGTTTATTTTATGTTTAAATGGATTCCACAAAAGTCGTCATTGAAATGTTCTCCCATTTCCTAGTGTCACATTTACAAACAGCAGTCATGTTTTATCTTGGAATATGTTCTGAGTCCTTTCAATTCCTTAGGTCTTCATTACGAGATGCTCATGTTTTCTGCAGCTCTGGGCATAAGCGCTGCTGGAGCCTTCTGAGATGACACAGAGCCCAGTAGCTTTGGCTTTGATATGACTTGCTTGTGCCTGCTGCAGGCTGGTTTCATTAAAGAAAACAGTAGATCAGCAACTTAAAAGCTCACAACCTTGCTCCTAAATATGAATAATACGGGATAAATAATGACGTGTGCACAGGCATTTGTTCTCCTCAATGAATCTGGGACCCATTTTGAGCGTCAGATTTCGATGCTGTCTAATGCTATGCCACTATTTTGTGAA
Organism: Pleurodeles waltl; assembly: GCF_031143425.1. Lineage (NCBI taxonomy): Eukaryota > Metazoa > Chordata > Amphibia > Caudata > Salamandridae > Pleurodeles > Pleurodeles waltl. The sequence continues at coordinate 1,238,379,170 of NC_090447.1, read as the reverse complement.
CTCACGTTTCAGGGTAAGAGTAACACTAATCAGAAGGAGAAAGGAGTTAACACCTGTTTAGAATAATATGGCTGATGCAATGTGTCAGCAAGGATGGCGGTATATTAATACCCAACCTGTGGTCTGAGAATATGGTGTAAATATATCCATTATGCATTGCTTCCACAGAAGATATGGCTATGCTTGGTGGCACTATCCCACAAGGACCATAATAAAGGTGTTTAGAATAGTTTGGAAAATATTACAATTTTAAAAAGGGTTTTGATGGACATTGGAAACGTTTGTTAGTGTTCAGTGCCTTAGTAAAGGCAAATCTAGGTGTGAATTGTGAATGGCTTTCATTTCCAACCAGTTTAGTCTTAAAATGCATGCTTATATCATCTGTGAAAGGTTGTTAATGTGTTTCACTCCTTAGTTCATTAATTATTCACAATGTCCAGCAGAGCGGAATGGAAACATACTTTATCTAAAAAAAATCGCTACCTTTTCCGAAATTCTCACACCTTAGCCCTCCTTGCTTAAGAGCATTTGTCCTCTGTTAGGAAAAGCATTGGTAAATATTCCACACTACACAGTCAAAAACCATCAGGATTTATGACTGTGCAACTCCCAACAAACATCAACATTAAATCCCCCTGAATCATCTACACTTACAAAAATCGCATTAACTTGCTGAGAATTCACCTTCATCAGCTCCACCCAACCAATTGTGAACATACCCAAAAAAGAGGAGAAAACATATGAAGCGGGCTTTGCCTTTACCATTTGGGAATAGCACCCTAATCCCAGTAAACAGGAAATGGCAGAGGCCCCCCACAAATGGGTCATAAAGGGCAGGCGCGTTAACAGCTTTGGGGCCATAGCGCACCACACAAAGAAAGTCCCCCGAAAAGAAAACAAAGTAGTCAGAAAAGAGCTCAAAGAAGGAGCTGAAGGGTGTGAAATCTTGGGCCAATCAGAGGGCCGGTGGTTGGTTTAACCTCTCTATGAAACGGTAGCAACTAACACATCGCTGGGGGGAAAGAGGGCTATAAGCACCGCCGCCCCTGGAGTATGGTCAATATGAGGAGAGGGGGCAGCGGGCTACCAGAACTGAAACTGAAGGACCACAAAGAAGAACGAAGAGACACAAGAAGTTACCTTCACACCCCGTGTTGGTGCCATCTGGAGCCCAGCAGCCGGATCGAGCCTCACACCTGCTGCCGGAGTCAGCCTGGAACCAATGACCGCCACTTATGGCGCTGCTGCTAGAAGCAAGTAAGACCGGAGACCGGCCCGCACACTACCGCAGCCCGAATCAAATATTTGTACCCTCGGTGGGATGACTTACTACACTGACTGTGCAGGGTCCGCGGCAAAGATGAGGAAAATCCCACAAGTGCCCGCCCCCCTCGGCCGGCCTGTTCTAAGAAGCAAGCTAGGAGCTTTAAAAGGGAAAACGCTTGACGGATCTGTAGCAGCATCTGAAAATAAAAAGCGAAGAAGCCGAAAGTGTTAAAAAAAAAAGACCAGTGCTCATGGGCCATCAAGGACTGCCGAGAAAAAACAGCGAGCCACTTGGGGTTGGCAGGTATTTAACCAGCAGGGGAGAGATGCTGAAAAAAGCTGCAGGGACGCCACGTGGAGGCATTCAAGCAATCATTGTATAAAGAGGCGGACTGGGGGCAGCTGATCATAGCGCTGCGACCCGGCTCGCCGATCTCAGACATTCGCGCCAGCACAAGCAGAAGTTGATTGTTCCAATAAAGAAGGAGCAGAGCAGCATAAAGTGAGTAAGTCAGGGACCACCCTGCCGTGACACAACCCAGCTCACGTGGATGGGCCCCTGCAAGTTTGGAGCAACAAAGGCACAAGAGGCGAGCACGGAGAAAGGCGCAATAAGGCCAAAGTATGTACAAAGGGACTGGGGACAGCTCAACAAGAGCAAGGTGATCCAGACCTCCTCCTTCCCTCTCTCCACACACAGCAATTATATATCGATGTGAAAGACCCAGTAACAGCCAAGAGACGATGCAACCATGGAGAATCAGGAAGTGAAGGAACAGCCAGGCAAAGTGGAGAAGATGCTGTGACTGCCAAAAGCAGCAACAGTGAAACACGGAAGGAACTCTCTACTCCCCCAACTGGAGGAGGATCCAGGAAGAGCACCTAACAGCCAACAGGTCAGAGGTTCATTATGTGCCGGGGAGACTGAGGATGTGAGCATCAACCTGGGGCCATGTCAAAGACCCAAGGAGCACCAAAGGAAGACGTGTAGGGGAGCAAAGAAAGTGAATGTTAAAAAGGGCTAGAACACAAGGGCCTGCAGCGGTGGGATCCAACCAGAAGGCCAACAGCAAAGTGGCATATGGTGAGCATATAAAATTGATCGTACAAGAATGTTGAAAATAATTGCCACCATTGTTGATCAATGGCTCAGGCAGAGCACAAGGGAAGAGCAGCATAAGGGGACCAAGCAGCAGGGCTAGGCACATGCAGCAGATCACAGTAGTGCAAGAGAGGAGTGCGTCAGGGCTCCCATGCCATTTAATGGAGCCTAGGCACCCCTTCCAGGGGCCAACAAATGGGTCACAAATACTGCCCTTGGTAGAAGACACCAGCATAAAGTCATCTGGCAGGGCAAACACAGGGGGACAGGAGCTGAGCAAACTGGGCCTGGCGCCTGACAATGGCAGGGCGCTCCCATCACTCATGGAGGCAGGAGTGTACCGAAACTTGAGGGGGACCCCCTGCAAAGCAGTGCTTCATTTGTAAATAAAAACGTGCCGGTGCCTTAAGACCTTCTCTTAAATATGCAACTTCTGCAATTGAATGTGCAAGCACTGGTAGTGTAATCCTGAAGCCATCTCGGGCCTCTTTAATCCATTTACAGCCCCTTGCTGCCCCTTCCGCTCACTCCTGCAGCTTTCTGCCTTCTTCCATTGTGACGCTTTTTCATTTTTCTCTTTCTCCGTCTTTCCCATATATGTTTTTTGCTCGCAATAAATGCTTGAGGCAGAAAATTAAGCACTGGCCCTCAGTCCCGGAGCTCTGCACCGGAAACAATAAGCATAAATTAAGCACTGCCGCAAAGTACCTAGAAGGGGCCCCCTCCCTCCTAGAATCAGTCAGGGGCCTGCCACCCATGCACAGTGTACTGTGCTGAGTGGGCCCCTTTGGAGCTCGGGCCCTCCTGCACAAAGGGGGCTACAGGGGACTTTGTTACGCCACGGCCTGGCTGCATGGAGTGATATAGTGGGGAGTAGGACACAGAGGGCAAAGAACCTAGCATTAATGGGGCAGGCAACAGAGGCTTATGCAAAGTCCACACCAGGACAACCCTCAGTGGTCACAAGGGCAACAGGTCTGGCGAGTCTCATCCCATTAGCTGTAAAGGAAAGGATCTGAAGAAATGAATTTATAGATATCTTTACTCTGTTAGAGATCCATCTCGGGAGCCTGAATCTGATGGTTTGTTATAAGAAAGAGGAAGATAGGAGAGAGAGGAAGAGAGTGAGTGAGGAAAGAAACTTCAATAATTGGATTGATGCATTCATGGCTATGGCATGCACCATTGTGGTAAAATTCCCACACTGCACACAACATCTATGGCTATATAAGGAAAAGATACATGAGGACATATCCAGTTTCATTCATAAGCTGATGGCAGCTAAGAAAGCCAAGGAATGATCAGGGTAGGTGGATCAGCCCTTTTGGAGCCCCCCCTCTAGGGTTAGGCAAGATAAGCAAAGATCCTATTAAGAAGCAAAGCCATACCCCAACTGGAAGGCAGCAGGAGGGAAGAGGAGTGCAGTGATACGCTCAAAGTGTGATTCAAATGAGTGCACATGGAACGCGTCATGCAAATTCAGGCATGGAACTGCAACCTGCGGGAGAAGTCACCCAGACTTAAGGTGTAGATGCAGCATGACACACGATGACAAGAAAGAAACGAAAAAAGAAGTGTTAGCAGGGGGGTGGGATCACAGAGAATGGGGGATTGCTTGCTAACCAAGCCCTGCATAAACACACACAAGCTCAGAAGGTTAGCTAATATTTGCAACAACAGAAAGGATGCAACACTACTGATAAAAGGTTTTAAGGAAGGTTTTAGAATCCTAGTCAATGTTCCATAACCACAAACAAAGAAAGGAACCTAAAGCCTGCCCTGAAGCACCCAGAAATAGTCTGCCAAAGTATTAAGATGGAGAAGGACCTAGGTTGAATAGAGGGCCCCCTGACCCCACCATTCCCCATGGAGCTGGTGATATCCTCTCTGGATGTGATATCCAAATACGAAGAAAACCAATTCAGAATCATACACCATCTATCTTTCCCAGAAGGAGCAATAGTGAATGATGGAATCAATCCAGAGGCATGCTCAGTGGGGTACTCCACAGTAGAAACGCCACAGATTTAGGAGGGGTGACAGCAAGAGGGTCCCTCATGGCAAAGGCTGACATTGAGTCCACCTTACAGCTCCTCGCAGTATACCCCGTGAGCTACCATCTCCTAGGTTTTAAATTCGAGGGTCAGTCATATTTCGAAAAAGCTACACCATTGGGGTGCTCAGTGCCTTTCTCTGACTTGCGGTGATTCAGCACATTTTGGAATGGGCTTTGCACAAGTGACACGAGAGGGAGGCAAACTGCACTACCTAAATGGCTTTCTGTTTGTGGGGCAGATAGGGACAAGCGACTGAGGGCATTCCAAGAAGTAGCCACAGAGCTAGGTGTTCCACTAGCAGCAGACAAGATGTGGGCCCAGCACCAAAACTGGTGTTTCTAAGGATTGGGGTAGACTCCATAGTGGGCACACCCAAGATACCAGAATACTAGGTCCTTGCCATAAGGAAACATTTAAGGGAGATGTGCAGCAAGAAAAATCCTATGCTCCAGGAACAACTACAAGGACTAATAGGGAAGCTAAACTTCACAGCTAAGGTTATACCAGTGGGGCAAGTTTTTGCAAGGTGCCTGACCTGGCTGACCACTGGAGTATGGGAGAAACACCATCACATTAGGCTTGGGATAGGGGTAGAGCATGATCTAGCTATGAGGCACTTATTTCTGGAGGATTTCAATAGACTACCAATATGGAGAATGGGATGGTAGAAAGGTCATGGTGTAGAGGGTAATGGCCCAAGAGGTGGGAAGAATTGGGCATCACAAAGAACATCATCATCCTAGAGTGGTGGCCCAGATGGTCTGGTGGGAAAGGTTGAGCGACATGAAACTCACCCTCTGGTCCGACAATCAAGGGGTGGTGCATTTGATAAATAATGGAGCAGCCAGATACCCCAATATACTGAGACTAATGAGGCACATGGTGAAGTTACAATTGGAAGGCACACTTGACATAAAGCCAAGGCACTTTCCTGGGGTTGAGAACTCACTAGGAGATGCACTCTCTTGTTTCCAGTAGAGCAAGTTCAGGAAACTAGCATCAGAGGCAGAGCAGCAGATGACTCCTTTCCCAGAAGCTATGTGACAGCTGGTAGAGCAGACTTCTCATGTCTGATTAAACACACACTCACATCCAGTTCTGAAAGACTCTATAGGAAATATACAAACACAGTGTTGCAGATGACAGTGCTTGAGACCTGAGGTCACATGAGCTGCGGCCAGAGCTGTGGAACTATTCATCAAATGGGCATATGACCGGATAAAGTCAAACTCATGGCCACAAGCACACCTAGCTGCAGTAGCACATGTCCCCAAATTGATCTCAGTAAGGGACCATACTGCCCCCCACTCCATAAGGGCAGCAGTGAAAGACTGGAAGCACCTGGAAGGGAAGAAGCAGGTCACATGACTACCCATAGACTTCCCATAGACTTCAAAAGGCTGACCCAGATCATGGATGCACTTGCGTTAGAGGCCCTAGACGCATTTGAGGTCTCCCTTGGAAGGCAGCCTTTGACACAGCATTTTTTGGGGCTATCAGGGTGAGCAAGCTGGTGGTCTGAGCAAAAATGGAGGTGACCACTTTTCAGGCAAAAGAACAGGAACCTACTGAGTAGATTTCAAGTTAGGGCAGTATGTGCAAGGCTTTCGGACAGGTGGGCCTACCAACATCTCTGATCCCATTCATTCAGAATAGGAGAAAAGCATTGGGCAAGTGGCGCTCCAACACGTACAAAACTTAGGTGAGGCCATAACTCTCATGACCACACGTGGTCCTTGTGATGCGTGAATTGAATGCTGTTGTTGACTTCGCGGGAGCACACCCAGGACAGCTTGAGTGGTCAGTCATTCATGTGTTTACCAGATGCAGGCTTGGTGGAACTACAGACACAGTGGCCAGACAAGTTTGCCAGAGGCCACCACAATAAGATGGAAGAGCATTCTAGGAATGAGGTGGGGGCAGCTGGTGACAACCCTGTCCAAACTGCAAGCAACTTTCACAAAATACCCGGATATTCTAATAATACACCTGGGCGGCAATGACCTCACGCAGTTTGGGAGGAAGGACCTCCCCAACAACATCCCAAAAGGGCTTCCAGAAGCAGCAAGATCTTTTGGCAGCACCACCATCATGTGTTTGGAATTTATCCCCAGGCCAAAATGGAGGGGCCACCCTATCGAATGGGGCAGTAGATAATTCCAGGGGAAAACTGAACATCACAGTGAGAAAGTTCTGCAAGGCAAAGGGCTTGGAGATTATCAGGCACAGGCTAATCAGTCTGAGGGACCCGGAGTTGTACACAGGAGATGGCGTGCACCTCCCAGAGGAGGGCATTGAGGTCTTCTCGGCAAACCTATGGCAGCCATGGCGATGGTAAGCTTCTTTAAAAAAAAATAAAAAGAGAAAAACCCCACATGTGGGGAAGCTGCCTGGGGAAGTGAGCCCACAGGCGGCATGGTGGTGAAACAAGAAACAAGTGTTGGTAAAAGAAGACACCCCAGCAGGGCGGTGTGCTGGATGAGGGGCACTTACCTAGGGATGCCTCACGGCAGGATAGGTCAGCCCACAAAGGGAAGACATGGAGCACCGCACTCACAGCCCAGGCCTGCCTGATGGCATGGCACAAAGTGGCAGACATGGTAGCGTGTTGACACTAACAGCAGTGAAAGGCTATCCCCCATTACAGAAACTCTATGTGCCTCACAAAATTGAGGTGTATGATTGATGTCATAGCAGCAATTGAAGGTTGTTATGATTTATGGCAGGATTTATGACCAACTTGGTTGATCAATGACTGAGTATGATCTATGACTTGTCAAAATGATTTATGACGCGGTCATAGTGATTTATGACCCTCTCAAATTGATTTAAGACCCTTCCAGAATGATTTATGAGCCTGTCAAAGTGAATTATGACCTCTAATGATGAGCAAATGCCAATGATACATGATAATAAAACTGCGGCCAGGAATTACGAAAAGCTCAACCCAGGACTCATGTCTCTGTATTATAAGTCATTGTCATGTGAATGTTTAGAGTTGGCCAAGTGTGGGAGTTAGAGCTCCATGCCCTTCCTTCTGAAACATCTGAACATCATAAACTACCACTTTTCCCCTAGCCAAGCGGAGACCGCACCTGGGTGAACTATTGAGCTTTTTGAACCCTCAAGGAATGTGGGTCTGGTTTGGAAGGCCAGCAACTCATATGTTATTATGAACCTGGGCACATTCTGGAGGATACATGTGCATACTACTACACAACTACCCTACACGTTTTACTACTCACCATCACTTATGTACAAGAGTTTAAGTGGCTGGTTTTATGGTGAAGTTAATTGTGATACTGACGAAAACGTTTTCAAGACTTATTTATGCCTTCCAAAATTATAGCTACTTCATCCTAAAGATTCAGTCGAGTCTAGCTTTGCAAAGTCCAAGATGGGTGGCGAAAGAAAGTGTTGAGAGAAACAAAGCACTAGTTAAGAAGATGCCTCAATTAAGAACGATTTAAATGTTACCATGAAGAGGTTTCCGAACTTCGAGAGCATACAGGGAGGCTAGAAAGCAGAGCCTCCTGGCAAGTGAATGTGTCCCTATTCAAGGGAAGTGGGAAACATCAACTATTACATCTGCAGATTTGATTTTCTGGCAAGAAAATAATATGATAACGCTAATTAAGCAAGCATTGGCAAAGCCAATAGGCTTCATCTTTGTCTTTTTCTTCTATCTAACTGGCTTAAAAATATTTGAAAAATGTTATAATAATGTTTGTTTTATATTTTGTAAAAAAAACATCATTATAACTTTTTTCTAATATTTTAAGCCATTTAGATAGATAAAAAGACAAAGGAGAAACCTACTGGCATGTGGCTTAAAAGAAAGAAGACAGAAGACGGCATGCGGGCAGAAGACAAAAGACTGGAGCGAAGATGGCAGTAAACAGAAGATGGCATGTGGTAAAGAAGAAAGAAGACAGAAAAGAAAGAGCGCAGAAGATGGCATGCGGTAAAGAAGAGAGAAGACAGCGAAGACAGAAGACGGCATGTGGGAATGAAGCAAGAAGACAGAAGACATGATGGGACAGAAGACGGCAGTGAAAACAGAAGATGGCATGCGGTAAAGAGGAAAGAAGACAGCGAAGACAGAAGAATGTATGCAGAAAGAAAGAAGTAAACAGATGGCAACAAAGAAAGAAGACAGAGTAGACGGCATTGAAGAAAGAAGACATCAGAAAAGTAAGACAACGGCATGCAGGAAGAAAAAAGAAGACAGTAACAAAGAAAGAAGATGGAAGCGAAGCAAGAGGATGTCAGTGAAGAAAGAAGATGGCATGCAGGAAGAAAAAAGAAGTAACTTCAGCATCGTAGCCACAGGAAGGACACTGGCCAGTGACCAACGGGAAGTGCCCGGAAGGAGTACTTGGTCCACAGGCAGCTCAACAGCAAGATCGGTGAAGAAGACGAAGACAGGAAGTGACGTGAAGACGCTGTGCTGGCCAATCCGAAGCTCGTAAATCAGAGCGACGTTGGATTAAGCCAATGGTAAGTTCAGATAAGTAGGGGGCTGGTTCTAAGCCCCTTTTAAGTTTTTTATAATCACAAAAGGTTTCGCAAGCATCCGCGCAAGCATGCGTGCTGGTGAAACCTAAAAATGAGCGCTCTGGGGGTTCAAATAAAATATTGTTGATAGAGCCTAGCTAAGTGTGTAGTATAAAAAGTGCAGAAAGTATTTCTACACCCCTGTGCAGATGCGAACATATTGATATCTGAGATTTGGCTTGAAATGAGTCTTGGTATATCCTACGGGTATTATCGATACAAAAAAACATCCCTATAATAATTATTTTTCTTTCAAAAGGTTCTTCCTTGTATGGTGTATAAAAATGTATGTTTTATTCTGTCTTTTATTTTATATTTAAGGAAGGTACGTGGTTGATGAAGACCTGATTTGATGATGTGCTGTCTCTGACAGGGAAATTCACACCACTTTTAAGAGGATTGACAGATAGGCAGTGGCGGGTCTAGGATAGAGTTTTAAAGAAATATCATGTCTTACCAGTGCATCACCTCCTATCACTTTGCTCTGAGATGATCATCTCAGGATGGGACACTACCTCTGACAGTTAGTGGAGCAAGTCCTCAACACACTATTGTGCTAAACAGGAATAATCACAATTCTTGAGGTGGCAATTGGCTCAACAGCAGTACTGTTTAGGGGTATGGAGGCTCTGGGGGCCACGAGAAGCACGCCACCAATCATATAGAAAATGCAGTACTCAGCAAACAAGAACTCTACCTGAGGTGGGAGGCCATAGGAAGTTGGGCAATTTTATATCCATAAGATGTCATTAGGTCTTCTTACAACACTCCAGTATGGCCCCTTAACAGTGCTATCCAGGATTGGGAAAACAGGCAGACTTCCTCTTACGGGTCACAAAAGGCTGAGATGGTGTAAAAGGCTGGCATGCACACTCAGGGTCTGGCAGCAACATGTTGGTGGGTTTTAATCCTTTGGCATTTAATTAGCACCCATCTTTTCCTGTTGTTGTCTGCCTTTGGAGATTTCTATTCTTCCTTCTCTCTGGCTCCCATTTCATGGAGTTTTTTAGCTCCGTAAAACACTCAAAGTGTGTCTTCAGACTTTGAAAGTGACCTGCTGTTATTCGTCCTCCTGGAGACAATCTCCCTTCGGTTCTTGCCACCTCAGTGACACAAAGAGGTAAGTATATACCACCTATGCAGCCTACATGTTTAATTTAATTATGCCATATTGTGCTTTCAATCACTGGAGTTTTGACACCACTTTTACCTCTACACTCGGCATCACTAATACCAATATACCGGCTAACTGCATATTGTTCCTCTGTTTCCCCACAGTCCTTGTCACTAGGCATTGTTGAACCCAGTAGAAGGTGCAGGAATAATCGGGAAGGTGAAGGTAAGCCTAGGATTCCCATCGTCTGACTTTAGGGCCTTTAATTCTGTCAACTCCAAGTAAGGGCTCAACCATACCCCCAATATACACTCTAATTGTGGTATTACCCTTCCCAGAACATGACTCACTTTGTTTATAGCCAGATCCCCAGCTTAAGTGGGACTGTGAAAAGTAGAAGGTAAGTGGTAAAGTAAAGGGAAAGTGGCTGCCAGAATGAACTAACCTTTCTGAGCTACTGTGGCCTTTGATCTAAATACAACTAATTGTTATGTATGATTAAACTTTTGAGTGCTTACCAGATTTGTGTAGACATCCAGCACCAGACAGCAGCTGACCGCATACGTACAGGCTGGTGAAAATCTAGGAGGTGACCACCACACAATGCTGGATGCATTCACTTGTGCCTTGCTGAGCCATCATATTCTATTCTTTTCTATTCTGTGGTAATGGTAGAGCACGTGGCTACCCAATGGGCCTCTCAGCACTAGGAACAGCATTAGTCACAGGACTCATTTACACATCCAAAGGAAGACTAAAAAAGAAAAGCCTTCAGGTGCTTCCTGAAGGGAAGTTCTGATTGATTAATCCAAAGTTCCAAACTTTAGGAGGTAGGTAAGTAAAGGAGCATCCTCCACATCTTGTTCTCTTAACCCTAGGGACCTGCAGCAACTTTAGATCCCTGGAATGAAGTGATCTCGTAGTAGAGGGATTCAGCCACCGGTGTATTAGCTGTGGACCCTTCTTGTGCATAGCGTAGTGGACAAGCATATCGGGGACATTACGAGTTTGGCCGAAAAGGCTGTGGTCAGGTTGCCACCAGTGCCGCCACCTTCCCGCAGGCTCCATACCGAGTTCCCCACTGCGTCAGCGGGAGGAAACTGTGCGGGGAACAGGCCACATTATTGACGCCGGCTCATAATTGAGCTGGTGGGAATGTTGCGGTGCGTAGGTTGCAACAGCACCCATAGTGTTTTTTACTATCTGCAATGCAAAGCGTGACGGGGCTGTCCTTGGGGGCCCCTACACCCCGCCTCCACCAGATTTTACATGGCGGTGCAACAGCCATGTTAAGGCTGGCAGGGAGGGGGGTTGCAATCCCAGGGTGGCGCTGCATGCAGCGCTGCCCTGGCGGATTAGGACCGCCAGCACTCCTAGTCCTGCGAGTGGAGGGAAACTGGCGGTGCTGAAGTCCAACCATGGCGCAACCGCTACGGTCATAATGTGGCAGTCAGACCGCCACCACGACCCTGTCGGTCGTAATGAGGCCCAAAGTGACTTGAACTGGATTTGTTTGTGCACAGGTAGCCAGGGAATCTATGATCAGCTGCTTTGGGCTTCAATCGTCCATTGGAACAGCTTTACTTTATAGAAGTGTCAAGCCTATGGAAATTTGGACTGATCTGCTCATTGCAAGCACTGTGGCAATTTTGAGAAAGGTCTCTCCCAGTGGACATTTTGTCTGCATTCATGGGACTTATTCCTTCTCCACGTTGCTGGAGTTACTAAACCCAATAGGTGGGCCATCACAAGTGCCTGATATTGTGACAATAGTAGAGCAAACTCTTGTCTAATGAACATTTTGAGTGTCTGAAAACAGTATTAGAATTATTTTCTACAGACCAATCCAGACCTTGGTATAATCCTGAACTTGTTTGCTTTACCCTTCAGTTCAGTTTTATCTATTCTGAATATAAAGAGATGTGACATCCCTGCAGAAGCCTATTTTCCCTAACTTTAACTTCCTACAACATTTGGCTAATAAGCATCCACAGTTACTTTAATGGATCTTTAGTATACTCGAATATTCTTTTCTAATTGTAGTTGAAATATAGTTTCAAATTAAGACTTTGTGTTTATATGTTAGTGGTCCTTTCAAACCCTCAGAAGCATCTTCGGCTTGAAGCTGCTGGCAAGGATCCCTGAGCCAACATTAAGAAAGGACTAGTGACTAATTACTTTATAAGATAAGTGCTGTAACTCAGTTGAATTGGATCACTGGTCCTAAGCTTGCAAACCCATGAACAATAAGTAAGGAACCATCTCACTGGAGTGAGACACTATGCCCTTAACAAGACTTACGTTTTGTGTTCACTTTATAAGATACAGGATGTGACTTAATTGAATAGGATCACTGGTGCTGAACTTGCAAGTTCTTGATCAATAAGCATAGGACCAGCTCAAATCAGTGAAACACCATGCCCTTCACATGTGCCTTACCATACACATAACATCCTAAAATTACTTTAAAATTCATCCACCTACCAAACCTACAACTTCAGCCAAATACCTCAAACACAAGGTACTAGTAGACTGCCCTGAAACCTCTATTACTGATCAGTACCACTGCTTTTGCACGGGTAAATGGAAGAATGACCTAATGTTCAACTCAAGTTATACTCTACTATTGATAGAAATTATCTCCAATTTGTTGTTTAGAAGTTCAAAATATGAAACACATCTGACCATAGCACATCTTTATTAGAAGTTTAAGTTATAATCTCAATATTTAATAATGTTATTAATTAATCTTAGTACAATGTTTTGCCTCTTTCTTTCAATATCTCCTTTCCAAGTGAAATCAAAGAAATATATTTAAAACCCCTCTTCACAACTTGATATAATCTCCTAATTTACTTGGGACTGTCTGCATAGTCCACCCTCTTCTATCTTTCTCCCTATAACTATTCTCCAGCTTGATTCAACTTTTAAAGTTAGCCAAAACTGTTCTATAGAAACGTTTCAAGCAAAGAACGACCCTGCCTAACTCAGAGGCACCAAGATTGCTCCTCTAAATTTAGCGCCTGATCCAATGAATAAAACATTTGATATTGAATAAGCAAGTCATCTGATGACCTGTCTCACTATGACACTCAATAGCCATGTCTCCCCACCAAGTCCATCCAATAAGTGCAAAATAACTTTCAAGAACCTTTGGTAGCTGGTGAAAGGGATCTCAATTTGAAATACCCAAAATAATCTCCTTTGCTTACTGATCATAAACCCTCTCTCCACCAACTTAGTCACAGTCTGGAATGCACTTCACTCAAAACCAGAAACTCTATTACAAGAAGTGAACCTCCTCTCTGCAGACCTGATTTCAGCATGGTGCATGCTATCCTCTTCCAAAAAACATTAGTTAGCTTCATAACTCTTTGTCCACTTCATTAAAAAACATTTTTGAAGAACTACACAGCAACAAAGATCCTGACCCAAGGAAAGCCTTGTCACACCTTTCAAAATCAGATATTAAGGAAATTCTTGATTGTGAATTTATAACTGACAAATGCCTTCCCCAGGATGTCTTTAACATACCCTCAGTGGAAGGTATATTGGTTGCACCTTTAAGAACCTGAGAAACATATAATTCACAACCCCAACTTGTAAACTAGTACAATCTTACTTCATGTGTCTGCTTCATGACTGCAGATCTGCAGCTAATCACAGATTAGAGATCGCAGGCGAGATTACGAGCAACAGTTTAGACCTCCAGTTCCTACAAGAGAAATCTTGGCTCAGGACGACTCTTATTCAGTACTGAACTTACTAATATCTTCAAATCACTCACTCCAATTAGGAAATCCAGTAGAGGGGTAGCGATTATCTATAAAGACTCCATGAAATGTAAAAATCTGAACGTGATCATTTCGACTCCTGCCAGTATTACTATATTGAAATCAAAACAGCCAACACAATACCTATGAAACTGCATCTTATCTACCATCCTCCATGACACAATCATGTCTTTCTCGAACAAGTCATTGAGTTTATCCTGGGAAGAAAAGCATCTCTGTCAAAAAGCATCTTTCTCAGGGATCTCAAACTGCATTACAAAAATAAAAAGGACCCATCCCTGCTTCTTGCAGCTGATGACATTTTACTCAGAAGTGACCTTGAACCACTCCACTTCCCCTAAACATGCTAAAAGATTGATTCTAAATCTAATAATTGGTAACAAAAAATAAGGATGACCCCCCAATCCCAGTTGATTGATCCTAACACTTGCTGATTTTGTTCTGCCTTACCTTCTTAAGACTAATAATCTGAGGCCAACACAGAAAACCAAAACAACGGGTAAGAGAATACAAAAACTTTGATCTAGACTTTCAACTTTCCTAGGCATATGAACAACACATGGGGTTTCCAGAATGATGAAGAAACCACATAGACTCTGACTCCTCTTTACCACTGTAAAGATTGAAGTGACAGAAATTGACACCATAAGCACAATAGTCCACAGAACAACTGAACCAATAAAATCACTATATAGGGTGGAACAGAGGCAGACTCACACTTCTCTGTAAAGCCTCATGAAATTACCTCTGAGATAAAAAAAAGTGAAATGACTAATATTTGAGGAAATAGATTCTGTTATTCAAACAAAAATAAATGAGGCAAGATAATGGCCCAAAAGTCTACTCAATTTGGTAAAACAGGCAGCTAATCCTCTGTCTAATTTTCTGCCTGATAATTACCCTGATGAAAACTGCAAGAATATTACTTTCTTCTTCAAATAGAAAATGGACATGATTAAGCTCTCCCTTGCACAATCTTCCATTCTCTTGCATACAATCAACCTACTTCGAAAAGCAAATGCAATTGGTCTGAATTCAGAGAAGTTTTGCACTCAAAATCACACAAAATCATTGCTAACTGTAGGTCCACTTTTCACCTCAATGATCCCATTACGTCCTGTATCTCAGGGTGAAAAACAATTGAACAGGTCACTCCTTTGTTTAAAAGATATGAACAGATCCCAAAGATTTGAACAAATACCATTGAACTTATCCTTCATGTCCAAAGTTCTGGTAAATTGAGCTGACAAAGAGCTTAAGCAATTTATAGCTGCAAACAATCCCCTCAATGACTTCCCATCTGGTTTTAAATGAGATAACATCTGCAAACAACCCCCTCCATTTCTTCCAAACAGCACAGTACAGAGTCTACAATGTTTCACAGTGTACATGACACAACCCTAATCCTCGAAAAGGAGCCTACTTACCCTTCTAGATCTATTATCATTATTCAAAATACTTAACTAGTCTATGCTCATAAGGATCATCAAGTAGAAAATTAGCTTTAGAGTGATGACCGGAAATTAGTTCTTGTCCTAACTGTATAACTGATGTCATCCAATATAAATCTTGAACGCTAGCTCCAAAGCTACCATTCTTCAACAAAGTGTAATCAAGGTTAAATGCTCTACCCTGCTCCATGCAGTTTCCCATCAACACTTTTTATTGATTTCTCCCCCAAACTGTGCAACCCCTGGCTGAACACTATCCACCTATTAAATTTGGCACACTTCCATCACACAAAATGCACAGATCCTTGGTCCTTAATATTACGTGGGATTGGCAAACTCTAGAATCCCATAAACCTTTAGTTCAGTCAATAGACTTTTCAAAATTAAATCACGACCTCTACAATCAATTACTCCTAGCTATATAGAAAATAAACCAGTCGCTCAGATTGACTATGTGAAATCAAAAGCTCAGAGTTATTTATGTTTCAAATTCCAAACTGCAAAAAGAAAAGGACTCCCAAACATTCTTTCTCAGGGATTCTTTTTAACTCTGTCCCTCCTGCTTCCACAATGATTTTCTCCCACAAAAGCTTCAAGGGTGAAATAAAAAGGCTGCTTTGAAACTGCACTTCCTGATTTGATTGGCATACTGGTATGATCCTTTTCAATCTACCTCTATTGCTGAACAACCCAGTGACAGTCTGCACTCACAATGGAGGCAGCTCTCTAACTGGGTCCCTTCTTTTATGTTAATTGAAAGGCATTTGACAATTCCTGTGCAGTTAGTACCAAGGTTCGTGCTAGACATGGGCTGCACGAGCAGCTGCCAAGGGTCCCACGCTCAGCCCACTAACAAGGAGCCTTGAGTCAGTGTCCCCTCGGACCTGGGCCTCACACCTATGCTCCAACACTGCAAGGCACAGGGGAGGGGCATTTCTCTCCTGGGCATTGCATGCATGTGTAGCACTGCCAGGAATAGGGGGAAGGTCCTTCCAAATGCAAGTTACTCTTACACGTTCAGCCCTTGAGCTGTGCAAGAGATGCATGCCAGTGTCCAAGAAGGGGGGCATTGCTGCATAGGAGCGGTCCTGCGCCAGCAGGCTCAGGATCATCTTCATCTATTGAGAAGCAAATAGAGTTGCCACCTTTCCTACTCTCCCAAGAGAAAAGGCCATTTGGTGCATGTTTAGGAGTCTGCAAAGGCAGGGGCACAATACTAAATAGGACTGAAAAGAAAATTGTATGTATGCCTTTGTAACAAGACGTTTCTGTACTTGTTAACTTTAATTATTACTCAGGGATCAAACTCAGCTCTATAACACATTTAAATGTGTTTTCTCTTTATGTTATTTACTGTTTGATTATGTACAGTTAAGGGCTAAGATAATAGTTTTAGCTGATTTGCGTATTTTTCTACTAGTCCCCTGGGACATGAAACAGAACAGGACAGAAAACCAGCCAAGTGGCATCCCTAGATGCAAACAGCCTTAAATGAATGAATGAAACCCATTTTTGCAGTTCTGTAGAGCGAAAACCTGAGCCAAAGGTGCTGGATCACTTTACATGAGAAGTGGTTACATTACACAAATAAACATTCTTTTTTTAGGCACAGGGAGGTTAAGTGTTTTGCCCAGAATCACATGCTGTTGAGCACACACCAAGACTGGAACCATGTTCCCCAGTTACAAAGTTGGCAGCTCTAGCCGTAAGGCCACATTCTGGTTAGACGGAGGATGGCAGACAGATGCCACGTGAAAGTTCTGCTCTTTATACAATTGTGATTCAAACCAGACCTCCAGCAATGCCAGAGTCAGGGAATATGCCTTTGGTCTCTATTTCTCACATTAAGCCTGCTTCAAAGTGTTGCCGTATTGTGAGGTCAGAGGATGAGGCACAGGGATAGTAATATTTGCCCAGGATCAAAAAGTGTGTGAGACTGCAGCACACTGCTACTTAGTACAATTTACCACTGTACTGCATTTATGTGACTATAACATAATACTGGGCACCTCTCTCCTCTCAGGAAATATTCAGTACATTTTTTTAAATCTCAGTGACTAGCAGTTTTTACACTGAATCAAAATACTCCTAATCTTGCTCAAAAGGGAACAGCAGAGCAATAAGCAGGACCACTGGAATTATGTGGAAGGGGAGGGTCAAATTATGCGGCAGGGATGAGAGCATTATGCACCAAGAAAAGGCAAATTATGTCACGTAATTTGCCACATTTTATGATAGTACTACTGCACTATATTGTCATTTTGTAACTTGTTAACAATGCCTGGGCATTGGTTACACCTCAGAAAGATAACCAGTTTACCTTTGCAAATGGTCTTCGACTGCACAGCAACACGTGCTGCTGTGTTAACAGGCACTTTTGAACCATTTGAGATAGAAACAAAAAATGTTTCTGTTAAAATCTGCATATAATGCAGCAGATGATGGATAGTGTAGCAAATGGGGCAAATCTATAATTATGTGAAAAATGCAGCGGCTACACGATCTCATAATACCAGTGGCCCTGGTAAAAAATTCAGAATTCAAAAGTGATTGCTCAAGAGCACAAAATTTGGCCAAGTGGGAGGCCAGGATTTAAAAATATGTCTCCTGGTTCCATATATCCAAATAGTTCACTAGCCCGCAACTGGGGTGTCAGTGATTCTGATGGCAAGGTGAATGGGCTGCCCTTTCCAAGGCATCGCCACTCTGTTATCGGCCTGATCAGGTTTAGTTATTTTCATGATAAGAGTGCAGTTATATGTCAACTATTGCAGTTCCATGGTTAAAATGTATTGGTTGGACCATGTCCTGGAGCAGTGGGGACTTCCTGTCAGTATCTATGTTAGATACTGATAATTACCACTGGTGTTGCAAAGCTTAAGACTATTTTATTTTATTTGAATACCATTTGAGTTCATTATCTAAACTTGTCGCTCAAAATTTGCAACTGCAGTTAAGGGTTACTCCAGGAGGTGGCAAAGGGATTAGATCTCAAATATAGTATGAAGAGTAATCACGCTTGATGAACAAGTTACTTTACCTTCAGTAACGCATTATCTGGTAGAGACTTATTGTAGTTGCAGATTCCCTATGTTAGAATTTCCTCAGGCATCAGTCTGGATCCGGAGATTTTTCTTGAGCAGTACCCCTGCATGCCGTTAGGTGGCATTGGTTGGCTATGCATCCATCGTCAGCGTCATGCACGCCAGATATGACATTGCAGGACCTATATAGGCACCACCCCGGCACTCTAATGTCAGTTTCTTTTCACGACCTTCCATGCCAGAAGAGCAGAGCCATGACGAACACTACCACTGGTGCATCAAAACTAGGGCCCTGAAAGGGAAGTCCTGTCCATAGAAATCAGTTTGCAGAGCAGGGAGGATGGGTGGGTCAATACAACCCCAGGAAGTGGGTCTGCAAACCACAATCATACTAGGAAGACCTGCAGGACCGAATGGGCAAAGTACCCGTCACTCTGGACCTGACTGTCCAGCGCAGTAGTGTTTGGTGAATATGTACAGAGACGCCCATGTTGCTGCCTGACAGATGTCCAGGAATGGAATTCCGTGTGCTAACGCAGTGGTCGCACCTGTCGCTCTGGAAGAATGAGCACGCAAACCCTCCAGGGGTTGCTTTTTAGCCAATGCGTAGCACATTTTAATGTAGAGAACAACCCATCTAGAGATGGTTCTCTTCTGCATTGCCCGACCTTTCTTCGCACCCACATACCCAACAAAGAGTTGATCATTCACCATGAACTCTTTGGTATGATCAAGGTAGAATGGCAATGTTCCTTTTGGGTCCAGGAAAAGAGGGGAAGAGAGGAGGTCAACAAACTTGTCTGTGCACCATGTCCCAAATTTGTTCCATCAATAGGTGTATACCGTTTTGGTGGAGGGATGCCTGGCTGCCAAGATATTGTTACAGACTTCGGGTGGAAGGTCAAATGCTGTCAACTGCTGCTGCTCAATCTCCACTCAAGAATATAGAGACTAGACACGTTCACGTTCGGGTGGAGAACCCTTCCCCGCTGCTGCGACAGAAGATCCTCCTGAAGAGGCAGTGTGATTGGAGGATCAATGGTCATGCTCAATAGCTTGGTATACAAGACTCTTTCTGCCCAGTCTGGAGCCACAAGAATTACTTGGCCCCGGTTGTTCTTGATCTTTTTGAGAACTCTGGGCAGAAGTGGTATGGGCGGAAAGGTGTACAGGAGGCCTAAGCTCCACGCAAGATAAAAAGCGTCACGAGCAAGTGCCGCCTTGGAAACTCCAACATGCTGACATTGAGCATTGTCTGCAGAAGCGTAGATCTCCCCATTGCTGAAAGAGACTTTGTGCCACCTCTGGATGGAGGCGCCATTTGTGATCAACCAGGCATTGTCAGCTGAGTTTATCCAGCTGTGGAACATTCAAGGAAATGCCAGTCTGATTGCCCTGAGCTCGAAAAGATTGATATTGAGTCCAGAATCCGCCAAAGACCAGGCGCTTCTGCTCTCCACCTCACCCTTGTGGCCGCCCCTTCCCAGGTGTGACACATCTGTCACTACTGTCAGATTTGGTTGGGGAAGGAAGAGGGATCTGCCTTTGACCCAATCATGGTTCAAGAACCAGCACTGCAGATCTTGTACAGTTTTCTCTGAGATCTGGACCATGTCGGAGAGAGATTCCCCTGATGCTGTGCCCTTTGCAAAGAGAGCCATAACCTCCTTGTGAAGAAGTGCCAAGTGATCCTCCATGATCGGATCGTAGGAAAGTGGCATGGATGGAGGGGCAGTCTAGAAGGGGAGAGAGTAGCCCCTTTGGACTATTGGCAAAACCCACCTGCCTGATGTGATGAACTGCCAGCAGGGCAGGTGATGGTGAATCCTGCCTCCTACTGATCCCTGGTGGGGAAGCATAAGACTAGGAAGGTTTGGAGGCTGCTGTAGAGGGTATGGCAGTGGACTGGTTTGACCTCTGGCTCACTGTTCCATGAGGATGTTGGATCCCACATCATGTGCAGCACAGTGGCTGGGGGGAAAGCATGTGGTTGGGTGCCCCTTACATAGCCACAAAAGAGGTGAAAAGCAGACTGAGGGAGTAAGGGGCAGCTGCAAGGCCCAAGGACCTGGCCGTAGCCGGGGTTGCCATAAAGCACTTGAGCGCTGAGTCTGCGTTGTCTCCGAAGAGATAAGTGCCATCAAAAGGCATGTCCTTAAGGGTGGATTGGACATCCCCTGAAAAGCCAGATGTCCTTAACCAAGTGTTAAGGCCACTGCTGATGCAACCGATCTGCCTAGTGAGTCTGTCATATCCAGCCCACACTGTACTGTGAACTTTGCTGCATCTCTCTTGTCAGCAACAGCTAAGGAGAGAATAGCCCAGGTCTCTTCTGGGACCTGTCACAGCACCTGCACAACTGTGTCCCATAAAGTATGGGTGTAATGGCCCACAAGGCATGCAGTGTTCTCAGACCACAGTGCTAGGCTGGATGAAGAAAACATCTTCTTCCCAAGCTGATCTAGCCTCTTGGATACCCCTTCTGGGGGTGCAGAAGGGAATGCACCCGAGAATGTGGAGGCTTCATTAAAGGGCAAAAGGGGATCAGAAGTGAGAGCCCCAGACTAAATCACCTCTGTCAAGTGGTTAGTCTTGACTGCCACTGAAGGCAGCTTGAAGCCCAGGACATTGGCTGCTCTCTGCAACAACATGGAGTAGGACGCTTCCTCCTCCATAGCCACAGGGAAAAAGGCATGCCAGTGCCAGGGGAAGGACCACACCACTGGCCTTACTCAGGTCCATCTGCCAGCCCATGGGATTTTCTAGCTGGTATTCCAATGCATCCAGCAACCCCTCCTAATCTTCACCGTACCCCAACCCAAAAGAAGGGTCAGGATCCGACCTAGGGAGCAAGATCCCTGTCGAAGTCGGAATTGGTGTCGTCCGACGCCGGCTTGGCTCCGTGTCAGATTCGGCAATGAGGATGGGGTCAATGCCGACTGTGGGCATGGGCAGCATCAGAAGCATTGACATCGGAATAGTCATAAGGGAAGGTTTAGTTGGTATGAGTGCTGCTGTTTTGGATCCAGGAATGGATCAATAGGTGCCCCCTGGAGCCGAGGCCGAAGCTGCCGGTGCAGAACCCGAGGGGGCCCCTGCCGACTCCGTGGGACCCAAAGGTGCTTCAGCAGAGTCAGACTGCCCAAATATGACACTCAGGGCCTCATAGCACTCGCAGAGTTAGGCAGGGGTTGCTCTGGCTCCCAAAAACTGAGGGAGGTGCGGATTCGACTCAGATGCAGGCTCTGAGGAAGGAGGCCTGAAACGACGATGCTCCTTCCCTCGTCTGATCATTTGATGGAATGGGTGAAGTCGAAGAATGTTTGTTCTTCTTTGACTTCTCTTTGTGCCTCGACTTACCTGACCAACCCCAGGACTTAGAGTAGGAGGATGAAGAATGGGGGCTCTGCAACCATTCTTGTGACCTTCCTCTTAACTGAGAGTGGGAGCGAAGCGGAGCTGAGCGTCGGGCGACATTGAGCTTGAGGGACTGCTCCCTCAAAGGTTTCAGATTCATGGCCTGGCACTCGGAGCATGACTTCGGGTTGTGGTCGGGCTCCAAACAATACAAGCACACAAGGTGCGGATCCATCATGGACATTGCCTGATGACAGGATCTTCAGGGCTTGAACTGAGCCTTTCGTGATGATGTCCTCGACGCACCAGGAGTTTAAACACTCAAAAAAGACCAGTCAAGAAGTGACGGGAGTAGTTCTTCTTCGGATCTGTGCCTGGCTCGCACAGAAAGAAAAGAACTGACATCAACGTGCTGGGGTGGTGTCTATATAGGTCCTGCAATGTCCAGCACGCAAGATGCCGGCGACAGACGCAGTGCTGACCGATGGCACCTAACGGCCCACTGGGGTATTGCTCAGGAGAAATCTCTGGATCCAGACTAATTGTCCTGGGGTAAATTCTAAGGTAAGGAATCTGCAACTAGCAGTCTCTAACAGATAAACCCACTCTCCAGCTGAGCTATCTTTTAACATGACCGGTTTTAGAGGGGGGGGGGTTTAGAATGAAACCCCAAGAATTTGCTATGTAACTCTTAGTTACTCTGCACCCGAATAAACATATTCTGAAATTTCGGCACACAAAATGTGTCTCCACACGGGCAGTGCTTCTCCAAAGGCACACATTGTACTGTGAAGTGATAATGGAAAATTGGCCACCCAACTTGCCTCTTGCAGTGATGGCTGGTGAACATCCCTTGGTCGTACAGCATCAGACCATGGATATAAAGTCGGGGAAGTGGGGCCACATCCCATGGGCCTTGAAACACTACATCATAGCTATGAGGCTGGGGAATGACAAAACACTCCCATGGGCCTCACAGATGTGGTTCACAGTGGGGTGGTTCATGGAAGGAACACCTCTCCCCAGTGATACATTATTGTTGTGAGTCAAATGACAGGGGGCTCTTCTATCCTGGGTACCTCTCCTGGGCTGTGCAGCACTAACCCATGGTTTTGAGGCCTAGGGGACTGGTAGCCCCTGTCCTATGCCTCATAGCCATGGCGTAGAATTGACATGCCATGAAGAGGGCCCCTCTCCTCTTGGCTTTGAAGCTATGCTTATGTGCTGCAAGGCCCACAGGTTAGTGGGCTCCCTCTCCTCTAATCCTCTCAGTACTACACCATGTCTGAAATGCCCAGGAGGTGGGTGGGGGGGTTACCTAATGTGGACCCCTCCCCTGGGCCCTATTGAAACTGTTAAATCTCTGTACCATGACTTTGTACATGGGTCAATGTCAAGGTCCATGTCATTTGGTGTAATTTCCTGTGATTACATGCTGTATGCAAATTAGAGGGGCCTAATGCATTCCCTTTCTGCTTAGGCATAGCCATTGGTCAGGGGCATAGCCATCAACAGTGCAGCAGGTGCAGTAGCACTGGGCACAGGGGCATTAAATGGTCAATGTTCCCAAATTATGGCTTTATTTTACTATGCAGCCAGCAGGCAAGAGTGACGGGGTGCTTTTACTTTGCACCAGCATCTCTGGCACCACTGCTTTGCTACTTACCTCTCCTCCATGGGCATTGTGGCCATGTTCCAGAGCTGTGAAGCCTGGGAGAGACCCTCACTCCCCTGGGCATTGCAGCCGGCCGTGCTTGGACACTTAGGGGAGGAGGCGCCAGTCCATGAGCTTAGCAGAGCAGGAGTATGACTGTGGGGCTCACTGGGGCCTCTCTCAGGGGTGTAGCTATCAGTAGTTCAGCAGGTGCAGAGGCAGCAGTGCTCATTGATGTTTCTGTCACAATACTCCCAGATTGTGGCTTCATTAGGCATAAGCTAAATTACTATGCCACTGGTCCCTTCTCTCATGCACTGGACATCCATGATCCAGCATTTCAAAGGTCAGAAAAGCTCCATCCTCCCCTAAGGCTACCAGCTGTGGTCCAGCGCTGAGAGGCCAAAGAGAAGAAGCCTGCTGTTCTGGGCCTTGTAGCACTGGCTCATGTCTGCAAGGCCCAGGGCAAGAGCCCTGTCTGAAGGGTGTAGCAATCAGTAGTGCAGCAGAGCAGTAAGTCCGTGGCCTTGTGTGGTTATGAGTCCAATCTGCCCAAATTATGGCTGTATTTTATTATTCACAAAAACGTATACAACAAGTGATGGATGGAATGCTTGAATTAATCTCATTAACTGGTAATTACTCAGGCTGCATCCCACTCCATTATATTGCACACCATGCAACCTCCATTTGGACCCAGCCATATACAAATCAGTCTTGACTCTGCTTCAGTGGAACAGTCAAGACTGAACTGCCAGGCCAGGTCCTCCCTGAACCAGAACACAAGCAACCCAGGAGAAGGTGTCACCCCATTTAGGGATTATCAGGCAGATATATCTTGGTTCCAGTGATACAGTGGGCACGGGACCCACCTCTGGGCATGCCCACGTCACTTAGGGCAGCTCACTAAAGTATACAAAAAGGTAAAGGATGGAATGCTTGAAATAACCTCAGCCACTACTGTGGCTGATGCCCCTCTATGATCAGTTGAGGTCCAACAGGTGAGCCCTGAATTTGAAGACCTCTGCTTACACCATTTGTCTTTATATTTTGTGCACTTCCCATTTGAGAGATTTTTCTTAGCCAATAAGGCACAGATATTTTGTTCTATATTGTGATGTCCCTAGAAGTTCTATTGATATCTTTTGCTTTTTTGCTTTGTTTTAAACATGAAAATACTATCCATGATGCTAATATGCCGACCAGACACAACCCTAGAGGCCTGGCCTCTCTCTCTTGTGGGCCTTGCAGCCATAGTTCAGCATGGTGAGGCCCAGGTAAATGCGCCAGATAGTGGGCTTGGCTCGCAGCATTATTTAATTGCATTTGAATGTGTGCTTTCCCGGTTTTGTTCAAAATTAGGAGAAATCAAATGAGAGGAGATGTATCTCAAATCAGTTAACTGAATCTGCAGCATGCATATTTACAAAAATGGAACCATGCAAGTGTATACTAATTATTAGTGTCAGAACATTTAAAGGCCTCAGAGGACGTTAATAGGGGTGGTGTAGCCATGGCTCCTAGCAGATGACCTTAAATCCTTTTAGCCTACATATGATTGCATTCTGTTATTTTCTATTTTTTTATACGGTGTTTGTCATAGACTGGGGTGATGCCTTTAATAGAGGTCAAGCTATTTTCAACTGTTTTATTTGCTTTCATATCTTTTTTGCACATACCCTATCTTGGACTGGGTATCTGGAAAACCATCTTGGAATTTTAATCCACAGTACCCCCTTTAATGCCATTCTACATGCTGCAGCACACCTCACTAGGGCACAAAGAAATATGACCAGATCATAACAGTATGATGGAATGCCACAGGTCCTCCTTGCTAGCCCCAACATCTTTAAACTCAGCTACATTATTTGCAAAGCTATCACAATGCATTAACAGTCTACAAACCAGCTACATTCCCCATCACTCCTTGACTTTATGCTTGTCATTGACCCTGTAAAGTGCTCTGCTACTTTTGGCTAGTTTTGCACTACATGGCTGACACACAAGACTCTTGGATGACAAACTTGCATCTACCGTGGCTCTCCACACAACCGCTGTAAGGACACCTTCAGGCAGAAAAAGATGATGATGTGCTATAAAAAAGAATAAACAGGAACAAGGCCTTCCCATCTATGCTCCAAGGATCTGGGATGTTTTTCAAACAGCCCAGAGTCAGCTCCTATTTAGAAAACAGCAAATACTCAACTTTAAAAAAAAAAAACTACAGCATGATGCAGTCATGATACACAAACCATCTACTCCTCCAATCACATGCTAACTGCTTCTCTGACCCTGTACAGTGCTTTGCAGCTTTTCAGCTAGGTTTGTGATATATAAATACTGCATACACATATACATATCTGATGCACTAATCTGGAAACACATTTTTAACTTCTGCTTGAACTTATACGTTTTGGAGCGACTTAGGCCAGGCCAAACCTTTCCATCCAGTATGACTAACATCATTTATTTCCAGTTAATTGAAATGTAAAATACATGTGCATTATTTCATTAGTGTCAATATTTATGTGTTTGCTTTACTGATACCTGCACCAAGAAGGTTGCTTCTTGCAAAGTTGCTCAACAACAGTCAACTGATGGAGCTTCCTATGATGTAATTTTCTGTGATTTCACACTGTAAGCAAATTAGGGGGGTCTTACGCATTACCTTTCTGCCCGAGGCCCCAAAAGTCCATGGTTGGAATAGCAGGTGGGTCATATATTAACTGGTGCTTAGACATATGTCCATCATTTGCTGTCTGCTCTCTTTTATTCATTCCTCATGAGTGGCTCCAACTTTGCCCCACATAACAAAATCTGAATGCTATACGATGCACACATTTCTTTATACCAACTAATATTGTTATATTGTACCTGTTTAACTTATGTAATGTGCAATCTTTTGGTCTAGGCCTGATAAGTACATGTAAATAAATTAGAACCAGGTTCATGTTTACCACCATTGAAAAAAGGATGATCAAGCTAGACACTGGCCCAAATTTCCTTTCACTTTTACTCACTCATTGAACTCTAAATATTTTTGCTCACAGAAATAATAAGATCTTTCTAAGAGTATTGTGCCATTTGACAGTTACACCCTACTTACCCTGCCATCTCACACTCTGGCTTCCTCTGGTTCACTTTTAACCTGTTCTATTAAATTTAGGTCTGAACTTAAAGAGGCATGTTAAGGAAGGAGAAAATTAACTCACTTATTTGGGCACTAGGGTGGGAATTACATTACACCTGTTTCATTATTCTCATGTGGGAGAGTACAACAAAGTGGCAGGCATTACAGAAAGTAGATTTTTATTTCAGCCAAAGAAAATGTAGCTAATATTATATAGTCTTTCAAGAAGAGTACAGTTCTGGCAACGTTATCCACCTGGACCATGCAGTTGATTAAAGGGTCAGGTATGCTAAGTTCTGGTCACAGAAAGTGGTTGTAATTTGCAAACAGTCTTTTTTGTGACCTGAAACTTATTTTTGTGAACTAGCATATGCACATTTAGGTATGTTGATAATATACGGATGCGTATTGAGTCGCAAACTGAACCTACCTAAAGAATATTCAATGTGTAGGTCGCTAATTGCTGCTCTATTTGATTGGCCACAAACAGGGATGGCGGCCTACAAGGGTCAGCAGACCACAATGTCAAAAACTGTATTTACATAAAGTATTTTTTACTTTAAAGGAAAGCACTTCTGCAGGCATTTTGCTAGATATTTATATAACACTTGTAGAGGTATAGTGATGTCAGAAAATAATGACCAAATCCATGCAGTCTTCCCATTCCCTTTCCTACTTTCATAACCAGAAACTCTGGTTAGAAAAAGTGCTAAATTCCCAACAGTAACAATGTTGCCACTGGTCATTTTTAGATTTCCCTTGTTGGAGACATTAACAATAAGCATTGGCAAACCCAATAGTTTTTGCCTCTGTGAACTCTTGTTTTTGTCAATGCTTGTTAGATATGTTACACAACAGCGCTAACAGTATGATGCAGTTAACACATAAACATGTTGCACAGGGTGCTAGCTGCTGTACAACATGGTGTAAAATTATTTATTTTTAAAAGCTATGACGCGGGCAGCGTTGATTCCGTCATACTGCTGTTTTTAGAGACTTTAAGACATGCTGCATAGCAGCTAGTACTGCTATGTAACAGACAAAACCAATAGATTTTGCAGAGGCAAAACCTATTGGCTTGCCAACACTTGTTGTTTTTAGCAGTTTTAAGTAGTGCACATTCCATCATGGATTTTGGAGCACGTTACATGAGCACCAGTTACATCACAAAAGGTCACATTCATTTATTATTATAGGCATAACAAGTGCCTTACAAACGTTTAAGGAGCTCTGTTTTAAGGATAATAAATGTGTGGTGAACAAATTGTCAAAAGGAGGTCTGGAGTGTATGAAGGAAGATGTGTCAAGGAGCGACAAAGAGAAACAAGCTGGGTTTGTAAAGCCTGTGCAATAAGATGGCAGGAGGTGCCATTTGTGAAAGTTTTCATTTCCATTGACATGTACACTACTTTGTGGATTCTGTGAGTGATCATGAACACGCTCTGCATATTTAATTCCTTGTTGCTGCTGCTGGTAAAAATGTTGAAAGCTTCAAATGAAGAACTTGCTTAGGGCAGCAGGAGTGCAAGGCACCAGAATACACACGTGTGTACACACCGAAGCACACACGCTCCCACTTGTAGAGTTCATTCCCCCTTTACATGTACAAAATCATCACCCTGTAGGCATCAAAGTTGACGGTACGGCTGATAGAAACTGGTGAGTTGGAGTGAGTTGAGGCTGAGGTAAGGAAAGAGAAGAGAAGGGAGAAGTGGGGAGAAGGGACAGGGAGGAGGATGAGGCAAAGGGAGGAGGATAGTGAGGAAGAGAGGACAGTGAGGTGGAGAGAAGGAGGGTGAGTTGGAAAGCAGGTGAGTGAGGCAGAGAGAGAAGGTTGACCAGAGAGGGGAGGGTGAGGTGAAGGCAGAAGGGGGACTTGGAGAGGGAGTAGTTTGCAGTGAGAGGAAGGTGAGGTGGGAAGAGAGGAGGGTGAATCGCAAAGACAGGAAGGTGAGGTGAGGTAAAATCAAGGGTGAGGCAGCTGATATACTTGTGTCAGTTGTGAGAGAGACATGCAGCAGGTACCTAGAAATGGATGCCTTTGGTGCGGAGGAAGCTGTTGAGGCACTGGCTTCTCTTAACCCTGGCGTTACTCAGTGACTCGTGAATGGACTTGTTTACAGAAAGCGAGAGCCCAGAACTTTAAAAGGAAAAAGTTGACATGTCACACTTGGACCTGCAATCAGTCCTCTTAGTAGAAAACAGACTAAAAAAAGATACAAGCCCTTTGAGGCTGGTTAAGGCTGAAAAGCGTGGCCATTGGGCTGGTCAGAATTGCTAAAAAAAAAGTCCCTCGCAAGTGAGTAGGTAATGGAAGGATACTGGTCTGCAACCAACGTTAGTGACCAGAAGGAGTACTTTGTCCAAGCGCCACCCGATGGCAAAAGCAGAGCTGGAAGAGCAGGTAGTGAATGAAGACGACATGCTGGTCAATAAGAAGCGAGCAAATTTAAGTGACAATGGAGTGAATGAATGATAAGTTCAAGTAAGTAAGGGGCGGGTTCCAAGCCCCTTATACTTTTTTTTAAAATCACAATAGATTTTGCAAGAACAGCACATAAACCTGCACGTGCAGGCAAAACCTAAAAACTACTGGGAGATCTGCTATACCTTTTGGTAATTTCCACAATTATTTTAGCACCAGAGAGTGGAAAAATATTTGTTAGCACTTGCATTCTATCATATTTTAAAGGAAGGCTTATGTTTCTGTATTTACCGTGGCTGTCACCAAATCCTAGTGCCCTATATTAGTCATAATCTTTTTTAATTGTTTGTTGCTCAAATCATAGATTCTTCTAAGAAGAGTTAATTTTGATATCCTTCTGATATGTTTGCAGCATGTACTTTTGCCTCTTTCAAGAAAAATGGCACTTATTTGGAGCAAACTCTAAGAGACCTGTATCAGAAACATTAGTGGATTTTCTGTGTAAACCATGCCAAATTAAATGCTGCCATAAGCACTTTTGAAATCCAAAGATTTAAAAAATATTTTCTCAAAATAAATAATTACCATGAAGTTCAGGAGATGACAGTGTGAACTAAAGATGTGCAATCCAAGAATCCAAGCAAATGAGGAACTAAGGATGTGGCATCTCAGCAACCAGGCAGATGTCCAAAATGGAAGGACAGCAGTAGTCGGCTATTGTAATCCAATTCACTGTTTGGCCAGTGTGGAAGATTTTGTTATATTCATTTTTATATGACACTATCAGCCACTACTCACACTACCTGTATGAGATATAAAGGCATACAGGATTTGTGCCAAAACGGCAAAGGGGATGCACAGACTGGCAAAAGCAGACACATATGGACGATTTTGTTATATTAATTTTTATATGGCACTCTGTCAGCCAGTACTCACGCTACCTTTATAAGGTACAAAGACATCCAGGATTTATACCAAAACGGCAGAAGAGGTGCATACACCGTACAAGCAGACACACTTGGAAGATGTAGTTAGATCTGGTAAGATGGGTGGAGATAGTTTGAAATAAGGGGCATAAGAAGAAAATTTATAGCAAGAAAAATATATTTTAATATGAACGTTAAACCGAAGTAGAAAATGGTACAAAAATGTATTTGCCAATATCTTGAACAATAACACACATGTTGGCCAAAGCATACATCACTTAGGGTAAGCCTAAGCCAAATAATGAGATACCTCACTGTCAGTTGCCTTATTTCAGAAGGGAAATTCCAATAGATTACTCCTTATTTACCCCCAGTGCCAAGCTGTATGCTTAGCAGCGGCCTGAAATCTCTTTCCAATATATCACTCATGGTTGCAACTTGCTGCAGTATAAATCATCAACCTTAATTGCAAATGTGTCTACTGTGATTCTTACCAGCTTCATTCATCATTGGTGTTGAGTGATATAAGTTGTAAAAGAAGGTAATTGCGAGCTCTCCCACTTAGGAAAAGTAAATAGATTACTTTTTTGTTCCACTTTCACACCACAATTCAAATGTTTGCATTATCTAGGCAGGATTGTATGGCACGATAGCTCATCGAGTTAAGCATTCCCCGTTGAGGTCTGTGCATAACCTGTTGATCACAGGTTTACTTATCAGTGTGGCCGTCTCAGCCATTCATTGTTTTGAAGCTAATAAATTAAGAGCTATTAAATTGAAGAACATCTGCTAATTATAGGGCTATGAAACAACAAATGTTTGGTAGCCGTCAGTATATAAAAACAAGTTATCATAAGCAGCCAGTAATTCCATGGAATGCCAATATAGGCCTATGCCAGTCCCAGCAAAAGGTGGCTCCAGATCAATCCAACTCAACCTTCACTCGAAAAGAGGACTTGGGTCAATGCTAACTCCCGGAAGAGTGGTATCGTCACAGTATCCAGTGTAGTCAATCTCCAGTATCCAGTATCCAACATAATTTTCAGCATGAGAGAGATACACAGGATGTTGTTCAAAAATAGTGCAGTTGAAATACCAACCTACAGACACATCAATACCTTAATATTAACTTGAGCAATATCATGTGTCTATCAACAGCAGATACCTTGATGATATTGCAAGAGGTGATATCATGGTCATATTATTATATCTATGGGTTGCTATTTTTGGGTTTTGTATAGTGATATACAAACCTGCATTTGCTTCCCCTTGAAATTGGGAAATCCTAGAAGCATTTTTTAATGAACATCTTATTCCCTTATCTAACAAACTAAAGAGAAGCTATCTAGGGTGCATATGTCACAGCCTACAGAAACGATATCATGATACCGGATAGATCATAAAAAAAGAAAAGAGGCAAGCATTTAAAGGAAATTTTGCAACCTTCATATATTATATCACAGCAGTCTCTGCAGGCTTTAAAAAAAACCTGAATATTTAATAAATTTCTGTTCCACAGTAAGAGCCTCCTAATCATGCATACTCTACCACAGAGGACACCAAACAGGTCTACCCATTTGAATGGTTCCCAAAAAATACCTCTAACGTACAAGACAGGGTGGCAAATAACCTTCTGGAACTTTTATAGCCTTTCTTACTTAATGTTTGAATGCATGCCCTGCAGCAGAAGGGGCAAATTAGTGCAAGATATCATCTGCATGACAAATCTGTCATTTTTTGCACTTTAGAGCCTGTGCCTGTCTGTACACTCTTAGGGTTACAAATTATTTTTATTGTACCCAAGCTCTCAGAGTGGTTTGGTGTCCAATTTAAAGTTGACTTTCATACCCTGTAATGCCCTTCGAAGCCTAGAGCCTAGCTTTGGTTGTATGTAATACATTTGAATGGAAAACCATAAAATGCAAAATATCTAACCAAAAGGTAGAAGTGAAAATGCAGTAGATATCAGGTATGTTTACAGAAAATGCAAAATGTAGTGTTGTAGAACTTTTCCCCTACAATTGAAGACCTACAAATCAACCATTACCATAAGCGATAATTGTTTTGCCTCTGTAACCTATTTTTACTCTAACCATGCGCTCTCTGCGTATCATGCAGGGCAACCCATATCATCTTTTGTGCCAACATTGTACCACACCTTCTTCGTTTACTGTCAAGTACACTCTCCCTTACTTTAACTCTACAACACGCTAAAGCTAAACCCCATTTATGACTCTCACCATAGTGCCATCCCTTACACCACTCTTTACACTTAAATCAATCCCATAAGTAAGACATTCCCTTAACCCACCCCTCAGTTTTACCCCAATTCTAACGACAACTCCTAAGACTACCCTAACCTATGTATATGTCATCACTCGCAGCATACCTCACTCTCACTCTACCTCTTAAACATTAGCTAAACGTAACCCATCCCTAACCTGTGCACCTTTCCACTGTTTTCACGTTTTGAACGCACCTCTTTCTTAGTCTATTTGTCTATCAATGTTCCATAAACTGTAGCTCCTGTCACAGCTTCTAGATACAGCTCACTTATGATTTCTGGTCCTCTAAAGCCGTTGGGATGGTCTTAATGCCTGAAGTGGGTTTATTGTTTAATGCCTGGAAGCTGAACAATTCTAAATGCTGAACCTAGTGCCTGGAAAACTTTCGCACCAGCTGCTCAGGGCTTCTTCTGTCTCCATCAGATTGATGGAGGTTCTGTGAGACAAACGTATTTACTTTGGCTTTTATTTTTATACGCTTGTTATAACCCTTTACACATTAATTTTCCCATGGTTTTATTTAGTGTTACATTAAACTTCTAATCTGGGTCAGTAATTTGTTCACCCTCCCTAAAATAAACTATACATGATAAACGCGTTGCTATGATTTTATGTGGTAGAGATGTATTGGGCTGAGAGGTCTGGGTAATGGGTGAATGACAACCATGATACATTTGGATTTTAGCAAAACCTTTAGCACGAATTCACTTAAATGAGTCACAGGAAGTTTGATTAGGGCTTTTGTGTACCCAAACATACGAATTGAATTTACAACTAGCCAAGTGAACGGAATAAATGAATTGGAGTCATTATGGGTCTTTGTGGAAAAAGGGGTGACCAGTGGACATATGTCCCAGGGCCTATTCTGTCAAACACCTTTATCACAACAGTACAGTACAGTGCGAAAATTGGAAGGGAGTTTTTGACTCCTTTTAAATGCAGCTACATGGATTTAGTCACCTTATCGGCGTGTGAGACATTTCTGACAGGCTCTGTGCCATATCTGCCATTACCTGTTAAAAAAGCTGGCCCGAGTGCGTTTCTTGGTGCCTGAACCATTGCTTCTCCGATTAAGTGGAGTGAAATCTATTAAAGGGCTCACTGCCAGCAGAACAGTAACAGCATAGTCTCCCCACTGCAAGCCACCATAAATCCGAAATGGTAATGAACACCTCTCGGCATCTAGAAAAGGAAAAGGAACCCTTGCAGCAATGAGAAACTCCTCCCATGTTGTTGCAAGTAGCAGGAGATGGCTTGCATATTTTCTGTTTCTACACCTGACTGGGTGGGTGTACTTCCAGTGGTTTGCAGTGGTGTTTCTAGGACTGCAGGTGTCCACAAGTGTGGGTGGTCTTGTCCTGTCCAGGGGACCATAGGGGCTGACGATCTCGTTTGTCACTAATGAGTGCATTCATTGTTTGGACATTGGGGTCTCTGTGGCTCAACAATGGCTGATGTAGCAGCACAGTACTTTTTGCATCTGGATAGAGCGACACCTGAAAAAAAACAACCATGAAGGGAAGTGACCTCACCAGCAAAAAAGACAAAACTTCTGGCACCAAATGAAGACTATTTCCATCGTTATTTCGGCATGATAGAGAGCAGTCACTAGGGATGACATCTCTGATCTTTACAGAGACAAAGAACACAAATGCATCTTTGGAAAACCTTCCCAACAAGGTTGATGAAAATGGCACCTCTTTAATCCTTGATAAAGGTTTGGTGAAGCTTTACCTGTATAATTTTGCCCTGCATTAGATAGCATACCTTGCACAAGGACAAACATTTATTAGATCGGATGTTCTCAAGAAGATGTGCCACAATGAGGAAAGGTCCGCATCAAAAGCCATATGAAGAGAGAAATTAAATGTGTATTGCATGGTAGGCAGAGGGAAGCTATAAAGGAGAAATTTAAATAAATCCTTTTGGTGTGGAACAGCAGATGTGGACTAATCCAGCAGTGCTGCTATTCTAGAACAAGGCATGTGGAAATTAAAGTCCATCAAGATCTCGCACAAGTAATATAAGGAAGGTCTTCACAGAAAGTGTGGTGAATTCAAGGCAGGTGTGGCTAATCAGTTACACAATACACAAATGACAATATAGAAACAGAGGTGTCACGCTTGTGTAAGAAGATGTGACTAGGCAGTCTAAACAGCAAAAAGAAACAGGAAGATTGGCAGACTAGTTGTAATGTGTATAAGTCTGTTTTCACCTAGCATCAAAACTAAGGTTAACATTACGAATTTCAGAGTTTTGTACATGAGTGACATTAAAACACACCCGAATGGAGGGCCCCGTGGAGAGCAGACACAGTCTAGTCTCTCCACTGGAGTCTTCGGAAGGGGAAGTGAGAACAGGAGGCATGGGATTGGTGGGGAGGTCTGTGGGGGATAGATAAAAGGGTGGGTATATATGAGGGGATTAGAGGAGGAAATGGCCTCTTCCGTACCTGCCCGTCGTGCGGTTGGAAGTTTAGCTGGGGTGAGTTAGGCAGGGGAAGGTTTTCAGTTTACGTCAGGCATGGCGTGAGACCCTGACGCAGAGGCTGTGAAGCCCGTGCTTTGCGTACTTGGCAAAGCCGGCCAGGCCGACCTCCCCAGGCCTGGTGTCCTTGACCAGGCCTGGGTCGGAATGGTGCACCCTGAGTGGGCTGTGGCGAGAGGCGTAGTGGTAGCCGTTGCAGCGTGTCGCTCGCCGGGTGTGCTACTAAAAGAAGGTCAAAAGGGGGAGGGGGCACAGCGCATCCACCCCCTTAGTGTCTAATGTAGGGCCCGTTTATGTTATTGTGTAGGGTGGGGGGGCAGGTCCCCGAGGCACGCAACACGCACAGGCCCCTTTGGAGGCCTCTGTTAGCATTGAGGCAGTGGAGAAGGTAAGGCAGGAGCAGACGGGGAGACAGGCACCAGTGTGGCAGTCTATGGGTCTCTGGCCTTTCCAGCCAGGACTCCCTTAGTGTGAAGGTGGTGGGTGGGCAGGACAGAAGAAGGGCAGGCGTGGGGTGGGTGTGTCCACAGGACAGAGGAAGGGCAAGGGTGGGCCCACAGGACAGAGGAAGGGCACGGGTGGGACCAAATAGGGCAGAGGATCTATCCATTTGAGGTCACAGTCTAGGGGCGGCAGGGAGGATGACAAGGTCATGGGTCAGAGACAGGCAGCTGAAGGCAGTGTAGGCCACTTAGGAGGGGACCGCGTGGGCAGTCCACCAGGGCAATGAAGGGGTACAGATTGGTCCACTGTGGACATAGAGGCCAAAATACGTGAGCAAAGACAGGCAGTTGCAGAGATGGAAGAGAGGTGGGCCCGGCTCTGTATAGAGAGGGAGGAGTCCTTGGGCAGAGAGCGTCAAATGAAACGGAAGTAAGGTGAGGAGGGTTTTGGGGGCAATGACGATGCCGAGGTAAGTCAAGGTAGCTGGGTATGTGTTCCCCACAAGGTGAGCGGGAGAAGTCAGGAGGCTGGTGCGGCCGAAGGGTCCGGCTGCATGCAGGGCACACCTGGCGCAGACGGCCAGCTGAGGCGGGGAGAGTCAAACTCAGCGGCGGAGGCTGGCAGAAAGACGGCAGTGCCAACGGGACGCAACACGACTCCGGGATGTTGGACTGAAGTACTAGAGGGGTCTCTGACGGCCTTCTCCACAGTGCAGGAACGCGACAGCTGCACATATGGCACACGCCATGGGGGACTGGCTCCAGAAGAGTGTTGTGCTGTAACGAATGATGGGAGAATGATGATGTCAGGTGTGAGTTGGAAGACGTTGAGGTGGAGCTTGACTATGAGGATGAGTTGGACGAGTCGGAAGATGGGGAGATTCACAATGGCGAGGTGAGAGGGGAGAAGGGGATGGGGAAAAGGCACAAGAGTGGCGCAATCCCCTCTTCGACTTCTGTTTTGCAGGACCGTCAGTCTGGTGTGCGGACCCAGGAGGCAGAGCATAAGGAGGAGCGGGGGCGCACAACAGCGAAAAGCGCAGAGGCTGTGGAACCTTGGTTGAGAGGTAAGGGCGAACAGTGGTCTGTGTGGGGCGCAGCGCCAGCCAAGTTAATGGCTTGCTTGCACAAGTCGGTGGGGGTTGACGATTACTCTATTCACGAGGAGCTTGGAGCAAGTGCGGCACAGGTGGGAGGCTGTGCAAAGGTGAATGACAAGGGGACGCCGACGGCCAGTGAAAGGGGGGAAACTGCCCAAGTAGAGTGGACTGAGGTGCAGTAGGGAGCATAAGAAGTGGATCCCATTTATGGGTTTAGCGAAGCCCTTAGGTTCCCATGTGTCCGACAAGACCAAAGCCAGAATCTGGTGACTTGAATATGTAGATGTTTTCAAGCTCCTGCACAGGAACATGCAGGCAAAAGAGGGATCTAAAGAGGAGGAATGGGAATTGGCACAGAGGCCCAGGGTTCCCATAACCATGGACAACTGGACCTCGGCACTCTTGATATATGCTAGCATTTATTGCAAGATATATCCGAACAGGGCCATAAAGTTGTTTAAGTATATGGATATTATCCACAAGGCCCAAATGCATTTTGGAGGTTTTGCATTGCTCAGTTATGATGAAGAGTTCAGGGCGAGAGTGACCATCAATCCGGATAAGCTTGGGGAGATGTTGATCCCGAACTGTGGATGGCATCCTCACACTCGGCTGTGTCCACACATACTGCTAGCGGTCTGCCTGTGGTGTACAAGCCTTTACAGTCATGTCCCGCTCATGGCAGGGTTGGGTACGATACAGCGACAAAGGTTTCTGCTGCAGACACCCCTGCTGATTCAAACACAAATGCTCGAAATATGGAGGTAGACACCCGGTCATGCAACGCTTTTTGCTGTCTAGCCCGGCAGAGCAGTGAACATCGACCAATGGTAGGGGGACGCCTGGCACCCCGGCACCAAAGTGCTCCAACGCCAATTAAAGTGGAGGGGCTGCTGCATTGGTTGCACATGTACCCGGACGTGGACATTGCGCAGAAACTGCAATGGGGTTTCAAAGAAGGGTTTTGCATAGGTTACTGGTGGCTGAGAGTGAGGAGATGGGT
Source organism: Pleurodeles waltl (assembly GCF_031143425.1). Lineage (NCBI taxonomy): Eukaryota > Metazoa > Chordata > Amphibia > Caudata > Salamandridae > Pleurodeles > Pleurodeles waltl. The sequence continues at coordinate 1,238,341,975 of NC_090447.1, read as the reverse complement.
GGACAATTTGCGGTTCACCAAGGAACTGCCACAAGTGGTGGCTGCAAAATTGTTAAAAGGTGTGTCTGAGGGCAGGATTGCGGGCCCATTTTACGATTGGCCCTTGGAGGATCTGATGATTTTGCCTTTGGGCGTGGTTCCAGAAAAGAGTAAAAGGGAACTTTGCCTCATACACCATTTGTCCTGGACAGAGGGGGCATCACACAGGAGGACACATGGGTGGTATATGCATCAGTGGACTATGCCATTCTCCTCGTTCGTGGATGTGGCAGAGGAGCTGAGTTAGCCAGGTGCGACATCAAAGCGATTTTTCGGCTGTTGCCCATCCATCCTGAGGATTTTTCCTTGTTGGGGACGCAACTGGATGGGGCAATCTATGAGGCTCAAGTGCTACCTATGGGTTGCGCCATCTCATGTGTGGTGTTTAAGGCTTTCAGTACTTTCTTGGAGTGGGTTTTCGTCAAGGTGAGGTGAAATTTTGAGGTGACACATTATTTGGATGACTTCCTGTTCGTAGGATAGTGGGGCTCTGACTCATGTAGGAAAGCATTGGAGGGGTTTCAAAAGCTGGCTCTGGAGGTGAGTGTTCCTTTGGCTCTGGAAGAAATGGAAGGCCCCAGTCGAGTGTTGACATTCCTAGGGATAGAACTGGACACTGAGGCATTGGTGGCTAGATTACCAGCTGGGAAGGTAGAGGAGATCCTGGTCTTCCAGAAAGAAGTCCGGGCCTTGCATAAAATTGAGTTGCGTAAGGCTCAACAGCTCCTGGGTTTGCTTAATTTTGCATGCAGGGTGGTTAGGGGCGAGGGCAGGACTTTTTGCAGGCGTATGGGTCTGGCAATGTCGGGAGCATCTCTCCCACATCACAGGACTTACGTCTCAGTAGGCGTATGGGAGGACATCAGAGTGTAGGAAACATTCCTTACTGATTTCAATGGGGTCTTAATGGCTTTCCGGGAGGAGGACACGATTTGGCAGGTATAGATACTCTCCGTCGCGGGGGGCCTCTGGTTTCGGACTGTTCTGGGATGGTAGGTGGTGTGCAGAGGAGTGGCCAGCACAGTAGTTGGCTCAGGGTAGGAGCATTGCCTTTTTGGAATTTTTCCCGCTGCTGGTGGAATTGACAGTGTGGGGGGGACAAACTGGCCAACAGGACAGTGGTATTTCATGTGGATAACATGACAGTCATGGACCTGGTCAACAGACAGAGGGCAAAAGATCTGAGGGTATCGAGGCTACTGAGGAGTTTTATGCTTCGATGTCTAACTTTCAATATTGTTTTTTCTAAGTGGCACATATTCCAGAGGTGAACAATGCTATTGCAGATTCCCTGTCTTGTTCACAGTGGCAGCGTATTTGCAGTTTGGCGCCAGGAGCAGAGCAGCACAAAACAGCGGTCCAGCAGACATTTGGGAGTGGGGAGCGTGATGATCATTAGGCTGGTGGAGATGTCCTTAGCAGAATCCACTTGGAAGAGTTTTCGTCTTGCATGGTTGGAGTTTCAGAATTTTGAAAGTTTAGAAGGGAATTTTTGGGTACAGAGTAGGGGCACGTTGGAGTGCCGATGTTTACGTTTTGTATTGTTTCTGATACAAAAAGGTTTGTCACCAGTCACCATTGGTGGTAAGTTGGCAGGTATTTCTTTTTATAGCAAGTTGTTTTTTGGCAGTTATCCGGCCAAGGATAATATATTGGGTAGAATGTTGAAGTGTTGGGGTAAGGTCAGACGGGGGACTGGCAAGGCTGTGTGGGAAGCTATTACTTTTGATTTGTTGCTGGAACTGCTGCATGTTTTGCCGGTTTGTTGTGCAGATGCGCATGAGCTTGCATCATTCAGGTTGTGTATAGTGTGGATGTTTTTTGGGGCATTTCGGGTGTTGGAGCTTTTAGGTGTAGGCAAGGCTGTGGGTGTGAGAATGGAGGAGGTGCGCTTGCAAGGGGAGTGCTTAGGCATCTGACTGCGACAGTCAAAGACAGATCAGAAGGGTAGGGGAAATGGGTGTGGTTGTGTAAAGGGGGTGATCCTGCTGCATGCTGGGTTTCGGAATGGGTTGGGTTTCGATCCTGTGGGGCAGCCATTGGGGTTGGAGTATTTAGTCAGGCAGATGGGACAAAGCTCACAGCATTTCAGTTGTTTTCGGTACTGTGGATGGGGATATGGAGGATCGGGAGACATGCGCAGTGCTTTGGTACTCATTCTTTCCGAACAGGTGCGGCAACAGCGGCAGCTCATTTGGGTTTGGATTGGGCGCTGATCAGACGTATTGGAAGGTGGCTAATTGTTGTGAGCAATACGTGCTGCTTTGATTGCGGGACCGGAATCAGTTGTAGGACCTCGAGGGGTGGTTTTGGGAGTGGGGGGTATGGGTTTGGTATGTTTTCATATTAACAATTGTTCCAAAAATGGTCACTTGGTTGGTCGGGCATTCGTTCATACACTGGGTGGCAAAGTATGCAGAGAGGCAGATTTATGGGTGTTCCTTAGGACTGCCGTGGGGGAAGAGCGGAATGAGGTGGGGTGTCTTACTTCCTTTCCTAACATCTATGATGCCGAACTGGGGATGGCCGGATCTTTTATTGCTGCACCTGGGGGAGAATGATCTGGTGTGGCTCTCTGGGCTCACCCTACTGCATCATATGCAACGTGATTTGGAGTTGCTCCAGCAAAAGATGCATGATACATGCATAGTCTGGACTGAGTTTGCGCCCAGGAGGAAATGGAGAGGGGCAATGTAACACAGGGCTATGGAAAGGGCTCGAAGGAAGCTCAATTGGGCAATGAGGGTTTTCTGTTAGGCACATGACATTAAAGTACTGAAGCATGAAGGGATTGTAGAGGAAGAACCAGGGCTTTTCAGGGATGATGGTGTGCACCTGTCTGAGTTGGGTAATGCATATTATCTTACGGAGGTTTGCTTGATTGTGGGGGACTTGTGGGGTGAGAAGATGTGGCTCCGGATGTCCGTGTAAGGACGCGCAATGTTGCCGTGGGTTCGCTTGTGGGGCAGCAAAATGCCTAAAGGGTTTGTGCTGGGTGGCAATAGATGGGGGAGGGTGGAAAGTCAGATGCGGGCCTGGCCACCCTTCCAGAGGGGAAAAGAAGTAGGTCAAGGATGGCAGCATGGGGGATGCCTGAAGAAGGCTGGGGATGAAAGGAAAAGGGGGATGTGTGGGTGTGTGGAAGTGGAAGATGGGTGTAGGAAAAGTGAGGGGAATGAGTGAAAAGGAAGATTGGGGAAAGCTTCAATGGGTGGGGTTTTAAAGTTGGAGTTGATTTGATCATGTTAAAAATGTTATGTTGCTAAATGCAATCCTGTCCTAAATAACTGGCCTTTTACACTACAATAAACCTGTGTCACTGCCTGTGGCCCCAAAGAAACAGAGATTGGGTCCCAGATCAATGACTTTGTTTTTCCATTTTGATAGTGCCAAGGCCGTATCATGGTGCAGTTTTCTGGGCTCGGCTAGTGCTGGATGGATCTGTGCTCTTCTTTTGGAGATCTTGAGGGCACACAGTAACTCAAAATATCACCCAGGTAATGCAGTTTTTTCTCACAGTCGAGCTCGGGAACACAAAGGGGCTGTTACTGCCCTGTGTTTCTGAGCTCTGCTGTCAATCGGGGATATTTTGCGTTATTACATGCACTTAAGATACCAAAAAAAAACTCACCCCTTCTGTGCTAAAAACAACATCATGACGAGGCGCCAGAACTACAAAAGGCAGGCTTTCTTCTACCTGAACATTCAGTTTCCTCAGTGTAAAACATTGACACACTGAAGGATAAATTATGAAAATGTTGATGCAACCTGTGCTGGTTCTTCTTTTTCTGCTAATCCTCCTTTGTTTACCTAATTTCTCTCTCTGCCCAAAAGCTTACATGATTCTCTCCACCTCTTCCTCTTTCCCCTGCATTTCCTTCTTTGATATGCTTTCCTTCAGTTCTGTTTCCATTTAATGTGGAGAACTACTTTCCTCAGCTTTCAGCTCCTCATTTCTGCTGTTGACTTTGGAGGAGATAGAAATAGGACAGCTTGTGCCTGCAGCTTCCTGTCCTTCACTTGAATGTCTTTCTAACATTTCCTAGATATTAAGAGTGAATAGGAGATGGGGAAGATAAAGCTGTTATGTTAAACAAGTGCATTTATGTCCCTTTATGTTCTCGATTTTATGTTGTATTTTATTGTTATTTAATTTTGTAGGTCTGGGTTCGACAACGCAGATGCCACCAAACTCTACTGCTTACTGTATTTATAGAGTGCAATTCTAGTCACACACAATGAACTTTTTGCTTATTTGGATTGGCCTCTTCCATCTTAGCTCTGCCCAGATGAGAATTCATCTCAACTCATGCTATTAGTTGTTTTGTGTATCCTTCCACCGCCTATGGAGTGATTATACTGCACTGCATCAGGGTCTACCACACATTTACAAAGCACACTCAATCCTCACCCTGTTTTGTCACATTTTAATTCTTTTTTGCATATATGTATTGAGAAAGCAGATTTTCGGTACTGCCTCACCACCAATATCGCTTACACCAGTGGCACCAATACTATCACTAGAAGTACCACTACTACCACAAGCAATGTCACAGCGAATATGACCACCAATACAGCTACTAATACCACTGATAAATCACCATCGTACCACTATAACCCCACAATACCACCAGTACCACCTACACCACCAGTACCACATCAATGCCAACAATATTAAACACAATGCACCACCAATACTGCTAAAGGTACCACCAACAGCACTAATGCAACATCCAGTACCACAAATATTGCCACCACTGTATCACTAAAATTAGCACCTGATCCAATGACAACTAATGCCACTGTCACCAATACCACAATCAATACCAACAACACTAATACACCATCAGTACTACCAATACTGTCACTATATCAATACCACCACCACCAATACTACCACTACCACCAATAACAGACCACCACAATTAATAACACACCATCACCATCAATAAGGCATCATCACCAATCCACCGAAAAGGCCAGCAACACCATTACCACCATTGTCACCACCATCTATACCCCCGACAATAAAAACCCATATCACCACCACTACCTACAACTCCAATACCACACCACAAAATCAATATGCCACTATTACCACTGCCCCAATCCCACCACCAGTAACACCACCAGTAACACCACCACTGATTCCTCCCCCTCCACCAATAGCACAACACCACTACCAATATCACCAACAACAGTAATAGGAATACAACCACAACCAATACTACCACAAAACACCACCACTATCATTAACAACCCCACCAATACCACACCACCACTCCCATTATCAAATATTACCAATGTTATGCAAGTATCACTGACACACTCAATAACACACTACCACAATCTGTAACACTACCACAACCAATTTCACACCACCACCCATAACACAGGCCACCAATAAGGACAACAGTACCAACAATAAGGACGCTACCAGCAATACCACCATCAATACCACCAACAATAACATCAGTATCACCACCACAGACAGAAGCTGCGGCTATGAACCCTGAAATAATTCAAAGATAAAAGCAATTGTGTCCCCGAACCACACACTCTAGGTCATGCATCCGTGTCTACAAGTGTGACTATTCTTTTAACTTTTTTCAATGGAAACAACACCACTAAAATATAGATATCATCACCAATAATATCACCCACCTGTAACACACAACCATCACTATTAGTACCACTACAGTTACTGCCAACAATAACACCAATACCACCACCACACATACCAAAGTCACCTCCAATACCAACCACCACTGCACCACCACTAATTGCATAACAACCAATACCACTACCAGATAAACTCCACACCACCATTATATTTATCTTCAATAGCAACACCATAATACAAGTTCCAGCACAATACAACACTATCTCCCATACCACCACTATTACCAATACCAATATCACCACTATCTGACCCTTCTCTACAAAGCACTGGCAACACCAGGATTTTTGCATTTAATATGCTTTCTATATGGCTGCGTGTGAATGAAATATGAATGAATGAATGAATGATAGAGATTTATGTGAGCACACAATCAGCCCAAGGCGTCAAGGTGCTGAGAGCTAGTCCTGAGGCACAACTCAAACACTCAACAGTCTCTCAAACTACTGCTAGTTTCATTACAAGGTCAAAATTCTGGTTTTTAAAACATTTTTGAAGAGCGTATGCATCTTCTGGCATGAAAGATGGTGCAGAAGAGAATTCCAGAGCCTTGCTGCTGCCACAGAGAAGGCTCTGCCTCTCCATCTTTTTTTTAAAAATCTGGGGGCAACAACCAGGTTGTGGTCTACCGGGTTTAAGATTTCTGCTAAGAAAATACCATTAAAATATGTTTTTGATTCGTACAGGACTAGCATTATACAGGGCCTTATGGGCAATGCACAATGCCATAAACATGATGTGCTTCTTTACTAGTAACCAGTGAAGAGCAGCTAAACTTTTTCTGACCGACTGATGTTTTGGGATTTCTAACGTCAGTCTTGCAGCTGCATTTTGCACAATTTGCAATTTTATTTGTGCCTCCTTCTTAATATCCAGGCAGAGTATATTGCATTAATCCAGCCTTGAGAAAATTAGTGCTAAAGTTATCTGCCTGCGCGCGGGCCGAGGAAGGAATAGAAAAACTTTCTGTGGGGTTCTAATGTTCCAAATACAGGTTGCGACCATGTGGTTGACATGCAAATTCATAGATAACTCACTGTCCAGGATTACTCCTAGATTTTTTGCTGATTCCGTCAGAGTAGGTACTGTAACCAATAAATCTGACCACCAATTCAAATTCCATGTAGTTTGTTAGCACCCAGAGAACAAAGCCTCCGTCTTATCACTGTTGAGCTTCAAACAGTTCCTGCCCATCCCAGTAGCCACTGTCTTCATACTGTTGTTAAAATGAGCCACAATGGCATCTGTGTTTTCTGTGATGGCCACAATAATTTGGGTGTTGTCAGCGTATGACACAGCCTCTAACCCAAACAAGAGTATCAGCTTTGTCAATGGGGAGGCATAAAGATTTAACAGTGTAGGGCTCAGGGACGTGACCTGAGGAACCACACACGGTAAAGAGAAGGGATCAGATATCAATTGGTTCACAGTACCCGTCTGGAATCAGTCCTTGAGGAAAGAGGTGGGCAGATTGAGTGCAGAATCCTTTAATCCCAATTCCTGTAATTGCTCAGTAAGCGGAGTTGGCGAGATGGTGTTGAAGGCAGCAGATGGATCCAAAGGGATCAAAGCCGCTGCCTGCCCTGCATCAACTAAGTGTGTGATGGTATCCGTTGCAGACACCAGGGTGGTTTATGTTCCATGGTTCCTTCTGAAACCAAATTGAGACACATCCAATAATTCTTGTTCCTCCACATAACCCATAGGATGCTGGTTTAAATGTTTCTCCAGGGTCTTGGCTGGTGTGGGAAGAAAGGAGATAGGGCGATAGTTCTTGAGATCATTGGTTCTAGATTGGGCTTTTTGAGTAGTGGCCTGACAGCTGACTCTTTCCACAGATGTAGATAGCAACCTGAGCTAATCACTTAATTCATGGTATCTGTTAATGGTTGAGCTATTTTGGTGACTGCCGGTTGTGGAATTTTTGGGGAGCAGAGTTCAAAAGGCGAACCAGATTTTATGTTTAGAAGCTATGACTCCTTTTGTTCTAATGAGGGGTAAGGAAAGTAAGAGAACACTGCTTTCTCCTTCACCTCAAACGTTTCTGGAGGGCTCATCTGCCCTGCGGGCTTATCCATTCTGAAGTCTGGGCTTCCGAGTTTGAAGACTCAAACTCTTTATAGATGTGTGTGCATGCCTTGTCTCATTAAACGGCGACCTATTTGCTTTGCCAGTTCCTACTTCTATTACAATATGTTGCTTAAATGAATTAGCATGTGATAATTAGCAATATCACATCATAGTATACCGATATACCCTAAACAAACAATTCATATGAATATCAATCATACCTAAAAAATGTATTGCACATAGATGTTTATTTCTTCATTTAAACTGGACAGCCCAGGAAAATGATGCAACTGGTTAAGAAAGATAGAACATTTGATATGCTATTACGTGAAACATTTTCAGAAACGTCAAAGAATGTGAGATACTGAAATATTTACTAGCACTATCTATCTGTGTGTTTATTGGTGCCATTTTCATGAATGTTGGGCTAAAAGATGACTTGCCTGCAACTAAATGAACACCTGGGCATCTCTCGTTCAAAGGTGATCTAAAAAATAATGTGGACGATTTTTCTTTCTTATTGTCTTACTCTAGAGCCGCTGGTCTGCAATACTTGTTTTTTAACCCATGCACTTAACAAATGCGAGACTGGAGCGATGTAAAATCTGACATAGAAAATCATGCAACCTGACTAAGCTCTGCTCCAAAGGGACCACACTGGGAGAGCCAGGACGTTGCTTACTGTCTTCTGGAAAAAAATGGACGTTGCACGCAATTCCCAGGAGAGCTAAACCTGCAGGCAGCTCTCTGGCTCGATCTGCAGATAACAGACAACCTGTCAACGGTGTTTCGTGAAAAGGCAAATCTAGGGAAATGGGACCGAAACAGCGAGCACAACTGTATCCAGTAATGTTGCTGTGACATTTCCAGGCAGAAGTGGGCTGTGGACCCTGAAATGAATCGTTGATGAAATCGTTCGGCTTCTGTTGTGTTATGCTTAGCGTGTCTGTGCCTAGCTCTCACCTGGTGCATCGGAACATTCTGATGTACGTCGCCATTGCTGTATACAGTACAGCTCACCGGCAGATGTTCCTCCATGTGTACAAGTGTGTTGGCTGTTTCCCCTTTTTTTCACTGGAAACACATGTCACATGCTGTGGGCTCAGCTGACACATAGCATTATGCTTCTGCACCTTTTCCTGGCCCATCAACAAGGACTATTTTTTAGCTGCTTTGGGCATTAGAATTTGATCACTATTATATATGGAATGGGCTACCGGATGAATGTGAGGGATCAACTGGAAATCAAGATTCATCAATTACACAAGCCGTTTATTTATCTCTCTGCAGTGGAAATATTAAGATCAGTGTTCAATATACTCTGCCTGCTATGGACGATCATCCATGGTCAGTGTCTTGAATACCTGCTATTTATTCATAATGCTAATTTTCCATTTGGTTCTTAAGAAAATTGGATTTCACGAAACATTGTTAAAAGCAAAACACAGAAACATCTTCTCATGAAATTGGTGAAACATTGAAGACCTGATAAGATTGACTAGTGTCCTTATATTCCTCGTATGAAAGCGTTCATCAGATGTATTAGAACATTGGAATGTTGGGAGCTCCATAGAAAACAATGGAGTGCTCTGGGCTTCTGATGGCTGGTAGAAGCCTGGAGTGCCAACATTCCAATGTTGACCACAGCTGTTGCTGTGACCAAAGGCCTCACGGAGCACGAGGGGATTTTAATACACTTGGGCTTGTGAGGCACTTGTTTTATTTATTAGAACATTCTGTCCTCTAGTGGCAGAATGTTCTAATAGCGTTATAGCTCACCTCTAGCTGGGCTATACAGGCATTAAAGTCCTGCTCCCTCGTTGAGGGCCCTTGCCTTTGGCTCAGGCCTTTAACGCTGGAGCAGGCCTTTAATGACCAGTATTGCCTACTAGATAGGGCTATAAGGCTATATTAGTGCACCCATGAGTCAAAGTATTTAAGCTGAGGTTAGGGAGATCAGTGCTTTAACAATGCAATAGAAGGTATGATAGCTGCTCACCATCTTCAAGGAAATTGATTGTGTTATAATCCAACAGAGAGTTGCTTTTGTAAGATGAAACTGTAATTGGATTCAGAAATATGTGGTTATGTTGCTATTAGTGAGTTTTCAGTTCTGTATGTTATGAAGCATTGTGTTTCTACACAGTCGACATAAAGGTTAGACAGAGAAGGACTATCCATCCTTTCAGTTACCCTTTACGCTCTAGCCCTAAATGGCCGCTAGCTTTATCGTGCATAGTCAGAATAGATGTTGTCATGTATACACAAATGAGTTAAGTCTATCACAATTTTGTTTGTCCAACTTGTTGCTGTGCATGCATCCACTAGCCTTTCTAAGGACGAACTGTGTAATCCTTCTTTGAGTCTAAGGTTTGAGCTCTAGTTCTTCCATTGAAAATGATTGCCCTTATACTCTTAATTGCTTTTAGGCGTTTGGATGTCTCCATCATGTCCCACAGCCCTCAAATTCATCAAGTATGTACACTATTTAATTCATGAAGGTTCCCGATAGGCACTGCGGTTTAAGACATGAGCCATTTATTTAGTTCATTACTGAGCTATTGCCAGTAGTTCTTCTCTTTTTAACTTAAATTTTCCACCTTTTTGAAAACAGAAAACGGACTAGCAGCAAACAGTATAATGTTCCACAAATGAGAAGCTGATAAGCATGCAATATTCTGCACTGGTGTTTTCATGAACATCAACATCAACAATGAAAGCCGTACAGTGATCAGAGTCAGAAAGATTGCATCAAAATAGAAACAGAAAAAAAGAAACCAACATATTATTTCAGCCTGACAAAGTCTTTGGCTGCATGTGGCTGGAGGACCTGTGGATAGAACCTATGTGGTCTTGAGAGACAGCAATCAATTGTAACTGTTATCCTAATAAAGTTGTCATTCCTACATCATTGTAGATTTCTTTTCCAAAAGAATAGAAATGATACTTGTAATTTTGGGAGCATGGTCTTTCCTGTATATATACGCACAATGTAACTTCTTAGCAGCAGGTACCAAGACAGGCCCTCTCCAGCCTCCCCCAATGTGACAAATCTGGGGAATGGTCTCGAATTGGAACTACTTATCTCAATAAATGACTGCTCTAATACAGAGTCAAATATTCACTGTTTGCAATAGTTTCTGTAGTATTCAAAAACATCACAGTTACCAAAGCAGAGATCACGATACTCGAAAACAAAATGCATGCAAAACAGCTACGTATGATGACACAAAGGGGTTTCTTTAAATAAAAAGACAGTATATAAAACAGAGAAATGGAGACGGGGAGATCACACAAACTTACCAAAGTGATTCTCGCATACAATGCATTCTAATGTTTCATTGCACCACAAGGAGTAACGTGCCCCTCCACATCAATGCATTGTTCAGCCTAAAGTAAGGATTGTGTAGGCGTGGCTGTAAAATGACAGTATACAGCCCTGCAGAGAAGATGCAGTGCCAGGGCGCTACATGGATCAAACTGTAGCCCGCACATCAATGGGGAAAGGCCAACTGCATGGACATATATACTGTCCTTTTAACTGCAGGGAGAACTGATACTGCGCATGGGCGATGGAGAGAAGCGGGCAAATTTGGTGTGGATAATGGCTGAAGAGAGTAAATGAGCGGGTGTGGTATCCCCATCACGGTTAGAATGGAACTGATAAAGCAGCGTATGGACTGGAGAACAAATCAAAAGCATGTTTATCCACCGAGGGGACTGGGGAATGAAGACTGCCAGCACGTTGCCATGGAAACACTGACAGTGGGCACTGCACCATCTCATACCTTATCCAATACATTGCTGGTTGCTGGTAGTAGTCCAAAGACCCTGATCGCTTGATGGTAAACCCGTGGTCCAGCTGAGCAGAGAGAAATGGGGGAACTCAGTGGATCGGCATTGCGCTTTAGAATCAAGACTCCATTTCATGAGCTCACTCCTGGCATTTTCACAAGCTACTCACAACTTGCATCCTAATACTGTACATTCAAAATTACACACAATAAAAGGAAAACGCCTCCTGTGTTGACATATGTGACTTTTAAGCTGTGTGATATGTCAGGATCTATGACTGAAAAAGAAAGAGTTGGGCAAGCACTGATTGTAACTGAGTGCTGTGCCACAACTTTCATTAGTGCGATGCTGAGAGAGAGAGAGAGAGGTGCAGCTGTGCGCAGTGAAATTTGCTGTTTATTATCTTTTTTTTCAGTGTGGGAAGAAGCTATGACTAATGACAGGTGAAGCAACAAGTGACCCTTGATGTGTTTTTTTCTGATTTTTTTTCCTTATATACTAAGATCAGGATGAATGTGGGCTAAGTTGGTGCAGTGAGGTAAAATGAAACCGAAGAGGCCTCGTGAGAATTAGCAGGGTTGTCCCGCTGTTCAAAGTCACTGAAACATGCAATCTGCCAGGGAGTAAGCTGTGTCATTCTCATGCTCATTTTGCTGAAGTGTGGCAATAAGACTGGACTTTACACCTGCGTGCTAGCTGTAATACACGCGTTTGTTCATTTAATAAATAGCATATTACTCTCTGCAGATCTACAGCTACCGTTTTGTCTTTTAGTAGTTATAAGCAAAGGTGTGTAACCATAACTCTAGCACAGTGAATTAAATCTGTGCAGTGAATAACAAGTCCTTGTGAATATGATCCCTGCCCAAGTCGTTTTCTGCTGTAAAGTGACTCTAGGAAGTAATCTGTGACCCTCAAAGTAGTATTTTCTGAAATCAGTTATGCTCTACTGTGGTTATAACATACGATTTGGCCTTAGCACTGTAGTAATGCATGTGACAGTCTGTTTTTATTAGTGTACTTGTTCCAATTAACTTATTAAATCACATTTCTCTTTTAAGAAACTTTCTGACTAACTTATAAATATGGAGCTTGTGACAGCAGCTGTCTGATAAGGATACACTTACATGCTGGCGGGTTTTTGGAACTAGTGAGCGTGTTTTGGTCTAAAATGTAATTTCTACAAAGCAAAATGTTTTTTAGAATGAATGCACCTTTGGGCATCGATATCTGTGAATTAATATTTGTCACAAGCACTTTATGGTGAGGTATTAAGACTTAGAATAGGTAGTACGGGGTGCAGTACCAGTTAGGACACTCATGTACTAGGAAGGCTGTTGTGAACTAAAATCTGAAGTGCTGCATCTATCTCTCTATCTATCTATCTATCTATCTATCTATCTATCTATCTATCTATCTATCTATCTATATATATATATACGTATATATATATATATATATATATATATGACTTCAGAACAAATACTGTTGCCCTTTGGTTGCTCTTACGGCTTGTTTACTTACCGGTTAATTATCCAAATGAAAATATTACATAGACATACTGACTTCAAGGACAAGTGTACAAGTTTCATAGCACTTCTTAGCATGGTCAACATTCCTCGCTTAAACCCGATAGCCATTCTCCCTTCAATAAACCACAGCTTATATATAGCTACTTGAAGCAGTCTTGATTTCGAACAAGCTTTCACCCATTACTCTATTGATAGACTCTAACAGTAGCACACCCTTGTAAATTAGGTGCTAACAGCCACGATGTACAGTACACGTAAGGCCAAATTTACTAATTGTTCATTCATCATGCTGCGCTGAGAGGAAGGGATAGAGCAGGACAGAGACATACCTACAAAGATATAGCGCCGCGACTTTCATCACCTGGGCTGGTGCTCTTTCTTGCAGCCTAGCCCCGCGCACAAGCCTTTCCACACACTGAAAAGGTAGGTGCACAATGTCGCAACAAAACTGGAGGGGGGGTCCCTGCACAGAACATGGAGAGGGCCCCCCCTCCGGACTCACTCAGGCCAGGTGCTGTACTGAGGGGGCCACCTGGAGCTTAGGGGCCCCCTCGCACCACAAGGGCTGCAGGGTCCTTTGTTACACCCCTGTATGTGCACGAGATGAGCATAGGGTTTGTACAAAATAATACCCTCAGACATAGCTTAAAATGTGTCCTAGTTTGAGTACTGTACAGTTAAAGTTAGAAAACGTTGGAGAAGAGAAAACTTTTCTGTAACTTTGTGCATGCCTCAAAGAGATGTTAATGTTTGGTGCAAAGCCCTGTTTAAAAATTATATTTGACAAGATTTGGCATCAAACACCATGGGTGGTTGTGTGGGAACACCCATGTGCAACACATGGGATACCCCCTCGATGCAAAGTATAACTTTAGAGCTACTTTCTAGCACAAAACAAGTTTTGCCCTGGAAACAAAATTCCACATCAAAACATTGTTCCAGTGTGTGTCACTTTTGGAGACCTTGCATGGCACAAAGTGTTCATAAATGTGTACTCTAATTTCAGGAATGTTCCTCTTGTGGACATCGAAGGGCTGAAGAATAAAAACATCTAAGGAAAAAGCTACACTAGTGATTCACGTTTAGCCTGATCAGTTTTAATAAAAAGGATTTACAGGAAAATAAGATACACATCCAAAAAAGGATAATAAAACTTGTGGCAACTGAAACATTGTTTTAGCACGTGACAAAGCATTAGTAGAGTGGCGTAGTACTGAAAAGGGATAGTTGATTCTCCCACATCCTTTTCATTCAAGTATGAGCAATACCTTAGCATTTGCTAGATACCACTTCTCTCCTTTCATCAGATCTTCTCATGTTCATACAAGACACAATAGGCAGGATTGACAGGTGTTTTGTCCCAATCTCAACTAGTGTAGGCAATGAAAAATAGGTATTTTATGGATCAGCTACTTCTCAACATTGTATCAACACACACCATTTGCAGCACCTTTTATCTAGGTAATGGCTGTCACAAGGGAAAGTGGAAGGAACAGACAATCCCTTTGCCCACAACGCTGGCCTGTAGCCCACCTCCTACTGCAATACTTAAGTGGCAGAATACATAATTACATTCCATCCCTCAGCTAGAGTGGACATGCAAATCTAAGCATGGACATGTACAGAGATTTTAAGAGCCACACCTGCCATTGCTACTTTAATGCATGATTGTAAGTGCTGTTTCCATGAGTAGCATTATCAGTTCCACGTCATCATGCCATGTGGCAAATGGGAGACAATGTATAACAAGCAGGGCAGTGGGTGCTTATCTGCTGCTTCGATACTTAAGGGAGAGCGGGACTGAGTGCAGGAAATTAGGAGGATCCAGTCAAATCCCAGATCTGCTGCTTTGAAACTCAAGGAGGGCTAGACACATTGCAGGAAATTAGGAAGATGAGGGGATCCAGTAAGATCCTAGGTCTGGCAGTCATTTTTTAGTTCGATCCGGACTGTCCCCAGTGTTATATGCTGAATTTGTCCTGGGGTGTGTCTTTGGGTCACATATGGCAATGTCAGCAGGTTGTCTACTTTCTGTTTCGCTCAGCAAGTGAGGGGACTTTTCTGTTTTCACTTTCATGATTTGGAAGGCATGGGAGCTATGGTTTGGAAGTAGGGTTTTGACCATGTTCTACAGCGATATTTAAGAGATATGCATGCACTGTGAGACCGTCAGATGTATCTGTCTGAATGAGTAATTACACTAATAACGATTTGGATAGCACTCATTTTTTATTTCATTTTTTTTTAGTGCTATCCCAATGTGACGTGTTGGAGTATTTTCCATCACACATGCATTGTGCATAGACAATAAATCATACAAGTTTGTAAATCAATGTACGGGAAATGCTACGTAGGACAGTAAAAGGAGTCATGTATCGTCCATAGTGGAAGGCATTATATGTTAGGAATGCATGTTCTTGAGAAACAGTAAGTTGCGATTTAAATTGTAACTCAGTGGTTGAAGTTGTCTGTACTAATAAGACTTTATTACTACCCAAAAGTGCCCTTGTTAGCAATAATGAAAGATTGATTAAAAACCTACAAGGTTCTAAACCCATGCCTTGATGCTGGTTCATAGTTCAATCTGCTATAGTACAAGGATTCAAAAATCATAAACATAAAGTAGGAAATGGATCTTATGTGACAAGAGCTGTAACCCACAGAGCTAGCTACATTAAATGCAATTATGTGATCGGCCTGTTACACAGAGTACTTGTCAGCAGGCAAGCTAACTCTCTGTGCTACTTGGAGACAAAACTGTGAACAGAGAAAACTCAGATCTTTCCAGCAAGTGAATTAACCAGTGGAGTCAACTTATTTTTATTACCCTTCCGTAAAAACTGCTGGACACACAAAGATCTCTGCAGCACAGTGCTTCATTTGTGGTTGTTCATTCCGGTGTGGAGCACCAGCACTTGTTTTTCAGGGCCCGCGCTTATTTTTCTGCCTCAAACATTTACTGGAGCAAAAGACACATATGGGAAAGACGGAGGAAGAGAAAAACAAAAACGCGTCACAATGGAAGAAAGCAGAAAGCTGCAAGAGTGAGCTGAAGGAGCAGGGAGTGGCTGTAAATGGAGTGAAGAGACCCGAGATGGATCCAGGATTACACTGCCTTGGTATTTGGTTGTCGATCATTTAATTGCAGCAGCCACGTTTTTAAGAGGAGGGCTTTGGGCAACGGCACGTTTTTATGTACAAATTAAGCACTGCTGCAGCAGGTGCTTTAACCCCTTAAGATAATTTAAAATGCTGCCTCTTTGTCACCAATTAACCCAGAGTAAGTTTATAGTCACAATTATCAATGCTTCCATTTTAATTGCGGAAGGGTTTTTTTTTAACAAAGAAATGTATGAATTGACTGTCAAATTCTGCTTTTCATGACTCCGCCACTCGCGGCTCCATCCCTTTCCCGCAGCCACATATCGAACTCGAATTTTCCTGGATTCATCGTTTCCCATTTCCAGTAGCGGCTAGACGGCAACGTGAGCGCTTCACCTGTGCTCGGTGCGCCCCCGCCCAATGGCCTCAGGCCCTGTTTCTGAAACGGGTCCTGCGGTCTGTTAGGTACGAAACCACATTGTGAGAGGTTGTAGATTTTACACTTTTTGTATTCATGCTGCAAAAGGTCCATGCATTCTTTCGTGCCGGGGGGTGGGAGGGGGTGTAATTGAAATGGTGGGTGCTAAGTTCTACGTCAAGTCTCAGCAACCCAAATGTCTTTGAATAACAGTTTGGGCTCTCCTGGTTCCTCCGTCTTTTATTTGTTCTCAAGCGACCCGCGGCTTTGGTATGATGGGCTCGTTCATAACGGTTTTCGAACAATGAAAGCGGCCTCCCTCCCTTCAAGCAGTATCCCTGTCAAAACAAGGCTATATGTTTTTTAACCGGGGAAAAATAAGTTCAGCGTTTTTCGCAGTTTTTGCAGAGATTTCTGACTATGCTGGTTCATTGCTGCCATCTAGTGTAAAAGGAGCGAACTGCATGCAGAAGAGAAACTACCTGTTTTTTCATTCAACCAATCACACTGCTGTTAGTCTGGTAACCTTTCCAAGTGTTCCCAAGGAGATTACGTTTCAGAAATACAGTGACACGTTGGCTTTCACAAAGACATGGACGCCCACATCAATTCAGTTTTCACACTTTCCTACGTAACCATATAGCACAAACTCTAAACATCTTAGCTTTAACATTGCCCATTTAATTCTCTTAATTCCTCCTGTTTATTCCAAATCTTTGTAAATAAATTCACCTATTTTGGTTGCGCTATTTTAGCCGCACACTCCCCCTTCAGTAGGAATAAATTGTAATGTTGTTACTACATAGACCCTCTCAACCCCTATGCATCACTCTCCCACATCCCTTCGTTACGCCATATTCACTAACGTTCTGACTTGTATGGTAGAAAATATTTTTTACGTATATACCTCCTCTAATGAATACTTTTTTTGTCTTGTAGATCGAAATTTGAAGACGTTTGCAACAGACTCGCACCCCTGCGCTCGTTCATTCTGCGCAAGTTTAGCTCCTTAAATCGCCCTTCATATCCCTTGGGAGTTAAGAAATGCGCCGTGTTTCTAGTCAGTCACAGGCCTGCGGTGGCGCAGGTTTGAACCCTCACCATATTCATGAAGGGTGACTTCACTCCACTTTGCGACAAAGTTTTAAACTCCATCTACCACATATAAACGATGCTTTGCACCTTCCAGAGATATTGTTTACTTATACGTTTTTACAGAACTTGTACAAAAGTGCACCGAATTGTACTGAGTTGAAATTACATTTATATACAGCATTTACTACCCACGACGAGGCGTTGGATTGGGCATAAAGACATGCAGCTGATGTTGAATAACCTGTGTGTGTGGGGAGGCGGGACGGGGGCGGAGTTTGTGGGGGTGGTGTCCTCCGCCGTTCGTGGGTGATCATTTGAAGGACCCCCTGAGGTAATAGACTCGATACAAGAGCTGTTGGTAAGTTACGAATTGTTGGACTGCTCCCTGCACCGTGGGATAGTCCTTGGTATAAACTGCCCTAAGCGTCGTTCAGAGCTTTAAACCGACGAACAATTATTTCCAGAAGGAGCAATACGTTATTATTTGAAATTCTGCAGCAAAAACGATTCAATTTTTTTGAAGTTTCGAGGGTGTTTGTGTTCCCTGAAACGAAGGCGCAACCAGGCACGTCTCTCCGGCCACGCAGGCCTTCCATATTCTGTTCTAGTCCAGTGAACAATACTCTGCAACGTTCTCTCTGTATAATGAATGCAATCCGAGTTTTCTTTACTTAAGAACTGTTTGGAGTACACATGGAACGAATGGAACATTTTTCCGTTTCGCTCTTCACCACGGAGGCTGTTTCTGATTGGAAGGGATTAGCAGGCCGACAGAAGTGGGCCCTCGCTGATTGGGGTTGAGCGGCTCCTTGGCAGGCGCTCTGCTTACAGGGATGCCATGTGCTGACCACAGCTTGGTTCACTGCCCTGCCCTGGCCAGGCCTAAGACCTCACATAACCTTCACGTCAAACATGACGTTCTATTAGTCTTCACTGTCGGTTTAGAGTGCGTTTATCAGCGTTGCTGTACAGTACGCTTTTACGAGAGGCCGCGTATAAATGTTTTGATTTACCATCTATATGATAGAGCATTTAGCCATTTTGCGGATATCAGTATTATTTAAAACCCCGAGAAGTAAATCAGAGGGATGGGATAAAATAGCTGCATTACAATTTGGGGAGAGTGTGTGAAGTTGCAAAGTTGTTCCTTGAGAACATACCTTAATCTTTCTAAAATATGACCATTCTCCGATTCCAGGGAAAAACTCTGTGGGGTCTAAAATGGACGGAATGTGGGAATCTCAGGAAACTATGGGTAGATCAGTAGATAAAGTCTATGAAAAACATCGCCCATCTAATTGTTCTTTGTAGGCCCCTAATTTCAACAGAAAATAACACAGTGTCCCAGGCGCGAGGAATTGAAAAACTCACACAAAGACACATGCATGCCATGAAGCAGTGTCTATCCTCTGCCAAGAGGACCAGAGATTTACTCTTTTTTAATGAAGCTACATTTTTTCATCTGGAGGAAGGTTTTAGTCTGCCCCCAACGATCCCCCCACAACCCTCCCCCATTTAAGTCGTGCAACGAAGAAGGTTCCTAGAAATAATAAAGCTTCCACGGTGTCCTTATCTACGCCGAAAGGTTTTACAAGTATTTAGGAGCGGGTGGAATATATTTTATTTTATATGGCCCGTCTGTGATCGAAGCTAAGTACCCTAAAAGGCTCTGACCCTTGTGCTCGATGCCCTACTGGAACGTGTCGCTGCACACACTCAGACCTAAACCAATTATTCATTAATCTTGCAAAGTGTGGCCCAACCAGCACTGGATACCAATGTTACACCCCCTTGCACTAGACAAGCAGGAAACACGCCCTACAGCATTGATGGGGATTAATTCGAATATACGCGGAATAAACATGTCATCACAAGAAGTGATGACTCAACCCTGTCACACTCTTCATACCCTGCACCTAGGATCAGGGACAACATCCATTCATCAATCAGGACCCAACCCTGCTTCAATTAGGAAACAGCTAAAGAGACACCTCTTTAAAGAACATTACACCATGATGCTGAAAAGAGTCCACCTTTGCTCTCAGTACCCACCTACTTCTTCAATCATTTGTTGACTGTATCTTTGCCGTTGGCTCTGTATAGCATTCTGCTGCTTCCTGAATGGGTTTGGTTCTTAATTAAAAAAAGGCCATGGGGATGCATTCTCTGGGGTCTTATAAGGCTAATGTGGGGGGCCACATGGCTCCCCTCAATAAAAAAAATGCCCAGGGGATGGGGTCCCTAGGGCCTAATAATGGTTGGGGAGAGGGTGCACATGCCCCCTTAATAAAAATAAGTTCTGAGGGATAAGGCTTGGGGACGGGGGTCACACGCCCTCCCTCATTAATAAAATAGCTCTTGGGGATGGGGTCCCCAGGGCCTAATAATACTTGGGGAAGGCACCAAGTGGTCCCACTCTTCTTTAAAAAAGAAAAGTCCTGTGAATTTGGTCCCTAGGGACAGGCCCTGTGGCCAATCTCCCGCTGTGCACGACCAAATGCCGTGTGCAGTGTGGGGTTGGCTGCCTTTGGGGGGGTTGACCACAGGACCTGGCTGCAGGCGAAGCCTTGTGGCCAACCCTCACTGCACATGGCCGAAGGTTGTGTGCAACGTAGTGTTGGCTGCATTCACGGGTTGGCTGCAGGCCCTGCAACCTGCCATTCACCTCTTATGGTTAAAGGTCGTGCATGTCAGGGGGTGGGAGTTACACATGGTAATATTACTTTTTGTTAAAAAAGACCCCTAGAAATTCTCTGAAAAACAAAGGTTAAAGTAACATTATAGTTAGGTGAGTTTGTCAGTGACAACAATAATGTTTTGTACTAAAAAAACCAAAATTCACCAATTAGGAGAGCTAACTATAACTTGCGTCCCGGCCATGCACTGTTTATGACCTCCATATTACATCACTCATGACATGTTCTATGACGTCATGTATGACATCACTGATGACATCTTGTCAGACCTGACAGCTTTAGGGTGTCTTCCTCCAACTTTGTGCCTGCCTTCTTCTATCTGTCTGTTCTCATTTTTGCGGGTTTTAGGACTCTTCACACTTGACCACTGCTGATCAGTGCTTGTGCTTCCTTCCCTAAAAGTGGTAACATTGGCTACTACCCAATTGGCATATTTAATTTACCTATTAGTCCCTAGTAAAGTGCACTATATGTGCCCAGGGCTTGTAAATTAAATGCTACCAGTGGGCCTGCATTACTGATTGTGCCACAACCACATAAGTAGCCCCTTTACCATGTCACAGGCCTGCCATTGCTGTTTCACTGCAACTTCAACTTGGCATTTAAAACTACTTGCCAGGCCTTAACACCCCCTTTTATTGCCTATAAGTCACCCTAAGGTAGGCGCTAGGCAGCCCATAGGGCAGGGTGCTTTGTAAGTAAAAGGCAGGGCATGTACTTGCAAGTTGTACATGTCGTAATAGTGAAAAAAAAAGAAGCCATTTTTCACTATTGTGAAGCCTGCTCCTCTCACAGGCCAGCATTGGGAAATCCCTTATATACATTTATGTGGTAATTTCTGATCTGAGAGGAGTGCCCTTGTCATGTTTGGTATAGTTGGAATGGTAGTGGGAAATCCTGCTTACTGGTGAGGCTGGATTTAACATTACTATTTTAGAAATGCCACTTTTCGAAAGTAGGCATTTCTCTGCACTTACTGCTCTATGTGTCTTACAGCCAGTCTCCAGAGCATGTCTGGTCTGTGCTGGCTGACAGCTCCCCTTGTGCATTCCACCTAGACAGCCATAAACGCAGGACACCAGTCACGGCTTGCTTCACTCATAAGGAGTGGGGTGGGTGCGGCGCACGTAGGGTGGGAGTGGGTCTAAAAATGAATAAAAAAATTAAAATAAATAAAAACTTACGTCGCTCCGAACCGCGCCACTCCTCTCCTCTATCTTGCTGCAGGCACGGGCTCCCAGCCTGCCCTCTGGCCAGTTCTGACGCTTCTCAAAGCAGAGTCAGGATTGGCTGGGAGTGCCCAGCCAGGGCGCTCCCTGGAAACTGGGAGCCTGTGCAGGCTCTCTCCAGCCCGACAGCCTACTTTGCATGTGTTTTTCGTCGTCCCGAGACGGCCAGCCAAACATACATGCGCACTGAGGGGAGTGCACAGTGCACTCCTCTCACTGCTTATCACCCCGTGGCCCCACCCCTTTCACAACAAAGGGATAATAAACATAGACCCAAATTTATACTTTTTTTGCGTCGCATTTGCGTAATTTTTTGATGCAAAATCGGCGCAAACTTACAAAATGCAATTGTATTTGTAAGTTTCCGCTGCTTTTGCGTGAAAAAGTGGCGCAAATGCGGTGCTCAAAAAGTATAAATATGGGCCATAGTTTGTTATCCCTTCATTGTGAAAGGTTGTGCAGCTTCTGCTGCTGGTCGGGGACGATGACGCTCCTCCACTCTAATGGCCCCTGCAGAACACTCAGCCGCATTTGCATTCATCTGCATACTGATGTGTCTTTCTGGGCAGGAAGGGTGGAAGGGCTCTCACTTACACTTCAAAAGCCAGTGTCCTGACTCCACACAGAGGACTGATAAACCCTCACATATCTTCAGACAGACAGGACTGGGTTGAAAGGGGAACTGGTGCACTTCAAAACCACTCTTTGAAGTTTCCCACACTTCAAAGGCACATTTGAGTATATATACTGGGTCTCTGACTCCCCTCAAATCAGACACTACTGGACCTGCAACTCGATTCTGTCAGAAAGGCTGCCATGCTGGCCAAAGGACTCATCTGGACAGCTTTTCTGGAAGGACTGCTCTCCTGCTTGTTGCCCTGCTGCCTACTGTTCCCTGACTCTGTTGGAAGGACTTTGCCTTCCCCCACAAGTGATCTCCAAGGTCTTGGACTGAGCTTGCCTCCTGTTAAGAGGTCTCACAGCCATCAAAGACTTCACCTGAGAGAGTAAATCCACTGCGCCATGCATTATTACTGTTGACTTCTGACATCACAATTGCTGCTGCTAAAGTACACAGCCAGGGTGAAAAAAGCATAACTGCAGCTGCACTTTAAACAACGAAAAAGATAACTGTCTTTTCCTTCTTCTCATATAATATTCTTAAAAGAAAAAGAGATTAGTGTAAGGGAGATAGTTATAAAAAATGTTTATTTTTCCATGCTGTAGGTCATTGCAGGGAAGCTATTTTCTAAAACTTCTAAGATGTATTTTTTAACTGACTTACATTAAACCGATTCTAATATCTTTTTGAAAATGCAGTGTGTTTAATTTTACAGTACAGAGTATGTTTTTGTTCTTCTTGTCTGCAATGAACATGAAAGAAGAAGGCACCAAGGCCCATATTTATGAGGCCCTTGTGCCTCCATTGCGTCACTTTTTGTGATGCAATACCGGCGCAAACCACTAAATCATATTTATAATGCCACAGAAAGCCACTGTGCATGGCTTAGAATGGCCCCATAAATATGGAGTAAAGCAGGGCAGCGCAAATTGCTGCATTGCCTTACTCTGAGCTATGGAGGAGTTCAGTGGGCATTGCGGTGGGTGTTCCCACATAACACCCACTGATTTTGATGCATCCTGGGATTTACAAGACTTTGTAAACCTGGCAATGCACCAAAACCTTATGCCTCCCCACGAGGAGAAATATCTTTATTTCTTTTTGTTTTTTCTTGCACACATGAAAGAGGAAAAAACTTCCCAGGATTGTTTTTGTGTAGGAAGACACCCCTTCCTGCACAAAAGAATCCTGCATGCAACGGGGTGCCTGCATTGGCACTGGGCTGCCAAAACAGAGTAATCACAGGGGAAAGGACAGGAATTCATCATGTTGCTTAAATATGGCACATTCCTGCCCTTTCCCTTTGACACAGGGCAGCGCAGCAAGGTCACTTGCTGTGCTACCCTGCGCCAAAATCTCATAAATTTGGGCCCAGGGACTTATGCAGTTTGTGGCAACTGTGATTGTGTGACTTTATATCGTAAGGAATAAAATAACTTTTGCAGTACTTTAAAAGGATATTGTTAGTCACCTTGGTGACCCACAATCTTATGAGGAATTCAGTTTTTGTCCTCATTCCACTTTATGGTGAGCAAAAGAACGATGGATTAACCCCAGGTCTGTGACTGGGAGTGAGTGTTAAAAAAGTTTCAGCACTACGTTCATCATCCTTTTGTGTTACTGAAGTCACCCTAAGTGGGAAGGGTATGCCCAGATGTGGGTCCTGTGCTTGTGCTCACTGTGCCACTGGATTCAAGCTAGCCTGGTTGATGAAGAGTGATACCCTGAAACTGGTCCCAGGATGCTTGTTTCCGGCCCAGAGAGGACCTGGCCTGACAGTTCAGGCTGTACTGTTCCCATGGGGAACAGGGTCAAGACTGATTTGCATATGGCTGGGTCCAAACTGGGGTGGCATGATGAGAAAAAGAATGATGGATTAAAACCAGATCTGTGACTGGGGGTGAGTGTTTGAAAAGCTTCAGCACTCTGTCCATCATCCTTTTGTGTCGCAGAACTCCACAGTAACTGCATTATCCTTATAATGTATGGCAGGGGATACTATATGCCATGTATGAAGTTACCTCATCATTATTTGAGCTTGATACTTAATGTAGAGGACTTGATAAGAACCAATTAAGTACAAATCTCAAATAAGTGCAATATTGCATGAATTTGTAAACTCAGTTGAGCCATTAGGCTGAATCTCACACTAATGCAGGACCATTGCATTAGTATTGCAGAGCCCTGCCTTTTGGCAACTACATTAAAAATAACAGAATTGTGGTCAATTATATTTTTCAAAATCACCAAATATATCTTTAAAAAAACAAGCTAAGTTGAGGAGACATACTTTTTTAAAGGAATCTTTAACAAAATAAATAAATCTCTGCTGGGGAGGACCTGGGCAGTATAATTCATTGGTATGCGTGCTGGCAGTCCACTAGACAAGGATTTAGGTGTTGAGGGCATATCACCACATATTGCATGAACAATGGATATGTGGAATGTGATGGTGAAATAGGTCACGAATCAGGGAGAGCTTTGTTTAAAGAGAATCCCTTCCTGTGAACGGTACTGCAGCTCAGGCAATGACAAACAAAATCAATAATTAGGGCAAAGCATGAAGAACAGTTCATAGCTAGCAATGAGACAGCATTCACAAATAAAACAAAACAAGGAACATCTGCACACACAATTTGAAAAGTGGAACAAAGAGAGCCCCAGGGTGCATCACTTGACCACATAATCCTCAACTATGCCAGAATTACTCTGAAGAAGCTTTTGTCCAGGATTCATTCAGCCAGCGTGAATGATAGAAAGCTTAATCTGACCTTATCAATTTCTATAGCACATGTGGCTTGCACTAGACTTTGGGGGTCATTCTGACTCCCGCCGGCCGCGGTAACTGCGGTGCCGGTGGGAGCCGCCAGAATACCGCTGCGCGGTCAGAAGACCGCCACGGTTATTCTGTGTTTCCCGCTGGGCTGGCGGGCGACCGCCAGAAGGCCGCCCGCCAGCCCAGCGGGAAACCCCTTCCCAAGAGGAAGCCAGCTCCGAATGGAGCCGGCGGAGTGGGAAGGGTGCGACGGGTGCAGTAGCACCCGTCGCGATTTTCAGTGTCTGCATGGCAGACACTGAAAATCTTTTAGGGGCCCTCTTACGGGGGCCCCTGCAGTGCCCATGCCTTTGGCATGGGCACTGCAGGGGCCCCCAGGGGCCCCACGACACCCCTCACCGCCATCCTGTTCCTGGTGGTCAAAACCGCCAGGAACAGGATGGCGGTGAGGGGGTCGGAATCCCCATGGCGGCGCAGCAAGCTGCGCCGCCATGGACGATTCCACAGGGCAGCGGAAAACCGGCGGGAGACCGCCGGTTTTCCGTCTCTGACTGCGGCCATACCGCCGCGGTCAGAATGCCCTTGGGAGCACCGCCAGCCTGTTGGCGGTGCTCCCGCGGTCCCCGGCCCTGGCGGTCCATGACCGCCAGGGTCAGAATGACTGCCTTTGTCTCCTGAAGTAAGTGTACGTTTTTCTGATCTTTCCTGTGCACTGCAAGGGAAGAGATACTGTGTGGAACGTAAGGGTGGGAAATTGTAAATGTATGAAGGCAGGTATTCTGCTGTCAGCATAGTACGGTTGAACTTTCAAAATATTGACTTCAGAGTGGCTGTCTAAAATTGAACTACTGTTATGTCTTTACTAATTTGAAGAGCTAACATTTTAAAATATATTTGACACTTTAAAAACATGCCAAATAAATCCCAAACAAAGCAGTAATTAAAGCTGTCTATGGTCAGGTGTGCCTTCCTCTTTAAATGAGAAGAGAACCTCTTTGGGCTGGTCATATATTACAATATTGTCTAAAGAAATTATGTCTGACATAAATATTGTGTCCCAAATATTGTTTATAAAAATATCATACCAGTTGATGTAGATTTTCTAATATTAACTCCAATGGGGCGATCTTTCTGTATAGACTATGAGAGAGATCAAATTTTATTAATATATTAGTGGCATAGAAGTTAGCATGTGGTGATTAATTACCCTACACTTTAAAGACTTAACAGAGAAAATACTATGAGTTGTAAAATGTGCACATTTGAATTATGGTGAACCATGTGGCTACCATTCGTATTAAACATTATGGACCTGATTAAAACCTTGGCAGAGGGCATTACTTTGTCCCAAAAGTGACAGATATCCCGTCCGCCTTTCTACAAGTTCCATAGAATATAATGGAACTTGTAATATGGTCGGTGGGATATCCGTCACGTTTGGGATGGAGTAATCTCCTCCGCCAATGTTGTGATGAGGCCCTATGTTTTTACATGAGAATTTTGCATTCATATTAAATGATGTACTAATGTGAAATTAATATAAATTAATTGTATTTATATTGAATTAAATGAATTAATTAATGCAAGATACATGTGTTCGGAAAAATAAATACATGATTAAATTAGTTTTAAAATGTTACAGATAATTTTTTGCAATTAAGTAATTTGCTTTGCATATTTCATATGAATTGTAAGGTGTGCAATAGGTTTATTAATGTATTAATATGCATGAAGGCTTTTTTAGCTTGACTAGGCCTGAACGATTCATTTTGGCATCAGTAATGGAAAAACACTTGTTTATTCTGTCCCCTCTGACCTGAATTTGTTTCCTAAGCTGCTAATGTGATGTTGCATTTCCTATTGTATTGAAGTCACGAAACATGTTTCAGAAATAACAATGTTGCACTATTTGTTCTAGCTGTGGAACAAGACAGGACATTTGCAGTTCTCATGTGAAATGTATTAGTTTATTGTGTGTTGTGAGAAAGGATCTGGAGTAAAAAATAACCAGAGAATGTCATATTTTGTTAGAAATCTGTGAAATCATATAGATGAAAAGCACTTTTGCTGGAAATATTCATAATAGTTGCAAATTTGATGGTGCCATCTGCAGCCACTGGGTGCTGAATCTGACGTCTGAAGTGCACCCACCTGAAGGACCAATCGAGAGGATTGTGATTATTTTAATTAGTGAGAGACTTTGAAACTTAGAGTTAGTTCTTCTCCTGCCTGCATCAAAACTGTCCAGAACCCTATTTGAGTCTGCTGTCACACTCTGTTTCTTTAAGTTCCTAGATGAGTATTCTCATCTTAGTCTTAACTGCCATATTCTGTTGTGTGGTTCAGTACTAATAAGGTCAACTAGTTCTGAACTGCTGATTTGTCCCATGTGCAACCCATGTTCTGCACCATCTTGATGCTGCTGTCAACTGACGCCGGGAGAAGGTGACCATCCTGCTTGATGAATCATCACTGTATGCTGTCCCATCAGGAGAGGTATAACTAAATGTGGTTTCTTGTTTCCTTTTTAGTTAGGTACTTACACCAATTGTATTGTCCTAGTTAGATGTTTTTCAAAATTAATTTGGTCTTTCTTTCATTTTTGCTTTGCCCTCATGTTTTAGCCCTTTCCCACACATGAAAGTCCCAAATTTGTGTTAGTGATGGGAATGGCCCAGCTCTGAAACCTGAAATTGAATGTTAAACTGTATTTTGACGATTTACTGATGTCACCATCATCTGCCTTGAATTCTAACAATAATGGGCATATTGTGTTGTTGTTAATTTAATTATTCTTTTGGAGTGTCTAACTGTGTTGATGTTTAGTAGGTTAAATCTTTCCAGATGCTTTGGTCAGCCTATAGGTTTCATGTATGTTTACAACTTTGTTTTGCATATCATATATGTATTGATTTTGGGATTGTAATAAAGCTTTGAAACTTTATTCAGGTTGGAGTTTGATTTAATGTTAAATTGTTCATGGTGTTTAGAATTGTTTATGGTATAATGTCATTGATTTGTGATTGAATAATTCTGACTACTACACTTTGCGCCAAATCCAAAGATTCAGTCGCCCTCAGTAGGTGAGAATAGTGATTCCACTATGCACTGGTGGTCATTGAACCCAGAGCGAGGAGAACATTCTTCCCGTGCCACAGTGCATCAACACCTATAGCAGGATGTAGACGGGGTTTTGAAAACTAAAGTGCCCAGAGTGGTGACACTTTGTGTGCTCCTTAATTCCTTAACTTCTAAAACTGTCCCCACTTCATGAATTTGATTACGTATTAGAAAAGCAAAAGGGATGCCAAAATACACGTTTTCTCCCCAGTATAACCCACATTCAGAGGATAGTATTCCTGCAAAAAAGGTTTGGGAGGAAAATTCTTCCTCAAAAGAATATAAACAGTAACATTTGCCTGTGCAGTACAGCTATGCAAAACACACTCGTTTAGCTGATTGTAAAAGTGTATTTGTCTTAAGTTGCTGAGGGAATTATAATTTTGCACATTCCTTTTGAAAGCTGTACATTTGTCAACATATATTTGAATATACAGTTGTAAAGGTGTTTGTATATTGGTATAAAGCACCCATAAATGGTTAAATAACTGTGTTTGCAGAATTCTCTCCACACATCCTTTTAGCTAATGTCCCAATCTCTGAGTCTCTCCTTATTGTTGCTACGGTGTTAACACTTATAGACTTTGTTCAAATGTCTATAAGTATGGTTGTGTGACTGGACCAGCACCTTAAACTTCCCCATGACAAAAAGACCATAAATAATATTATATGTAGCAAACATGGAAAGTAAAATGGAGCAGAGTGTAGAGGTGATTAGTCGAAGAAGAATACATGCCTTCATTAGACATCCTGAAGTTAGAAGTGCTTTCTCCGAATACATTTGGAAATGGAAGTATTTTACATACAGTGGGCTTTCTATGTAAAAAGCCAGTTCACACATTCGGAATGATCCATCAACTGAACTTTGTTGGGCTCAGTTTTTTCAAGGCTTTTCTGAATATGGGAAGGCGTGGGGGAGGGGAAGGCCATTTATCTGCATGATTTATATGTGAAGTATTTACTGATAGTGGCCCTGATTCCATGATTTCTTCCTTATATACTTCAACATTTGCTGTATTCCTTCTTGTCTGCAGTCCCTTCCCGTTTATCCATTTTTAAAACAAAACAAAATCCAATGTGTTTTATTAGGTTAGACGGGCTGCTTTCAATTTCTGATACAGCGAGAAAGCAGGTGTTTAAGCTGACACTACATTGAGTATGGGCATTTGCATTAGGATGCTGGCTCCGGACGCTAAGCAGCAATAAAAAACGAATAGAATAGCTTCTGTCTAACAGGTGCAATAAACTAAATGATCTGTATTTTCTAATAGAGAGATGGGTCGACAAATCAGCAGAGTTTCAAGTCTTGGTAGGTGGAGATCCAGAAACTACCCTGTGTTGTTCATTTCTATACCGAGATCCTCTTGAAACAACTAGCATCAACTTTAAATTCACACCAACACTAGTTCAAAACCAACAAACACCTTGGAGGTTTAGCCTTTGACATAAATAGTGCACTGGAAAAAATTTAAAAATCTGCCTTATTCAGACAGTCGCTTGAAGATTTCTTGTATTTTGTGGACTGATTTGCTCTCATATTCTGAACCACTGGACAACTAGGGTGTTCTGACCCTCAAAACATGGTAATTGTCTAGTCCCAACTATCATATATGACTTTTAGGTAAGTTACATTGAAATCTGAAACTGGCAGATGGTGTATGAGGGCCAAAGTGTGACTTTGCAAGCTCACAAGAGAGGTTTTGTGAACATGACTCCAGGATGCTCTTGAGCCCTTCACAGCTGTAGGCCAAGCAGCAGCAAGCACATGTCAGAACAAATATTTTTGATATGTCCAAAAGCCTGCTTCCAACATTAAATACACCACTTATTAAAGGTGCCTGAAGTCCACAAAGCCTAATTGCATAGAGGTGGAAGGGAAGTTGCATGTCTCTGTAGATTTGTAAAGTGCTACTTACCGCATAGGCTAAAGCAGACTATTCCATTGCCACGGCCTGACTAATGTACTGTATACGATTCATAAAATCCTAACTTGGCATAGGGACATCCATTTTACTAGTTTTAAAACATTCAATTAATTGCTGAATTTATATTTTTAGCTTAAATGCTGCAGAGATGATTTTTTTTAAATATTTCATAACTCTGCCTATGCCCTGGCAGCTCCTTGTACTGGTTCTTACAGTTCACACCTCCTGCGGTGACTGTCCAAGCCCAGAGCAACCTAGGAGAAGGTGTGAAACTGTCATCAGAACTTGTCTGAAGTACAGCAGGGCCTCCAGGGGCAGTTGACCTGCTGAGAGATTCCAATCAGGAAGACAGTGGAAAAACAATTGCAGAACCTCATGCACTGACGACATATCTACCTGCTCATATCAGAGGAGCACGAGGGGAGAAGAAGGAAGTCATAAAGTGTACACAAGGAAAAGACAGGCACAATATTCACTTTTATTGGAATTTTCATGTTTCTGTCAATGGAAAGATGTGATGTGAACCTGCCTAGGATGCTGAGCTTCTCCTGGCTGCACTAGCACCTAGACAGGTAGAGAGATGTGAAAGGAATAGTATGGATGGTACCTCGTTTAAGAGGCAGGCCTGTGGGCATATCTGGTGAGCCCCAGCATTTCAGACAGCCCTCTGCTACTTAGAAAACACCTACAACAATTCCTTCTGGGACAGGTTTTGACATTCATGAATAAAGATCCTGCAAATACTGGGATAGCTCAGAAAGAGAACTTAGTACAAAGACCCCGGGACCTCCACAAAGCACTATTGAGTTAAGACTGTATGTTGGGGCTCCACTCACCTGGAAATCAGAACATTATCTGGAATTTGGCAAAACCAAAGATACTACTGTTAGACCATTCCTGCTGCCCGAGGAAAGACTGAGGATTTGGATCATGTTTCCCTTTGAGCCCAAAAGCTCTGAAAGCTGTCTTTAGAAGGGCTTGCCAATTGAAGCCCATGGGGAAATTGAGGACAAGGACACCTTGAAAGAAGAACCATTTGACTGGTTTGGACTGGACTACAGCTGAAGCCACTGCTAGAGAGAAACACTGAGCCCCTCTCCTACGTCGATCTGTGCCCTGATGTACTAAAACTGTCTCTGGATGTTTGGGAGCTTTAGATGTGACCAAGAAGAGGACATCCATTTTTCTATGAAGTTGGTCCTTAATTTGTGGCATGTCCCTAAAGCAGAGTGACAGGGAAGTCTTTAGTCTATGACTTTGGTCCTCCCAAAAAGTTCCTGAATGTTTGAGAACATTTGGAGAACCAGGAACGAAGAAAATAGCGTTTTACTACAAGTTCTGAAAGTGTAACATTTGCTTACAACAGCCTTAAGAAACCCAGACTATTTCAGCTACAAGGCAGTTTTTCCAACGTCATTTCTCAAATAAACTGAGTACTTTTTATGCCCATTCTCTGGAGGGATTTCATTCGTTTCAGAGCTGAAAATGAATGCACTGCTGACCCCTACTGGCTATTTTGAAATGCACAGTCTCATAGGATGACATTGGCTTTTCAGGTCTTCATTGTTTTCTATGAACACTTTCTGCTTTTTCTTTACAGATTCGTACATCCTGATCCCTGTTACCAGTGATGGCTTTTATGTGCCACTTTATCATTAAACTGTGTTCCTTTTTTCCCAACCCGATCCGTTTGTGGTCAGGAAAGGGAATGTCCACACTAAACGACCTGTTCATTAATAGTGAACTGATGAACTTTACAACACATGGCACATTATAATGAACCTCCCGGACATTTTTTTTAGCCTATACACATATAAAACTGGCTCTTCATGATCTATTCTAAATCCAAATTTTGGCGCCTTCTATCCATGAAATATACCAAATATTATTCCTCATGGGGATCGGCAGTAAGATATTAAAGTGGCTTTATAGAGGTCATCTCCATCACTGGGATGAATCGAGAGCACCCCTTCAAGCACTATGGGAATTGGTTCTGTCACTCCATTGCATGATAATCAGTGGCAAAAAATACAGTAATATCCACATTAAAGCCCTCATTACGAGGCTGGTAGTCATGAGGCTGCCAGCCTCACCGCTGCAGTCATACCGATGCGGAGCTGGCAGCAAGGACCACCACAGTAAGATCTGTGGGGCTTGGCAGACGCCAATCCTCCACAACACCTCCTGGCCGGCCAGTGCGGTCGCACTGCCATGGCCAGAGGTGAGCACCTCCAACCCGGTGGAGGGCCTCAACCTGCCGGCCGGATTACAAGGCAACAAACCTCCAGGCTTTTTGTGGTGGTCACCTTGCCACGAAAACCCTGGTGGCCACGCTCCCTCCGGCAGAAATCTTCATTCCTGTTGCCAGCACACACATGCACACATGCCCCACACATGCACACATCTCCCCCACCCGGCCACACACTCACAAACACCATACTCCTTCGCGCACACATGCATTCACATACACACCCATTCAGCATACATGCACTCAGACACCCCCATTTGCTCACATTCATCCACACAAACACCCCCAAACACATGCACATACACGCACACACACATTCACATTCACTCACATACTCGCACTCATTCACCCCCCCCTGCAGACATGCACACACGCACCCACACACAGGCACCCTCTGCCCCCTCCCTTTTGGACGCCCACTTACCATCTCCGTCGACGAGGATGTCTGGGAGTGGATGGGTCCTGGCGGTCCTGCATCAACAGCACCACCATGCCAGCAGGACTCTGCCAAGTTGTATACGTATTATGGCTTGTAATACGGCGGGCGGATTCCTGCTGCTGTGGCGGTGCTGCAGATGCACCCACTTCTGCACCGCAGACCGCCAGCACGACTGCTGGAGACTTTCCACCACGAAGATGGCAGATGGCTGCCAGCACTTGTAGAATGGTGGTCTGCAGACTGCCAGCACTGGCGGTCTGGTGGGGAGTTTGGCTTTGACAGTCAGGGAAATTGACCGCCAAAGTCAAAATGAGGGCCAAAGTGTTGCATAACTCTCGATTTAAGTATATACAGTTCAGGGATTTAAACAGAGTGTACCTGACATCTAAATGCATTTGCAGAATTAGACAGAGTCGGGTTGCTTCTGATGCCACAAATTTGATGCCAATCTGCCTCAGATGCTTTGGGTTAGCAGCGGTCTGCTGGACTTAGGTTGTGCAGTTACTGTTCCACACAACATATCGTCCATTGGTTAACTCCCTCAAATTCTTTTAGCTAGAGCTTTTCCCCTGGCCAAAGAATTACAAGGCCTCTGCTAAATTCATAGAACTTGTACTGCTTTTAGCAAAGAGAAATATTTCTTTAAACTGGAATGTTCTACCTCTCCCTCAGAAGTGACATGGAGTAGAGTCTTGTTCCCTTGGCTTACATTGGAAAGTACACCTCTCCACAGGGGGAAGAGCAGGTTTGGGGAAGCATTTCATAACATAAGCATGGGATCTGCTAGTGAAAGTGTTTAAAGCTCCAATCAAAAACCATGATGACCCTCCATAGATGATCCCTGACATTTCTATATAATCATCGTAACAATTTTATACTTCTGCTTCATGTGATAGAGACTCTAGGGCGGAGATTTAATAAGATTTTGCCTCAGGGTCGCATCATTTTATTGGCACAGACCCAAAATAAAATCTATTTTGGTATTTAAAAAGCCATGGAAAGTGTGGCGTTGCTTGACTTTGTAAAAAAAATTGGTTACAGCTATGCATTGCATTGTGTTACCTTGCATTGTGGAGGAATTACGTGAGTAGAGCACGAGCGTTCATTTTAATGCAAACCCACATTACCTAAGTCAGTAAAAACATGGATTTGTGCCAAAATGTGGTCCCTACCTAAGGCTGGCACCATGAGTAGAAGTATCTTCATTTCCTCTTTGCATGTTTGCTGCATTCTGCAGCACACATACAAAGAGGAATACGCCCCTACGAATAGTTTTTGTGCACAAAGGAGACCCTTCCTGAACAAAAACTGTTTGCACAGGATGCCTGCATTGATGATACGCAACCAGAAGTGCACCAGCACTGTGAAAGACCAGAAGTGTGTTATATTGTAGTAGATATGATGCATTTCTGCTCACCCCCTTCGATGCAACACAGCACAGCAGCTTCCCTTTCTACCTTGCGCTGCATCAAAGTTTAGTGAATCTGCCCCCAGGTATTCTATTGAGACGGATGCTCTAAATTCTATGCTGACAGTTTCTTCCTTTTTCCTTTTATTCCCTATACCCTATTTTTGACATAATTTATATTGGGAATGTCTTCCTGATATGCTGGGAATTGTGTATTGTTGGATGGTGGGATGGTTAGCGGGGGTCTAGGGCCTGTTTCTTTTAAATTGCACAAAATTCACAATTCTATAGCTCCTGTTTTGAACAATGATTAACGTCCTTTCTGCATTATATTACTTACTCATGCATAACTGTGCTACATGTGTAAAGTGACTTTTAATAAAGTGCCAATAAAAATATATTAAAAAACTATGGGCCTGATTCTAACTTTGGAGGACGGTGTTAAACCGTCCCAAAAGTGGCGGATATACCACCTACCGTATTACGAGTCCATTATATCCTATGGAACTCGTAATACGGTAGGTGGTATATCCGCCACTTTTGGGACGGTTTAACACCGTCCTCCAAAGTTAGAATCAGGCCCTATTTTCCTTCATGCTAAATTGGTTGGGACCTTCATATTTTTCTGATCCTGAAAAACTACTGTATACATATGTCTTTAGGGAAGCCTGTCACCTTGATGCACAACTACCAGGGGTAAGCCAAAGAATCCTCTTTGAAACCTGGTTATTTCTCTTTGGGTACTAACTAGCTAGTGATTTAGTAGCTATCCTCTCTATTTGATAATCCGGGTTGTCACACATATATTCTCTGGATACTTTTACAAATTTGAAATTCTTATTTTCCACACTGATGAAATAGGGGCAGCAGGTGAGTAGGCCGGCTTGGGAAATCACTAGTTTCAGACCCACGAGGGCAGAAGCATACCCCATTCATCCCAGGGATTGTCCCTCTGAATGTTCTACTCTGCCCACGAGTCTTGTACTAGGTTCAGAGAAGATCAAAGCCATTGGTACCCTCACAAGAAAATAGCATTTTACTTTCTCTCACGTTTCCTCCCTAATTTGAACAGTGTCCTACAAGGGGTGGTAGAGCCAAGTTTAATTTACCCACAGACTTAGTAATGTACTCTCCCTGGTGTTGTTGCCTTGTTATGCTCTTTGCAGACCGAGAGGAATCCAATGCAACAGATGTGGCCTTTTAAAGTTGTGAGTAGAGTGGTCAAGTCCTGTTCTTACTGGCACGTGAGTACAAAGCACTGGTGAACTTCGGTGGCACTGGCTAAGATGTTGTGAGGGGCATGGGTAAAATATACCTAATCTGAAGTTAAAATCAAATTGGGATAATCTCCTGCACATCTGGTCCCAATTTGCACGATCAAAATCTACTAAACAGTTTTCTAGTTCTGCTAAAATGGAATTTTTTGGAGATAATCTGATGGTTAATTTATTTTTGTTAGTCACCAGGTGCCACATTGAGGTTTTTTAACCCCCCACAGAAGAGATCCATGCTCTGTGAAACCTGCAATATGAGAATACGCCAATGAAAACTTTCTAGTACTCATGGTGACCTAGCATCGTGGCTCAGCCTTTGACAGAAATGCTGCTTGCATGTATTAGCACACGTGTCTCCAACGGGTAGCTCGGGAGCTGGTGGTAGCTCTCTGGTATCCAAGATGTAGCTTGTAGAGGTAAAGCCAAGCCCAGCACTGCACTTAGAGAGTCTGTGGATAATAAAGAAGGCAGTACTGCTCATGTGAAGACCCTTTGTGTGACTCCCACTCAAACGAGTGGCTGACCATAATGATAACAATCAAACTTACAGTGTGTTGGTAAATGGATTCTGCCACATGATCATCTGTCTCCACTCAATCTAGCTAAGTCACTACGGAATTTGGCCGTGTTGTAGGCCCTTCTTTATCAGTCGCACCATGTGAGCAATGGCCAAGGAAAGAAGAGTGCTAGCAGTACCATGAGCAGTGGACAGTGTCTCTTCTTTTATTTATAGCCATGTTTGCTAAAACTGCCCATTCACACACTGGGATTGCTGTGAGAAACTGTCAAGACTTGGGACCTGATTGCGCGTGGCCCATAAATTCCTATAGAACTGATAACAGCAGTTAAGTGACCAACAGGAATTACATGTTTTTGTTTTTCTCATGGGATTTGGCTGCTAAAAGATAATGTGAAAATCTAGAGTGAAACATTCAGAAATTGGTTTTGGAACATTGATTTCCACTTTTAATTCCACCAAAAGCTTGGGATTTCCATTATTCCACATCACCTATAATTCTGGTTTGGGGGAATAAAATGAATTTTAATCTGTCCCTTAGTACAGTGCACCAAAATCACTGTTAGTGCACTCTGTTCTAGTTTATTCACAGCTAAATATTTCAGACCAGTAAGCAATGTACGTATGTGGGAACTTTGTATCTGGGGTAAGGTAACACGATTGTTTTAGTTTTAGTTTTTTTTTACTACAAGTGTGTTAATAGGTGAAAATATTAAAAACGTTTTATTAAACTATCTTTTTTGGCGCATGTAGTGCACTACCAGAAACAGTCTTTTTGTAGTGCTGCTGTTTGATGGCTTGTTGTCTTTAGAATCACAGTGATATATGGAGATAAAAGTGTCTGTGTTGATAATTTATTTGCATTACTTATCCTATCTGTGTCCTAGTTTATTGTGATATAACTTTACTGTTGGATTGCCTCTATCCATGTCCCTTCAGCATAAGATTAACGAGCAACAACCCTCAGTTGGTCCCATGTGACGATGATGATGGTCAACAAATCCCTTTTTTTACAACTGCACTAATCATTGTGGCTTGTAAGCCATCTCTAACAAAGTGAAATGTAAAACTTAAAATCCCGGCATGCCTAGCACTGTTGGAAGAAAAATCTGGACTGT
The DNA here is from genome assembly GCF_031143425.1 of Pleurodeles waltl. NCBI lineage: Eukaryota > Metazoa > Chordata > Amphibia > Caudata > Salamandridae > Pleurodeles > Pleurodeles waltl. The sequence continues at coordinate 1,238,304,872 of NC_090447.1, read as the reverse complement.
GTGAGCGGCACCATCCTCGTATGAGCTCAGTTAACAACTATGAGCCTTCTTCCTCCATTAGAGTTCCTAGTTCTTCTGTGCAAGATCTTCTCAGCAAGTGGAGCTTAGCACATCAAGTGAAAACCCCAAATGAGTCTGGCACCGCTATAAATCATAAGATGGTTGTAGTCTTCAATACTGAGTAGGGAATATTGTTACAACTTAATATTGTACCACACCGAGCTATACCCAATTGTGATGAGTGACTTCAGATCAAAACAATCAGTCAATACACTGTTACTGTATAATACTCCATCATATGTTTCTGCAATAATGTATGCAATGAGACCTGTAGATATATTTAAAAAAAGTTTTTTAAAAACAATATATTATAGCCAAAACACCAGAGACAAAAATATAGAAAGGAGAGTGCATATTAGGAAGTAAGCTTTCCAAGTCCTAAGTCCACATCTCTGTACCATTAAATACATACATATCGCCAAGATACACACATTGCAGTTAGGTATAGAAAAGTTGTCCTCGCTATTGTATTAAGGTATAACGATATTCCCTGCTCGACTTTCAGGGCCCACACCCATGAGACTAATCAGCTGACTGAGCAGGAGCGGTATCTATGAGGCCAAACATCTTTTATTCAGTCATGACTAGACCCTGCTGCAAGAGAGGACCCAATGTGCCAGGCCTTTTCGCTCTCCTCTGACCCCTAACCTTACGGCCTGTCGCCACACTGCAGAACGGTATATTGCAGATGCTTACTGCTATCACAGAGACTCCGGCCGCGGTGCTGTTGGGCTTCGGCCCCGTGTTGAAGTGTTTCTTTATCTTTCCGGCTACTGACAGCTGATGCTCATTTTCCGGAAGACCGTCATCCTGCAAGTGTAAAATGAAATAGGTTCTTAGAGCTCCACTCACAAAAATCAAGGCTAAACGTAACTTTGCTTACAGTGATTAGAATGTGTGTCTAAAAACATCTCTGCTTAAGAAGTGCCTAACACAATCAGGCACCACAGTTTCAGAGGCACTACATATTTCGTTTAAAGACAGTGGCGTAACAAAAGTCGAGCTCCAGGGGCCCTCCTCAGCACCGAAAAGACTGTGCAGGGAGAAGGGGCCCCCTCCAGGTGCTTTGCGGGGGGGGGGGGGGATAAAGTTTCATTGCTACGAGCGCTACGAGGCCCTTGGGCAGTTAGGCGCTATACAAACATTTATAACATAACATAACATTGTGCCACTGGCTTAAAAAGCTGAAGTTTCAGTGCCGTGGATGAGAGCCTGAGTTGAATCAGTCTCCTGAATGCTCAATTTCTCGTTCGTTGGTGAAAGCCCACCAGCTGTCTATCCTGGTTTCCAAATCATATATAATTTACCTGTTCCTTCTGATCATTTAGCAGAGAAGACGGAATACACGCACACTATTTAGTGTATTTAGTAAAGCGCCTCATGTTGTGTTATCAAGTTCTGCTTTTGTCTCATTTTTAAGCTTGTGGTAAAGGGTTTTGCCTTTACTTTCCTGCACTGCAGGGCCTTTCTGTGGTAGTTGTTTACTGACATCATGCCCACGTGATCTGCTTTACTATCTCTACAGCGTTAGCAATTACTGAACATTGCACAGAAAGTATTGAAGTCTAGTCTTTTGTTCCATCACTTACATACACAGAAAACGTGAATAGAAATGCACAGTATCCTTTGCAAAAAATAAAAACGAAGCAACATGTCATAGAAGGTCCCTGGATGGAACGGCAGGAAATATACTTTATCTGTCTAGTCTGTATGAAGCCTTTAACTGTTCAATCCATCGTTGGTGGTCAACATGGCTCATCTACGTAACATTTGCCCCACAAATGAACAAATATGGTGCCCTCAGTAAGTTAGAAGCCATACACCTATCATCAACATATGCATGTATCATTTCAGACATAAACTCATTGAGAGGACCACTGTGAATTGTGGTGGAGACCGGCTGCCAGTAGAAGGATCAAGTCTTATAATGCCCACCTTTAACAGCAGCTGCGACTGTGGCTTTCTCTGTAACTATATGCCGCTTTCTCGCCACCCTAGGAAGGTGAAGCTGTTATTTTTTGTTTATGAGCAAGCACATGTATGTGCTACAGGTGATGAAGGAGTAAGTGGTGTAGAGTATAACTGCAGAAAAATTTAAGCAATTTAACAGTAGTATCATGAGAGTGACATTCAGCAAAGTTTGAGTCTGGGTTTTCATCTTGACTTGAATGCACACCTAATCCGATCATGCCTCTGAATGGTGGGCACACTTCAAATTTGTGTGTTGATAATGTAATGCTTGTTGGAGTTTGTTTGACCCCCTGCAGTAACATGTGCTTCATATCGAAATCACAACCTGTATGAAGCAAATCGGTAGATAACTCATTCATTGTGAGTAGTCATTAAGTGCTCATAGTGAACACCAGGAAAGTCACGAGAATGACCAGGATATTAAACAAGCATTGGCAATGCCAGTAGGTCTGACTTTAGATGAATGTTCTATGGCAATGTAAAGCAATATAAGTAAATAGCATGGGACTGAATGTTTATTTGTTTTCGGAACAAATAACCGGGGAATAATATTGGTGTAGGTTAAAGGGTCAGTGACAGTTGCACTACCAAGCCAGACCTAAAAATCCATGTAGATTAGTGACTGCCCTCCTCCCATTTATGCTCCTGCCAGTGAAAAAACAACATAAATTATCTTGTTATCTAAGCCACTTTACTAGCATTACAATGTCATTTGTGTGCCCCTGAAAGTTCAAGCTCAGGCTGCTCAATAAACAAACAACACAGCTGTAAGGCAAGCACTTTTTTGTGGAAGCACACAATGTCTGCCCAATCAAAACATGTTCTTGTGGCTCCAAACATGGAAGCAAAGTCAAAGTCACTCCGTAGTAATGCTCACATAATTGTCTGGTGACAGTTATGCTGTCAAGCTAAACCATAAATACATACCAAACACTAAAATCACCATGTGACCAATGAGCTACTTACTATAACCCAGGGGTGTTCAAGTACTTGCAAGGCAGAGAATCGCTGGTTGACATCTACCTGGAGCATCATTGTGATCAGTTCCTGTAAATAAGCAGGTAAATCCATGTGAAAAGACAATCACAGGGAAGGTAAGCTCTCTGCTTTCTTAAACAATGTGCCGTGTGCTTTACTGAAGATCATTATTTTACAAAATATTTATGCAACAATTCCGCGAGTGCACAGGTCAAGTTCACTAATTCATAAGAAAATAAACATGTTACACAATGTTAGAATACGAAAACTTTAGAAAAATATTGGCTAAACAAGCAAAGAATTCAGAAAAAAGGATTTGGGTACTATTAGACAAATCTCCAATTTTAGGAGAGATCTGAGGATCTTTCATTTGCACTCATTTCTAAATCAGTGCCCTAAATAAAGCATTTGAATATGTTCTACTGACCTTTTTCACAGAAATACTGCATAATATATTGTGAAGAATATATTACAGTGTTGATCCTTTCGAGCCTTTTTAACTTGCACTTAGACTCAGTTAACTTCTAAACACATATGTTCCTGTTTGTGAAAATATATGTAGGCCACAGTATCTAATGACATAAAATTACCCTGTCAAAATACTATGTCCAGAATATTGACTACCACAATATCCTGAAGGTAAATACATATAGGTAAGTACATATTTACTAATTGTAACTCCACATCTACATACCTTGAAGGTATATGTAGTCAAGGTACATAGGTGTAGAGTCAAGAATATAAAATTATACTTTTTCTTACAAATATATATACTTTTAGGTTAATTTGGAAGTTGATACTCTGGATACAATATTTTAATAAGATGATATTAAAAACTCCATATTTTGGTAGAATATCAGTGAAAAACATTTTTATACTGAGTGTTTAACCTTCGATATCATAATATTCACTTTTGGTTTTGATCAAAATGTTTTTTAAGTTCTCGAAGTCTTCTTCTATCACTATTATATAGGGAATATGTGAAGCTTGCAAATCATGACAACCTATCCAATTGTTTGACAATAAGGACTTTTAAGAACTATTGGAATCCTGGCTTCAATTGATGGCAATTCACCCTTTTCCCCATGTCTACCTGCCTCTTTCCTATTGCACAATGGTGCCTTGGTCACATCCGAGGCACAAGATTCCACTCCTACATTTTAGGTTAATGAAGAACAAACCAATAACAAAAGTACACTGTTCCTAACTCTAGGGTGAACAGTTAAAGTTTAGGAGCTAAAACCCTCACACACCCGAAAGGGTGTCATGCTTCATCATCGGGAAGCTCCTCGTCAGACCGGCTGGTGCAATGTCTGACGGGCTCCCCTTTCGGGGGTTCTTTGCCGGAGATCTTTTTGATATGTGGTGGCTGCCGTTGACCATACCCTAGGGGGCAGGTGACAATTTCCCAGTACTCCAGGCTTTCTAAAGTGGTTGAGCATCATTCTCATTTCCCACTTAATTATGTTTTTAATCTTGATCGTAACCCCTCTGGATAGATATTAAAACAGAACAAGTTCAGGGGTTTCTAATCAATCTTAATTTTATCACTCTCCTGCCATTCAGAGTGTCTGACCTTCATAATTCAACGGTACCACCGCCATGCAAAGGCTGGTGGACACGAGTTGTCGGGCCATATGGGGGCCCCTGCACTGGCCCTGCAGTTGGACAGCCCTGTCATGCTTTTCACTGCCTGAATTATCGATTATGAGCCGGTGTCAATGTTGTGGGTAGTTTCCTACTGGGCGAACGGGAAACTCATAATAGGGCCAGCAGGCGGAAGACTGGCGTGGCAGTTTTTCTACCTGATAAGTTTGGCGGGCGTCCTTCGCCGCCCGCCAAACTCGTAATGAGGCCCATAGTCCTATTGGGAATATGTATACTAGGTGTTTTTTTGCCACTTGGCAGTAAGCAAGAATACATTTTTGCTCCCTCATGGAAAATAAAACATTCAGTTATATAGAAAATGTTTGTGTTCTTCCACATTTCCTTCTCCATGTATATTTGAAGGCTGTTTATCCCAGGACTCCATTTCCTTCCACCTGGATTCTTGTGCACTTAAGCCAAGGGAAAACTTGTTCACAAATGCTGATATCTGTACTATTCAGCTCTTGTTTCCTAACACTTAGATTTTTATATCGAAAAAGCACAGACCAGCTGTGGGGAAGAAAGGCTGACTTAGTTGTAGGTATCCAAATATGGAACAATTTACCAACAAAACCATCAGTGGTGCGCCAGCTATCAAATTATTTGAGCTACCATCCAAGTGCTCTCAAATGCCAATAGTTTGAAAAAACAATCAAACACTAATTGTGAACTTTCAAGAAGAAACTTGTGGGTGCCGGGATTTACTTAGAGAAAGGCTAATCACCAACAAGACACTGATTCAGAAGAATTCTTAGCAATGCTAAATATTGTGCACTGCTTGATCCAGGTGCTTTTTTCTCTGCCTTTGGCGCATGTTTTTTTTGTATGATTGCTAAAATTCAGCTAATGGTCATTTGCAGAAAATAGGTTACATATTTTACAATTAAATAATATGATCCTATAATAGTAGACACTTCAAGTTCAGGATGTTGGGCTGTATTTTGGATTCCAAAGGAACCAGTGTAAGTTAAGCAATGTCTGCTTTGTAAGATTTGCTTTGCTTGTTATGTTGTTTGTTCTTCAATCTTATTTCAGCCCACTGTTCTCAGAATGTAAGTGAGATTGAAAAAGGATACTAAATTACATAAGGAAAAAACATTGACTGGTGAGACTTAATTGAGGGACCGTCATCATAATTATTGGTCACACAATTGGATAGAAATCAGGAATTACTCATTATCCTCATTGTAGCTAATTGTTATCAGAGTTTGCTCCAGTAGCCTTAATACTTTGTCAGTCACACATTCCCACTCAAGAGAAAGATGGATGGGGATTTCCATTTCCCTTGTGGTGTTTAAGACTCTTAAAGCTCTGTTAAATTTCCCCACTCATCTACCTTTCAATCACTCACTTTTAAAAACATAAGAGAAACAAATTGTCCATTGAATTTTATTCTAGGCAATACCTTTGCAGAGTCAGAAACATTGTCCCAGTAAGGCGAAGGGAAATCCATCTGGCCCATCAGAATCTGATCAAAAAGCACCTCTTGGTCATCGCCACTTCTGCAAAGACAAATTCCCAAAACATGAAGACAACGGAAGGCACCAATTAATCAGCCTATCCCGTCCAACCCTTAATCTGCTAAAATATGTCCTACCCTAGATGTTGCAAATGAAGCACACTGACTGTAATGTTACTGCGGATGCTGGTTTTAACATATTTGTCTTCTGCAATACGGCGGTTTCTACCACCTTTATGTCAGACTTCGATATACAAAAATATCATCCGACAAAAGTATCATAGCCAGATTATAAACTACCACAATATTGTGAAGGTTAGTATTTAGGCAACTATAGATTTACTATTCTTAATTCCACATCACAAGTAAGTCAAATGCTCCTGCTCTACCTCAACAATAGCAATAAATAGAATAATATATTTTGTTCTTTCGCATATCTGGTACATGAAATATATATTTTTTATGTGTACTTGTTCTTATAATGGCTGTTTAACCAAAACCAGACTGGAACAAGTAGGATTTATGTTGTATGGTAAAATCACATTGAAGGGATCTCATGACTATACAGGGAGACAACTCTATTAATAAAGTGTTGGTTTCTTGTGTAAAGTAAATCTTACATACAATCTGTATGGCAGTAAAAAGTGTTTTACTCATGTCAACATTTCTATGTGAACATTTTTTATTAGAACAGGTGCACTGTATAATGTGTGTTATTGGGCAACATTTACTTTTGCAGCCAGGGCATGAATACACACACATCTATGTGTCATGATAAATTTATGTTGAGTTAAGAACAGTGATTCCCCACTCACTTATGTATACTCACCTTCACGGTGAGGCGGAATTAGGACTACAATATTTTTGTAGGACAATATTTAAAACACACTATTGTGGTTAAATACTGTTTCAACTATTCTTGTGCCATGCTGTTTCTGTTAACATTGCCAGCACAGCATATGAAGTCTGTGCATCACAGACAGTAGAGATTCTCTTTAAGGCCATGTGCTCCTTGTAGCTGAAGACATGTGGCACAGTTTCAGGAAGGGGAGCAGCAGCGTGGAATATTGAAAAGGCCAATCAAATAACAGAGTTAAAGGGAATGTTGCACTTTCATTGAACAACATTAATACAGCACATGGCAGCAAATGACATCTGAGAGACACAAGACAATCAAGATGCTCATTGACCAGCAAGCTGCCCATACTACATACCCACGGAATGGAGGGAAGCCGCAGAGTAGGATGTATGTGATAACACCAGCTGCCCAGATGTCCACCTTCAGGCCATAGCTGTAGATAAACCACACAGCACTGGTTAGAGCTGATACACTGCGAGGTGCTAGTATATGCCATAAACACTATAGCAATGAAATGCATAAACCAATATGAAATCACAACTACGTACATGGCCAGGACAATATAAGCTATAAGAAACTCAGCTGATATGACTTTGGAGAGCAGAATGAACCCATTCAGTTACATGTTTTTTTTTTAAGTATAGCCTGTAAAGATATAACTGGTTCAGTACAAAAAAAACAGATGATACACCAGACATTAACCTCTAGGAACCATTCAATATGATTGAATGGAGAGACCCTTCACCCTGCTTCAGGCAGGTCGCTCCCTACACCGGTGCCTCTGCTCCAGGTGCCTGTGTTTTCTTGGATTCCTTTTTTTCCCGCTCCCCTCTGCCCCCGCCGCTTTGTCCCCGTGGCCCTGCCCCCCTGCTCTCCCATTTGCTGTTGCCCTCCCCCCTCCCTGCTGCCACTCCCTCCCACCTCCCCTCATATGGCAGTCGCGCGCGCTGCTGGCGTGCCTGAGACAAGCCTGTCTGCACCCGTCCGTGCCCAGACCGCGCCCAGCGCCAGTCCCCCTGGCCCACGAGCCTCCTGCACCACCAATCACCGCTACACAGCCAATGACCTCCACTCCCTCAATCCAGGACGCTCCTCCATCTGCTTCCAGTCCACTCCGAAGCACACCAAAGGACCCTTCTCCTGCAGAGCCTGCAACTTCACCTGCACCCTAACCACCAAGCTCCGACACACAGCCACAGACAACCACCTCAGCTGCTTTCTGCTCAACAACCGCTCCGTCCACAAGCACGCAATCGAACTCTGGGACCTACTGACCCCATCATCACCCGACGTCGCATTTCTCACCGAAACCTGGATGAATTCGGCCTCGGAACCAGACATAGCCATAGCCATACCTGAAGGCTACAAGATCACTAGAAGAGACCGCAGCAACAAACCAGGAGGAGGAATCGCCATAGCTTACAAAAGCACCATCAGAGTCTCCACCAGCTCCCACAACACCATCAACTACGCCGAGCACCTCCATTTCAAAATCCACGTCAGCGCCAACACCACCCTCAGAGGAACACTGGTCTACAGACCCCGGGCCCCCGACCTCACTTCCGCGCCGACATCGCCGACATCATCCTCGCCCAAGCCCTCGCCTCAACTGACTACATCCTCCTCGGCGACCTGAACTTCCAACTAGAAAACAACAACGATATCAACACCACCAACCTACTTGCCAACCTCGGCCTCAAGCAACTCGTCACGTCGCCCACCCACACCGCAGGACACACACTCGACCCCAACTTCTCAGCCAGCAACCACGTCTCCTTCAGTCACGCCACCGAACTCCACTGGACCGACCTTCGCTGCATCCATGTCTCCTTCCAGAAGCCGGTCTCTCACCACCTCACCACTCATCCCCCCCTGGCCATTGGAACAGACTCTCGACAAAACAGCTGATCTCCACCCTCACCCAGGCACCTCATCCTAGGACCCGGGACCCCAACACAGCCGTCACAAACCTGCATCAATGGATAGACGACTGCGCCAACACCCTCGGACCACTCAAACAACCCTCGGACATCCACCACAGATCCAAGGCCAGCTGGTTCACCCCCGACCTACAGGCCTCCAAACGGGAATGACAAAGAATGGAGAAGACCTGGCACCTTGTACCTACCAAATCCAACCACATCGCCCTGATGACTGCCATCCGCAAACATCACCAGCTGATCCGCACCACCAAAAGAACCTACTACAAAAGCTGCAGAGACACCAATGCTCACAACAACAGAGAGCTCTTCGGCATCATAAAAGAACTCTCCAACCCCAGGCCCTGCTCCTACGAACCCTCGCCATCACAGCAGCTCTGCAACTCCCTCACCACTTACTTCCGTCGAAAGATCGAAGACATCCACAACAGCTTCAAACCTCAGACCCACCCGCCAACCACAGACAGCCACGAACCCAACGCACCAAGCAACATCAACCCTCTATGCTCCTGGTCACACGTCAACAATGAAGACACCATCAACACCATGGCCTCCATCGACTTCGGCTCCCCCTCGGACACATGCCCACACCAGATCGTCAACAAAGCCAGCAACATCATCGCCCCCCACCTCCATGCCATCATCAACAGCTCCTTCGAGACAGCCACCTTCCCGGAGAGCTGGAAACACGCCGATGTCAACGCCCTCTTGAAGAAACCCAAGGCGGAACCAGATGACCCCAAAAACTACCGGCCCATCTCCCTCCTCCCCTTCCCAGCGAAAGTCAATGAGAAAATAGTGAACAACCAACTATCCCGCTTCCTAGAAGACAGCAAAGCGCTCGATACCTCCTAATCCGGATTTCGCAAGAACCACAGCACTGAGACCGCAATCATTGCTGCCACAGATTACATCAGGACCATGCTCGACAAAGGCGAAACCGCAGCGCTCATCCTCCTGGACCTCTCCGCAGCCTTCGACACCATTTGTCACCACACCCTTCGAACACGCCTCCACAACGCGGGGATCCACTGCAAGGCCCTCGACTGGATCTCTTCATTCCTCTCCGGCAGAACCCAGAGAGTCCGCCTTCTGCCTTACCTATCCGAATCCTCCAAAACCATCTATGGCGTCCCCCAGGGATACTCTCTCAGCCCAACACTTTTCAACGTTTACATGGCTCCTCTCACCAACATCGCACAATCCCACCACATCAACATAGTATCCTACGCAAACGACACCCAGCTGATCATCTCCCTCACGAAAGACCCTACAATCGCAAGAAACAACCTCCACAATGGACTTCACGCCATCGCCAACTGGATGGAATCAAGCCGCCTCAAGTTAAACACAGACAAAACAGAGATCCTCATCTTCGGCAGCAAACCCTCCGCTTGGAATAACTCCTGGTGGCCTACCTCCCTAGGAGCCGCACCCACACCCACCACCCAAGTATGAAACCTGGGAATCATCTTGGACTCAGCACTCAGCATGACTCAGCAGGTCAACGCAGTCTCTTCTTCCTGCTACAACACCCTTCGCTTGCTCCACAAGATTTTCAAGTGGATTCCCGTCGAAACCAGAAAGACAGTCACCTGCACCCTGGTCAGCAGCCGACGGGACTACGGCAACGCACTTTATGCAGGAACCACGGCCAAACTACAAATGAAAATGCAACGTATCCAAAACGCCTCTGCCCGACTCATCCTCGACGTCCCACGCCGCGACCACATCTCTGCCCACCTCAGAGACCTACACTGGCTCCCCCGTATCAAAGAGGATTACCTTCAAACTACTCACCCACGCACACAAAGCCCTCCACAACACAGGTCTGGCCTACCTCAACAACACACTCACCTCCCACACTCCGATCCGCCAGCTTCGCTCCGCCAGCCTCGCACTCGCCTCCGTCCCCCGCATTCGCCGCACCACCGCCGGAGGAAGATCCTTCTTTCACCTCACCGCCAAGACCTGGAACTCCCTATCGCTCCACCTACACCAGACCCAAGACCTCCTGACTTTCAGGAAACGCCTCACGACATGGCTATATACCAGTAGCTCCCCCCCCCAGCGCCTTGAGACCCTGACAGGTGAGTAGCACGCTTTATAAATTACGTGATTGATTGATTGATTGATTCAACGTGTTCAAAATATATCTTTTTATCCAAGGAAAAATGTAAGATGATGTGCAAGATTCATCACAAAAACTAGTGCAATCAGAGTGTATTGGCAAATTTGACTAATTGCACACTCCCACACATAGGTGGTCATTCTGACCTCGGCGGTAAAAGGTGCCTACCGCCGGTCAGAAATCCTCCATAATCCCGCCGCGGTCGCGGAAACCCGCCACGGTCATTCTGACCCGCAGAAGGCAACCCTCCGAAAATCCGACCGCCACAACAGACCGCCAGACCAGCGGTCGGCGGAAAGGTGGAGGTGACCAAACCTCCACCGCCACGCCAACAGAAATACGCCCATCCCATTACGACCCACGAATCCACGCGGCGGTCATTCAAACGCGGTATTCCATTGGCGGGACACACCGCCGCGGTCAGAATACACACAAACGAACAAAACTCAGCCACATTGGACGATTTGAATCCCACACACCTGATACACATACACACACCACTCCCACACACACAATACAATATAAAACACACACCCACATCACCCACAAACCCCTACGCTAAAAAATTCGTCAAGAAGGCAAGAGCGAGACACCAGCATCCAAAAAATAACAGCCACAGCCACTCAACACCATCACCCACACACTATCCACACACAAAACAACACACACCACCACACTCAACTCACTTAAATACACATACTCCACCCCACACATCATACACACCACCCCATGGCACCCCAAAGACAACCCCGCTTCACAGACGAAGAACTCAGGGTCATGGTGGAGGAAATCGTTCGGGTAGAGCCCCAGCTGTTCGGCACACAGATACAATACACCAGCATTGCCCGGAGGACGGAGCTATGGCAGAGGATTGTCGACAGGGTGAACGCAGTGGGACAGCACCCCAGAAATCGGGAAGACATCAGGAAGCGATGGAACGACCTACGGGGGAAGGTGCGTTCCATGGTATCCAGGCACAACATCGCCGTGCAGAAGACTGGCGGAGGACCCCCACCTCAACCCCCACAATTCACATCATGGGAGGAGGAAGTCTTGAACATCCTGCATCCTGACGGCCTCGCAGGAGTCGGCGGAGGAATGGATACTGGTAAGTTGAAGCTTCAATACTGCTTCCCCCCCACCTGCATGCCAAATCAGACCCCAAACCTCACCCCCATCCTCGAACCCCACCCTCACCCCCACCCCCATCGTCACCCCCACCCTCACCCCCACCACCATCCTCACCCCCACCACCATCCTCACCCCCACCCCCAGCACACCTATTCCCCGCCAATGTCTCACCATCACAACCCACACATCCCAAAACCTAGGCCTGCATGCGTCCACTAAGCATGGACACCCATCACCAAAGCATGCCCAATGCACATACACATCCCCCCCACAAGCCACCCTCACCAAAGCCCCCACACACGAATGCCAGCACTTGGGGACACGAGAACCCACAGATACACCCATATGCCACACATTGAAACTATAACCATACCTCTATACCCCTGCAGGACCCGACCGTCAACACACCGCGGCGGAGGGGCCAGAATTCTCCACACCCCCCACCCAAGAGGCCGTCAGCGATGACAGCAGCTCTGTCGACCTGGACACCGATGACCAGCCCGGACCATCGGGGACCTCTGGACAGTCGGTTCCCCTCACACAGGCCCAGGCCACTACAGACCCAAACCCCTCTGGGAACACCAGCACAGCTCCCACCCAGCGGGCCCATGCCTCTGTCTCCAGGGCGCGTCAATCTGCGGTGTGTCTACCACTACAGGGCACCCAGGATAACCCACCACCCCAACAACAACAGGGACCTGGGGGCAGTGGTAGTGGGCACACCGGCCAGGGGGCAGAGGCCCAGGGAAACAGGGGAACTCGGAGGGCAGCTGTGCGACAGGGGGGGGAGGAGAGGCCCAGGGAACCCACTCTCCACGAGGTCCTCACCACCATCATGGGAGCATACAACCGCTCCCAGGAGACGATGGCGACGGTACTGGCCCGGTTCCAGGAGATCCAGGTGCTGCAGGAGGAACACTATCGGGGGTACAGGGAGGACATCAGAGCCATCAACACCACCCTGGTTACCATGGTAGGGCTGCTGCAGGACCTCGTCAACAACAGGGCGGACACTGAACAACACCCAAGGGCCCCTGCCACTAGCCTGGACCAAGAACAGCCAACCACCTCCGCCGGCGCTAGTGGACAGGAGGCCCCCGCACAGCAGCAGCCCACCAGACCCCCACCTCCTGCAGGAGAAGAACCACCCCGCAAGAGGGCCCTGAGATCTCGCAAGAAGACAGAGTAGGATGTCAAGACCCCCGCCAGCAATGGATACCACCTGATGTCATCCCACTGTCCCACATTGTCACCCTGTCCATCCTTGAACTGCCCATGCTCCATCTCTCCACAGGCCTCTGGACAATGCACCTGTGTGACTGTTACTCTGGACTCTGCCATGGACATTCCTTCACCATAGCCCCCACCCACTTGAAACCACCCATCCCATTTTGAGCACTTAAATAAACACCTATTTTGCACCAAAATATCAGGAGTCTGGCTGTGATTTCAATAGATTGTAATTGACATGACAGTGCAAATATGTCCTTGTACATGGTGAAGTCAACAAACAGCTGCCACAAAGCTGTAGTCCATGGGGAAACGAAGCACAGGACTCGTAGTGGGGACCCCAGATCTGAAATAGGGAGGGAAAAGCCAAAACTCAGTCATCATACACTGGGGCAAATAGACAGGCAGCAGAGATGCTGGAGAGTAGTTAACTTTTACTAAATTATCTTTGAAATGTTACCTGTGTCCTATTGGAAGTACTGTTCAATGATTCTGTCCCTGTTGTCTGTTTCAGCCCCGTCGTCTTCCTCCTCGTCACTCTCCTCAGGTTCCACCGCTGCCACAACACCACCGTCTCGACCATCCTCCTGCAGGAAAGGCACCTGGCGGCGCAAAGCCAGGTTGTGAAGCATGCAGCAGGCCACGATGATGTGACACACCTTCTTAGGTGAGTACATTAGGGATCCACCTGTCATATGCAGGCACCTAAACCTGGCCTTTAGGAGGCCAAAGGTGCGTTCGATCACCCTCCTAGTACGCCCATGGGCCTCATTGTACCGTTCCTCTGCCCTGGTCCGGGGATTCCTTACTGGGGTCAGTAGCCACGACAGGTTGGGGTACCCAGAGTCCCCCACTAGCCATACACGGTGTCTCTGTAGCTGTTCCATCACGTAAGGGATGCTGCTATTCCTGAGGATGTAGGCGTCATGCACTGACCCTGGGAATTTGGCATTTACATGCGAGATGTACTGGTCAGCCAAACACACCACCTGGATGTTCATTGAATGGTAATTTTTTCTGTTCCTGTACACCTGCTCCCTGTCTCTTGGGGGAACCAAAGCCACATGGGTCCCATCAATGGCACCAATTACGTTGGGAATATGTCCAAGGGCGTAGAAATCACCCTTCACTGTAGCCAATTCGCCCACCTCAGGGAAAATGATGTAGTTCCTCACGGATTTCATCAGGGCAGACAACACTCTGGATAACACCTTCGAAAACATGGGCTGAGACATCCCAGAAGCAATTCCCACGGTTGTCTGAAATGACCCACTTGCCAAGAAATGTAGTACTGACATGACCTGCACCAGAGGGGGAATCCCTGTGGGTTGGCGGATGGGGGACATCAGGTCGGGCTCCAGCTGGGCACACAGTTCATGGATAGTGGCACGGTTAAGACGGTAGGTCAGGATAATGTGGCGTTCTTCCATTGTCGACAGGTCCACCAGCGGTCGGTACACGGGAGGATTCATCCGTCTCCTCGCCCAACCCAGCGGACGGTGCCTAGGAAGGACAACATGGAGCACACAGTCAAGCAACCCACAGGTACGTACTCACAGCTAGCACAGTATACGATTCTCTATGCAGTGAATGGCGTGTCTGAGTGGCTATGCAAGGCCTAGGCCTGTGTGACGCAGTTGAAATTGAGCCATGTGGGCCCTGGAAATGGCGGCTGCCTGACCTGTGAAGTGTGACAATGGGATGTGAGGTCAATGCGCTGGCGTGGCACACCGCGGCGGGCGGCGGGCGAAGACCGCGGCGCGAAGCCGCATTGGTTAACATTGAAGCCTATGGGTTTCAGGAGCCAATGGCGAAGGGCGCCGGCGGTGGCGGGACGCACCGCCGCGGTACGCACCGCCGCGGACGTGACCGCCATTTTCTATCTACTTATCCACTTGCGACTTGAACTTTCACAGGAGAGGACCTATACTGCAAGTGTTGCTGTGACCTCGGTCTGGAAGGGACAATGGCTGCTGCGCCTGGGGAAAGGGCCCCTGCCTTCACTGGAGAGGAGTTGGAGAAACTTGTGGATGGGGTCCTCCCCCAGTATGCGCTACTCTACGGTCCTCCAGACCAACAAGTGAGTTTAATTCAATATGGATTTGGGGCCACTGGCTGGCTTGGGGGCCTGGCGGGGGGCCTGGCGGGGATGGGGGGCATGTTGGGCCTGGCGGGGGGCATGGCGGGGGGCCTGGCGGGGATGGGGGGCATGTTGGGCCTGGCGGGGGGCATGGCGGGGGGCCTGGCGGGGATGGGGGGCATGTTGGGCCTGGCGGGGGGCATGGCGGGGGGCCTGGCGGGGATGGGGGGCATGTTGGGCCTGGCGGGGGGCCTGGCGGGGATGGGGGGCATGTTGGGCCTGGCGGGGGGCATGGCGGGGGGCCTGGCGGGGATGGGGGGCATGTTGGGCCTGGCGGGGGGCATGGCGGGGGGCCTGGCGGGGATGGGGGGCATGTTGGGCCTGGCGGGGGGCCTGGCGGGGATGGGGGGCATGTTGGGCCTGGCGGGGGCATGGCGGGGGGCCTGGCGGGGATGGGGGGCATGTTGGGCCTGGCGGGGGGCCTGGCGGGGATGGGGGGCATGTTGGGCCTGGCGGGGGGCATGGCGGGGGGCCTGGCGGGGATGGGGGGCATGTTGGGCCTGGCGGGGGGCCTGGCGGGGATGGGGGGCATGTTGGGCATGGCGGGGGGCATGGCGGGGGGCCTGGCGGGGATGGGGGGCGTTGGGCCACTGGAAAGGAAAATGCTGAGAAACTTGAACGTGGTATTTCTCCCTCCCTGTACGTGTCACATAGGTCCGCGCCCATGAGAAGATCGGGATTTGGCGTGCCATCGCCAAGGAAGTCCGGGCCCTGGGGGTCCACCATCGACGGGGCACCCACTGCCGCAAGAGGTGGGAGGACATCCGCCGCGGGACCAAGAAGACCGCTGAGTCTCTGCTGGGGATGGCCTCCCAACGTAGGCGGGGTGCCTGCCGTCAACTGAGCCCCCTGATGTTCCGGATCCTGGCAGTGGCCTACCCTGAATTGGATGGGCGCGTGAGGGCAGCACAGCAGACACAAGGGGGTGAGTACAAGCATTATCTACTCTGTTGTCGCGCAGTGGAGGTGTCTGGGTGGGGGAGGAGGGCTGGGGGTCCCCCTAGGCCAGGGCGATATCTGTAGGCTGGGCACCCCCGTAAGCCCCTGTGTCCCCAGCCACCACCCTCAGTAGTTTGTCAGTACAGCCATCCCTGGGCCGTGTCATCCATGGGTGCAGTTGTCAACTCTAGGCGTGTAGGGCATGTTCCACGGAATGCGTAGCGTACCCCAAGTGCGCAACTTAGTGCAGGGGGCATCTGTGTCTGTCATGTCCGCTAACTGTACCGGAGATCCATGTACTCAATATCCCTTTATTTCTCTCTCCCCCCCCCTTTTTGTTTGTCTTTCTGTGCTTGTGTGCATCAGCATCATCAGGCGGAGGAGAAGTGGCATCGGGGCAGGAGGGAGCTGCATCTCACATGGCCCAGGAGGGCCATGCCACAGAGTCAGACTGGACCAGTGAGACGGAGGGCGAGGGGAGCTCCACGACGGGGACGACTGGACCCTGCAGCGACACGGACACGTCCTTGGAAGGGGGCTCCCTTGCGGGGGTGGCACCATCCGTGCCCCCCGCCATTACAGGTACAGCCGCCACCCAGCGCACCATCTCCGCCCTCCCAGCAGCCCCTCAGCGTTCGCCCCGTGCCCGCTCTGCCAGGAAGCCGGGCATCTCCTTCGCCCCAGGCACCTCAGGCCCTGCCCCTGTTACCCCCGCTGCCCTCAGTGAGGAGGTCATTGACCTCCTCCGAACGCTCATTGTTGGGCAGACTACCCTTTTGAATGCCATCCAGGGGGTGGAGAGGGAGGTTCATCGCAGCAATGCGTACCTGGAGGGCATTCATTCGGGTCAGGCTGCCCATCAGCGATCGTTCCAGGCTCTGGCCTCAGCACTGACGGCAGCCATTGTCCCTGTCTCCTGCCTGCCTCTACTAACTCCCTCCTCCCAGTCTCCTGTTCCTCTGCCTGTCCCACCCACACCATCAGACCAGCCTGCACACACCTCAACACCCAAGAGAAGCTCATCCAAACATAAGCACCACAGATCACGCAGACATTCACACACGCAACATTCCGATGCAGACATGCCAACAGTCACTACCACCTCTGTGACCCCCACCTCCTCGTCTCCCTCCTCCCTCCCTGTGACGTCTACACTCACACCTCCATTCACCTCACCATCAGCCAGTGTTTCCATCACCAGCACACCCTCCACTCCAGTCCGCACACGTGCAGTCACCACCCCCACTGCCATTTACACGTCCCCTGTGTCCTCTCCCACTGTGTCTGTCACCCCCTCTTCCACACCACACAAACGCAGCCACCCACCCACCCAACAGCCATCCACCTCACGACAGCCTATCCCTCCTGCACCTGCACCCAAAGACAGCAAACGTGACTCACCTACAACCACATCCTCTCCCTCCACTCCCATTCCCACTGTACCTACCACTCTCCATTGTCCCAAGAAGCTCTTCCTCGCCACTACTAACTTCTTTCCTGACCCTGAGCCCCCCCCTCCTTCTCGTCGGGGTAAGAAGAGCACCTCAGCCACCACCAGCCCTGCAGCCCCCTTGACAAGGGTGCAGGGGTATTGGAGCCCGCCAGCCCGCATGTCTGGATCTTCGCCCAGCAGCAAGGGGACAGCCAGCCCACCCCCTGGGAAGAGGAGCAGAAGGCGGAAGGGTCGCCGCAGGAGCCCGCCTTCTACATCCCCCCCGGACACCACCCAGAGACAGTCACCAGCCACAGCTCCAAAGGGAGGAAAGGGCCACAGGCCCACGACTAAGGAGGGCAAGGGCAGCAAGTCAGAGAGGTCAGGCAGCAGGCCTGCTGCCCAGGAGGAGCCCACAACCCCCATAGCCGCTGCCCCGGGAGGAACCGGCACAGCTGCCCCGGGAGAGCCCACCACCCCCATAGCCGCTGCCCAGGGAGGACCCAGCCCAGCTGGCCAGGAGGGCCCCACCACCCACAGCCCAGGTGGGCAGTGAAGGAGCACCATCCCCGCTGCCCAGGAGGGCACCACCAGGCAATTAGCAGTTGGCCATAGACCGTCCGCCGTCTCAAGAACCGCTGAACTGGGCCCCGCCGTCTCAAGAACCGCTGAACTGGGCCCTTCAGGGCAAGAACCGCTGAACTGGGCCCCGCCATCTCAAGAACCGCTGAACTGGGCCCTTCAGGGCAAGAACCGCTGAACTGGGCCCTTCAGGGCAAGAACCGCAGAACTGGGCCCCGCCGTCTCAAGCACCGCTCCGCTGGGCCCCGCCGTCTCACGCACCGCTCCGCTGGGCCCCGCCGTCTCAAGAACCGCTGAACTGGGCCCTTCAAGGCAAGGAGCGCTGAACTGGGCCCCGCCGTCTCAAGAACCGCTGAACTGGGCCCCGCCGTCTCAAGAACCGCTGAACTAGGCCCTTCAGGGCAAGAACCGCTGGCCCTTTGGCAGACGTGGCAGGGCAGGATCTATCTCGGGCAGGGCTGCAGGATGTCCTCTGGCCAACTTGCCTCCTCCAGTGGCAGTGGGGTCTGTTATGGACTGTATGGACTGTGGCTTTGCTCTCCCCAGGATGGCCCAGTGGGCAGGCCACCCACTGTATGGACTGTATGGACTGTGGCTTTGCTCTCCCCAGGATGGCCCAGTGGGCAGGCCACCCACTGTATGGACTGTATGGACTGTGGCTTTGCTCTCCCCAGGATGGCCCAGTGGGCAGGCCACCCACTGTATGGACTGTATGGACTGTGGCTTTGCTCTCCCCAGGATGGCCCAGTGGGCAGGCCACCCACTGTATGGACTGTATGGACTGTGGCTTTGCTCTCCCCAGGATGGCCCAGTGGGCAGGCCACCCACTGTATGGACTGTTTGGACTGTGGCTTTGCTCTCCCCAGGATGGCCCAGTGGGCAGGCCACCCACTGTATGGACTGTTTGGACTGTGGCTTTGCTCTCCCCAGGATGGGCCAGTGGTCATGGAGTCCCCTCGTGGATCTGGCGTCGTGTACTCAAGTGGCTGAGGTGCCCCCCCCTTCCCTTCCCCCTGAGGTGCCTGTCCTATTTTCTTTCTGATGCCCCTGCAGTGTTCTCTCCGTGGAGTTCTTGTCGTGGGACTGGGCCTTGCCCCTTTGCACAGGACCCCTGTGATCCACGCACAGTGGTTGGACTACATTTAGTAGCTGTATATATTTTGTACATAGTTTATTTATTAATTGGGATTACTGGTGTACATATTTCAATATATCTGCCCGTTTATGATCTCTTCTTTTGGTCTTTGCATTATTTCGGAGGGGGGTGGTTTGTGGGTTGTGACAGTGATCTGTGGGAATGCATTGATGTGTGTGTTGTAGTGGGTGTGGGTGGGTGGGTGTGTGCCGGTAATCTTTTCCCTCCCCTGTGTCGTAGGTGCAGTACTCACCGATGTCTTCCGCGCCGCCGGGCGTGCTCCTGGTATATGAGCAGGAATAGGAGTGCGGGGATGACCTGCAACTCTGGCTCCATACTGCCGGAATCTCGCGTGGAGTGCGTAGAGGTGAGCGTTTTCCCGTTCGTAGTCTGTTTCCGCCGTGTTCTTATCGGCGGTGCTCCCGCCCCGGAAAAGGTGGCAGATTGGTGGGTCGTAATAGGGTGGGCGGTACATTGTCTGCCGCCGGGCTGTTGGCGGGAACCGCCGCGCTGTTTGTTTGTACCGCTGTGGCGGTCGGAGTGTTAAGTTGGCGGGCTGTGTTGGCGGTTCCCGCCAGGGTCAGAATTGCATATTTTAGATCGCCGGCCTGTTGGCGGCTTGGCCGCCGCTTTATCACCGACCGCCAGGGTCAGAATGAGGGCCATAATGTTTGAGGGAGGCTGGATATGCAGTTACATCACAGCCAATAATCAGGAAAAGATGCAAGTTTTGGCAGCCAAAACAGCTTTATAAAAGGAGACAAAGCACACAAAACAGACTCATCTATCCCCGCCCTTATTCGATTTTTACCAAGGATACATTTGGGTCACAAAAGGGAAGTGCTTGGTCAGTGAAACGTGTTGCATTTGACCTCTCACTCCTAGAAGTTTGTCGTTTTGGGGCGCCAAAAGCCTGAAAATCATCTCCAACAGAAGTCACTAAATAGTACTATTGTCAAATGATTACCCTTTTGTTAAAATTACTTATCCTGCCCATGCAGTATATTTGTGATAGGAGCAGGTACATGTTATATATTTCTCCATCAGTTCATATTTTCATTGTTATTCATTTAACACGCAAACGTGTAGTAATTATTTAGTTCATTTAAGTACTGCAATAAAATGAAAAGTTCTCTGCAAGTCAACTATGCAAATAGCTGGGACTGTTTGTTTCCACAGGCAAAATGTTCTAATGCCTATGCACTTTATTTTAAAAATAAACAGCCTGCAAGAACGTGCAACCAATTGCTTAGACCATATAGCATCACCACTGTAGTAAATATGAGGACCAGCCTCAGTCAGGGACTGTTAACATCTGAACTGTTAGCAGTCTCACTGACATAAAACACCCGAGGAAACTGCTAGAAGATAGGTGGTATTAATGGGTCTGTGCAAGACGATAGGGGTCATAATGAAATCAAGTAAAGGGCACAAATAAGGGGCTCCGGGTACGAGATGCAGTAGTAAAGCACGGCTGGAAGGCAGGTGAGCGCTGCATGTATTAACCAGTTTAAGCATAAGGAAGTATGTCATGCAGGTATGCTTACAATGAGCAGTTAAGTCATAATATGGGCCCCGTTATGAGTTTGGCAGATGGAAAACTCTGTCCGCCAAACTCCTGACAAGGTGGCCGCCTACGCGGTGACCTTCAAGCCGGAGCTATTATGGGTTTCCTGTTAGGTTGGCGGGCTTTTCCACTCACCAGCCTAGCAGGAAACAGGCTACCGCACTGTCTCCGGCTTGTAATCGAGCCAGCGGCAATGCTCTCACCTACAGGGTGCACAGCACCCTTGCAATGTTATGCAGACAGTGAACACTGCAATGGTGCTGGCCAGGGGGGCCCCTATAGTGCCCATGCCAAGTGCAGGGGACCCCCTGGGATTCCCTGCACCCGTTCTCCACCAGCCTTTTCATGGCGGTGCTACTGCCATGAAATCGCTGGCAGGGAAGGGGGTCATAATCCCCAGGGCAGCGCTGCCCTGGCGGATTAGCACCACTACCATCCTCCAGATCGCTGGGATCCAAGATCCTGGCAGGGCTGGAGGTCTGACCGCCAGGGTTCTAATGTGTCGGTCAAACCGCTGCATTGGCCCAGACCGCCACATTCATATTAAGGCCCAATATGTGGGAAATAACAATAGCAATACAATACATCAGAAAGAGTAATAAGGGAAGGGTGTATTTTCAGGTGTAAAATTGTATTTCGAACTGCAGAAAGACCACTGATAAGTATATTTTGGTTGCACAGAAATTATTCAGGCCAGATTTACTAACACTTTGCGCAGGGTTTGCGTTACAAATGTTATGTAAATGCAGCACAAATTGTGGAGGCGGAAGTTACTTTTCAACACATACCCTGGTTTGTGTTCTTAAGTTCCCTAAAGTAGTTGAAACTTTCTGCTACTTTGCATCAAGAGCGAGTACCATGTGCGGTACATGGGAGTTAGGTGTTGGTACAAATCCATATCTACTATCATCAGTAGACAAGAACGTATACATATATATACCACGGGATTAATAATATTTTCATGTTTAATTGTTTGCAATAAGCAGGAAATTAAGATATCAAGAGCATGGAGGAGGAAACGCATTACCCTGTTTCGGCGATAATTTCAGGAGCGACATAGGTCGGGGTTCCACAGACGGTGTAAAGAGGTCCATCCACGATTGTCGCCAGCCCAAAATCTCCCAACTTTAAGGACTTGCTGCCATCTTGGTGCTCATAGACCTAAAACAGCAAAACAATTTTTACAAAGTACAGAGATTGCCAGCAAACATTTTTCTTGACAGACAGAAGAAGAACCCGACTGAAAATATGTATGCATTATCAGGCAGCAGAAAAAAACACGTAAGGTAGGACATATTCCACAAATTAATTAAAACAACCTGAAAGTGAGATTTAAATAAGCCCACATTCTTTCTGATTTATTTTCTATTACACCGCTTATAAATGGAAAAAAATCGATTGTGGGTGAAGGCTGCTAATGCCAAATCGCCAACAGAGATGGAGGACTGTTGTGGCAATGGCTTTTGGTTACTGTTAAGTATTTATTTATTTAGGAGTTCTACACAACACCCCACGTGGTATTGTAGCACAGTTAATGTGTTCCACGCCGCAGGAGGATACAAGCAGAACAATATTCAAGAGAGGAGAGTCCACTATCTGGCATTCACCAGGCACTGCCCCTGGTCAGGCTTCAGCCAGAGTTCTGAAAAGAGCAGCTTTGGTAAATGCCTTACAGTGCACGTGTTTTGTTTTGCCCCCTGACCCTGATCCGGGGAGTTCCATGGTTATGTCCCCTGAACCCCGATCGATGGATCGCTGTGATTTAATTTTTTTTATGGTTGCTGTTTGATCACGTGTGAGGTGGAGGACTGGAGAGGCCTAGAGGGTGGGTGGACTCCTATTTCTGCTAGTTCTGGCACATTCTGACTGGCTGATTTGAAAGTGTCTGCAGCAGATTTTGGTAGGCGAGCAAGAGAGGGGAAAAACAGAAAAAGGGGAAAGAAATAGAAAGAGAAAGATGGAAAACCATCTGACAGTGGGAGGAAGCAGGAACTCGCACAAGAGACATAAAGGAGCAGGGAGTGTCTGATAGTGGCTAGACAAGCCATGGCAGCCTTGGTATTCTGTGCAATGATGTTTAAGAGCAGTGGCTACTGGTTTGTGAGCAGAGCTTTGGGTACCGGCTCTCACTCCATTGCAAATTAAGAACTGGAGCATCAAATACCCAAGCCCAAGGTGTCTTAGTGAAGGAGAGTACAGAATTTACCTAGCCAGCTTGTGGAATGCAGGCTAAGATGAAGTAAATTCCATGCCCTGGCTAATGAGACTGAAAAGGCATGGTCTCCTATGCACACTTTTAGGTTGTGCCTAGGGAGCATGCATGCGCTGTCTATCAACAAGTTGTAATCTACATCTGTGGGCTTGCAACACGCCATCACACACCCATCGCTTTCACTCATTCCGTGGCCTGCCTTTTAAAATTCCTTGGGTTTCTTTGGTAAATGATTTACTTTTGTCACACCTTTTGGCTGTTTTGTTCCCGCCCTGGAGACTGACCCTGTTACATGGATTATTGCATGTTCGCCCATATTCATTTGTGTGGGCACACTACTTTTTTCTTTTGCTTTGGCTTGTTTGTTAGTTTCCTGCTCGTGTTCAGCTCTGTATCCGCAATGGTTCGTTTCAGGGCACTTGGCTCATGTCCATGAAATGCACTCAGCTGATGCCGTTTTAACACCCAGAATGTAGCCATGAATGCGTGAGTAAACAAACTTTAATTCCTGTCATGCTTTTGTAGCCCATGTGGCTTTGCACCATGATTAATGTTTCATATTATTGTTCTTTTTCAATTAACTGCTCCTTGGATTGAAACTTAAGTTTTATGTTTTTGTTTTTTAATTGCCAATGCCAAGACTCGAACCTCGCATCCCAGTTCCAAAGTCAGCAGCTATAAATTTTATGCCACATCCTTTCTCCAAGACCACTGCCATTTTTTAGGGTTGAATGTAGCAATTGTATAGCTCTTCAAACCCTGGCAGCACCGCACCCAGGATAATGTGCTGCATGGTTAAACATTTATAAGGTCCTAAAGACGAGATCTTTTGGCTATTCCAATCCTTGTTCTATATTTAGGAGGAAGCAGAAGACAGACTGAACTGGAGCAAGTACTCTTGAGGAAGCACAGAACAGAATGTGCTTTTGCCATTCTCAGCAGAAGAATGAAGGGCTTTGGGGCAAAGGGACAGAACCTTGAAGAGTCAGTGTTTTTGTTTGGGAAGACAATGTAAAGTTTTATGATGGGAGGAAATTCTAGAACATTTACCGAATAAAAATTATGCATTTGGTATATTTCTGACAATAAATGATACAGTATCTAAGGTTATACTAGGTAAATCAAACCCAAGCATCACCGTTTTTGTGGAATCATAAAACAGCACTGACAACTAGAGAGGGACCCTAAAACCCCAAACTTTCTTTAATGTTTTTTCCTCCACTACTTTTTTTTAACTGTTCCTATTTCATGGCACTCAAAATATCAGATTTAGAACATATCGGATTACAGCTCCCTGTCACTGTCTTAAATTGTATCAGCTCTATATCCTCAAATCCAAATCTATTAAAAGCATGGCATCAACGTAAATATACAAAATATTCTGAATGAATTTGATTGGCTGATAACAAACTAAAAGTTGCCAATACGACTTGGAAAGTTTAACAAAATCTCATTTCGGATCATTTATGTGAAAAGTATAACATGAATGCATTAATTATATGATTTTAGCCTCACTTATATGTTGCAACTTAATTAGCTAGATGCTATCATTATGACCATAACCAGTGCTTTAAATGGGCCGGTACCGTCCGGTACTGAGTACCGGCACTTTTTTATTTTGAGAAGGAGAGTACCTGCTCTTCTCAAGAAAAACGTAATACTTTTAATTGGAGAGTACCGGCACTTCTCAGAAACAATCAGGTACTCTGACACAGAGTACCTGCACTTCTATTTTTCCATTTCAAACACTGACCATAACTATATAATCGCTGATTAGACAGGACATTTCTTGAACTGCATTTTTCCTCAAAGGAAAGATTGTTCGAATTGTTTAGGTAAATTCTTATATAGTTTTCAGAAAAAAACACAAAACCTCTAGGATCCGAAGAACCAGCTATGAAATGGAAAAGGCACAGAGACATCCTCTTACATGGAAATATATTTTTCAGTTTTATTGTAACTCAGACCGAAGAGTGGTTCGTCTGATAGAGCAAAAACAAGAGTCAATCATATTATCTTTTGATTGTACAACACTGCGATTTTTCTTTTCTTCAACTAAGCTTCATGAGATTTACCTCGCTGGGTCTGAGAAAAGCATAAGGTATCACTTAATGAACACATACCTAGCACATTTATTGCTAATAGAAATATCATATGCCATTAAAAGAAGAATGGTGTATAATGCATTTAATTGACATAATCATTTACAAGAGAGGAAACTCATGTTGGTGCATCAGATATGTAAAACTACTACACAGGTAACTTTCAAACCTTAGAACAAATGATAACCACTTAACCTAATTTCCAATCATGTATTAACAACAAAATACGAATTTCACAGTCTGAGAAACAGGAATTATAGAACTAGAATTCAGAGTGTAGTTACTTTTTTAGTGAATTGGTAATAATTGTTTACAGTGTTTGAAGCAGATTTATGGTGGTTTTCGTGACCCAGGATATCTCCCTATAGTGTGAACGACATATGAACGTTAGATACCAATTGGAGTATGAAGATAACTGCTCGATTGCATCAGTGCTTAATTTGTAAATAAAAAGGTGCCGGTGCTCAAAGCTCTCCTCTTAAACATGGGCAGCTGCAATTAAAATTGCGAACACATAATTCTGAGGCAGCGTAATCCTGAAGCCACCTCGGGCCCCTTCAATCCATTTATAGCCACTCCCTGCCCCTTCAGCTTACTCTTACAGCTTCCTGCCTTTCCCCTTTCTGACGCTTTTTCGTGTTTCTCTTCCTCCGTCTTTCCCAAGTGTCTTTTGCTCGCAGTAAATACTTGAGACAGAAAATTAAGCGCCAGCCCTCAGAAATAAGTGCCGGTGCTCTGCACCGGACACAACAAGCACAAATTAAGCACTGGATTGCATAGATCTATAAAGAGTTCAAGGCATACCCCGAGGTCATGATGTGAACCACAGATCCTACCTGCTTCTGATTTGAACCTATGTCACTGCTAGCTTATATATGTGCAGTTAAGAGTTCATACCCAATTTGAAACTGAGGTAGAAGATACCTAAGTAAGAATTTACTTATGGATTTATTTAATACAAATATGTTAGACACTTAATTCAAGGATGTCAATTCATCAAAGTGTAGTGGAAGGGACATCACATGCCTTTTGACTCTCACTCACACACACATGCTTACACATACACACACATTCACACGTATGTACACTCCGTCTCACCTAAACTCACTCTCATTTGCATGCATGCACGCAACATATATTTCAAAGCATTTTTTACTTACCTCAGCTGTCAGAGAAGGTAATATTCTTGCTAATGGTACTCCATTTTTATTATAAAAAATTGACTCAAAACAATGAGAGTGGAGTCCCAACTAACGTCTATAAGGACAAGCTGCAGCTGTGTTCCAGCCACTGATTTTGCCTCCTCTGAGGCAAGGGGTCAGAAAGGCAATGCCAGAAGTCACAAGGGGCAAGCCAAGGGTTGCAGTTCCGACCCCTGGTCACCCCTAAATCATGTCCATGGGGACATTTACTAAATATGAAACAAAGCAGCACAGCAACCAAAATTGCTTGGCTGAGGTGCATCAAAGGGAGAATGTGAGAACTGGGGTTGTTGGTTGACTTGGTTGTGAGCCCTGGTCAATCAGCAACCAACATCCTTGTCTGGGTGAGGCACAAGCCAACCCTACATTAACCTGTGCTCAATCCTCTGGCAGCTTGGCACAGAGCAGTCATGCTTCTCTTAGATGCAATGTATAAAGCATTTGAGCAACTCTTCAAAGAGTAAATAAGTGAAACCACGACACAAAAAGGATCTTGCACCAAGTTAGAAACATGTAACTTTCTATGATAAAGAAAACAAGCCTAAAATGACAAAAATCCAATTAGCAGAACTGGAAATACAATTTTTTTAAAGATGTGAGTAAAAATAGCACCAAAAAACACAAAGCACCAACTATGGGTATCTGTCGCGCCGGAGTGGGGCAAAGTCACAAGTTCAGGCCAACCGCAATGGAGCATGGGCCAGCTACAGGGGCCGAGTTAGGCCTGATGCATGAGGTACCTTAAATCCTGGTTTGCAGAGCATTATGAATCTCCACGTTGAAAATGTGTCGTACAGCTGAAGCGATGCATTTGTTCTGAGATGTGGCAAGGCTGCGATTCGAGGAGCTGCGTCATCATCAAGGATCATATTGACAGGGCTTGTGATGCAAAGTCTGTTTTCAATGATGAGGTGCAAAGTGCGGGTGATGCATCGGTTCTGAAGGGCTGCGAGGCTGAGATATGGAATCCAGCGTCATCACCGAGGCTGCTGTCGATGAGGGATGCAAGAGCTGCTGCCAAGGATGCATCACACAGTGGCTGCTCCAAAGGCATTGTGGGTTGTGGCGGCAAAGCGGGACTTTGCAGTAGGTCCAATTCACGCAGGAGCAAAGATGCCTCATTTCTACTCGGGGTTGCTCCGTGCAGCAGAGGAGATGCGTCAATTCCGCTGAATCCACAAAGGCTGACAGAGCACCTTAAGGCTACTTCTAAGGATCCAGGACTGAAGTAAGGCCACTTGGCAGGAGAGACTCATTGGTGTCAGATTCCAGGTGCAGGTGCAAGGTTGCTGGAAGTCTGTTGTGTCCCTGAGGCTTCAAATCAAGAGGCCAACCCTTGGAACACTCTGGGTTCAAGTGACATAGGTCCAGTTCTCCACATCCAGGCAAGAGAGCAGCAAGCAGCAGGCCAGCACAGCAGGGCAGCAGTTACTTCAGAGCAACAGTCCAGCAGCTTTGCAGTCCTTGAAGCAGCAGAACAGTCCTTCTTCCTGACAGAGTGTCCACAGGCCCAGTTGTGTCTTTGAAGTGAGGAGAAGCTTCTAGAGGCATGCCTTTGAAGTGCACAGATGCCCTGCCTTCCTGTTCCTTGCTCCAGACTAACTACAGGGGGTATGCAGCCCTTTGTGCAGAAACAGAACACAGCCTATTTAAGGGTAAGTGGGACTGGGCCCGGCTCCTTCCTCCCATCTTGCCAGTGATGGCCTATTCAGTCACACCTAAGAGCCCCATTGTGTGTGGCTACCTAGGAGAAATACACAAGGCTCACATGTCACCCACACCTAGTCATGTACCCAGAGACAGGCTGAAGGCACCAAGAAAATGCATAAAAAATGGGGGCGATAAAAGGGATCCCCAGAGGGGCCCATCCTCCTACTTGCCTATAACTTGAAAAAAGGAAAGCCCTACTGCGTATTTCATACTAAACCTCCTACAGGTGGGAAAATCACACAGCTTTTATTGTATAACCCCCACCCACCAAGGATACCACTTGGTGGCATACTTCATCATGGGGTTCCTCCTGTTCTGCTACAGAACAGGGTGTGCTACTAGCGGTGAAAGACACAGCGGCACTAAATGTTGAATACCAAATGATGGTTAAATAGGAGTTGAAGGGGTTGGTATTGGGTAAGTGAAAAATACCTGCCTGGTAGGAATGTTATGGTTTAACTCCCTGATTCCACTCCTAATTAAGGGTAGTACAATGATTGCAAGGTGTAGCGATTTCACACATTCTGCTTGCTTAAATAAACATAAACACCTACTTGGTGGAGTGTTCTTTCATACCTGTAATAAACAATGGGAGAATTATTCTGCCATGAACAGTGGCACAATATTGTGACACCTCATACACTGGAATAAGTATGGGACGCTGGTCATAACTGCATTAGGAAAACACCTAAAGGTGATTAAAGTTCATGTAGGCTAAATGCAATATTTCATACAGTGTGTTCATTGAGCACTTGTACTTAAACTAGTGATACTTCCTGTGATTAGACACTCAGTGATTAGACACTCAGTAGCAACACACACTTGACATAACAATATATGCCAGACATTACACATACTGAAGGACTGTTAAATAAATATAAAAATCATGGATTATGCTCAATAGATCCTCCGTTGGCAAGGCCTGCCTGTAGTCACACTTACTCCAAGGTCTTGTCTCGGCTTAATAACCTACTGCCACATCACCACGGCAGCGCTGGGTTCTGGGGGTTGGCGGAGGTGCTACACCAATCCAATTAAATGTAATGGATGGTAATTGCTAAAAACAAAAACAATTACCATCCTATTTAAATTATGCCAAACGCAGTCTCTGCTTCAGCCTGCCTAGTCCGTTCTGCACAACGGATGTCAGGCAGTTTTAATTAGACACATAAGCTAGTGCGCATGTGTCTGTTGTCAGCAGTGAAAGTTAAACAGTAAGGGCTGACAAGCTGTCAGCCCGATTCTGCAATAATTGGGGTCCTCTGGGAGTGCCCACAAATGACGCTTAAAAGCGTCACATTCTGAAGCAGCCTTGGGCATGTACAGTATCAGCCCTGTACTCAGGGGGCTGCTTGTCCATCACCAGCTACCTTTTACACTCCTACCTTTTTACCCTGTGATGACTTGGAGTGGGAGGAGTTGAGATGGTCAAGCGCTCTAAACAGCTATACTTCACATGCTTCTGCGACTTGTGTATTCTGTTTTGAGCTTTCGAGCACAGGCAATTTCAGGAACTGCAGCTGGGTCTCATTGGAAGCACCGTGGACTTTTCCTGTGCAGTGCCTCCGTCAACTGCAAGACCATAAAATAGCACTAATGAAGTGAGTGATCTCATCTCACCTTGCTGTTGTGCTTCACTTTCCCTTCCTTTAACCTGTTCCTATCTTCCTTCTTCCTTTTCCCTACTGTCTTGGCCTGTCGTCACTCTCTCCTTTTCCCACTATTTTCTCTCCTATGTCCTTCCCTGTAATAGAAGCAGCAGAGACAATCCAGGATTTTTAATTCCAATGGTTTAAATTAAATGCTTCAATTTTAAAGTGCCATGCATTCAGTGAGTCTCCTGAGCTGTGAAACCAAAGCTGGGCAAATAGCTAATCAAGCTTCCTGCCAAGGTGTCTGCTTACTTGAAAGAAATGCGAATGTGCACTATGAGCTAATCTGCGAACATAAAGGGTAATCTACAAATTGAAAGGATGCTCAGGAGACCCTTTAATTGATCGAATTACTGAAAGGTTTGTGATGGCAAAGATGTATTCTTTTTGAGCTGTAGTGCAAAGAGTTAACAATTGAGATGTGAAGTGTGTGCTTTTAATTGTAATTGTATTTATATAGTGTTGTTTACTGCCCTTGGTGAGGTGTTGAAGGAGACAGTCATGCAAAACACATTGCATTAAGTACACTCTCTGTATTACTGAAATCTATATTTTGTAAGCACTATTTTATCCTAAAACCTTTTTCATATTTTATAGCACTCCAGCTTTTACTGTGTGTAGAATACATGTCACGTTTGTGATGGAATAACCCTTCCACTAAATTCTAAAGGCCCTAAGTGATTTGCCCAGAATCACATGCTATTCATGCTGAGATTTAAACCTGGTTCCACACTTCCTAAGTCAGCAGCTCTGGCATTAACACTACATCCTCCACACAGAGGGAGGGTGGCAGTGTGAAGCCAGTATAAGAACTCTATTTTTCCCCATTTGTTACAGAAATATTGTTGAAAACTGCACCAAAGTACATCAATTTTCAAACCTTTTCTCAGAGCAGAACCCCTTCGAAACCTCACCCCATAAACATTGGCCAAGCTTGCACTACAATTCATTCACTGGTTTTGCGCCCCACCACTTTCAAATTCCACCAGTCGTCACTGCACCAGGGTCTAAATGTGAGACAAAGAGAAGAAAAGAAGAAAGAAAACTAGACTACACAGGCACAGCGGAAGCTGTTGAAATACACATTATCACTAAAAGGACAGCCAGGGGAGATTTTTAGACCGGCAAGTGACCACTCCAATTCACTTGCACATGCAATTTCACTCCAAACGTCGATCTGTACCCAGCAGTGACCGTACACGTATTACCGTCTTGACATTCATGTTTTAGGTCTGAGGCTTTTTTGGTGGTAATTCTCCCACCCTTTTAATTATATTGTTTGTTATAATCCTGGTGTTAATTACACATTGTACCCCTTGGAAATAATATTCATCTGTTATTACCCACAATGTATAGTGGTTTACCCGAATCAATGGGCTATCTGCCAATGTTATATGAAACTCTGATGGAGTGTGAATCATCATACCTATAGCGTGATATTAATTATTTGTGTTTTGTTAATTTATCCATTTGAGGATGACTGTGTATGAGCATACTTTTTAGGGAATAATAGGTTCACACAAATCCATTTTGGACTACAAGTCCCATGATATGGTTTTGGATGCAATTAGGCACACTTAGATGGGTTGAGACATTGTGCCTGGCAATCAATGGCTCACACTTTCTTTGTTTTTTGGACTACATGTTCCATAATTCTGTGAAGGTGCACCGTGTTTGGGCATTACCTGTGCATCTCATTCTCTACAAATGGCCTTCTCCTCCTCCCTGCTGGTGTCCTCGAGCCTGGTGCATGGCTGGATGCGACTGGGTCCTTGCTGAAGGTATGTGCCTAGCACTCTTTGCGTGTGTGTTAGATATGATTAGGGAATGGGACCACTAGCCAATTTGTCCTGCTTTCCACACTCTTGTTTCCCTTCTTGGAAGTTGGGGAGCACAAACGCTAGTTGGGAACCCCATTCACCCTCCTCATCGCTGCAGCTTGGAACGCAACTATCTCTTTGGTGCTCCTTGTTGTATTTTGGATGATTAGACCTCGGCGCTTTCGTCTCCCCTGTGTTATGTATACATAGGTCGTCACTGAGGCAGTGGCGTAGCGGGGGGGGGTGCAGGGGGGGCCGGCCGCACCGGGCGCAACATCTGTGGGGGGCGCGCTCGCACTCGCGAGTGCTAAAATCCACGGGTTAGGGGGCGCAAATTACTTGCCTTGCCCCGGGTGCTGACAACCCACGCTACGCCACTGCACTGAGGTGTGTGTCACAGCATTGCCGCTTGTTTCGTTTGCTCACAACTAGTAAACAGTCATGGCTGGCGTGTGATTGTAAGCTACAACTCAGACATTAAAACAGGAGTGTTTGTATATAGATACCCTAAAGTTTAACAGCACTTTGTATGTATGTTTTGTTGTTTTCTTTTATGTTCTAACTTAGGCACACACATTTATTACACATTTGTCGCATGCAGCTTACCTCTTGTGTGGTCTGTTTTCTTGTATGTTCTAACTTAAGCACACAAATGTATGACACATCTGGCCCATGCAGCTTACCTCTTATGTGCTCTGGAGATAGGGGCGGGATTCATGGCACCAAAATCCTCAAGGCCATTCTTTACTGTTATCTGCGAGTAGCAAAACAGTGTGTATGCTTCCCTTCTTTGTTTGAAAATTATCTGTAGTACATCTCTATAACCTTTTAATTGTTGCTATGCCAGAAGCTGTTGCCTTCCCAAAAAGTGTGTCACTCACCCTCTGAATACAGGACATGGAGACCACTAAGGACCTGATATCAAATGTGACAGATATCCCATCCACCATCCGGCCTACACTCACTTGCATGTGGTTTTCTGTGGTTCATCAAATTCTGGGTAAACGGTAGCACTATGTTTTGAAAGTGCCACGACTTTTCCTAACCTAACTGTTATTGTATCTTTACAGGTTGTATCTTAGTGGATCCGCTGTTGAACCACATCGTGGGCCTCTTTAGGTTTTGTACGTGCTTGTTGTTTTTCGGAGCAGGAGCAATCAAGTGGCCCTGGCGAATGCAAATACACCTCGTGTGAGAGTACATCGGGCAGAAACATGGAGACCTATACTTAATGACATATGGCAGCAGGAGCAATTTTTCCGCAGTGCCCGTTTTTTCTTCTTTTAATCCTGACCTCGGGACTCACCAATGAAGCTGATACTTTGTCCTGGAGTTCGTTTTACTTCACTACACTTCACTTCTTCACACTTTACACACCCTGTAAGCCTCTCTACCAATCAGGTCGCCATATGGCATCTATCTCTGTCTCAAAACGTTCAAAGAGCTCCTCCCTCTTAGAGAGAGTTCTAGCCCGCACCGTGACTGGGTATCATGGAGTCAGGAGATTCCCTGGGATGAAGCATGCCACCTACTGTAGGTGAGGGAATTTGTCCTAAAGAAGGCACATTTCTATACAGTTCGGTAAATATTTTTCTTTCCTCTTCTTTCTTTCTAAGCAATGTCTATTGAAAGACCCAGATTGTTTCCTTTGTGACTGATGCACGTGGACACCTACCGGTCTATAAATCTCCCCTAGCCCTCCTTTTAGTGATAATGTGATGAACATTGGACTGCCCTCCGCCAACAAGCACATGGTTGCACCATAGTTTCAGGGTGTATTCTTTATGTCCAGTACAAAAACTATGCCTACTGCTTTTCACACAAGGCAGCACACTTATAAAGTTTGAAAGGTATGGAGAAATTAAAAAGTTTCTCTACCGTTATGCCCGCCTCATGGAGGAGTTGGCTTTTGTTGGACATTCCTCTATACAATTGTTAGTATATAAGGATTTCAATCAAAACCAATTGGTGGTTGCTTTGGAAAGCCGTGTATCGGCCACAGAATGCGCCCTCCATGCAAAGCAGTGCAAAGTAGTTCATATTGTTACTTTGCATTATTTTAATCAACTTGCCAGAGCAAATCCTGATGTGCAGTGGAAAGTAAATACCGCCATAATGCTTCTTGATTCCACCAGATACAGGGGTAAAATATAAGATAGTGTGTGGCTGTATGTAATGAGGATAAAAACTCTATTCATTTCAGAGTTGGGAATGTTGCTGATTTCGCTGTAATCATAGCTATCTCCTTATACATTTGGACGACTTTTAATAATTGTATTAATGTTAATTACTGTACATATTAAAGTTTCAATATTGACTGCATCCTAAAAAGAAAATAATTCATTTGAAACATTTGGGTGTTTTTCTACTTGCAACTGGTCCAATTCAATTGGATTTTTCTTTTTCGGCTGCTCCCAAATACAAACAAACCATGCACATCTAACATGCCCTTGCTTTTTCTACTCTTATGATTTGTGTTTGCTTTTATAGGATAAATAAGTATGCCAAAGCCGATTTACTAAGATGAGTCAATATTGCAGTTTTCAATAAATTTCTTCTTTGTAATTGACATAGGTGGTTATACTCTACTATATATAGCTACCTCTGGGAACTGGCAAATTTAGGTTCCTTCAAGTTTCTAACCTGAGGACTATTTTTAGGTAGATGCACACATATGCAGAAGCAAAATGTAGTCACTTAGAGAAGTGGGGATACCCATTTTCAGTTACTTTGTGTTGTGGTAGGAGGAATCACAATTTGAGTGGCATTTGAGAAGGCCAATGGACAAAGACAGTTGATTAAAAGCCTTTCTGTATGTGTGAGAAATGGGTTCTGCCTCATGTAATTACCCTGTATATTTCTCCTTTCGGACTACCTGGTTTATGGACATTTGCTATCAGTGAGTCTCACAACCTCAGTTTCACTCACTGTAAATCCTGCTGAAATGCATTGAGAGTGTTAACTCCCTGGGTCCACTTATTAGGATATGGTATGCAGCTACAAAGCTAGGTTAAGAGCCGCTGGACTGGTTACACATGAGCACATGTGTGGGCTGAGCATGTGGGACTACCATCTAACTCAGCCTGATATCTGTGCACAGGTAGCCCGTCTCAAGAGGGGGCCTTCAGTATTCATGCTGACCTGGAGAAAGTGTGCTAACTTTATTATGCATTATGAGATTCATCTGCACTAAAGTACAGCTCCAAAAAAGGTAGGCCTAGAAACTAGTGTGACACATTGGTCATTTGGAAAAATGGACCCCAAGAGCAGATTCAGAGTCACTTTTGTCAAATTCCACACCTTACACTTGAGGATTTGTCATATTTCTCATACTCAACTTCTAATTCGATTTAAGGCTTTTATTCTGTCTTCTGGGCCAAGTTAATTACTCTGTTGGCTAGCTGGAGAATCAAAGTCCTCCTCATACAACAGGGCTATTTGCCAGTGCTTGGGCCTGGAATGGGGACTACACCTGCAAGAGATATTTACTTTTTACACTGCACTTGAACTGGGAGGGCTCAGCCCCACAGAAACCAAAGAGGACAGACAGACGTCTGGAGCCGATAAACAAAAAGGGCTCCCCCTTTGAGGTTTTGGAGGGAATGGATGAGTCAGCTGTGGCAGTTATGGACAGAGCTTAGGCTCCCAGAGAAGATATTTCATTAGACCACTTACAGTCGCCATCTTGAACTGCCCCAAAATGCTGTGTAGAAGGGTTGGGATAGGGTAGAGTGGTGATGTGCCACCCTAGAACTGAACAGTCAGGTCTGGCTTTAGGAACATTCCACCACTACGTATAGTCCCATGACATGGGAGAGACCTGAGAGAACACTCTGCACCTGGGGGAAGTGACGCTGGAGGAATGCCCAGCTGGAAGATGGAAGACACCTGACCCCACAGTAACGATGGACTCAAAGATTTCTGATTACAGTTGGCACCCAGGCACCAGGACTGGTTTTTCCAAGGCCAGTGGTTCAGGCTCCCTTACACCCTCCAGGGAAGGGTACAGGGTTTGACCTGCTGTGGATGAGGCAGGGGAGGATTGGTTTTGCAGGAGTGGGATCTCCAGAAAGAGGGGTCCAATGAGTTCAACTGACCCAGGTGCTCTACAAGTGTCCAAATGACACCAAGGGACATGGGGGGTACAGGCAGGGGGAGACTCCTTCTAATTGTTGCTCCTGAGGAAGGCTCTGGGCCCAGGAGAATTGCAGGTGCATAGTCAAGAGGCATGATCTGTGTCAGGAGAGAGAGCGGCAAAACAAGCATTGTAAATTTGGGAGACCAAGGAGAACTGAAGAAACCACTCTATGTTTCCCATACAGTGAATCCTTACAGGTATTATTCAATGTCATTGTAAACGAGTACAATCCTTAATAGTCTTAATTGCATTGCACTTTATTTACCATGACACATTTCTGTGTTAATTAATGTGATGATACATGACAAAGTCTGTACACCAGTCTTTGATAGCTATACCCCATTATATTTTGTCTAGTGTCTGTGGAGAGTATATGTGCTCTTATGGTTCAGAGCTTGCTAGGGGTGTGAACTGTTAGGATTGTGTCATCCGAGGTATTTGCACCTACCATCATGTATAGATTTATCAATTAAAGTGCAGCATTAAGTAGTGTGTTTGTGATATTTCTTCAAAATTTAAATCACTGACTAAGCAATGATTTATTAGATGTTGTTTGTTGTGTGCCTGCGGGCTGGGGTACTAGACCACACCACCTACTCTGAGTAGACCTTGGACTGTTCTGCCTCGATACCGTGAGAGAATCAAGTGCTACAATGGGGAACTGGGTTCCCAGGAGAAGGAAAGTTGTAGAATTATTACTTGTGTAGAACCTACATTCTTCTCAACTAATAACCCCCTTTCCAAAACAGCATCTAAGGCTGAAAGAGAGTTCCACCTTTCAAAAGAAGTACTTTTACATTTCACAATAACATGGACTAATTGGCGATTAATGAGGTTAGCTTTTCAGACATGGTGTGCTCGCAGAGACTCATCTGAATCTGCCTGTCTTATTAACTTGGCCTAATTGGTACAACCACAGTCTTCTAAAGATTGTCTACAGGATAAATTGCTAACCTGATGAACCCCCAAATGCCCTTTTTTTGGTACCTGCTTCAGGCGCACTTTACTGAATCAATTAAATAAGGTACCAGTGGCGGAATCTCAAGACCACAATAGTTTTTTGGCAGATAAAATACGTCCCACATTGTATTGCTTTGTTTATTCTTTGTCTGCTTTTAATTAACCATGCAGGCTTTACAACACATGCACCTATACCAGGCAAACTTTTCCAACTAATATGGCTTTAAGATGCATGCCTTTTGCAACAAAAATGTATGTATTTTGAAGGTAATTATCTATCTATCTATCTATCTATCTATCTATCTATCTATCTATCTATCTATCTATCTATCTATGTATCTATCTATCTATTTATCTATCTATGGATGGGTGGGTGTAGGTTTTTGCATATTTTTAGGGTCTAGGGTGGGCGTTTTGTTGGGTGGCATGGGTATTTTTAGGGTTTAGGGTGAGTGTTTCGGTGGCAAGGGTAATGTTAGAGTTTAGGGTGGGTGTGGGTTTTTGGGTGCCAATAGCATCATTTTAAGGGTGGTTTTAGGGGTTTAGGTTAATAAGGTAAAAAAAAAAAAATATTTATATAAAAACTAGAGGTTACATGGAAGGCAATAGAACCATAGAAAAAGACTTAAAAAACCAAAAGTTACTGAGACGGTATGGTTAGGCTCACATTTTAAACATACAAAACCATAGAAATTCACCTGTTAAAGTAACTATGACTCATGCCTTAAGGTAACTATAACTTGCACCCCCACCATGTGATTTCATCTGTTTCCCTGCACGCATATTTGCATTGCAGGGAAACAGGTGAAAACTTCTGCTGTTTGATAGCTCTTACTTGCAGAAAGTGAATTATTTGCTCTGACTTGGCGGGAGCTTGCAAAGCTCCCTACAATCAAATCAAACAGCTATGTCCCGGGGCTTGGCACCCTAGGACATAGCAGGAGCTGGCCCTCCGGGGTGGTGGTCCTCGGGGTCATGTATGGCTCTACGAGGGGGACCACATGGCCCTCCTCGGATGTAAAATAGCCCGGGGGAAGTGGTGGTGGTCCCTGGGGCTTTGCTTCCCTGCATTGCATTTGATCAGCTTCCCAGGAGAGTGGTGGTCCCTGGGGCTACGGGAGGCCATGCAGCCCCCCGCATTTACTTTGATGGGGGCAGCAGGGGATCCGGATAGCCCTGCTACATTTACTTAAATGAAAGCCCTGGGGAGGAGGCAATCCCTGGGGTTGTGGGGCAGCCGCCTTCATCAATTTACTTTGATGCCCTGGTGAGCTGGCAGGTCCCTGGGGCAGCGGATGGGCCGGGTGGTCCCTCACATCTATTTAGTTTAAAGCCCCAGGAAGGTGGTGGTCCCCGTGGCTGCAGGTGGGCCGAGTGCCCCCCCATTGATTTAAATTAATGCCCTGGGGAGGTAGCGGTCCAAGGGGCTGTGGAGGGTTATCAGTCAGCCTCCCGCATTGAAAATTGAAATGTTCTCATGGCCTGGCCCAACCATGAGCTTCACTGAAACAAGTTTGTGCCTGCACTTGTTTTTTTAATAATTTTCTGCGGATCCATGGACCCACAGTGACTAACGCCAAAAAGTTTTATAAATATGCTTTTTTTTTCTTCTGGGTGGGTGAGGGGGTCTGGGACCTCAGCATGAGAGCTAAGGGGTCAGGGTGTCCCTAACCTGGGCCCTTTTCTTATTTTTAATCTATTTTTTCTGGGACTCAGCCGGAGCTGAGTCCCAGCATCGCTGCCAACACTTCCTTACTGAAGTGCTGGCAGCCAATCAGATTTCAGCACGAGATCTAGAGGGTTTGCGGAGTCTTCGTTTCCCTATATATGCAAATTTAGATTTTCTTTAATTTCTCAAAAACTACTGAATGGATTTACACCAGATGACAAAAAAGTTGTTTTTTGGACCAAGAGCAACCTTTGGGGCCACATTAGGCATAGTTCCATCCAGTGGTTTGGGCCTTATCCGTGTTCAAAATCCCTATGGTAAAATTAATGGGGGGGGGGAAGCATATTGGGACCCCCCCTTTTTCAGCAGGGGAGGATTCAGCAAATGGCACCAAAGTTATTAACAAAACCAAAAATGCTTTTTCTGTAGAAAATAGATTGCCACTAGGGAACATATATATATATATATATATATATATATATATATATATATATATATATATATATATCTCTCTCTCTCTCTCTCTCTCTCTCTCTCTCTCTCTCTCTCTCTCTCTCTCTCTCTCTCTCTCTCTCTCTCTCTCTCTCTCTCTCTCTCTCTCTCTCTCTCTCTCTCTCTCTCTCTCTCTCTCTCTCTCTCTCTCTCTCTCTCTCTCTCTCTCTCTCTATATATATATATATATATATATATATATATATAGTATGTAAGTGCGTATATATTGTATGTAAGTGCCTGTAAAATTTGTGCCATGCATATGCCTTTACCATGCATGCCTTTAAAGCAAAAATGTAACTATTTTACAGGTAAGTATATATATATATATATATATATATATGCAAAAAACAAAGGAGAACTCTGGGAAGTTCCCAATTTTAGGTGGAGAGCTGCTCTAGTAAGAAGCACCCTGCAACACCAGCGACACTCTAGATTTGCTCACCTCAAATGTCTGCTTATCTAGCAAAGTCTTTAAGCATAGGATCAGCACAGTGCTATCCTCGCCGAGCTAGATAGTGACAAAGTCTTTTGCCATTTGCATAATTTATGCGTCGCTCTATCCCTGAAAGGGTTTTGGTTTGACTTATACTGGGTGCTCCCTTGTGTCTGGACAAAGCTATACTCCTCTGAAGAGCTCTAATGAGAGCGAAACACATGTCAGGGGTTGCTTTACTCATTCCAGGTTGGCTTGGATGGTATTTGACCAGTCCAAAGCTGTAATACTGTGCCTGGAGTGGTAAATGGCTTTTGTCATTTTACAGCTCGGCAAGGATGACACTATGTCAATCCTATGCTTAAAGATTTTGTTGTACAAATGGCAAAAGACTTTGTCACTATCTAGCTCGGCGAGGATAGCACTGTGCTGATCCTATGCTTAAAGACTTTGCTAGATAAGCAGACATTTGAGGTGAGCAAATCTAGAGTGTCGCTGGTGTTGCAGGGTGCTTCTTACTAGAGCAGCTCTCCACCTAAAATTGGGAACTTCCCAGAGTTCTCCTTTGTTTTTTGCATAATTTATGCGTCGCTCTATCCCTGAAAGGGTTTTGGTTTGACTTATACTGGGTGCTCCCTTGTGTCTGGACAAAGCTATACTCCTCTGAAGAGCTCTAATGAGAGCGAAACACGTGTCAGGGGTTGCTTTACTCATTCCAGGTTGGCTTGGATGGTATTTGACCAGTCCAAAGCTGTAATACTGTGCCTGGAGTGGTAAATGGCTTTTGTCATTTTACAGCTCGGCAAGGATGACACTATGTCAATCCTATGCTTAAAGATTTTGCTGTACAAATGGCAAAAGACTTTGTCACTATCTAGCTCGGCGAGGATAGCACTGTGCTGATCCTATGCTTAAAGACTTTGCTAGATAAGCAGACATTTGAGGTGAGCAAATCTAGAGTGTCGCTGGTGTTGCAGGGTGCTTTTTACTAGAGCAGCTCTCCACCTAAAATTGGGA
The DNA here is from genome assembly GCF_031143425.1 of Pleurodeles waltl. Lineage (NCBI taxonomy): Eukaryota > Metazoa > Chordata > Amphibia > Caudata > Salamandridae > Pleurodeles > Pleurodeles waltl. Next base: position 1,238,264,261 of record NC_090447.1, on the reverse strand, counting down.
ACTTCCCAGAGTTCTCCTTTGTTTTTTGCATAATTTATGCGTCGCTCTATCCCTGATAGGGTTTTGGTTTGACTTATACTGGGTGCTCCCTTGTGTCTGGACAAAGCTATACTCCTCTGAAGAGCTCTAATGAGAGCGAAACACGTGTCAGGGGTTGCTTTACTCATTCCAGGTTGGCTTGGATGGTATTTGACCAGTCCAAAGCTGTAATACTGTGCCTGGAGTGGTAAATGGCTTTTGTCATTTTATAGCTCGGCAAGGATGACACTATGTCAATCCTATGCTTAAAGATTTTGCTGTACAAATGGCAAAAGACTTTGTCACTATCTAGCTCGGCGAGGATAGCACTGTGCTGATCCTATGCTTAAAGACTTTGCTAGATAAGCAGACATTTGAGGTGAGCAAATCTAGAGTGTCGCTGGTGTTGCAGGGTGCTTCTTACTAGAGCAGCTCTCCACCTAAAATTGGGAACTTCCCAGAGTTCTCCTTTGTTTTTTGCATAATTTATGCGTCGCTCTATCCCTGAAAGGGTTTTGGTTTGACTTATACTGGGTGCTCCCTTGTGTCTGGACAAAGCTATACTCCTCTGAAGAGCTCTAATGAGAGCGAAACACGTGTCAGGGGTTGCTTTACTCATTCCAGGTTGGCTTGGATGGTATTTGACCAGTCCAAAGCTGTAATACTGTGCCTGGAGTGGTAAATGGCTTTTGTCATTTTACAGCTCGGCAAGGATGACACTATGTCAATCCTATGCTTAAAGATTTTGCTGTACAAATGGCAAAAGACTTTGTCACTATCTAGCTCGGCGAGGATAGCACTGTGCTGATCCTATGCTTAAAGACTTTGCTAGATAAGCAGACATTTGAGGTGAGCAAATCTAGAGTGTCGCTGGTGTTGCAGGGTGCTTCTTACTAGAGCAGCTCTCCACCTAAAATTGGGAACTTCCCAGAGTTCTCCTTTGTTTTTTGCATAATTTATGCGTCGCTCTATCCCTGAAAGGGTTTTGGTTTGACTTATACTGGGTGCTCCCTTGTGTCTGGACAAAGCTATACTCCTCTGAAGAGCTCTAATGAGAGCGAAACACGTGTCAGGGGTTGCTTTACTCATTCCAGGTTGGCTTGGATGGTATTTGACCAGTCCAAAGCTGTAATACTGTGCCTGGAGTGGTAAATGGCTTTTGTCATTTTACAGCTCGGCAAGGATGACACTATGTCAATCCTATGCTTAAAGATTTTGCTGTACAAATGGCAAAAGACTTTGTCACTATCTAGCTCGGCGAGGATAGCACTGTGCTGATCCTATGCTTAAAGACTTTGCTAGATAAGCAGACATTTGAGGTGAGCAAATCTAGAGTGTCGCTGGTGTTGCAGGGTGCTTCTTACTAGAGCAGCTCTCCACCTAAAATTGGGAACTTCCCAGAGTTCTCCTTTGTTTTTTGCATAATTTATGCGTCGCTCTATCCCTGAAAGGGTTTTGGTTTGACTTATACTGGGTGCTCCCTTCTGTCTGGACAAAGCTATACTCCTCTGAAGAGCTCTAATGAGAGCGAAACACGTGTCAGGGGTTGCTTTACTCATTCCAGGTTGGCTTGGATGGTATTTGACCAGTCCAAAGCTGTAATACTGTGCCTGGAGTGGTAAATGGCTTTTGTCATTTTACAGCTCGGCAAGGATGACACTATGTCAATCCTATGCTTAAAGATTTTGCTGTACAAATGGCAAAAGACTTTGTCACTATCTAGCTCGGCGAGGATAGCACTGTGCTGATCCTATGCTTAAAGACTTTGCTAGATAAGCAGACATTTGAGGTGAGCAAATCTAGAGTGTCGCTGGTGTTGCAGGGTGCTTCTTACTAGAGCAGCTCTCCACCTAAAATTGGGAACTTCCCAGAGTTCTCCTTTGTTTTTTGCATAATTTATGCGTCGCTCTATCCCTGAAAGGGTTTTGGTTTGACTTATACTGGGTGCTCCCTTGTGTCTGGACAAAGCTATACTCCTCTGAAGAGCTCTAATGAGAGCGAAACACGTGTCAGGGGTTGCTTTACTCATTCCAGGTTGGCTTGGATGGTATTTGACCAGTCCAAAGCTGTAATACTGTGCCTGGAGTGGTAAATGGCTTTTGTCATTTTACAGCTCGGCAAGGATGACACTATGTCAATCCTATGCTTAAAGATTTTGCTGTACAAATGGCAAAAGACTTTGTCACTATCTAGCTCGGCGAGGATAGCACTGTGCTGATCCTATGCTTAAAGACTTTGCTAGATAAGCAGACATTTGAGGTGAGCAAATCTAGAGTGTCGCTGGTGTTGCAGGGTGCTTCTTACTAGAGCAGCTCTCCACCTAAAATTGGGAACTTCCCAGAGTTCTCCTTTGTTTTTTGCATAATTTATGCGTCGCTCTATCCCTGAAAGGGTTTTGTTTTGATAGATATATATATATATATATATATATATATATATACATACGTGTATATATATATATATATGTGTGTGTGTGTATATATATATATATATATCTACAGGGTTTCTACTTACCTTTAAAATACTTACATTTTCGTCATGGTAAAGGCATGCATGGTAAAGTCCTATTTGTTTAATGCTCTGTACAGCTCAGCTACGGCTGGCTATATGGCTATTAGAACATTCCGCCCCTAGAGGGCAGAATGTTCTAATTAGTGAAACAAAGACCTCACAGAGCCTGAGGGGGCTGAGACCCCCTTGGGCCCCCTGAGGCCTTTGTTCGCAGCAACAGCTGTGAAAGACAAACACTGGAATGTTGGAGCTCTGGGCTTCTACCAACCATTAGAAGCCCAGAGCTACTCCATTGTCTTCAATGGAGTGCTCATCATTCCAATGTTCTAATATAGAATAATGCACTGTTTCATCCATGGATATTATAGCCTTATAGACCGGCAGAGCAGGCTATGCCATGCATTAAAGGCCTGCTCCAGCGTTAACGGTCCAAGCTAAAGGCGTAATGCCGGTATAGTCCAGCTATGGAGGGCTATGAGGCTACCAGAACATTCTGCCACTAGATAGCAGAATGCTCTAATGAATAAAACAAAGGTCTCACGGATCCCGAGGGGACTGAAATCCCTTTGAAGGGCTCCATGGGGCCTTTGTTCACTGCAACAGCTGTGTTGGAATGTTGGAGCTCCGGGCCTCTACCCGCCATTAGAAGCCAGAAGCACTCCATTGTTTTCAAGGGGGCTACCAACAGTCCAGTGTTGTAATATGATATAGAGGCCCATATTTATACTTTTTGACGCTAAACTGCGCTAACGCAGTTTAGCGTCAAAAAATTTTGCGCCGTCTAACGCCATTCTGAAGCGCCATGCGGGCGCCGTATTTATGGAATGGCGTTAGACGGCGCAATCAGACCGGCGCTGCCTGGTGTGCGTGGAAAAAAACCACGTAGACCAGGCAGCTCCGGCGTTGGGAAAAAATGACGTTAGGGCGTCTTAAAATGGCGCAAGTCAGGTTGATGCTAAAAAATCGTCGTAACTCGACTTGCGCCATTTTGTTTCGACGCCCATCCCCCATCAACATGACTCCTATCATTGTAAAGATAGGAGTCATGCCCCCTTGCCCAATGGCCATGCCCAGGGGACTTCTGTCCCCTGGGCATGGTCATTGGGCATAGTGGCATGTAGGGGGGCACAAATCAGGCCCCCCTATGCCACAAAAAAAAAAAAAAAAAAACTTACCTGGACTTACCTTAATGTCCATGGGATGGGTCCCTCCGTCCTTGGGTGTCCTCCTGGGGTGGGCAAGGGTGGCAGGGGGGGTCCCTGGGGGCAGGGGAGGGCACCTCTGGGCTCATTTTGAGCCCACTTGTCCCTTAACGCCATGCCTGACCCAGGCGTTAAAAAGCGGCGCAAAAGCGCCGTTTTTGGCCACGCCCACTCCCGGGCGTCATTTTTGCCCGGGAGTATAAATACCACGTAAAGGCCTGGGAGTCATTTTTTAAGACGGGAACGCCTCCCTTGCATATCATTAACGCAAGGAAGGGGTTCACGCTAAAAAATGACGCAGATTCCGGGAACTTTGGCGCTAGACGCGTCTAACGCCATAGTATAAATATGGCGTTAGTTGGCGTTAGTTTAGCGTCGAATTTGCGTCGAAAAAAACGACGCAAATTCGGCGCAACCAGAGTATAAATACGGCCCAGAGTGTGGCTGCCAACTGATGAGCCAATGTTAAGCTGTAAGTTACATGCTGTTATCAGGTGTAGTCAATGGGATGAGAGCTCTGACAGCCACCTCTCTAGAGGCACTGTCCTTTGTTAGTCCTCAGGGTGCTCTTGTTAATTGTCTTCTTGATCATCTGATGTGACATCAAAAACAAACGGGCTCAGAAAGTTCTGAGCAGGGTTGGACCACCCTGTAGGGCAATCTGGCAAAACCCAAAGGGATGATCTGTTTATTTCCCTGAGATCATTTCCTGCAGCAAGCACAAATATATGTTGTTCTCCTTAAAATGCAAACTGCTTATACAACGTGCCTTTACAATTTCAAAACGTTGGCACTTTTTAATCTATTTGATTCACTAATGGGGCCACTTTTATTTTGGTGCCGGCATTTTTTCTTTCCAAGTCACAGCAGAGCAATGCAGAGGTAACTTCATTAGAATTAATAATGAAAACGTCTTCAGGAAAAATAAGCCTGCTCCCTAGCTTTGCTTGACATTTAGTATCTCTACTGTGGTAAATCTAGGTTAGCATTTCTTATCCGTTTGACTTTTGAGGAAGCCCAAATATTAACTGCTAGCAAACTGAATCTGCGGCCTAAGCAATTTTTTATATTTAAACCTCATACTGTACAAATACAAAAATTCTGAAATATGTCATTAAAACATACAAAAATCGAAATGTTATTTTAATAGGAAACATGGAGCTCTTTAAAAAATGTGGCTTTATTTCTAACAGGCAAAGTAATATTCTAGGCTTTAGCATTTCACTCTGCATTTTAGCTCCTCATGCACGCTCTCTTTTTGTCTGTGCCAACCGGTGCATTATTTGTGTTCACCAAAGATTTTATTTGATGCACTTGTGCTTCTGGTATGAATAGAGAAGATCCTAACCTAACTTTTAGCCTTCAGTTTCAAATTCCTTCACATCTACAGAAATGTTTAAAATGTATCATTTTACATTTTGGCTTTCTATGTATATATATTTTATTATAAGCTAATATTAACTTTTTCCTTAACAGTTATGGACCACCAGAATAGGCGTTGCAGACAACCAGGGGTCTGAAGACATCAGATTTAGAATCACTGCTTTAGAGTGAGGAATCATTATAAATGGAAAAATTAGGTCCGCTTTATCGTTGGCCCTTTTTCACTATTTGCCTTGCAACTTCTGCAAGCAATTGTTTTGGACAGCAACTAATATTGTCATGCTAAATTTGTGAAGGTCTATATGATACTGGTCACATCATGCCCTTTACCGAACTACAGCAAGCATATTATCTCACTTGAGGGCAGTTCCTCACACATGCAGCACTGACCAGAGCAGTGGCACTTACATGTGTGGAAGGCCAGAAGGAGCCGCCGTCAGATGCAGATGTTGTGTTCATTAGGAAATGGGAGACATTGAGCCACCATACTAAAAACATTGAGGGCCATATTTATACTCTGGTTGCGCCGAATTTGCGTCGTTTTTTTCGACGCAAATTCGACGCAGAACTAACGCCAACTAACGCCATATTTATACTCTGGCGTTAGACGCTTCGGGCGCCAAAGTGCCCGGAGTGTGCGTCATTTTTTAGCGTGAACCCCTTCCTTGCGTTAATGATATGCAAGGGAGGCGTTCCCGTCTTAAAAAATGACTCCCAGGCCTTTACGTGGTATTTATACTCCCGGGCAAAAGAGACGCCCGGGAGTGGGCGTGGCCAAAAACGGCGCATTTGCGCCGCTTTTTAACGCCTGGGTCAGGGATGGCGTTAAGGGACAAGTGGGCTCAAAATGAGCCCAGAGTGCCCTCCCCTGCCCCCAGGGACCCCCCCTGCCACCCTTGCCCACCCCAGGAGGACACCCAAGGACGGAGGGACCCATCCCATGGACATTAAGGTAAGTTCTGGTAAGTATTTTTTTTTTTAATTTTTGTGGCATAGGGGGGCCTGATTTGTGCCCCCCTACATGCCACTATGCCCAATGACCATGCCCAGGGGACATAAGTCCCCTGGGCATGGCCATTGGGCAAGGGGGCATGACTCCTATCTTTACAATGATAGGAGTCATGTTGATGGGGGATGGGCGTCGAAAAAAAATGGCGCAAGTCGGGTTAAGACGATTTTTTAGCGTCAACCGGACTTGCGCCATTTTAAGACGCCCTAACGTCATTTTTTCCCAACGCCGGCGCTGCCTGGTCTACGTGGTTTTTTTCCACGCACACCAGGCAGCGCCGGTCTGATTGCGCCGTCTAACGCCATTCCATAAATACGGCGCCCGCATGGCGCTTCAGAATGGCGTTAGACGGCGCAAAATATTTTGACGCTAAACTGCGTTAGCGCAGTTTAGCGTCAAAAAGTATAAATATGGGCCTGACTTCTCTGAGAGCTAAATGGGACAAAGATCTGGATGTTACACTGAGAGGTATGGACTAGAACCATGCCCTACAATGTGTATGCCACGACTCGATAAATGCCCGCCTTAAGCTCATCCAATTTAATTTCATCTGCAAAGCATACCTGGCACCTGTGTGTCTTCAAGTTATGCACCCACAGATGCCTACCAAATGTCCTTCATGTAAACAAGAAGGAGGCACGTATGGGCATGTGGCCTTGTCTTACTGCTCAACTATTAGAGTGGACCGGGAAAAAAGACCTGGACCAGCCTAAACTTTCCCTACTGGGCCTCACAACGAGAACTAAAGTGGTTAATCCACAACTAAATTCATAGACCTAGAAATGGCCTAGCTATGAACTGTGTGGGGAGTGGGTGGGGGTTCTTCTGCCCCTGAATTAGCGTGACTGCAAAATGATCTATATAAATATGCCAAGGCTGAGTCTGATGCAAACTCTTGCCTCATCGGCACCACAATTAGTCATGCACTGGTACTTGACTGGGAACCGTTTTTAAAGGCCGTCAACCCTAATTCTGATGAAAAGCCACCCTAGAGGGATTCTTTGGAAATCTATCTGGTATAGATGAAGTTATTACACCTACACCTCATGCATGTCTGTCTGAAGGACCCTTGGTGCTTATTTGATTCAGGGAAATGCAACCATGGACCTTGTAGCACACCATCAATTTTATCTTTTCTTGGCCTCAACTCTACAGAGATAAGAGACTATGGCCCTCATTTCAACCTCGGCAGTCTTTTCCAAACTGGCGGTCGGCGGGGAAGTGGAGGCTGCTCCACCGCCCCGTCATCAGAACACCGCCCACCGAATTACGTTCCATAATTCGGTGTGGCGATGTTCTGGTGATGGGGAGCTGGCGGCGGAGCAGCCCCCATGGATCCTGTCCCCTCCCGGAGGATCAACAGACAAGGTAAGTTGATTGTCCGTTAGGGGAGGGGGGTGGAGTGGTGTTATGTGTTGTGTGCATGCATGGGGGTGTGCGTGTGAGTATGTAGAGGGGGTGTGTGAGTGTGTGTATGCATGCGGGGGGGTGTTGTGTGTATGGTAAATGTGTGCGGGTCGGTCTGTGTGCATGTCTGTTTGTATGTGTGCATGTAGGGGTATGTGTCTGTGCATGTTGGGTGTGGGGGTGTGGAGGGGGTGTGTGTCTGTGCATGTTGGGGGTAGGGGTGGGGAGGGGGGTCCTGCCACCTTTGGGGGATGGCAGAGGGGTGAGGGGTATGGGAGGAGGACTCGGGGTGGGGGAGGTGGGTGGGGGAGACCCCTATCAGTGCCAGGGAAGGAATTCCCTGCCACTGATAGTGCCTACCGCCATGGATTTCGTGGCGGTTCCAAACCACCAGAAATCCATGGCGATATGCAGGGTCGTGATAATACCGGTGGTCTGTTGGAGGCCGCCGGGCTGGAGTGGCATGGCATGGCATGGCGTGGCATTTTATGACTGCTGGCAGCCTTCCGTCCTTTTTCGGACGGAGAGCCGCCAGCAGCCATACTGGCGGTCAGCGGGGAAGTGGAGGCTGCTCCTCCTCCACCGCCCCGTCATCAGAACACTACCCACCGAATCACGTTCCATGATTCGGTGTGGCAGTGTTCTGGTGACGGGGAGCTGGCGGCGGAGCAGCCCCCATGGATCCCGTCCCCTCCCGGAGGATCAACGGACAAGGTAAGTTGATTGTCTGTTAGGGGAGGGGGGGGTGTTGTGTGTTGTGTGCATGCATGGGGGTGTGCGTGTGAGTATGTAGAGGGGATGTGTGAGTGTGTGTATGCATGCCTGGCGGTCGGAGTGGTGAAGTGGCGGATGGCATAATTCCATTTTTTTTCCGCCAGGGTTGTAATGAAGGCCTATGTGCATTTGCAGGCTGGTGGCATAGGGGGGGACCGGGATGTGGGATTTTGCTTGGATTCTGTTTATGTTTGTTTTCTGAAGGTGGTTGGTTTAACATATATAATGCTGCATCTTGAAAATGCTATCAATACTCGCACATGAGCAGGAGTATGTACACCTGTCTGTTGTGGAGGATTCCTGTACATTTCTCATGTATTCAGAACTGATTTATAAAACTGACAATAAAGCCTAAGTAAACAAAAAGGGTTGCCGAAGATTGATTAAGGAGTAAACATCATGGGGAGCTCATAACAAATTTGCATTCAAATCTCAATGAAAGTGATTTACTGAAACGTAGAATGAAAAATACTGAATGGAAATTTAAGTAAGCATTTAGTAGTTTTTTTTGTTTAAATGTTATAAATCCCTTCTACATTTTTGATGTCATGCACTAAACGTGATTTGCAGCCAAAGGGTGTGAACTGTCTGAACTCAGCAAACCTAACAGCTTTAGCCTTTGAAATATTCTTTATTCGATTTTTATAAATATAAACAATATTCACGAAAACTTTGCAAGCAATTGAAAAACACAAAAATGAAACGGTGGACCAACAGCTCAGGCACATAATTCGTGGCACTTAAGTGCATTCCTTCTCAGGTGGTTGTACACATATGATCAGGCAAAATGCTGTCACTCATAGCGCAAAAGAGCCACTGGATGAAGCGAACTGACCTATTGCTCCTTGCTGTGGAAGGTGGAAGCAAAATGTGAAGTACACTTGATAAAAACAGGCCGAGGAGGGCTGACCAAAAGCCACATTATGTGTGCATATGTATAGGTATTTTTATTATGAATTGTTGGACTTGGCCCTTTTTGCAGGGTCATCCCCAGATGTTTTGCCTTTTAGCCTCCACTTTTTGGTGAATTGATTTCTGCAGGCTTTAGGACTCTGCACTCTTTAACACTGCTAACCTGTCCTAAAGTGCTTGGGCTCTCTTCATAAAACATGTTAAATTGGCTTATACTCAATTTGCATATTTAATTTACTTGTAAGTCCCTAGTGAAGTGACACTACCTGTACCCAGGGCCTGTGCATTAAATGCTACTAGTGGGCCAGCAGCAATGGTTGTGCCATCCACTTAAGTGGCCTGGAAAACATGTCTCCAGCTTGCCATTGCACAGCCTGGCAGTGCAGTTTTAAACTGCTATTTTTATATAGCAAAATAAACCATTGTCAGGACCAAACCTTCCTTTTTAATACACATAAGTCACCTTAGGGCAGGCCCGGGACAGCCCAGAAGGCAGGGTGCAATGCATTCAAAAAGTAGGACATGAACTTTTAAGTATCACATATCCTAGTAGTACATTTCATAAGCTTAATTTCCAAACGGGAACCGGTGAACCCTTCATGTTTGATGTTTCGGGAATCACAATGTCGAATACTCGAAGTCAGATTTTAAATTGAAATTCTGAAAATGCCACTTTTTGAAAGTTGACATTTTCCTGCCTCAAACATTTAGGACCTCATTTTGACTTTGGCAGTCTTTTTTTAAGACCATTGAAGCTGCGGGCCCGAGAAGACCGCCAGTGCTGTCGGTCTTCTGCCCATCAGATCACAAGTACTGCAGGATTTCTGCCACAGTTTGGGCAGAAATCCTCCAGTAGTCATGCTGGCGGTTGGAGGCGCATGGGCGGTTCCACCACCAGCCCCACCCCGCCAAAAGGACTCCATCAACCGTATTACGATCAGTAATATGGCCTAGTGGTGTCCTGATGGTGGGGTGCTGCTGGCGGTGGAAGTGCCTGTTCCTGTTTCCTGACGGATGACCTCCTTGTCGGACAAGGTAAGACGGATGTCTGACAGAGGAGGGAGTGGTAGGGTGGGGAGTATTGTGTGTGCATGTGTGAGTGGGTGTTGTCTGCGTGTGTGAATGTAAGTGTGTATGTGTTTGTTTATGAGTGTGTGTATGAGTGTTTTGAATGTGTATGCATGTGTGAATGCGTGTATGACTGTTGAGGTGAGTGCGTGTATGAATTTTGAGATGAGTGTGTGTATGAATATTGAGGTGAGTATGTGTATGAATGCTGAGGTGAGTGCATGTATGGATGCTTGTGAGTGAATGTGTGTATGTAGTGTAGGCGAATGAGTGTATGTGAGGTGTGTGAATGAGGATATGCGGAGTGTGTGTGGGAGTCTGTGTACATATATGCAGGGGTGCGGGCCACTGTACTAGTAGGAGGGGGGAGGGGTTCTGGTATGAAGAGGGGGTGTGGGGGTTTTGGGCTTGCTTGGGGGGGTCATCTGCTGGTGACAGGAAATAATTTTCCTGTCAACAGTAGCCTTTCCGCTAGGGTTTTCGTGGCAGTGCTACCGTCACAGAAACCCTGGTGGAAAGTCGGCTCCAAATACTGCCAGCGGTCTTCATTGGACCACCGGGTCGGACATGGTGATCTCTGGCCCGGTGGGTCCAACCGCCCTGGCGGCACAGGCGGGGATTTGGCGGGTTGGCAGAGTCCAACCCGCCAGACTCATTATGTGTCGGTCTTGACCACTAGCCTGTTGGTAATGAAACCGCCACCGTGGCCCTGGTGGTCAGTAGACCGCCAGGGTCTTAATGAGGGCCTATGTGACTATAGCCTGTCTCTATTCACATGACTATGTGTAGCTGACAGTTGAGCTTTGTGTATTCCTCCTAGACAGCTACACACAGTAGGGAGCTTAAGTGTGACTGGATGGGCAATACTTGACAAGATGGGAGGGAGGGGCTGGGCACAACCCCACTTATGCTTAAATAAGCTGTTCCCGGCCTCTACACAAAGGGCTCCATACCCCTGTAGTTGGTCTGCAGCCAGGACTGGAGGGCAGAATGCCTGGGAACTTCAGAGGAAAACCTCTAGAGGAATCTCCCCTCTTCAAAGGCAGAATTGGGTATAAATAACAGACCTCAGACACAACCACTTCGGTACACTTCTGGACCTGTGGATACGCAGCCAGGAAGGACTGCAGTGCTGCTACAAGGACTGCTATTCTGCTAGCCTGCTGCTCTAAAGGAACTGCTGCCCTGCTGTGCTAACCTGCCACCCTCTTGCTTGGGGAAGAAGAACTGGACCTGTACATTCATCTTGAACCCAGGACCCCAGAGTGACTTCAAGGGTTAGTCTGCTGGCCTCCTGATCTGAGCCTCAGAGACATAACAGACCTTAAAACCAGTTTCTGGACCCAGCTGCAGCGAGTTTCTGACCCCCAAGTGGTGCCTCTCAGGTCCTGAACCCTTGGTATGGTGTGTGGGCTCTCAAATCAAGCATTTGGGCTCTTTGCCACCATGAACAGGCCTGTTCACATTGAGATTGTGCCACTAACATTGAAAAACAGCTCAAGCTGCTTCCAGCCAGTCTCTTCTCACAGCAGCATCAACCACCTGTGGGAGACCACAAAGCACCAGCAGGCCAGATCGCAACACCCAGCCTTCTCTTCCTGCCATGCCGACAGCATTCTGCAGTGCTCTACTTGCTCCTCGCGGCTGTCTCCAATGTGAACGAGACCCTTTGCAGAAAACTTAAGAATGTTAACCTTCAGCAGGACTAACCTGGGACTGTATTCAACATTCACTTCATCGCGGTGGGCCTGAACTTTTGAATTTGACTCGGTCCAGCTCGATCTGATAGCTGTGGCTGGCACTTTGTGCTTTTAGGTGCTATTTTACACTTTATTCTTTAAAAATTAATAACTCCGGTTCTACTGGTGATTTTTGTTGCTTTGGTCTTGTTTTATTTATTAACTTTGACTCTATTTTTCTAACTTAGCATAGGAGCGGGTCACTTTGTGTTGTGTTTTCAATGTTTTACTGTTTGAAGTTTTGCACAAATAATTTACACATTGCCTCTAAATAAAACCTGACTGTTCTGTGTGAAATTACCAAGGGGTTGAGCATAGGTTAATTCGGGTTTGATTATGTCTTACCCTGCTAAGGATTGTGGTTGCTGCTTGACCAGGGTTCATACACTTGTGAACCAATAACCACATTTCTTACATAACTGTTGTAGAAAACATGAGGCTGGGGAGATCAAACATAAACACTAGTGAAAACTTAACTTCTGCAGGTAACCAATAGCTCTGGAGTACACTTCCAGCTAGCATTGATTTCACAAAGTATTTCACAACTCCCCTTATGAATATGTGACAGATGAAAAGTCCCAGGAATAGTTGGGGAGTTATTTTGTGATTTACATGGAGCTACATACAATACGAGTGACATATGCTCAAAAGTAATGCAAACATGACATTTGCACTTTGAAACTGGAAAAAACCCTCCTTCAGACAGATATGGTCACCAATTTGAAGAGATTTACAGTTGCTTTTATAAATCTTCTAATATATCCAGAATAGGAATGTGTATTTCAATAAAGTTGCTGCTGTTCACAAAGTTACATGTTCATGGTAGTTTATCAGTTTTCCAAGGCATCTGATTTGAAAAGCTCAACATGGAGCAGATTTTCTCACAAGTAATCCTGCACAATTTGGTGTAGTATTGGCCTAAAATGCACAAGAGAAAGCAATGTAGTTAGTAATAACCTCGCAGTCCATATCAAGGGTAAGCCCCACATACTGAAAACAAAATCTGTGTGAATCATCGCCAACACTTTGGAAGAATAAGTATATTAATTCATTAAATGTGTTTGTATGACTGGCCTGGTGTGTGGTGGGCAAAGCTCATGCCATACCACTACAGTCACATAGTCCTTACACACAAGAAAGAAAACACTTGGTTGTACAAAAATAAAGGTACTTTATTTTTGGAACACAGTATCAGAAAATACTAGAGAGGCAACCCTCCAAAAGGAGGTAAGTGAATACAATATATATATACATATATATATATATATATATATATATATATATATATATATATATATATATATATATATATACATAAATAGTAAGAGGCATAAAAAGGTTAGTAAACAGTATAAAATAGCTATAAGCAATAGTAGCCTAGCCCAAATCATATACTAAGAAAGTGGAATGCGAACACACAGCCCCCACCTAAGTAAGTAAATCATGTAAAGGGGAGCTGGGAGTACTAGGAAACCACACAGGTAAGTAAGGTAGTAAAACCCTGGATTTCCCCAAAACCACCCCAAAGGATGAAAAGAAGAAAAAGAAGACACCCAGAATAGCCTGCAAGGAACCAGGAGTGAAATACCAAAGATGGAGACCGGTGGAGAGAGGGGACCAAGTCCAGAAGTGTCTGTGGAGTCCAGGGGGAGTAGGAGATACCACCCACCCAGAGGTACCTTTTGGAGTTGGTCGATGAAGAAGGAAGACAGGTCAGCACTGCAGCACAGAAGCTGAAGAGTTCCTAATGTGTGCAAAAGGTGTCCCACGCTGGAAGCTGGTTTGAGAATGGGTGTCGGTGAATGATTTCCACCAACAAGCCTTAGCGAAGTCAAACTCGCGGTTGGAGGAAGGAGGTGCTGCCGGGGACCATCAAGGTCCTGAAGGACTCTACCCAGGAGGGGGATTCACAGGGGACCCTCCACATCGCAAAAGGCCCACAGGAGCAGAGGCAGCACCCACAGGTGTCCCACAGGACAGGGACACAGAAGTCGCTGAAGCAGCCTACGCAGCACCATAGAAGTAGCTCTCACGTTGCTGGAGGACCATGCAGAGGCCCAGGGGTTGCAAGAGGGAGTTTTGGGGGCTGGAGTTACATGTTGCCTGAAGTTCCCCTTGGAGATGAAGCAAACAAACCCTGACAGCTGCAAAGGACGCAATGCATGGGGGGGCTGTCTTGCATGGAGTGGAAAGGACTTACCACCACCAAAGTGCAATAGCTGGTAGAGAGGACAAAGGAAGACTCTCTGGACCACCACCTGTGATGCAGGATCCACACCACTCAGGATGAGGGGAGATCCACGCAGCAGGTCATTGTTGCAGCCAGGTACCTGTGGTTACAGGGCAGTGATGCCTTCACCCCAAGGGAGATTCCTTCTTCTTTTTGTGCAGGCTGAAGAGTTTCAGTCTTCTGAGGATGCACGGCTGGGGAAATGTTGCAAAGCTGGCAGGAATTCTGGATACAATGTTGCAGAAGAGTCTTCCTTGTGGATCTGCAGCTTGTAGGTTCCTGGAGGGTCCAGTCGCAGTTCCGGAGGCCAGAAGTCGAAACAGAGGTTGCAGAGGAGTCCTGCTGGAATCTTGTAAGCCGAATCTGAGGACCCACCCCAGAGGAAGACCCTATATAGCCCATAGAGGGGGTTTGGTCACCTAACCAGGATCTACCTAGCAGAGGGTGCCTCTGACGTCACCTGCCTGGCCTGGCCACTTAGGTGCTCCCAGAGTTCCCTGCCAACCTTGGAATCAAGATCCCAGGGACCCTCTGGAGGAGCTCTGGGCAACACCCCTGGGGTGGTGATGGGCAGGGGAGTGGTCACTCCCCTTTCAATTCTCCAGTTTTGTGCCAGAGCAGGGACTGGGGGTCGATGAAACGGTGTGGACTGGTTTATGTATGTAGGGCACGAAATGTGCCCTTCAAAGCAAAACCAGTGGCTTGGGGAGGCTACCCGTCCCAATCCAGTCACACCTATTTCCAAAGAGAAAAATCTTTTGTTCTGCCTTCCTGTACTTGATCAGATCAAGCGGCAGGACGGCAGAAACCTGTTTGAGGAGTGGCAGCGGCTGGGCTGCCCGGGAAAACCCTGTTAGATTGGTGGTAGCAATGCTGGGGTCCTCTAAGGAGCCACCAGAGTGCATGGGATCACACTTCCAATACTTGCAACAGTATTGGGGTGTGACTCTGACATGTTTGATACCAAACATGCCCAGGTTTGGAGTTACCATTATGTAGCTGGACACAGGTAGCGACCTATGTCCGGTACACATATAAAATGGCGTACCCGCACTCACGAAGTCCAGTAAAATGGGGCTACAGTTTGTGTAGGCACCTCTGCTAGTGCAGGGGTGCCCTCACACACAGGTACCTGCACCCTGCCCTCTGGGCTGAGAGGACCTACCATAGGGCTGACTTACAGTGACCTGGTGCAGGCCTGCAGAACCCTTTGCATGGGCTCCTTATGGGTGGTAGAATAACTGCTGCAGCCCATAAGGATTCCCTGGAACCCCAATGATCTGGGTACTTAGGCACCATATACGAGGGACTTACATGGGGGCACCATTAAGCCAATTGTGGGGAGAAAAGGTTAGTAGCAACCAAACGTGGAGGAGAGAGCATAATCAATGGGGTCCTGGTTAGCAGAATCCCAGTGAACACTGTCAAACACACTGACAACAGGCAGAAAATGGGGGTAACCATGCCATGAAAGAGTGCACTTTCCTACAGTGTTCAATTTCAAACAGAAAATATAAATGTTAATGTATAACTCAAGAATTAGTTAAAATACCATATTCCACAATGTGATAGTAAATGTAACTATTTTACAGGTAAGTATATATATATATATATATATATATATATATATATATATATATACGTATATATATATATGTGTGTGTGTGTATATATATATATATATATATATCTACAGGGTTTCTACTTACCTTTAAAATACTTACATTTTCGTCATGGTAAAGGCATGCATGGTAAAGTCCTATTTGTTTAATGCCCTGTATAGCTCAGCTACGGCTGGCTATATGGCTATTAGAACATTCCGCCCCTAGAGGGCAGAATGTTCTAATTAGTGAAACAAAGACCTCACAGAGCCTGAGGGGGCTGAGACCCCCTTGGGCCCCCTGAGGCCTTTGTTCGCAGCAACAGCTGTGAAAGACAAACACTGGAATGTTGAAGCTCTGGGCTTCTACCAACCATTAGAAGCCCAGAGCTACTCCATTGTCTTCAATGGAGTGCTCATCATTCCAATGTTCTAATATAGAATAATGCACTGTTTCATCCATGGATAATATAGCCTTATAGACCGTCAGAGCAGGCTATGCCATGCATTAAAGGCCTGCTCCAGCGTTAACGGTCCAAGCTAAAGGCGTAATGCCGGTATAGTCCAGCTATGGAGGGCTATGAGGCTACCAGAACATTCTGCCACTAGATAGCATAATGCTCTAATGAATAAAACAAAGGTCTCACGGATCCCGAGGGGACTGAAATCCCTTTGAAGGGCTCCATGGGGCCTTTGTTCACTGCAACAGCTGTGATGGAATGTTGGAGCTCCGGGGCTCTACCCGCCATTAGAAGCCAGAAGCACTCCATTGTTTTCAAGGGGGCTACCAACAGTCCAGTGTTGTAATATGATATAGAGTGTGGCTGCCAACTGATGAGCCAATGTTAAGCTGTAAGTTACATGCTGTTATCAGGTGTAGTCAATGGGATGAGAGCTCTGACAGCCACCTCTCTAGAGGCACTGTCCTTTGTTAGTCCTCAGGGTGCTCTTGTTAATTGTCTTCTTGATCATCTGATGTGACATCAAAAACAAACGGGCTCAGAAAGTTCTGAGCAGGGTTGGACCACCCTGTAGGGCAATCTGGCAAAACCCAAAGGGATGATCTGTTTATTTCCCTGAGATCATTTCCTGCAGCAAGCACAAATATATGTTGTTCTCCTTAAAATGCAAACTGCTTATACAACGTGCCTTTACAATTTCAAAACGTTGGCACTTTTTAATCTATTTGATTCACTAATGGGGCCACTTTTATTTTGGTGCCGGCATTTTTTCTTTCCAAGTCCCAGCAGAGCAATGCAGAGGTAACTTCATTAGAATTAATAATGAAAACGTCTTCAGGAAAAATAAGCCTGCTCCCTAGCTTTGCTTGACATTTAGTATCTCTACTGTGGTAAATCTAGGTTAGCATTTCTTATCCGTTTGACTTTTGAGGAAGCCCAAATAATAACTGCTAGCAAACTGAATCTGCGGCCTAAGCAATTTTTTATATTTAAACCTCATACTGTACAAATACAAAAATTCTGAAATATGTCATTAAAACATACAAAAATCGAAATGTTATTTTAATAGGAAACATGGAGCTCTTTAAAAAATGTGGCTTTATTTCTAACAGGCAAAGTAATATTCTAGGCTTTAGCATTTCACTCTGCATTTTAGCTCCTGATGCACGCTCTCTTTTTGTCTGTGCCAACCGGTGCATTATTTGTGTTCACCAAAGATTTTATTTGATGCACTTGTGCTTCTGGTATGAATAGAGAAGATCCTAACCTAACTTTTAGCCTTCAGTTTCAAATTCCTTCACATCTACAGAAATGTTTAAAATGTATCATTTTACATTTGGCTTTCTATGTATATATATTTTATTATAAGCTAATATTAACTTTTTCCTTAACAGTTATGGACCACCAGAATAGGCGTTGCAGACAACCAGGGGTCTGAAGACCTCAGATTTAGAATCACTGCTTTAGAGTGAGGAATCATTATAAATGGAAAAATTAGGTCCGCTTTATCGTTGGCCCTTTTTCACTATTTGCCTTGCAACTTCTGCAAGCAATTGTTTTGGACAGCAACTAATATTGTCATGCTAAATTTGTGAAGATCTATATGATACTGGTCACATCATGCCCTTTACCGAACTACAGCAAGCATATTATCTCACTTGAGGGCAGTTCCTCACACATGCAGCACTGACCAGAGCAGTGGCACTTACATGTGTGGAAGGCCAGAAGGAGCCGCCGTCAGATGCAGATGTTGTGTTCATTAGGAAATGGGAGACATTGAGCCACCATACTAAACACATTGACTTCTCTGAGAGCTAAATGGGACAAAGATCTGGATGTTACACTGAGAGGTATGGACTAGAACCATGCCCTACAATGTGTATGCCACGCCTCGATAAATGCCCGCCTTAAGCTCATCCAATTTAATTTCATCTGCAAAGCATACCTGGCACCTGTGTGTCTTCAAGTTATGCACCCACAGATGCCTACCAAATGTCCTTCATGTAAACAAGAAGGAGGCACGTATGGGCATGTGGCCTTGTCTTACTGCTCAACTATTAGAGTGGACCGGGAAAAAAGACCTGGACCAGCCTAAACTTTCCCTACTGGGCCTCACAACGAGAACTAAAGTGGTTAATCCACAACTAAATTCATAGACCTAGAAATGGCCTAGCTATGAACTGTGTGGGGAGTGGGTGGGGGTTCTTCTGCCCCTGAATTAGCGTGACTGCAAAATGATCTATATAAATATGCCAAGGCTGAGTCTGATGCAAACTCTTGCCTCATCGGCACCACAATTAGTCATGCACTGGTACTTGACTGAGAACCGTTTTTAAAGGCCGTCAACCCTAATTCTGATGAAAAGCCACCCTAGAGGGATTCTTTGGAAATCTATCTGGTATAGATGAAGTTATTACACCTACACCTCATGCATGTCTGTCTGAAGGACCCTTGGTGCTTATTTGATTCAGGGAAATGCAACCATGGACCTTGTAGCACACCATCAATTTTATCTTTTCTTGGCCTCAACTCTACAGAGATAAGAGACTATGGCCCTCATTTCAACCTCGGCAGTCTTTTCCAAACTGGCGGTCGGCGGGGAAGTGGAGGCTGCTCCACCGCCCCGTCATCAGAACACCGCCCACCGAATTACGTTCCATAATTCGGTGTGGCGGTGTTCTGGTGATGGGGAGCTGGCAGCGGAGCAGCCCCCATGGATCCTGTCCCCTCCCGGAGGATCAACAGACAAGGTAAGTTGATTGTCCGTTAGGGGAGGGGGGTGGAGTGGTGTTATGTGTTGTGTGCATGCATGGGGGTGTGCGTGTGAGTATGTAGAGGGGGTGTGTGAGTGTGTGTATGCATGCGGGGGTGTGTTGTGTGTATGGTAAATGTGTGCGGGTCGGTCTGTGTGCATGTCTGTTTGTATGTGTGCATGTAGGGGTATGTGTCTGTGCATGTTGGGGGTGGGGGTGTGGAGGGGGTGTGTGTCTGTGCATGTTGGGGGTAGGGGTGGGGAGGGGGGTCCTGCCACCTTTGGGGGATGGCAGAGGGGTGAGGGGTATGGGAGGAGGACTCAGGGTGGGGGAGGTGGGTGGGGGAGACCCCTATCAGTGCCAGGGAAGGAATTCCCTGCCACTGATAGTGCCTACCGCCATGGATTTCGTGGCGGTTCCAAACCACCAGAAATCCATGGCGATATGCAGGGTCGTGATAATACCGGTGGTCTGGTGGAGGCCGCCGGGCTGGAGTGGCATGGCATGGCGTGGCATTTTATGACTGCTGGCAGCCTTCCGTCCTTTTTCGGACGGAGAGCCGCCAGCAGCCATACTGGCGGTCAGCGGGGAAGTGGAGGCTGCTCCTCCTCCACCGCCCCGTCATCAGAACACTACCCACCGAATCACGTTCCATGATTCGGTGTGGCAGTGTTCTGGTGACGGGGAGCTGGCGGCGGAGCAGCCCCCATGGATCCCGTCCCCTCCCGGAGGATCAACGGACAAGGTAAGTTGATTGTCTGTTAGGGGAGGTGTTGTGTGTTGTGTGCGTGTGAGTATGTAGAGGGGATGTGTGAGTGTGTGTATGCATGCCTGGCGGTCGGAGTGGTGAAGTGGCGGATGGCATAATTCCATTTTTTTTCCGCCAGGGTTGTAATGAAGGCCTATGTGCATTTGCAGGCTGGTGGCATAGGGGGGGACCGGGATGTGGGATTTTGCTTGGATTCTGTTTATGTTTGTTTTCTGAAGGTGGTTGGTTTAACATATATAATGCTGCATCTTGAAAATGCTATCAATACTCGCACATGAGCAGGAGTATGTACACCTGTCTGTTGTGGAGGATTCCTGTACATTTCTCATGTATTCAGAACTGATTTATAAAACTGACAATAAAGCCTAAGTAAACAAAAAGGGTTGCCGAAGATTGATTAAGGAGTAAACATCATGGGGAGCTCATAACAAATTTGCATTCAAATCTCAATGAAAGTGATTTACTGAAACGTAGAATGAAAAATACTGAATGGAAATTTAAGTAACCATTTAGTAGTTTTTTTTGTTTAAATGTTATAAATCCCTTCTACATTTTTGATGTCATGCACTAAACGTGATTTGCAGCCAAAGGGTGTGAACTGTCTGAACTCAGCAAACCTAACAGCTTTAGCCTTTGAAATATTCTTTATTCGATTTTTATAAACATAAACAATATTCACGAAAACTTTGCAAGCAATTGAAAAACACAAAAATGAAACGGTGGACCAACAGCTCAGGCACATAATTCGTGGCACTTAAGTGCATTCCTTCTCAGGTGGTTGTACACATATGATCAGGCAAAATGCTGTCACTCATAGCGCAAAAGAGCCACTGGATGAAGCGAACTGACCTATTGCTCCTTGCTGTGGAAGGTGGAAGCAAAATGTGAAGTAACCTTGATAAAAACAGGCCGAGGAGGGCTGACCAAAAGCCACATTATGTGTGCATATGTATAGGTATTTTTATTATGAATTGTTGGACTTGGCCCTTTTTGCAGGGTCATCCCCAGATGTTTTGCCTTTTAGCCTCCACTTTTTGCTGAATTGATTTCTGCAGGCTTTAGGACTCTGCACTCTTTAACACTGCTAACCTGTCCTAAAGTGCTTGGGCTCTCTTCATAAAACATGTTAAATTGGCTTATACTCAATTTGCATATTTAATTTACTTGTAAGTCCCTAGTGAAGTGACACTACCTGTACCCAGGGCCTGAGCATTAAATGCTACTAGTGGGCCAGCAGCAATGGTTGTGCCATCCACTTAAGTGGCCTGGAAAACATGTCTCCAGCTTGCCATTGCACAGCCTGGCAGTGCAGTTTTAAACTGCTATTTTTATATAGCAAAATAAACCATTGTCAGGACCAAACCTTCCTTTTTAATACACATAAGTCACCTTAGGGCAGGCCCGGGACAGCCCAGAAGGCAAGGTGCAATGCATTCAAAAAGTAGGACATGAACTTTTAAGTATCACATATCCTAGTAGTACATTTCATAAGCTTAATTTCCAAACGGGAACCGGTGAACCCTTCATGTTTGATGTTTCGGGAATCACAATGTCGAATACTCGAAGTCAGATTTTAAATTGAAATTCTGAAAATGCCACTTTTTGAAAGTTGACATTTTCCTGCCTCAAACATTTAGGACCTCATTTTGACTTTGGCAGTCTATTTTTAAGACCATTAAAGCTGCGGGCCCGAGAAGACCGCCAGTGCTGTCGGTCTTCTGCCCATCAGATCACAAGTACTGCAGGATTTCTGCCACAGTTTGGGCAGAAATCCTCCAGTAGTCATGCTGGCGGTTGGAGGCGCATGGGCGGTTCCACCACCAGCCCCACCCCGCCAAAAGGACTCCATCAACCGTATTACGATCAGTAATATGGCCTAGTGGTGTCCTGATGGTGGGGTGCTGCTGGCGGTGGAAGTGCCTGTTCCTGTTTCCTGACGGATGACCTCCTTGTCGGACAAGGTAAGACGGATGTCTGACAGAGGAGGGAGTGGTAGGGTGGGGAGTATTGTGTGTGCATGTGTGAGTGGGTGTTGTCTGCGTGTGTGAATGTAAGTGTGTATGTGTTTGTTTATGAGTGTGTGTATGAGTGTTTTGAATGTGTATGCATGTGTGAATGCGTGTATGACTGTTGAGGTGAGTGCGTGTATGAATTTTGAGGTGAGTGCGTGTATGAATATTGAGGTGAGTATGCGTATGAATGCTGAGGTGAGTGCATGTATGGATGCTTGTGAGTGAATGTGTGTATGTAGTGTAGGCGAATGAGTGTATGTGAGGTGTGTGAATGAGGATATGCGGAGTGTGTGTGGGAGTCTGTGTACATATATGCAGGGGTGCGGGCCACTGTACTAGTAGGAGGGGGAGGGGTTCTGGTATGAAGAGGGGGTGTGGGGGTTTTG